>NC_143576.1:260991123-261675659 GCF_048544385.1 Mastigoproctus giganteus | reverse complement strand
AAATCTCCTTATTTCATTAATATATTCTTGATACAAAGTAAATCTATTGTATTTCTTGGAATGACTATTCGTTGTCGATCTTTCAGGACCTGTACAGCTAAATGCACGACTGGATACCAGTTCCCAGATGGATCTTTGCAACAGATCCATGAATGCAGTAAGCTGAACGGACAGTGGGATCCCAGCGAGACATTTCCAGATTGTCAGCGTAAGTAGACAAATCAGATAATTACACGCATATGAGTAGGTTACAGATAAATTAGCAGAAAAAGAGAACCCACCATAAGTTGCACTTCTACAGTGGTTTGTATGAAGTAATGCAGTAATAATACCTAATACTCAAATATCTGGAGTGTCCAAGCGGGTGGTTAAAAACTGCTCATGAAACAAAATGTTATTTCACACTTTCATATAAAAATTAGTTTCGGATAAAATTTTTCTATTATTAATTTTTTAAGCGCAATCATTCATTGTGGACTCATAGGCTGTGAATTCATTCAAAATAAAAGACACCTTGGTGGGTCGTGGGCGCCTTTTACAGAAACCTATTTCGATATTGGACTATCTTAATTATAGTGGTTTTTGGACTTACCATAATTTTATTCTAATCTTTTCATTTAAATATTTGAAGATATATTGAGATATGTATTTAATAAAATCATTAAATATCATTAAATCGTATAAATACCAATTATATCTATAGCAGGTAATTTTAGAAAGCAAGAGAACAATAATTTTTTATCCATACAGTTATAAAATTGGCTGTATGTTCCAAATTGGCATAACTGTAATCTACGTATGCTGTAAATAAGATTAAAATGTTAACGTTTTTAATCTTTTGTGGATTCTGTAAGCTCGCAATACTTATCCATCTTCTTCTCTCTTGCAGGAATAGGCCACCCGCCACCTTCCCAAAATTTAGGTCAGTGCATGTTAATATTTATGAATATTGAGAATTTGAAACGTGTTCCAATTTGTAAAGACGAATTCCCTTTTTTTGTGGATATTAAACAAATTGTTTCTTTTTTTCTCCAGGTGGTAACTGCGGCAGCCCCGGGGCCCCCATGGCAGGATTATTTTCCTGCTCCCTAAACAGCTACACCCTGTAAGTCACCTGGTTTTTTTTTCTTTTTTATTTCTGTTTAACATTTATTATCATTTCGCAACAGACTTTCTGATTTTTGGTGTGTTTTTTACAAGGACTTGTACTGGGAAATGCATGTCGGGATACGAGTTTCCAGATGGATCTCTAGAAAAAATATACGAGTGCAACACGCTGACTGGAGATTGGAATCCAAGCAAGCAGTTTCCCGACTGTGTCCGTAAGTAAAAACATCTTTCAGAAACTCTTGACCACGCTTATTTTGAAAGTAAAAATACTTTTTATGTGACTTTGTTATAAAATCCTTTTTTGCTCATTGCTTTACAAATAAGATAAAACTTCGCTCTTTTGAATGGGACAGTCATTAATGAAAGTAGTTCACTTTCCATTTTCCATAACTACACTGGATTAACGAAATTTCATTTTCTTCCACGTCTCAGAAGTTTCTTTTGAACTGTATTCGTCTTTAGTGTGATCGATCTTACAGATAGAATGAGATAATTTTTCTTTGCTTTTTGCCTTTGAAAAGAGTCAAATCCTTCATTTTCTTTGATTAATGGCCGCAAACCAACTCCAGTCTTTCTTTAGTTTTCTCGCATTGGCTTTTTTTCCTTTAATTTGAGTTTCTTTTGACGACTATGCGTTCATCGATTGCATTTGTCAGGCCATTCATGTGCTTTAATCATCCAGTCAGACAGGGGGTGTGTCAGAAAAAATAACGAAAGATCTGAGTAGAGGTGAAATTAGTAACTGCCTTTTTAATTCTGAGCCCTAAGTAACGTTCCACTGCATTTTTTGTGAGAATTCTCCGAAAATGTTATTACATTAAGAAAGAATTTATTGCTTCATATCACAAATATTACTTTGCTTTTAGGTCCAGTCTGATTAAATCTCGCTAACAGTCAAATACAAGAAATATTTGTGTTTGGGGAAAGGCAATTGCATAAAGAAGACCTTTAAGGCCAATTACTTTAAGGCACCTTTTATTCCTTATAATGAATAATATGGTGCCCAGGATAGGCAAACATTAGTTAAATAATTTACTAAATTGCTAAAACCGGTATCCTCAATTGAGTCCGTCAAGTGTATGCGTTCTAATGATCTCGTTGCCTGATTTGCTGGACGAAAAACCTGCTCCTCGCTTGAGACCGACTAACAAGGTCAGGGCGTAAAAATAAATTAAAAATTCTTGAAAATACCTCCTCCCTTGAGGGGATTTGAACCCTGGCCTTTCGTAGATTGTACAGTTCTCTCCTAAACCAATCTACGAAAGGTTTGTAAGGACTGTGATCGCGAACACTGTGCTATCTGTGAGTATATTTGGGAGGTGATAAGAGTTACTTCCAACACCAAAACAAAGTTTACACACATATAAGAGTTGGCTGGGGATGGTTCCAGTTAGCGGTAGTTTTCGTGGTAAAGTTTGATAACGAATTGACAGAGAGACACCCAACTATCGATTTGGCAGGGGTTCTTAGCAATAGAAACATTCTGTGAGAGAATATCGATGTCCATCGCATGGGATCATAAAGGAAACTGGTAGAGAGCCTTCAAGAACTAACTTAGCTGCCCATGTGTATCACCACCATAAATTGTATGTGTTCTCTGGTCGATTTTCCTCTTTTGCTGGATGGAAAACCCGAGTCTCGGGAGAAAACATCTTGCTGTTCACCCTTGAGGCCGGCTAACTCAGCAATGGAGCGAATAAAGTTCATAAAAGTTCCGCGCGTCTCTGACAGGATTTGAACCGGGCCCTTTCCATCGGGTGTAAGTAGGTCAGTGATTATAACCACTGTATTACTGCAGAGACCATATGGGAGCTTAGCCAAGAAATCATTTAAAATATTCTTAAGAAAAAAACATCCAAAACTTAACATTTAAATTTGACATAGAGAACGAGCTAAAAGAGCCAATTCCTTGATAAACTACACTGTTCAACAAAGTTAACAGAACACATAGAAAACGTGGTGTAGTTGGTGCAACTTACAGTGAAGTGGGACAAAATATGATATGTTATGTACCATAGATTAACGATGAAATGAGGAGACAGCGAGAAACTTAGGACAGGTACGAGGGACATTTATAGGAGCTGTATAAGAATGTAGACATGTAGACATGTATAGTATCTTATGTAGGACGGCACCTGAACGAAAGTTCAACTCCGTCTTTGTACACTGTGATGGTTACAGAAAGCACTGTAACAGGCCAGAAATGTGTGTAACGTTATGTTCGTGCAGTGTATGTGTTGTTGTGTTGTTTAGTTGTTTCTGGCCGTTTTGTCACCAGGCAGGCGATCACCTGGAAAGCCTGCCCAGTGTCCGTCTACACCACGGGGAGGTAGGCCACAACTGCGCAAGAACCATGGCCAACCTCAATAGTCACGTACTGAATGTCCAAAGAGGGTTTGGAGCCATTCAAAAGAACCCCGCGCCAGCAAGCCGGCAACAGCGCGCGCGCGCGCGCGCACACACACACACACACACACACACGCACACACACACACACACACACACACACACACACACACACACACACACACACACACACACACACACACACACACACACTCCCAGGAGACAGGACAGCAGAAGACGAAGAAATAAGGATGAGAATAGCATAAAGTAAAAAAAAAAAAAATAATAAATAAATAAAATAAAATAAAATCTTTATCCATTTCTTGCCCCACATCTGTATGCAGTGCTGCCCAAAGTGGTCCACAAAGAGAAAAGGTGTATTGTCAAACAGAAGTTGTAATGTCATTCAATCATGATCGGCAGGAACAAGTTCTAGATATAATTCTGAATTCTGTTAAACTGGAGTGGTGTCAGAAGTCTCTGGTAGATGACGGTATCACTGAGCAGAGGTTTAGTTGAAGAGAGTCTTGATAAAGGATGAGTCAGAGAAGTGCAGCATCTGTTAAAATCTTTGCGTGGTCTTGAAAGCCACAACTATTTTGTATATGACGTCATCAGGACGACGAGGCAGCGCACAGTTGTATTATGATTTATGATGCATTTTCAGTTTCATTTCTTGAATTAACATTGAGGTTGAGAGCCTTCCTGCGATTAAAAGCAGCATTGCAGAAGGTTTGAAGGAGCTGCATAAGAATTACCAAAAAGTTCACCTACCTAAAGAAGCCGATACAAGGTGCTCAAAAATATGGTCACACGACATCAGTACGGCGTACGATATTCGCCAACTGATAAACAGGCCTGACAAGGGTGAACCATGCTCGATGTAATGGTGTCTATAAGATCCTGTGGCAACAAATCCCATTCTTCCACCAGCGCAGACTTTAACTCACCAATTGACTGAGGAGTTGGATTTCGGGAGTGCAATATGACTCCTAAGGGCGTCTCACACATGTTCGATCGGATTTAAGTCTCGTGATCGTGCTGGCCATAGCACTCATTGGATACCTTCAGTTTCAAGATATTCCTCCACCACTTGCGTTCTATGTGCAGTGGCGTTGTCGTGCATGAAAAGAAAACCTGGGCCAACCGTACCTCTAAAAAGTGACACATCGGGTTCGAGGATCTGCGCAGTTACGGTACCACTATCAAAAACATGAAGACGGGTGCGGCCGATGATCATTATTCCATCTAACACGATAAAACCGCCTCCACCATACGTGTCCCTTTCTCTGATGTTGGAGGGATGGTACCGCATTCCTTGTTGTCTCTAAATGAAATAACGTCTAGAATATGTTTGTAGGCTGAAGCAAGACTCATCAGAGAACAGAACTGTATCCCATTTGTCAGGGCTCCACGTCACATGGTCGTGGTACCAGTTTCGACGAGCTCTGCGGTGGTTTGCGGTTAATGGGATAGAAAACGCTGGCTTCCTTGCGTAGAATCCACTTCTATTGAGCCTTCTTTACAAAGTCCGGTTGTAAATGTTTTCACCTGTGGCGGCAACACCTCCAGAGATAGTTGATGACAGGACATCGTATGGTTCTGTCTTACTTAGAGCCAGACAGCGATCTGTTATGGTTACCGTAGCCCACGAGCGACCTTAGCTAGCTAGCTCTTCTTGTAATGGTTCCTGTCTCCCGAAACTGCTTCCATGGTGCCGTGAAGACACTGCATAACACATTAAGCCAACATGCCACCTCCACCTGCAACTGTTCGACTTCAACTAGTCCACCGCTCTCCATCTTAAATAATTATCTAAGCGACGATGACTTGCCATCCTGAGTACTGGCTATCCGACTGAGAAAGCCAAAAAATGGAAATGAAGTGATGTGGTCGCAACCCGTGTTTTTATAGGCATGAATAATTGCATAATATGCGGTTCTGTAAGGTGGTAGATCGATTTATACTGGATACTCGGAATGTGCGTGCCAGGATGCCTATTATATTAAATATTCGCTTTCGGCAACACTGTTCACAATAAAATATTCATGAAGAACATTTTGTTCTGTTAGTTTTGTCGAGCTGTTTAATAAGAGCAAACGAAAGGAATTCATATTGAACGTGTTCAGAAAACCGGATAACATAAAAATGAATCAAACCACCATAGGTATTTTTATTATGAAGAAATTGTCCAGCCTGAATGTTGCAGTTCTTTAGTGTGTACAAATCTCTCCTCCGTACTAGCAATCGTAAAACTTTAATAATTACTTATAATTACTAAAACTATTTATTAATTTCATTCTAAACGTGTTTCTATTTATCAAAAGAATTAATATTTTTCAATTATCTCACGAATTTTGGTCGACTTTGACTCATTGCTTCCCGTAGTTACTGAGAATGGGATGGTTGTGTCTTTACTTCGAAAAATTCATTCCACCTCATGCCACAGGTGCTCAACTGAATTGAGATCTGATCACTGAGGAAACCACCGCAGTTGGCCGACTTTACTCTTGTTCCTGGATCTAATTCTTTATAATTCAGGACTTGTGATATGACGCATTATTCTGTCGGAAGAATCTATTTGGATATAGATACACTGCAGCCATGGTGGGACGCGCCTCGTCGGAAAGAATTTCCAGATAATCTATGGCATCCAAATGTTGCTCCGCTGATATCAAGGGCCCCAATGCCCACCAAGAGAACACTCTCTGCACCGTTCGATAATTGTTACCAGGCTGCATTGTCAGCAGGATGTCTGATGAACTGATGCTACTTTTGCTAAATCCTGGTCCTCCCATCTGAGTAAAGTAGCAGGAACCGGGATTCGTCAGATTAGCTAACGTTTAACTAATCCTCCACTGCCCAGTAATTACGTTTCTCAGCCCACTGTACTGCGATACAACCCGACTGTTACAAGGTGACTGTAACCGGTGCACGCTACTGTACCGAGGTAATCTTTCCCCATATGCGTCTGTCTCGAGGTGCCATTGGCCCCGAGTTCGTGTTTATGGATGTTAACGCCACCCCTAATGTCGATGCAAGCTTTTCACCGGCTGTCCGTACTTAGAACAATGTTGTTGATAAGTTCTTGCGGTAACATTGTCCATTCCTTTGTCAGCGCCATCCTCAGCTGGTGAACATTTTCTGGTGGGTATGGACGTGCCCCTGGGCGTCTCCCCAGAGCGTCCCATATGTGTTGGATGGAACTTAGATCGGTGATACGGGCAGACCAATCCATACGAACAATGTCCTCACTTTCCAAAAGCATATCAACAACTGCAGTGCGATGGGATGTGGCGTTATCATCCATAAACACGAACTCGGGGCCAATGGCACCTCGAAACAGACGCAGAAAAATTACCTCGGTACAGTAGCGTGCACCGGTTACAGTACCGCCGTCCAGTATCTGGAGTTGTGTACGTCCATCCAAGATAACACCTTCCCAGAGGAGAACACCTAGACCGCCATATCGATCCCTTTCAGTGATGTCTGTGGGGTGATACCGTGTGCCAACCTCTCGCCAGATTAGCTGACGTCCAGAATCGCTGCTGAGACTGAATCTACTCTCATCAGTAAAGAGTAGCTTAAGGAAAGATTTTGTGGTTGTAACCTTTAGAAATAGTGCTGGTCCTTCAGTTTTACACAATAGTGTACTTCTCTTTGGCTGCCACTATTGTACTAGTTCGATATTTGATTGGTTGTAGCCCTCATGTTACGCTGCCCAAGTCCTTTCAGCCTCCGTTGGTCTTCCGCATCAGCGAGCTGTTTTTGGCAACAAGGTCGCCTTTGGCTGTATGTTATTTGGTCATTGCAATAATCTCAATATTTAGGTTAGGTGTGCGTTAAGCGCCGAAGCTACTGAGGCTGTGAGACATCGATATATTGTGTCTGTATTTGTGTGACTTTTTTGGTCGGTTTGCTGGGCGAAGAACCCGAACTTCCAAGGAGGGGAGGAACCACACATCACTCGAATGAGACCAAATAGCTCAACTAGTTGTAGAAAAAGCCCATAAAATTGTTTGCATCATCGACAAGATACGAACTCCGACCTTTTCCAACGGGTGTGGGTGCGACTATAAACAATTCTGAGATGCCCATCTCGGTGCGTCTCTTGCCAGCTGCTATGTCACCTTCAAAGTCACTTAAATCTTCTGTCTTTCACATTCGCAAAGCATCCTTATGTATCGTTATCTTCTGATTTATATGGTATGATAATACGAACACGAGAGAGTGTTATTGAAAGAGCACGCCATTTCATGAAAAACGCAGTTGTACCTATTAAAATGGCCACTCAGTCTTATTTCTATGTCGTGAAGTAAATAAATTAATTTTGGATTAAAATTCTCTTCTATTCAAAAAATACATCTTTGTCTTTGTTTACTTTTTCTAAGCTTTTAACTTTTGAATTTTTAACCAGAAAATCTTTGCAATTTATAACAAAGGATTTTTTTTTTCTTTTTTCAGTTCCCGGAAAGTCAGAAACCTCAGGTGAGAAAAATAATTAGCGTTAAATATTTATATTACCAGGACAGAATTTGATCATTTTTCTTAAACCATTAGCTTCTTAAAATTAAACATAAAAAAACATGCAAATAAAACTAAATTGGATATCGCAATGATTAATAGGGTTTAATGGCTTCCTATGTTCCATCTAGCTTGGGTCTTATCTGTTTCGACCTGACATCATGGAAAAACTAATCTGTGTGTGCATCCTAATCATTTGTCTGAAATTTACCCTTTTTGATTATCTTCTAAGGCGATCAAATCTTTTAATGATTCATTATCTGTTATGGTCATTTGTAGGTTTAATGGCAGGAGCCAGGAGCCCCTTTTGTAGATCTCTCTTGGGCTTTTTAGAACTTTCTTGAACTGCAGCACTATTGGCTGGTATTGTGACTGGTGTTATAATTGGAAGCTGGCGATAGTAACCTCACCTTTTGTATACCTCCTTCGCACATTGCTTGCGTTGTTCACGCATTGGTGCTGTCCTGTAGAGATGGCAGTACTTCCTAACCGATATGAAGACTGTTTTTTAAATTTTTAGTTACAACCTACAAAGCGTACAGATAGACTGGCAATTACAGATAGATGCACCTCCTTACCAAAATATTAGACAATACTCGTACAGTTAATAGCAAGTTGACTTTCCTGTTGATTCTTCATCGATGCTAGCAGGTCTCTTAACAACGTTCATATAAAGTATACATTGGTATTCCTGATGATCTTTGGCCCATTCATGTGGGTGTACTTTTGGGCTTCTATATTTTTCGATGGGCCTTTACAAATAATTCTACAAGTTATCAATTGGATTCATATAAGGAGAGTATGGCGGGCAAGGAAGTTGCTGGACACACAGAGAGTATTCTTCAGACTATCCATGCGGGAATATTCCATTGCCGTCTGGATACAACGTCAACAATGAATACCAATACTACTCACTGAAACATAGCTCACATCAAATTAGTTGGTTGGTCCTTTTCTTTTTATTCACGATCCAGCCTAAGGCCATGAGGCGTAGGTATACTTTAGGTATTTTTTAGGGTTGAAACATTCGAATTCAGATCATAATCACATGTGCTGGCCTCGAGAGTACAGCAGGCCTGGATAGAGTACTTGCACTATGGATCCATTGCTGAGTGTTGGTATATTTTCAGGGCACTGCAATTTCATTTTCTTTGGTGGGAAATGAAAGGTAATTTTCTGCTTGATAAAGTTGAACTCTGACATTTACCAATAATTAATATAATATAAGTTGTAATTGGAAAAGTAAATAAATAATTTGTGAATGAATATAAATGTTCTGCATATGCCAATGAACTAATAACTTCAATCAATTATATAAATATTCTGTAAAATGTGAATACTCATTAATTTTCCTGCTCTAGATAGCTCTAAATAGTTACTTGTACTGGTTATCCCTATAATTTCAGAACCAGTGTGTAAACCAGCTAAGGCTCCAATGGCTGGCTCTTATTCCTGTTCCGGTGATCTCTATACCATGTAAGTCCTTCCCACATCCACTACATGATGAATCATGTACTTATCCTATTAAAATTGAAAATAATAAATCTCCATCAAAGTCCACGAAACTTCAATAGTGGCTGAAAAAAAATTTAATTTATCTTTAGTACAAATTGAACTGAAGGCGGCTTTGACCAATCATGAACCTTAATTCATTTTCAGGACTTGTACAGCGAAGTGCATGATGGGATACCAATTCCCAGATGGTAGTTTAGAACTTATATACGAGTGCAATAGACTGACGGGAGAGTGGACTCCGGAGGAAGCATTTCCAGACTGTAGTAGTAAGTGTCTCTTTCCTAGTCACGAGCAGTTAATTGATGAACGGGGGGGGGAGGGTCGGACATAGGAGGTCCAACCCATATTACGAGTTATATACTATAGAAATAACTTTAAAATTCATTTTCTTTACTATTAAGGCAGCTGGAATTTTTGTTTCATTTTGTTTGCTTCATTCTTGTTTTGCTTCTTTCAGGAGCTGGAGGAGACCTAACTGGCCATGGAGGAGGTGAGTTAGCGTTCCTGGTTTACGTTTTTAAGCGTAACTTTAGAACAATAGTTTGGGACAGATCAGCAATCAAAATGAAATCGATGACAGCTTGAATTTGCAAATGTTACATGCTTCCATTTTTATATAGAAACCTTGGGGGGGGGGTTCAAAAAAGATTTGTATTCACCCATAAGTAGTTGTTATAAAGAGATGAATTTTTTTTTGTTTCATGCATTGAAACCTCTGTAGCAAATACAAATTTTAATTTCCATCTGACAATTCATTTTTTTCCCCACTGAATGAAGTGAAGTGTCAGTGGATAAAGTGGAATACAGATCAGTGATTCAGTTCCTCTTTGTGCATGGAAAACACCAAAGAAATCCACAAAAAATGATCGCTATTTAGGGAGAAGACTACAGGTTACAGTGTTGTTGCACATTAGTAAAACAATTCAATGTGGAAGAACCTTTGCGCATGATAAAGTAATTCGTCAAAGAACTAACTGCAGAGCTCCAAATTAGTGTAGGATCTGCGGAGAAAATCATCCATCAACAATTGCATATGACTAAAGTGTCTACTAGATCAGTTCCCCACACTTCTGATCTCTTACCAGAAGAAGGAAAGGGCACAATGCGCACATGAAAGATTGTCGATGTGCCAGAAAAAGCAAGAGGAGATATTTTCACTGCTAATTGCCATGAATGAAACTTGGATCCATCACTATAATCCTGAAACTAAGCAACTGTCAAAACAATGGAAGCGCGCAGAAACACCTCCTCAAAAGTTGAGTCTGTTTGGTGTAACATAAACATTGGGAAAGGGAAAATGACAGTAGGAGTGTGTAATAGGCCTAATGACTTTGATGAGTACAACGAACAGTTGTGCAGATAAATAGAGTGGGCCAGTAAATCACAATGTCTTGTAATGGAGGATTTTTAACTTTACAGATATTGGCTGGAACTTGTGGGTTGGTCACTCGCACGTTAGCAAGGCTTTTGTGGATTTAATGGATGATTGTTTTCTACAGCAACATGTTCGAGGAGAACCAGAGGATGTAATACCCTTGATCTGATAATCAGCAGTGATTATTCATGCAATAAGAATTTGCAGATAAAGGAACCACTAGGTGAGGATGATCACAATGTACTGATGTGGGATTTACTTAAATATGTAACTACCATCAAGGGTAAAGGGAAGGGCTTTTGTTTCGTAAAGGTGACTACAGTGGTCTCAGACAGTTATTGAATTCTGTACCGTGGCATCAACTGATGATGTTACCAACGTTGAATTCTAAATAGGAACCCTTCAGTGACTTAATCTTGGAGGCTACTAGGCTTTTCATACCAAATAAGAAATACTATTCAAGGTTCAGGCCTAAATGGATGTCGGATGAATTAATGGGGCCCGTGGCAAAGAAGAAAAATGCATGGAATGCATATAAATTATCAGGCAACACAGAAGCCTATGGAAGATATAAACTAGTCTGTAATCAAGTCACAAAGGAGGTTAGACAGGCATAGGCAGATTACGAGATATCTTTGGCAAAGGATGCAAAGAAAAACCAGCAAAGAGTTCTTTAGTTATGTAAACTATAAAAGGAAGGGGATGAATCAGATTGGTCCACTTAACATAAATGGTTCGACTAATGATGATCCTGCTCAAGTAGCTGATAAAATGAATGAGTATTTTGCATCTACAGGGTGTTTCAGTTAAACGTTTCAGAACTTCTAAGAGGGGTAGGGTACATCCTGACAACTCTAAATCATATAGCAATGTGGGGTCGGAAATGCTTTCCTGAAGCGGTGTTGTACACAGAAGTACCATAAAGAAAAGAGACCGTAAGTGAGAAATCGTTTTAATAATACATGAAAAGAAGCAAAAGGTACATGGATTAAAGTAAGTGTTCGAAGTTTCTTCCACGGGCTACAATGCACGCCTCACATCTCCGACGCATGGACATCCGAACATTCTGGAATACTCCAGGCGAATTTCGAATTTCTTCGGCAGCTACTGCGATTCTTGCAACCAGCTCCTCAGCATTGTCAACAGGGGTGTCATAAACTAGCGATTTCATATGACCCCAGAAATAAAAATCAAGACATGATAGGTCGGGTGACAACTTTTGAGAGATGAACAGATTTCTGCATCGACGCAACAGACAATGTGGTTCCAACACGATGGAGCCCCTGCCCATTATAGCGGAGATGTTCGTAACTACCTGGATGTCACATTTGGTCAACAGTGGATCGGACGTGGTGGTCCCGTGCGTTGGCCTGCTCGGTCAGCCGACCTATCATGTCTTGATTTTTATTTCTGGGGTCATATGAAATCGCTAGTTTATGACACCCCTGTTGACAATGCTGAGGAGCTGGTTGCAAGAATCGCAGTAGCTGCCGAAGAAATTCGAAATTCGCCTGGAGTATTCCAGAATGTTCGGATGTCCATGCGTCGGAGATGTGAGGCGTGCATTGTAGCCCGTGGAAGAAACTTCGAACACTTACTTTAATCCATGTACCTTTTGCTTCTTTTCATGTATTATTAAAACGATTTCTCACTTACGGTCTCTTTTCTTTATGGTGCTTCTGTGTACAACACCGCTTCAGGAAAGCATTTCCGACCCCACATTGCTATATGATTTAGAGTTGTCAGGATGTACCCTACCCCTCTTAGAAGTTCTGAAACGTTTAACTGAAACACCCTGTATATTCACAAATGAGGGATTATTCAAGGAGGGGAATGCCAGAAGTTAATCAAACTCTAACAGGGAGCTAAGTGATTTTGTAATAACTGAGAGCAAAGTGGAGGAAAAATTATTGAAGTTAAACATAAAAAACGCACCTGGGGTGGATGGAATTTATCCAGTTATATTGAAGTTAACTAACCCTTAGCCAGAATTATGAGAGAGCATCCTTAGATTCAGGGGAGGTCCTCATGGACTGGAGATGTGCAAATGTGTCCCAAATTCACAAAGGGGATCGAAGGGTGACACGAGTAATTACAGACCAGTTAGTTTAACTTCTGTTCCGGGGAAAATAATGGAGTCACTGGTTAAAGAAGCACTGCAGGATCATCTAGGCAAGGCTGCAGCAATAATTCAGACACAGCATGGGTTTGTTACGGGAAAGTCTTGTCTGACAAATTTGATTGGATACTATGATGTGGTTACAAAGCAACTGGATGTAAAAAATAATTTTGATATCATATACTTGGATTTCAGCAAAGCTTTTGATACTGTTGAACATGGAAGACTGCTGTACAAATTGGAGAGGTATGGCATTAAGGACAAGTTGCTGCAATGGATAAAGAGATGGTTGAGTGAGAGACGGCAGAGAGTGATAATAAATGGACACTGCTCTACGTGGACTAATGTTATTAGTGGAGTCCCCCTGGCTTCGGTGCAGGGTCCATTGTTGTTTTCGGTATTTATAAATGATATCGATGAAGGTATATCAAGCTTAATGTTCAAGTTTGCAGATAATACAAAGTTTGGTAGGGTTGTTAATGACACTAAAGACAGTATGCTACTGCAACAGGTTCTAAAAAAGTTAGGTAGATGGGCTGAGAAGTGGCAACTGTAGTTTAACATTGACAAATGCAAAGTACTGCATATGGGTAGCAGTAATCCAAGAGAAACGTGTCAACTTTTTTTTTTTTTTATGAAGACCCCAAATACGAGAGATATTAGAACCTATAGTACTTAGTACCGTGCTTGGTTTGGAGGTTGAGAAGATGAAAGAAGATATTTGTTGACATTAGACTTAACTGTGTGGTACTACACTGAGAGAGGTGGAGAATGAAAAATACCTGGAGATAATTGTGCAGTCAGATATGAAGGTCTTTGAGCAGTGCAGACTGTCGGCCAGAGCAGGTCTTTAAGTTTTATCAATGATATATAGGATTTTTGCTATCAGAGACAAGGTGGTGATTATCCCTTTGTATAAGGCAATGGTTAGGCCACACCTTGAATACTCCTTACAGGTCTGGAGGCCTCATTTTAGGAAGGATGTAGAGTTTCTAGAACGAGTACAGAGAAGGGCAACATGATTGGTGAGACGAACAAAGGGGTGTGCTTAAAAATAAAGGCTTATGTTCTGCAAGTTGCAGCATCTGGAGACTAGACACCTGCGATGTGATCTGATTGAGGTGTATTATGCCTTGAATAGTTTGAGCAGGCTCAATGCTGACGGGATACTTCCGCTTGCTCAGAATAATCGTCTGAGAGGGCATAAATTCAAATTGAGGAAAGATAGTTGTAGAATAGATGTGAGGAAGTTTGACTTTAGCCAGCGGGTATTTGATTGCTGGAATAGACTTCCGTCTGTTGTTGTAGAAGTTGATAGCTTAAATAAATTTAACCCCGAACTTGACAAACATTTGGAGTGACCGGATGGGTGAAATGGGAAGTGTTTTTTTTTTTTTTTTTTTTTGTGGTTGATGCTATATAAGCTTGCTTTCTTGCATCATATGCCTGACCTAACGCTAATGCTAAAGTGGCAATAAACTTATATTTTGATCCAAATGGGAAAAACACAATTATTACCATGTAAGTGAAATCTAACGGAAACAGTGGGTCGATAGCCGCTCCTAGACATATTCGCTGTAATCTTAGAAATCTCAGCATCCCTGTCGCAGCGTAATCACAGTGGGACCACGCTAGACTAAATAACGCTTGTGTTATTTAGTTGAGCTCTGCAGATGTCCTAGGACAAGTGCCGACTTATAATTATTGAAGTGTTCTCGGCACATTGCTTTGCTGTAATTAAGTTTTCTAAACGGGAACCCACACGTCGAACTAAGACATCTAAAAACGGAAAAGCATGATCTACCTCTAACTCCATAGAAAGAGGGATATAGGAGGACAATTGCAGATCATTAAGAACTTTAATATTCTAGAGGACGGGGTCATGCTTTCCTTCGACGTGGTCGCACTGTTTACATCTATTCCAATACAGCCAGCGATTGATTTCGCTTGGTAACCGTTGGACAGGATTCCACGCTGAATGAGAGGACCTCTTTCTCTCTATAAATATATGCATGATGCCTTAAATATTTGTTTATTTATCTGGCTGTGAGATCGTGGTCGGTGATTCTTTGTACGGCACATTCAGAGTATAGAAGTGGGTACTCGTTTGAGTGCTCTCATTGCTAATATTACCACGGAGGCCTTAGAGAAAGACGTATTTTTCAATCTACCGGTGCCATTTAGGCTCTGGCGAAGATATATGGATCAGCACTTCTGACTCGCGATCATTCCCCGCGAGTCAGAAGTGCTGATCCTCCAATATCTCAATTCCTTGTCCTCTTATATCTCTTTCTCTATGGAGTTAGAGAAAGCAAACGTAGGGTTAGCTTGCTTTCTTGCATCACTTCCCAGTACTAATAGTAATACTAAATCCTCTTGATCCATTCTTTCAGCTTAATCTCTCGGTAGACAAGGTTGCCCGCTCACCAAAGTAGCCCCTTCCACCCTGGCATGCTCACTAGCATATGACTTCTTCCTTAAGGACTGGATGAAGTCTGATGCCACGTCTTCCATCTACCTTCAACTCTCTTCGCAACACAGAACTAAACATTTTGACTTCTTGCCAGTTTACACAGACGGCTCGAAGTCGGAATCGTTTGTGGAAACTGCTGCTGTTTTTTCAGATAATAGTGTATCTGAAAAGATTCCCCCTTAATGCAGCATATACACTGCAGAACTACAAGCTATAGAGTTAGTCTTGGATCACATAAGGACTCGCCAATATCAACGGTTTATTATACATAACCGATTCTTTAAGTGCAAGAAGAGTTATTTTCACCACAGGCTTTATCAGCGATGAGATACACTACTCATTCAATCCTCTCCCAGGTTCAGCAGATAATATGCATTCCCTATGACGATGGATTCGATATCCGCTTCTGCTGGATCGCAGCCATATCGGAATTAGCGGAAACGATTTGGCTGATACTGCAGCCAATAGAAAGTATGAGTGATACCATGCATCACTCATACTTTCATAATGATCATTCAGATTGTTAAATCCATATGTAATAAGCCCACACTATTTAGGCGAACCTGTTCTCACACTATTTAGACGTACTGTACTTGACACAAACCTGGTTAGACCAACACCAAAACCCGCTGATCTGTGCTGTCCCTCCAGAATTGTCCATGTGAGGTGCTGGGATGGTAATAATTCTTGAATCTTTTTACGCCAATTCTTCCTCCATCCAACATTCTGAAAATTTTCAGGCTAATTCATATGTCACAGGGGACTAATCTTTATGGCAAAGATGGTTCTTGGACTGATCTCAAAACCTAATATATTGGAGATATGTGACCGGAGAATCCCACAACTGTCCTTGAAATTGTTATTGTAGTAGGATTTTAGAAGCATCAGCGACTAAAGTCATTGCTCCGTGTATACTGTCTGTAAATTGCGTGTTTCATTAGTCGATTTTCTGTTGTGCTGGACGAAAAACCCAAGTTTCCGGGAGAAAAAACCGTGTTACTCTCCCCAGAGACCGACTAATTCAGCCAAGTTGTGAAAAAGGCCAATAAAATTCCTCACGTCATCCATGGGACACAAAGTCAGATCTTTTCCACCCAGTGTGGGGTGATCGCCGATCCTACCTAATTGTGCTACCCGCCAGGGCATCCCTGAGATCTAGACTTCCCTTCTTTTGCGTGTAACAGATTAACAATGTAGTGCGTATCTCAGCAACATAAAAACTGGAAAACCTTAATATAAAATTGACAAAAAAATGTAGTCTCGGGTAGTGGTAACCCGTTAATCATCTTCTTAAGGGGTCCCAATTTTAAAGAAAACGAGGAGAGATTTGAGATACAGTATGATTAATGGACCAAATGACCCCAACAGTACCACTGTGAGAATCGGAAAATCTGCACATATATTCAAGCCAAGAAATGGAATCTGTAGGAAAAGGTTAAACGGATCCATTCAAAGGTAGTGCCATTCGTACCCTGTAGTATTTTTATATTCAAAAATTCCATAATTTTAATTTATAACACTAACAAAGTTACTTCTATATAAATCAAAGTTAAAAGGTTCTTCTTCTTACTATTTTTTTATTGCCAAAATAATTTCGGTTACAGTTCCGTTTAGCCACTGAAAACTACGTACACGCGAGATACAAAAAAATGGTTGCATTTGTATCTCATATCAGTCTATAAAAATCAGATACGCTACATGGTTTCAACTTCCTATCGATGTTGAGAAGTAATTTTAAATGTAATATTTAAACCTAAACGAAATGTTAGATTCTAATTATTTCGCTTTATTTTATCTGTTGCCAGGTGATCTGTGTATGCCTTCTTCATCTCCAATATCTGGTTCGTATTCCTGTACAGAAGATATACGAGCCAAGTAAGTAATTCAATCATCAAAAAAGTTGTTATCGAAGTTCTTTAATGCATAATCATTTTCATCTTGAAAGTGTTCTAAATATTCTTTACTCTTAATATTATGAGTATCATCTTAGTAATGGGAGCAATCCACAATGAAAACACCAATTTTCCTTTCATCAATTACGTAGTATTTCATTGTTTTTTATCGTTTTAACTCGGATAATGATACATTGGAGAAGATCAAAAACTTATTGGGTAAATTAACGATCTCTATTCTTTAAATTTAGGACATGCACGGCGAAATGCATGTTGGGATATGAATTTCCAGATGGTTCAACTGAGAAAATATACGAATGCGACAAAGATTCAGGGATGTGGGTTCCAGACAAGCCGTTTGAAGACTGCAAACGTAAGTATAGTAATCGATTAAAACACACTTAGAGAACTCTGTGAAAGGTCAAGATTACAACGCATTTAATTTAAATTTGAATACAAACTTTCTGTTAATGCCTGAGTGTCTTTTAGAATGCGCTTTTGATTCGTTTAGGGACTAAATAGTATAATTTTCTTCTAGGAAGTAGCCAAGATCTGACGCCTCCGGAAATAAGTAAGTCTCCTAATTTATTGGAATTTCAGTTTAATTTATAAAAATTAAAATTTATTAATATAATTTAATGTAATAATGCACTGATGATCAAAAGTTAAGACGAAACACAAAAACGTGAATACATTTGAAATAAAAATAGAATGAAATATCCGCCATTTATGAGACAAAACAATTTCTGCGTGACCCCTTAACAATTGCAAACCTTGTTGCCAGATAAAAACAGTTACAAGAGCGCTGTCATTGTGAAAATGTCATAAAGAGACCGACTGGATAATTCTTTGAGGTGTAGAGCAATGGAGGCAGGACAAAGCCAAGCTGAAGTGGACAGGCGGTTGTATGTCACTGGGCTGCATCCCTGAAAGCAGACTGTGGAACCATTTCCAGGACATGAAAACAGCTTTTCAAAGACCTCGACCAAGCCATACTCTTGTCTTCTCCACCAAATGAACGTTATCTGGCTCAGACTGCAATGCAACATAGAGAGTGCACATCATATCACTATGAAAGACTTGAAGATAGAATAGCTACAAATCCCTATGGACGTCTTCAGACATCTAGTAGATTCAATGCCTAGGCGAATAGTCGCTGTTACCAGTGCGAACGGTGGCCCAACACGGATTTCGGTAGGTGGGCATAATTTAGTGATCATTCAATGCATTTCAAGAGAAATAAGGAATCGTGTCCTTTGTGCTTGAATGTATAAAAGCATTCTTATATTTTCACGCTGACTTACTTTTATCTTTAAAAGATGGTTAATTTTAAGGTTATTTTTTGCGACCAATTCCACAGAAAAAATCTGCAAATCGAGAGACCTTGGAACAACTCAGTTTATCTACACTGGCCAACTCTGTTTGGAAATTTTTTGTTAAGTAATTGTCTTGCAATAAGAGAATGATGTCCTTAGGCATTATCCTCCATAAATGTAGAGCATCTAAATTACAGAAGCCTACTCTTGTAACCTTGCAAGATAGCTTCTAAAGCGACAGTGGTCTCAAAAAGAAAGATCTAGGAAGTCATTCGATAAAATTAAATTGATCTTATTCACTTTAAATATCATGCCTCAGACTAGAACAGCAAAGCAACGGGCACAAAGTGGCAGGAGCGCTGTGACTCAGGGGAGAACTGAGGGGAAGACGATTCTCAAACGCATCAGCCTAAAAGAATGTGCAACTTGTGAATTGTTTTCCGAACTCTCTGGAACAGAACATGATCTAGCCAAGGAGGATGTCTTTGTGTGTGTGTGTGTGTGTGTGTGTGTGTGTGTGTGTGTGTGTGTGTGTGTGTGTGTGTGTGTGTGTGTGTGTGTGTGTGTGTGTGTGTGTGTGTGTGTGTGTGTGTGTGTGTGTGCCAGGTGCAGAGAGTGACTAGAAATTAGGCGTCAACTCAGCGTTCTGATGGGCGTCTATGAGAGCTTGAGGTGTAGGGTAGATGCCCTCGAAGAAAGCTCTCAGCTGTCCAACTCAACGCGGCAATCTCCGAGGCAGAATGAGCTGGTTCCACAGGAATTAATTATTCTTGGTGAGTCTATTGTCAGGGAGACGGGTAATATATTGTGTAAAAAGGATAGATGGAATAGGACCTGGGTATGTCTGCCAGGGGCAAAAGTTGATGATGTTGTAGAGCAGATATCATCTTTTAAGGGCACAAAGGGTGATATTGTTGTACACGTTGGCACCAATGACATTAAGAGTAGGAGATCTGCAGATTTACTTAACAGGTCAATGTTGAAAAATAGCTGCGAGTTATGGTGAAATTTGAAAGTGTCTGCAATTCTGCCCAGACACGATAGAAGGGAGTACATGATGAAAGCCTTGTCGATCAATTCTGCCCTGGAGAGATTGGGCATGGCTTATGGGGTAGAATTTTTTTCAGCCTGGTTTGTGCTTGTTAACAGAAGAGACCGCTTCTACAGGAATGGGATGCACTTAAATGAAAAGGGTACAATAGTGTTTGCTGATGCTATCGAGGCAGTGTTAGCTAGGTCAGTAAACTGCTAGCTTTGGGGGATTCACAGAATAAAGGGTTAAAAGTAGCCGCAGGCAGAGATGAAGGTGATTCTTGCACTATCTCTATTAGAATATGCAGCGGCCTTGAGCGAGGAATGCTGAGGGTTTCAGGGACTGATGGCAGTCATCATGATACAAATAAATATATGGAATGTGTTAGGCTAACTAAGAATAATAATAGGTGCATGTATACTTGCATCTACACCAATGCTAGAAGTGTAGTAAATAAATTTAATGAATTTGAAGTACTGGTCAGGACGTCAAAGGCGGATATTGTTGGGATATCAGAGACGTGGTGTCACACAGACATAAGCAGTGCAGAATTGGAATTTGGGGAGTACAATGTGTACAGAAAGGATAGACAGGATAGGAAGGGAGGAGGGGTTATGCTGTTAATTAAGAGAAAACATAAAATCATAGGAACTGCATCCAGTTGACATAGATGGACAGTGCAACGTTCAGTCAGTTTGATGTGACATAAGCACTGCGAAAGCAAAAATTAGAGTAGGAGCGTGTCATAGGCCTAATGACTCGAATGAGTACAACGAACAGTTGTACAGAGAAATAGAGTGGGCTAGTAAATCAGAATTTCTTATAATGGGGGATTTTAACTTCCCAGATATTGACTGGAACTTATGGGTTGGTCACTCACACACTAGTCAGACTTTTGTGGATTTATTGGATGGTTGTTTTCTGCAGCAGCATGTTTGAGAGGCAATCAGAGATGGTAATACTCTTGATCTGGTTATCAGCAGTGATCATTCGTGTATTAAGAATTTGCAGGTAAAGGAACCAGTAGGTGGCCGTGTTCACAGTGTATTGATGTGGGAATTACTTAAAGATGAAACTACCATCAAGGCTAAAGGGAAGAGTTTTTGCTTCCGGAAAGGTGACTACAGT
Source organism: Mastigoproctus giganteus (assembly GCF_048544385.1). NCBI lineage: Eukaryota > Metazoa > Arthropoda > Arachnida > Uropygi > Thelyphonidae > Mastigoproctus > Mastigoproctus giganteus. The sequence continues at coordinate 261,654,828 of NC_143576.1, read as the reverse complement.
GGTCTCAGACAGTTTTTAAATTCTGTACAGTATTTGTGCAGTCAGATATGAAGTTTTCTGAGCAATGCAGACAGGCTGAAAGAGCAGGTCATGTGGTTTCGTCAATAATATGCAGGAATTTTACTAAAATGGTAAAGGAGGTGATCATCCCGTTGTATAAGGCAATGGTCAGGTTACCTCTTGAGTACTGCGTACAGGTCTGGAGGCCTCGTTTTAGGAAGAATGTAGATTTACTTAACATCAACATTAGTAGAGGCATTTGATGCAAGAAAGCAAGCTTATGCAGCATCAGCCAAAAAAAAAAAAAAAAACCACTTCCACTTCACCCCTCTGTTCGTTCGAAATACCTGTCCAGCTGAGCCTTAAACTTATTTAGGTTATCAACTTCCACGACAAGGGATAGAAGTCTATTCCACCAACCAACCACCCGCTGGCTAAAGGCAAATTTCCGCACGTCTATCCTACATCTGTCTTTAATCAATTTGAATTTATGCCCTCTCAGGTGATTTTTCTGAGCTAGAGGAAGAATCCCATCAGCATTGAGCATGCTTAAACCACTCAAGGCTTTATACACCTCTATCAGATCACCTCGCCGGTACCTAGTCTCCAGACACTGTAATTTGCAAAATTTAAGCCTTTCTTCGTAAGAGCACCCCTTTGTTCCATTCACTAATCTTGTTGCCCTTCTCTGTACTCGTTCCAGCAGCTCTACATCCTTCTTGAAATGAGGCCTCCAGACCTGTATACAGTACTCTAGGTGTGGTCTGACCATTGCCTTATACAAGGGAATAATCACCTCCTTATCCCTGCTAGAAAAATTCCTATATATCATCGACAATACACCATGAGCTACTCTTGCAGCCCGTCTTCACTGCTCAGAAAACTTCATATCTGCCTGCACAAGCAGCCCCAGGTCCCTTTCATTCTCTACCACTGTCAGTGTAGTACCACAGAGTTGATACGTTGCTCTGGGATTGCTCTTTCCCATATGTAGTACTTTACATTTGTCAAAGTTAAACTTCATTTGCCACCTCTCAGCCCATCTGCTCAACCTTTCCAGATCCTGTTGCAGCAGCATGGTGTCAGTAGTGTCCTTGACAACCCTGCCAACCTTCTATTCGTCTGCAAACTTGGACATTAAGCTTGATATACCATCATCAATATCATTTATAAATACAGAAAACAATAATGGACCCAACACTGAACCCTGAGGGACTCCACTAATAACATTAGTCCACGATGAGCAGTGTCCATTGATTACCACTCTCTGTCTTCTTCCCCTCAACCACCCCTTTATCCATAGCAGCAATTTGCCTCCAATGCCACACTGCTCCAATTTGTGCAGCAGTCTTCAATGTGCAACAGTATCAAAAACCTTTCTAAGATCCAAGTATATAATATCAAAGTTATTCGCTGCATCCAGTTCTTTTGTGACTGCATCATAGTATCCAATCAAATTGGTCAGGCAAGACTTCCCCTTAACAAAACCATGCTGTGTCCGAGCTATAAGTGAAGTCTTGTCTAGATGATCCTGCAGTGTTTCTTTTACCAGTGCCTTCGTTAATTTTCCTGGAACAGAAGTTAAACTCACAGGTCTATAAGCGTGTACAGAGAAGGGCAACATGATTGGTGTGGGGAATGAAGGGATTCTCTTCCCAAGAGAGGCTTAAGTTCTGCAAATTGCATTGGCTGGAGACTAGGCACCTGCGAGGTAATCTGATTGAGGTGTATAAGGCCTTGAATGGGTTGAGCACGCTGAATTCTGATGGGATTCTTCCTCTTGCTCAGATTACGAACCTGAGGGGGGCATAAATTCAAACTGAGGAAAGACATGAGGATAGATGTACGTAAATTAGTCATTAGCCAGCAGGTGGTTAATTGCTTTATCAAACTTCTGTCTGTCGTTGTGGAAGTTGATAGCGTAAATAAATTCAACGAGGAACTGGACAAACGTTTAGAGGGAATGGCTGTGTGATTTTTTTGTTTTTTTAATTTATTTTATTTTATTATTATTTTTTTCTTTTGGCTGATACTACAGAAGCTCATACGCTTGCTTTCTTGCATCGCATACCACTATTACTATTCTATCAACTATGCTACCTACGAGCGATACGTGAATTATATATTCAAAAATATGAAGAATGATTATAGAAAATAGAAACTACCAACTTAGTAAAAATACCGCTTACTAAATTAAGTAAATATTCAACCCGTCTTCAAAAAAAAAAAAAAAAAAAACCCCGTAACCTAATTAACAAATATAGATCTATAGTGCGTTAACTTTGCATTAGCAACACTTAACCAACATATCGTGCGGCCACATTTTGCCGTAATGCAGCCTGTACACTTCTTGGCGTGGGCTCCAAAGGCGTTGCAGGGTGCCGCTTAGTAGTGTTACCCATGCGTTGCACAATATGTCCAATATGAATCGGATGTCCTTTTCCAGCTCAGCCGATCTCAACCCAAACATACTCAATTGGGTGGAGATCGGCTGAAATGGCTGCCCATAGAAAGGCGAAGAATTCATTGTCATATTTCTGAAATCAACTAGCAACCTCCCGGGGCTTCTGACAAGGCGCACTGTTTTGTTAATAGAAACCGCAGTTTTCTGAATACACTGTAATTATGAATGGATGTACTTGTTTGGCAACGATAGAAAGGTAGGCGTTCCCATCGAGCAGTTCATTAACGGTGATCAAAGAACCCAGGACATGTCACGAAAACAGTCTCTCTAAACCACAATACCATCACCTTCAGCCTGCTGAACATCAACAGTGCATTCAGGTGTCATAGCCTCATATTACTTTCTCCAAACGCGGATACACCCATCTGTATGATAGAGATGGAAACGGGATTCATCAGATTTGGTGACAGATTTCCATGTCAGCTGTCCAGTGTTGGAGTTGGCATGCCAATGCAAGGTGCAGTTTCTTATATCTCGCAGTGAGCATGGGATACCCGTGACGGCCGTGGACTGTCATAGCCTAGACTAGCTGAGCTAATATCCAGAGCATAGTCCATGTGGATATTGGTGTTCTTGCTGTTCACACGTTGTAATGGGTGGTTAGTTGGGCCATTTTTGCTGCGTCGCTACTCTATTACAAGACGAGACAAACAACGTTCACCACGGGCATCGATCACACGTGGCAGTTCCATACGTGACCTTTTTGTTCGACCGCTGTTGAGCCAGTCATATAGAGGCACCTCCGTAGCCAGGTGGGAAGGAGCAGCAGTGCGTAGCACACGCTTCTTGATTAGACCGGGGTTCGAGCCTGTCACCACCAAATACGGTGGATGCGGAAAGGTCAAGGGAATGACCACCGCATATTCCCGGAGCAATATGGCCTTAGTTGCTAATGCTCCTAAATAACAAACAAACAACAGTCACATAGAGTCATGACATTACAGAACTTAACCATGTTGGCTGTTATTATCCAGTTACTGGCACTTGCGCGTCTTTTTCCCACAAACGTTCGGATTTCAAAGACAGAAAAATCTTGACACCGACCCATTTTTTCTTACAAACAATGAAAAACTGATTGCCATGAAAAACTGCATCACTTGTGAATTTTGCAAATAATGTGTTTTGCGCTTCACTGTGGATTGCAGAAATGTTCGAAATGCATTTTGTTTGATTGGATATATATATCACTGTGAATGCAATCCAATAAAAACACTCCACCTGATATACCTAATTGCCATAAATATCTTCCCAAAGGGTAAAATGCGTAATTAATGGAAATATGAGAAATCATGCAAATGGCAATCATGACAACCTAACCTACATTTCATTGCATTTACGTGTACAAACGGAAATGACAAGTTAACGTAATAGTATTATGGACTGTAAATCAGCAAAATAAGTCCTCAATAATTTTTGTTCCTCCTCGAGGTGCAATTACAGCCTTGCAACGATCTGGCATACAGTTAATCAACTTCTGGATATGCGATTGTCCAGTTTGTGGTACCACACCCTTACAATGCTCTCCTGCAACTGATTCTTACTTGGCTTCTGAGCAATTTTAGATGACATTATGTACTAGAAATTTTCAAATCTGTGCTGTTGCCCTGTCAGTCCAACACTGTAATGCCAGCGTTTCTGAGGTATGACTGCATCTTAAGGGAGAAAAACGAGGGAAAACATTGGTGTAAATATGTTTTAAGCCTTGTGAGACAAGAAGACAAACTGAACATTAAATATAAATAGCATAAAACTTACCAATTTTGCTGTGTGGCAAGGTGCTGTTGAAAAATGCAGTTTTGGACTCTGTGTGGTGATCCCTATTAACGAGTGTCAGGCATTCCTCCAAAATAGCAGTGTTGGTTTCTGCATTCACCGTTCCGTTAATAAACTTAATTCGCCCCACCCCTTTGCTTCTTATTATGCAGCCCCAGACCATCTGACCGGTAGGCGGGGAACTTTACAAGTCGGTGTTATGCAGTCAGGAAGGATGGTATGCCTCCGATTTTCGTCTTCTGACATGTCGCTTCCCATCCGAGCCATGCAGGTTGAATTTCGATTCGTGAGAAAAGATGACGGTGTCCCATTGCGGTTTTGTCCATGAAACATGCGTTTTAGCCCGAGCAAGGTGCTTCTTCCTCATGTGTTGGGTCAACAAAGGCTTCTTCTTCTTGGGCCGATAGGCATGCTGACCACATTCGTCTTTGTGATAGTTCGTGCACTTGTTTCAACACCAAAGACTATCTCAAAGTCCAGTTTTATATCAGGAGTACTAGCATGGCGATTACAAAGACATAGCAGTTTCAAATATCGATCTTGGGAAGGCGCAGTCACTCTCTTACGGCCTGATCCTTTTCACTTTACCGGTTTCACGCTTTAATTTCAGCACCTGGGATACTGTTGACGGATGCCAGGCAGCCTATTTTATCAGCGATAGCACGCATAGAAAGCCCTTCCTGGGACAGAGCAACAGCTACACTTTTTTTTTCTTGGTGTCAACTGAGCATATGGAGCAATGCTTGCACCTCCGCAAAACAGGATACCAATGAGCGTGTATACCCTTCCAACTCCGTATCATCAGATAGTAATTCCAATACCTTGCAATTACTGTCTGATGCAACAGAAGCATTATCTGACGCAATACCTTTGCTTTGCGACAAACAAAATGATTGTAATCAAACAACATCTTATACGTTTCACTACAAATGTTACTTTTTTTAAGATAATGCAGTTTTTTTTGTCCGCCACTGTATAATCTTATATCAGCCTTTGCCAGAGACTAGTGCATTGGCAACATTCCCTTGTGTAAGAATGCAGTTTAATATTTTTAATTTTTAATTACAGGAATTTCACCCTCTGATTGTGCATTACTAGGCTTTTATAGAAATTTAACTTAATCCATGTTAACTCTTAAAATCTAAGCAATCCCATTTCTGTTTCATAGCCACAACGTGCGAGACGCCCACTTCTCCTATGTTTGGCTCCTACTCTTGCAAGACGACTAGGAACGAAAAGTAAGTATATCCAGTGCGGAATTTGAATGTATTTCCGGTATTAGTATTTGTATTACTAATAGTACTGCAGAATGATTCAAGAAAGCAGCCATATATTGTTATTCGCTCGAATTCCAATTAAGTTACTAAATAATATCAGTGTTAAGTTAATACTCAACGTTCAACAGTGTAATTATGTGATTACAGCTTAATTTTCGAATTTAGCTTGAACTTGGTAAGTTTAAGTTATATTATGAGGTGATGAGTAAGTAAAAAAACACACGATTTTATGAAATTTGATTCGATCAAATTAAAGAAGCTTCATTAAAGAAATTAAAGAAGCTTCATTCGTAGCTGTCATGGCTGATGACACAACAAATGTTTCAGAACATATACAAATGGTAATTGTTCTGAGATATGAACTGAATGGAGACATTTTTGAGTGTTTTTGGGTTTTTTTTCACTTCGGAAAACCAAACGGCAGACTGAATATCGAAGTGCATTCTAGATCAGTTAGACATAATCCTCGAAGGAAATACTCAAAAACTGGTTGCTCTGACATTTGATGATGCAAGTGTGATGAAAGGCAAGAAAGGGGGAGTTCAGGCTAAAATAAAAGAAGTGTAAAAAAATGCACATTTTATTCACTGCTACGCACACCAACTGAATCTGATGATGAGAAATGCAGCAAGTAGTACCCGAGATTCAAGAATATTCTTTTCGAACCTCGTGTCGATACCAACATTTTTCTCGAGATCACCACAGCGTCCCTCTGTTCTCAGAAAGCATATGGACAGCCGTATTTGCCCGACCTTTCCCTACAAGATGGAACTTCAATATACGCACCGTGCACAGCGTTTATGAAAATTTTGAATCCTTAAAAAAGTGCACGGAGGAACTACAAGCGACTGCAAACGCAGATAAGACTTTTAGAAGCAACTGGAATTTTGCACATCTTGAGTAATGAAAAAATCGAGTTCTGGTTAGAACTTTTCCATCAGATAATGCCTCACGTGGAAGTTATTTATAATCAAATGCAATCTTGAGAAATTGAGGCAGTTAAATACATGAATATATAGGAAACTTTAAGAATGCCATTCTAAAAATCAGGAATTCAATGTTCTTAAAAATCCTTCAAAAACACTCGTGATTGAAGCGAAGGAAGTATGCGACTACATAAGTGTTGACATAGCAGAGAGATAGTCTTTTACAAAGCAATTAATTGCTGCTAAATTGTTTAACAAGGAGAACTTTGTTATTTTTCGTAAGAAATATCCAGGGAAGAGGTACGGAAGACTACTGAGGCATATCCCATGATTGAAAGAGAAAACCTTCTTACGGAATTACAAGTTTTCTATAGCAGACATGATCTACACAATTATTGCAAATTAACTGACTCGTTGAAATTTATCTCAGAAAATATTCTAGCTGAAGTTCTTGGTGAACTTACAAAACTCATAAAAGTTCTTTTGCCCATTCCGATGACTACTTCAGAGCCCAAACGCTGCCATGCGACATTAAAAAAAAGAATAAAAACATTTTTAAGGAGCTTTCAATAGAGAAAAGCTCGGTCAACAGTGCACCAAACTTGAATGAAAAAGTTATTAATCTATTTTCAACAAATAAAAAGCGAAGAATGGATTTTGGTTTTAAGTAAAAGTTCAAGTAAATGTCTTGTAGTATTTTTAACTCGCTTATTATTATTACTGTGTATGTTATCAAGGATTTGTTTGTTTTGGGCGCATCGGCTTCTGTGGCCGTAATGCACCTCCCAAAATTTTGTATTTTTCTACTCTGATCTAAGTCCCAGGCGGGATTCGAACCCGCGACCTTAGGGTTGCCAGGCAGGCCCGGTGGGCAATATAACCGAGGCAATTTAATGTAACTTTAAGAAACAGCACCCCCAAACATCAGAGTCATGAGCCGCCACTGATTATAATAACACTAAAATTATTGGTCTATGGTAACTGAAATAAGATGTATAATTTTGACACTCAAATGATTTTAATTCCCAAGTGAATACTCCATCGATTGTCCTTCCATTACGTGTAGTATTTACTAAAGTATTTGACTTAATATCTAAATTGAAGACATCTTTCATAAATTTACAAAACTTCTCTCCAGCCTCAGAATTTAATTCTAGATTGAAATCACCAGCGAGAACTCTAGGTATACGATCCAGTGGCTCTTCCAATAATTTTGCACCTTCAATGGAATACGGCATCAAATTCTTGTTTATGAATTTTTGAATTGTATCTAACGGCATTCCTGGAGTGATGTATATGGCAACGATTAAAATAGATTCACTATTGAATTTGCACAAAGATCCACAAATCTCTCCAATTTCATTTCAAATCTAATTGAAACCATAAACGATCACAAACATTACAACTGAATCCAAATAGGTTTTTGTAACTAGTTTTTCAAATTCACTGTCAGCTCGTGTAGCCCCTATAGGGATGTAATCAGGAATCTCATTATTAGCCATTTCTAATTTCGCTTTTTTTCGTGCACAATATTCCTTCATTCGTTCTGCTGGAGTTTTAGATTCCTGGTAAGTATCAGGCATAGTAGAACTCTGTGGTTGAATTTCATTATGATTCGGAATAGTTTGAATTTCTAGTTTCGTTTTCTTCCGTTCACGATATTCCTTCATTATTTCAGCTCGAGTTTTTTTTTTGGGTGCAATCTGAGAACTCCCAGGCATAACGAAACATTCTTGTTGAATTTCATCTAGATTCACATTTCTGTCCAACTTCCCTTTCTTTCACGATATTCCTTCGAACGCTGGGCTGTAGATTTTGGCACAGTCACTCGCGTATTAATCATTATGCTGATATAAAGTAGCGCATCACTGCTCAATTTTACTTGTTGCGTCACTGTAGCAACAAGTACAACGCATGCGCATTGGGTTTCGTGACGATTTCTAAGTAACGTAACGCTTTTTTCCAAATAACCCCGTTTTTTGGAAACGTTTTTACCGTCAAAAAAAAAAAAAAATCTACATCACTTGTCCATTTTCTCTAATAGTTTGTCTACTTTTTACGAGAACTTATTCAAACTGGTCACTTCTACGACGATAGATAGAAGTGTGTTTCAACAATCAACCATCCCCCTGCCTGAAGGCAAATTGTTGCACATATACACTCCAATCAGCCTTCCTCAATTTGAATTTATTCTCCCTCATGGGTATAGTCAGAACAAGAAAAAGAATTCCATCAGCATTAAGCTTGCTCAATCCATTCAAGCGCCTTAAACACCTCATGGCAGTGGCGTAGATACCATGTAGGCAGGTAAAGCAATTGCCTCCGGCTCGGGCCCTTAAGGGCCCAGCGTCTTTGGCTGTCTCCTGTTTTTGCAATTTTCATTAATTAAGTAGTGGCCCAAACATGTTCTTTGCCTCTGGGCCCGAAAAAGGGTAGCTACGCTAGTGGACCCGAAAGAGGGTAGTTACGCTATCGTCATGAGGAGATACTTTTTTCCCCTCATCCCTTCTCTGCACCCGTTCCAGCAACTCTAATTCCTTCCTAAAATTAGGCCACCAAACCTGTATGCAATACTTAAGACGTTGCCTAACCATTACTTTGTAGAATAGGATAATCACCTCCTTATCCCTGCTGGAAAAATTCCTGTATATCATTGAAAAAAACCCAATGAGCTATAATGGCAGCCTATATGCATGCTCAAAGAACTTTATATCTGACTGCACAATTACTCCAGATCTTTTTTATTTTCCACTACCCTGAATGTAGTACCACACAGCTGGCATATTAGTCAGAAATTACTGCTACCCATATGCAATATCAAAGTTCAAATCAAATCATTTATCAAAGTTCAATTTCAGCTGCCATTTCTCAGCCCATCTGCCTAATTTTTCTAGACTTTTTTGCAGTAGAGCTTGCCTTGATTACTCTCATGTTAGGTAAACTTGGACATTAAGCCTACCTGACATACCTCATCGATATCATTACTAAAAATAGAGAAAACAACAATGGACACAGCACTCAAGTACCCTGGGGGAACCCCACGAATAACAATATTCCACAAAGAGCAGCGTCCATTGATAACCACTCTCAGTCTTCTCCCATTCAATCAACCCTTTATCCATAGCAATTACTTAATGCCACAATGCTCCAATTTGTACAACAGTCTTTTATGTGCAAAAATATTAAAAGCTTTCCTGAAATGCAAGTATGACATGTTGGACAGACAACTGTGCAAGTATGTGATTCCAAATTATTTTTTGCATCCAGTTCCTTTCTCACTGCATTATAGTATCCAATCAAATTGGTCTGACAAGATCATGCTTAACTAACCAATTCTGTAACTGAAGTATAACTGAATCCCTGTTTAGATGGTCCTGCATTGACACTTTAACCAGCGACGCCATTATTTTCCTTGGAACAGAATCTAATCTTTTGACCCCCCCTTTGTGAATACATTTGCTTATCTCCCATCCATGGTGTCCCTTGAGTCCTAGGATGCTCTCATAATGATGGCTAAGGATTTGCTTAACTCCTTTGTGCCTCCCTGAATATAACTGCATAGATCACATCCACCGCAGGTACCTTTTTTATGTTTAGTTTCAACAGTTTCTCTTCTACTTATCTCTCAGTTATTACAAAATCATTTAGCTCCTCATTGAGTTTCATAAACTTCCAGCATCGTGTTCTATGAAGAATTCCCCATCTCTGAATTTAGATATAAAATAACTATTCAGTTTGTTAGCACCCTAAGCAGGACCATCAGTTGAATATCAAGCTGAACAATATGATTTATCTCCTCCTTTCTAGCGTTTACATAAATAAAGAAGTCTTTGCTGTTTTTTATTGTATCCTTTACCAGAGACTTCTCATAATCTGCCTTAGATTGCCTAAGTGACTTTGTGACTTGTTTGCTGATTACTTTATACGATATATACCATAGGCTCCTGTATCATCTGATAATTTATATGCATCACATACAGGCGTCTCCTTAGCCAGGTGGGCAGGAGCAGCAGTGCGTAGCACACGCTTCTTGATTAGACCGGGGTTCGAGCCCGTGACCACCAAATACGGAGGATGCGGAAAGGTCAGGGAATGACCATCGCGTATCCCCGGAGCAATATGGCCTTAGTTGCTAATGCTCCTAAAAACCAAATAACAACAACAGCAGCATCACATACATTTTTCTTCTCTGCCACAAGTCTCATCTGTTCATCTGACCCATTTAGGTCTAAGCCTTGAACAGTATTTCTTAGTTGGTATTAGTATTAGTGTTACTACTGAACAGTCAGTCCTCGTATAGCACGATAGTTGTGGTTCTAGAAACCCTCGTGCAAAGCAAAATCGTGCAATATAAATAACAGGCCCGATGGGAAAAATAGGGTTATGTGCCGACCACCCAAGATTGAACACACATTTGTAACCAAAACATTGCCAAACACAATAAATAATCGTAATAAAATACTTACGTACTGTATTTGTATTAGCCATATAGTAGAAGGAAGACAACAGCTTGTGCTTCATCGGCCCAAAAAAAAAGTACACAAGAAAATGCAAATTATGCTCTTTCCTCTTCAAGAAGGCACGAGGTTCAAACTGTCACCTTCAACCTCCTGCGGGGAAAAGTGATTGAAGGTGACAGGTGAGTGGTTGTTCCAGTAATCAACGACTTTCCATTTATTTGTACACACAATTCTTTACAGTTTATATACAAAAACTGACAGAGAAGATATATATACAATTTTATATACATTAGCATTCTCATTATACATATATATATATATATATATATACTATATTGTATACGAACACGTGTTTGTGTGTGTGTTTTACCTGTATCAAGGGTGGCTCCTAGGCCTTAGCCCATCTCCACCTTGCACGTCTGTGTTGGAGCAGAAACTCTGCAAAGCTTTTTATCGCTTGAGGGAGCAGTCAACACCTAGGCAGCCGCTGCCTGTCCCCAGGCACAAGCAGCCAAGCCTGGGTCTACTATTGCCTTTAGTGCCTTGGGCACAAATCCCGCACCCACCGGAGATAGTGCAATACCGGTGGGTGCCAGCAATCCCGTCCCCAGGTTGCCCAAACCTGGAAACCAGCAAAAAAAAAAAAAAAAATCCAAGCTTCAGCAGATACAAGCCAATTTGGAAAACTCCAATAAACTTAGCGAAGTAAATATTTGCATTTGTACAAAAGATAATAGAATTTTAACTCTAAATCCTAGTAATACAATTCAATTTACATATCTTACAAGTCATCCTATTTATGTTTACTGGGATACGAACATTTATATTAACTTCTCAGCTGTCAGATTTATATTCGATTTTGGATTTGAGTTCTTAGTTCAAGTCTTTTCTTAAAGACCGATTCTGCAAAGGTCTGGAAAGTCTCAAAGTTTGTTTTGTTCTCAACTAGTATTTTCACATTGTCCTCAGCTAGACCTGGAACCTGATTAAGTAGCAATACTCGATGGTCTGTATATTGCGGACAAAACAGTAAAACATGGATCCAGTCTTCCATTTGACCACAGGTGCAAAAAGGATCCGGCTCCAAACCTCTGTCGAAAAGTTTGGCCCTCAGAGATCCATGGCCTGTTAATAAATACGTCGTAAACATACTTGGTGCAAACCACAAAACAGAAGGTTGAGTAGAAGCAAACTCAACATTTTCAATATACTTCTTTGTGACTTCACCGTGCACAGACTCATTCCATCTACTTTGCCAAATACTAACCATTTCACTCCATAATCTTTTCCGTTCTGTCTTTAAGTTACTAACTGGGTCGGTTGTAATTCCCATAATAGATACCCGCAGTTCTTTCTTATGTTTATAAATCATGCCACGGTATAAGATAAATAAATCTAAAGGCAGTTCTCCTCCAAGGATTTGGAGGGCATTGTTTGATACTGTACGAGGGGCATTGTTTAGTGCCAGAAGCATTGTTCTTTGAATTGATAGTAGCTTATTTTTAATTTTCACCTTAACGACGTTCTGGTGCCAAATACCTGCTCCGTACGAAACTATAGGCAGAAATATTGCTTTATAATATAGTTTCATGGTCTTTTTATTCAAACCTCAGTCTCTTTTGGAGATTCTTATGACCGAAGCAGTAAAATTTCTAATTTTTTCCTTCAGTTTGGTGACATGAGGGAGAAAGGTTAATTTATCATCGAGAATTATGCCAAGATATTTGTTTTGAGGAACATAAGGTATCTGTAAACCATTTAGTTGAATTCTTGGTGGTCTTCCAGTAATCAACGACTCGCTGGCTAAAAGAAAAATTCCTACAATCTAGTCTAAACTTCTTCCACTGTAATTTGAATTTATATCGTTGGATGGCAAAGGCCCGCCTTCGAATTTAATCAATAACGCGAGGAACTTTTATGGGCTATTTTCTTCCTTCAGTTTCTGAGTTAGTCGGTCTCAGGCGCGAGTGCCAGGTTCCCCCATCTGGTTTTTCCTCCACTAATTCAGGCAAATCGACCATTGAACACATGCAGTTTATGGACATAATACACAAGCGCTTTTAAATTCGAATTTGGGTTGCCAAACCCAAATTCGAATTTAAAACGTTCGAATTTTAAATTCGAACAGTAAGACAGTTTATTCTTATCGTATACTTGGTACTCCCCATGTTCAAATTCTGCATTTCTTATGTCTGACTGACAGTGTCCCCACAATCTATATTTAATAACTTAATCATTACTTCAAATTCATCAAATTTATTTTTTATAATCCTGGTATTAGCGTACAAGAAAGTATACATAAATATGTTCTCACTGTTAGTTCCCTTAAAACAGTTCATGTATTTGCTTGTTCCATGACACCATGTCTCCGATATCCCTACAATGTCTGAATTTGATGACTTAATCAGTATTTCAATTTATCACATTTATTTACGATACTTCTAGCATTGGTGTATATGAAAGTATAGATACACGTGTTCTAACTCTTAGTTAACCTAACCAACCCAGGTACTTTCTTGTTCCATGAGGGCCTTCTTCTCCATGAAGACCTCCCCCAACACGCCTTGAAATTTCGAACACCTTGCTTTCCAGCTGCAGCATGCTCGGATAGAAGCAGTGCGTGGATCACTTTCATATCTGCTTGCAGATTTTGTTATTCTGTGTATCTTCCCCGGCTAGCAGTTTTTCGACCCACCTAACACTGCCTCGATAGCATCAGAAAACATTCTTCTACCACTTATGTTTAAGCGTATCTCATCCCTGTAAAAATAGCCTCTCATGTTAAGTAGCACAGCTCATACAGAAACATTTTACCCCACGAGTCTTGCGCAGTCTCTCCAGGGTAAAATTAATTGACAAGACTCTAAACAAGCCTTCCCTCCTATTTTGTCTGGACAAAATTACAGACAGTTTCAAAATTTTTCGAGGGCACAGTTCCTAGCCTCGAACCAAAATATGTGTGGTACTACACTCAGGTTGGTAGAGAATGAAAATGACCTGAGGTAATTGTGCAGTCAGATATGAAGTTTTCTGAGCAGTACAGACAGGCTGCCAGAGTAGGTCATGGGGTTTGTCAATGATATATAGGAATTTTGCTAGTAGAGAGAAGGAGGTGATTATTCATTTGTATAAGCAATGGTCAGATCGCGCCTTGAGTACTGAATACAGGTCTGGAGGCCTCCTTTTAGGAAGGATGTAGATTTGCTTTCGAGTGTACAGAGAAGGGCAACAAGATTGGTGAGAGGAATGAAGGGATCCTCTTATCAAGAGAGGCTTAAGTTCTACACATTGCAGCATCTGGAGATAAGACATCTGCGAAGTGATCTGATTGAGGTGTATATGGTCTTGAATGGGTTGAGCAGGCTCAATTCTTCCTCTTGCTGAGATTACGAACCTGAGGGGGCATAAATTCAAATTGAGGAAAGACAGTTGTAGAATAGACGTGCGGAAATTTTCCTTTAGCCAGCGGATTGTTGATTGCTGGAACAAACTTCCATCTGTCGTTGTGGAAGTTGATAGCTTAAATAAATCCAAGGAGGAACTGGACAAATGTTTAGAGGGAATGGATGTGTGAAATGGTTTTTTTATTATTATTTTTTTTGGCTGATGCTACATAAGCTTGCTTTCATGCATCATATGCCTCTACTAATGCTAATGTTAATGTAATGCTAATATACTTGGGATTAAGTTCCGTTTCAGTTATTCAATCGCAATAGAACTAGAATGAATTTATTAGTAGAAATATCAATTATGTTAGTAATTGAATGGATTCTTCTGTCCCTTTGTATGCTGAACGAAAATCCTCCTGAGCTTACAAGAGAAAAAAAATGTGGTGAATGGAGAAGAAATATTAATAGAACAAGGGAAAAGAATGTACTCCTTTATATGTTCATGCATCGGTGCAATTCTCTGACTGCCCTAAAAAGGCCCTGTTTTATCTATTTGTTTTTTACTTTTCAGATCTTGCACGGGTCGATGCAAACAGGGATATTATTTCCCAGATGGAAGCACTGAGATGGATGTGGAATGTGACATATTGACGGGCCACTGGTCGCCGCAAGAAGGATTCCCAGACTGCGAAGGTAAGATCGGAATTTTCATATCGGAGTTCATTAAATAAACAAACAACAGATACAATAAAATTAGCCCCCTTTCTTTCTCCTTTATTTTTTTCCTATACTTAGTTAATCGTTGCTTCCATACTGTAGTCTTAATTCAAATAAATTTCGTTCCATATACTGCATATATACTAATCATTCCCGATGTCTGAAGTATATAAAACCGTAAACCAATCATTTCAAAGCTAGATATCACATTCTAAATTTCCTTTTACAGTTTCAAGCAACATAGCATTGGAATAATTAGAGAATAATTTCAGTTATATAAAATAAAATTTTGAAAGAGCCCTCTGAGATCGTTTTTGGTACAGCTTTTAGTTTATCGTGTACTGTTTTTTAAATAAACACCGTTTTATTTAAAATACACTAAAATGCGATACACCAAAAGATTATTTAAGATTAAATACTATTAAAATACTAATTGTCCTTCCCTCTAATGTAAATCACAAACACCCAGGAACCCTTCTGTTAATTTCGGGCCTAGGATTATGGATGTAGAAAGCCTCTATCCAGTGACGCTGCTGATGATATATTATGCGAGCTCCACTAATTATGCCAGCTTAAAAAATGTCGATTTTTCATCCAGTTCATGACATGCAACGCTAACTGTGAGATTGCCTGCTAATTATCTACATGTAGCTTTACAAACATGCTGTAACCGAAATAAGAGACAATAATAATATCACTTCCGGTTGGTAGAACCATAATTAAGCTGTGCCTGGTTGTTTAAATTCTTGTGTATGTGGATATGGCAGATCACATTTAAAGATTTATATTTTTTCTTCTTTATTTATTTTTCTTTTTTTTTTCTCTGCAGAGTTGACAACATATCCCGGAAAAGGTGAGTAACAATTACTCTTTAATAAATAAAAGATATAACCTAATGATTAATTAAATTAATTAAGAAAATTACATAAATATTTATATATATATATGCTAGGAGCATAGTTAATAAATAACATATAGTTAAAAAACAATGCTAGGAGTATAGTTAATAAATTTGAATGGTTTGAAGTGCTGGTCAAGACATCAAAGGCGGATATTGTTGGGATATCAGAGACGTGGTGTCACACAGGTATAAGGAATGCAGAACTGGAATTTGGGGAGTACAATGTATACAGAAAGAAGAGACATGGTAGGAAGGGAGGAAGGGTCATACTATTAGTTAAGAAAATAAAATCTAAGGAAGTGCATCCAATTGATGTTGGTGGACAATGCAATGTTGAGTCTCTTTGGTGTGAAATAAGCAGTGGAAAAGGAAAAAAAAATGAGAGTGGGTGTGTGTGTTATAAGCCTAACGAATCTGATGAGTATAATGAGAAATTCTGCAGAGACATAGAGTGGGCCAGTAAATCAGAGTGTCTTATAATGGGGGATTTTAACTTTACAGATATTGACTGGAACTTGTGGATTGGTCACTCGCACACAGCAAGACTTTTCTGGATTGATTGGATGACTGAATTCTACAGAAACATGTTCAAGAGGCAACCAGAGGGAGTAATACTCTTGATCTGATTATCAGCAGTGATTATTCATGCATTAAGAATTTGCTGATAAAGGAACCACTAGGTGAGGATGATCACAATGTACTTATGTGGGATTTACTTAAATATGTAACTACCATCAAGGCTAAAGGGAAGGGCTTTTGCTTTCGTAAAGGTGACTACAGTGGTCTCAGATGTTTTTAAATTCTGTACAGTGGGATCAACTGATGATGTTACCACGTTAAATTCTAAATGGGAAGTCTTCAGGAACTTAATATTGGAGGCTACTAGGCTTTCATTCCAACTAAGAAATACCGTCCAAGGTTTGGGCCTAAATGGATGTCAGATGAAGTTAATGAGGCTCGTGGCACAGAAGACGGATGTATGGGATGCATATAATTATCAGCGACACAGAAGCCTATGACATATATAAAATAGTCTGTAATGAAGTCACTAAGGAGGTTAGGCAGGCGAAGTTAGATTACTAGAAATCTTTGGCAAAGGATGCAAAGAAAAACAGGAAACAGTTCTTTACTTATGTGAACTCTAGAAGGAAAGTGATGAATCAGATTGGACCACTTAACATAGATGGATTGATTATTGGTGATCATGCTCAGGTAGCTGATAGGCTGAATGAGTATTTTGTATTTACATTCACACATCAGGAGTTATTCAAGGAGGGGAATGTCAGAAGTTTATCAAACTCTAACAGGGAACTAAGTGATTTTGTAATAACCGAGAGCAAAGTAGAGGAAAAATTGTTGAGGGTAAACATAAGGAAGACACTTGGGGTGGACGAGATTATCCAATTATATTAAAGGAGGCAGCAAAGGAAGTAAGCAAACCCTTAGTTATAATTATACGTGCTTTCTTGGACCCTTGGACTCAGGGGATGTCCCCATGGACTGGCGGTGTACAACTGTATCTCCAATTCACAAGGGGGGGGGCCTCAAACGTGACAAGTAACTATAGACCTGTTACTTTAACTTGTTCGGGGAAAATAATGGAGTCACTGGTTAAAGAAGCATTGCAGTATTATCCCGACAAGACTGCAATAATAATTAAGACCACACAGCATGGGTTTGTTAAAAGGAGGTCTTGTCTGACCAAATTGGTTGATACTATTTTAGTATGTGGTTACAAAGGAACTGTATGCAAAAAATAATTTGACATCATATACTTGGATTTCAGAGAAGCTTTTGATACTGTTGCACATGGAAGACTGTTGTACAAATTGGAGCAGTATGGTATTAAGGGTAAGTTACTACAATGGATAAAGGGATGGTTGAGTGGGAGACGACAGAGAGTGGTAATCAATGGACACTGCTCTTCATAGACAAATGTTATTAGTGGAATTTCCCAAGGTTCTGTGCTGAGCCCACTGTTGTTTTGTGTACTCATCAATGATAGTGATGAAGGTATATCAGGCTTAATGTCCAAGTTTGAGACTGGATCTAGATAAGTTGGGCAAATGTGCTGAGGAGCGGTAACTGAATTTTAACATTGACAAATGAAAAGTTCTGTATATGGGTAGCAATTAGCGAAGAGAAACGTACCAACTGTGTGGTACTACACTCAGCGAAGTGGAAAGTGAAAAAGACTTGAGGTAATTGTGCAGTCAAATATGAAGTTCGCTGAGCAGTGTAGACCGGCTGCCAGGGCAGGTCATGGATTCTTGTCGATGATATACAGGAATATATCATGATATATAGGATTCTTGTCGATGATACATAGGAACAATGCTAGCAGGGACAGGGAGGTGATTATCCCATTATACAAGGCAATGGTCAGTCCTAGAGTATTATATACAGGTCTGGAGGCCTCATTTTAAGAAGGATGTAGAGTTGCTAGAACGAGTACAAATAAGGGTAACAAGATTGGTGAGGGGAACAAAGGGATGCTCTTACCAAGAAACTCTTAATTCCTGCGAATTGCAGCATCTGGAGAGTAGGCACATGCGAGGTGATCTGATTGAGGTGTATAAGGCCTTGAATGGTTTGAACAAGCTGCATGCTGATGGGATTCTTCCTCTTGCTCAGATTAACAACCTGAGGGGACAGAAATTCAATTTGAGGAAAGACAGTTGTAGAATAGATGTGCAGAAGTTTGCTCCTAGCCACCGGGTGATTGATTGGTGGAATACACTTCCATGTCTTGTTGTGGAAGTTGACAGCTTAAATAAATTTAAGGCTGAGCTGGACAGTCATTTGGAATGACTGTCCTGAGCTGGACATGGAATGGAGGGGTGAAATGGGGGATTTTTTTTTAGCTGATGCTGCATAAGCTTGCTTTCTTGCATTGTATACCTCTACCAATGTTAATGCTAATATAAACGCAGAAAGTGCAGTTCAGTTGTTTTTATTCAGTGATATATGATTAATTTTTTTCTTTTCAGACAAGTGCGTGGAACCTGAAGACCCAGTGCGCGGTTTATCCTTTTGTACCAGCAAATATGGCGAGATGTAAGTTATTTAGCCCATTATCTGCTTAGATTAAAATAATATATTAAACTTACATTACATAGTGAGACTCAACTTGAATAAATCCGTATAGCTGAATTAAAAGATGCAGGTAAAATGTCATTAAAAATTAAGACAACAGGGGATTTCATAAATTCCTTAGCTAGATTAATATTAAGGAGGTTTCTTCTTTTCCTGATTGCTTGTACCCTTTATTGGAATGATGTTAATAACAGTATCTTCCATCTTAGCATTAGCGTCTGCGTACTTTGTGGATGGATTTGTTTGGTTATATAAATAAATAAATCTGTAGAAGCCTATGGGCGCGTCCCAGTTCTCTGGTTACAGATTGTGGGATATCTTCTAAATTGGTATAAAGAGACTCTCCACCAACCTAGCTTCCACAGATTAGGTGTGAGGGTGTCATTAGAAGATAGACATTGGGTTAACCGGGATCGATTTATATTCAATTGTTACTGCTGAATGGCTGCAATGTACTAAACAACATTTTTTTCAGGACCTGCACCGCAAAGTGCCTGGGAGGATATCAATTTCCTTCTGGAAAGTCAGAGATTGTGCTTGTATGCGATAAAAGGAGTGGCCAATGGACACCCGACAACCATTTCCCAGACTGTGAAGGCAAGTAGACTTTGGGTATTTGGGGGAATTATTGTTATTTATAAATGCTTAATGCATTGCAGTATAAAAACAAATTTAAGTAAATGTGACAAAACTAAGATTTATTTTTTCTTGAAAGTTATTTTTCGTTTTCAGTGATATCTTCCAGTACAATACGATGCAAAAGTCCTCCTTCTCCCAATAATGGACAAGTCAACTGCCTCCGAGGAAGTAGAAAAATGTAAGAATAATTGTTTCTAAACATTTATTAATATTGTTATTACAATCTGTTTATTCACCAAAATAAGTTTGAGTAGGCAAAGATTGACACAACGCGTCTGAAGACAGCAGCAAATAGCGAAATTACATTATGCCTCACTACAAATACTGAATTTATATCTGAACGGTATTGTGGATAAAGATCTGCAATATTGTTCTCAGCAGTGCTACAGATCTCTCCGAATTTTTCATCTTATGCAGATGATATTAAAATAATCTGATCCACCAACTCTGCAAACTCGCACCTGGCAGACATATACTGATTCTTTTCCATCTGTCTTTATTGCAGAATATATTTCCGGTTTCAATTACAGTTTAATCTCCCAGTAATACTATCGCCAGAGAGCGTCGCATGGCATGGAATCTGACACTTCAATCTCCACAGAGACCCAAGTTCGATTTTTCTGCAGAGCGTCAACTCTTGTTCTCAAAGACTCGTCTCGACTAACAGTACATCGAGTTGTAAGTTAAAGTAGTCGCACTCTTTACATCTAGTATATAGAAAAAAATCGCCATCACCTACGTAAAGTTTCGCACATACAACAGCAAGTACAAGAAAAAAGTACGTAACTCAAAGGCGAATTATCAGTACAATTCTTCCATTAGTCACCAATCTTGGAAAAGAGTCTATTCGAAAAACTGCTGAAGCTAAACAAAGGTAAAGGTCCAGAAGTGGATGGTATTCATCCTGTTACACTATAAAAAGGTACGTATGAATGCATCGTTGACTTCGGGACAATTCGTCTGGACTAGAGAAGCACACTTAAGTCTTCGCAATCCGGAAAGGAGTTTCGAAAGACATGATGGGCAACTATAGACCAGTGAGGTGGATAAGATAATGTAGTTCCCGATTAAGGATACAAATAGGACCATCTCAATAGGAACGGAATCGTTAATCGATCACAACATGATTCGTGAAAGAGACGTTTTGCCTGACCAGTCTAATCAAGTAAGTTATAAAACAGTTGGATGCAAGAAACAACTTCCTCATTATTTACCATTAGATCAGCAACATTTTTGATACTGTTTTCCATGAAAGGCTATTATATAAACTGGAACAAAATTGGGATTACTGGTAAGATCCTTCGTTCAATCAAGGGCTGAGTAAAAGATGAGACAGAGAGTAGTCATAAATTGTCATCTCTCAGGGCGGACTAGTATACCAAGTGCAGTTTCTCAGGGATCAGTGCTGGAGCCATTTTTGTTTCTTATGTTCCAACACTAATGAGGAGCAGGGAAGGTTGTTAAAGTCTGCTGATGATTTAAAGGTAGGAAGGGTGGCTAACAATCAGAACCAGGCCATTTTTCTTAAAAGTGACTTACGTCAGTTGAACAAATGGTTTGAAAAATTACAAATAAAGTTTAATACTTCTAAATGAAGGTTTTGTACTTAGAGAACAAAATTTTGTACCTCTAGCAGAAATTCAGCACGAGGAAGACTTTTGGGTAACGATTTAGTCAGAAGTGAAATTTTCAATGCAGTGGAAACAAGCGGTTAAGAAGACACGTGGTATCTTGTCTATGATATATTGGACCTTCACATGTAGGGAAAGGATGTCATTGTCCATCTATGTACGACTGCATTTAAAATATTGTGTTCAGCTCAGGAGGCCACACTTGAAGAAAGAGTTTCTAGAAGGGGTTCAGAAAGGTGTGGACTGCAAAGATTCGAAGTTAGATATCTTAGCGTGGATCTGCTAGAGGTGTATAAGGCCTCGAAGGAAACCAATAAAATTAAAGAGGGAGGTATACTATTTTCACTGGCAAAGGAGATGAGAAGGAAGAGTGAGAAAATATAAAACTGTGGGACGGGGATAACAGAAGACAAGAGCTCATGAAGTTTACTTTCAAGCACTGTGTCGTTGACCATTGGAACAAACTGCTTTCCACAGTGCTGGAAACGGATAGTTTGATAAAGTTCAAAGGGGAATTAAATAGCACTTTTTGGCAAAGGGGATGGAAGGAAAAGAAGAAATTTTGTGTTTTCTTGCATTATTTACTCATTATAATACTAATAGTCGTATTTAATTACTCTGTCCCTCTCTCTCATCAAGGGATTTTCAACACACTTGAAGATTTATGTATTATCCATAAATCCAAAAATATCCGAATACATACAAATCATAACCCAAACTTCTTTGATATTAAAATTCATCTATATAACAAACTTATTCTAACCATTAAATTGCTTAAAAATGTTGGGACAGCTTTTGATTCTAAGTTTGAATTTCTGCTCTTAATGATTAAAAAATAAGTTTACCAAGGACATTGAAAGAAGAATAACAACGTGTCCACTATAGCTAACTGCTTTATTAAAACGATATTCTCTATTACTATGCTCTAGGATATTAGTTCCTTCAAAGAACCCTTTTCTAAAGCTAATTTTGAGTTTGTCAAGTCCAAATAGTTAATGGTCGAAGTACACTGTGCTGCCACTTTATTAGGTACACCCCTGCTGTGCACACAAATGGTTTGTCGCACAACGTTGCAAGTCACATGACCACAGTTGTGGATGTGGATATAAATGCAGTAGAACAACCTTTATAGTATCAGTTAAGCGTACAAACCGTAGCAAGAATGGGGAAAAGTAGTGATCTAACGGACTTCGAACGTGGCATGGTAGCAGGTGCAAGACGTGCTGGACAAAGCATCTCTCAAACGGCAGTTCTCCTGAACTTTTCACGCACCACAGTTTCAAGGGTGTATCGAGAATGGTGCAATGAACAGAAAACATCTTCTCAACGGCACTCCCGTGGAAGAAAATCGCTTGTTGATGAGAGAGGCCAGAGGAGGATGGCTAGAATTGTGCAAGCAAACACACAGGCCACAATGTCTCACATCACGTCAGAATACAACCTTGGTGCGCAGAACAAAATATCGCAACGGACCACACGAATGGGCTACAACAGCCGACGGCCACATCATGTACCTTTGTTATCCCTAAAGAACAAGAGAGCAAGCCTCCTGTAGGCACAGCAACACCAGCACTGGACTATCGAGGGGCGCCTCCGTAGCCAGGTGGGAAGGAGCAGCAGTGCGTAGCACACGCTTCTTGATTAGACCGGGGTTCGAGCCCGTCACCACCAAATACGAATGATGCGGAAAGGTCAGGGAATAACCACCGCATATTCCGGAGCAATATGGCCTAAGCTGCTAATGCTCCTAAAAACTAAAAAACAACAACAACTATCGAGGATTGGAAAACAGTTGCTTGGTCTGATGAGTCGAAGTTCCAGAATTTGGCGAAAACAACACGAATCCATGGACTCGTCATGTCTGACGACTACTGTGCAAGGTGTGGGGGCAGTGTTATGGTGTGGGGAATGTTTTTTTGGCACACGTTGGGTCCATTGATACCCATAGATTCACGTCTGAATGCCACATCGTACCTAAACATCGTTGCTGACCAAGTACATCCGTTCATGTTGACAGTTTATCCTCAGTCAGATGGTTACCTGCAGCAGGATAATACGCCGGTACACAAAGCCCGAATCACTATGGAATGGTTCCGGGAACATGACAATGACTTTTCTTTTCTTTGCTGCAGTGGCCCGCTCAGTCCCTGGATCTCAATCCTATTGAACATCTTTGGGATGAGCTTGAAAGGGCTGTTTGCTGCAGGCCTACACCTCCGTCGAATCTCAAGGAACTGCGTGAAACACTCATATCTGCATGGTACTCCATTCCTGCACAATGTTTTCAGTCTTGTTCAATCCATGCCTAAACGAATTCAGGCTATTTTGAAGGCTAAAGGAAGCTGAACACACTACTACAATTTTTAATCAGATTGATGCCAATCTGATTAAAAATTGTAAATTTTCTAACGCTCAATACGACCTCCGGTCAATGGTTGTATGGCAGATCTATTGTTCCACTTAGCAATAGGCCAATGAACAACTGGAATGCACTTCCCATTTTACATTCTTAGAGTAATCGACGAGCTTGATATCGATCCTGAATCCCTTATATTTGAATCAGCTGAGAAAACTAAATCAACCCAATCAATAATTTCCTTCACAACAGAATAAATTTGTAACACAGGATGTAGGTATCTCGAAAAGATACGTTTCTTACTTGAAAAAGGGTTTTCTTTGAGTTGTTTGTAATTTTCGATGGCCACCAGTTTCAATGTAAATTGGAGTGCTGATTTCTGTTTCAGCTTTAGTTTTCAGAGCTCTAGGTAGAATATTTTATGTATATTTTCTTTGTATTTGTATGTGTAATTACTTTATGAATGTTAGAATTTACTATTCCTTCCTGATATGTCCAGTTAATTAAGGTAAACTCGGTACACCACCCAAAAAATAGCTGTTAAATTGAAAACTTACAAAACAGCAGTAAGTAAATTTCATTAAAAATTTCGATTCCTGTCCACGCGTCTTACGCAGTTGCTCAGTTTGATTAGTGGATAATTATTGATGTACAGTACGTATTACACTTCGCTACACTTTCTTCAAATTAATATTAATGAGATGAGAGCCTCCAGTGTCCAATAAAGGTTAAACGATTCTGTGATTTGCAATTCCTTTAGAGTATGCACTGCTACGTGCCGCACAGGCTACGAGTTTCCGGGAGGTGATGCAGAGTTGGTCCATCACTGCTCATCACGGGATGGTTACTGGTCACCAGACGAGTCATTTCCCGATTGTGAACGTAAGTACTGGTTTTTACAGTCTGCGATTTCTTTAGCTGAGGAATATTTTTATTTCTTCTGCGAAATTGTTTGAAAATTCGTGGTTCATTAAATCCCTCATGCTTTGGGTTTCTCACTATAGCTATTTGCGATCCACCTTGTTCAAATGGGGGAAGATGCGCCGGACACAATCTGTGTTTATGCCCGACTGAATATCGAGGGGATCACTGTCAACACCGTAAGTCTATTTTTCCAGTATTTACGAATTCATCGAATGCAAATTTATCTCATCTCTCTCTCGCTCTCTGAGAGGAGCATCTTGTTTTTTCATGGTCATTCATATCTTATTTACTCCCATAGCGTTATCTAACTGCGATGCTAACACCCAGCTTTCTACTACGAGTTGGTCTTGCAACCATACTCAAGAGGAGACCATCTGCCGTGTGTCCTGTCCTGAAGGAACTCGTTTACAGAATATGGCGACAAGTGAGATTTATCGGTGTGATCCTAGAGGGGAATGGAGTCCGGATGAAGCCCCTCGTTGTGTGATAGGTCAGTAAGAAGAAACGAACCTGATTGAAGACATTTTTAATTTTGAGTTATCCGTATTGAGACTTCCTGTTATCTCAAAAATTAAGAATTCAACGTAAAAACATTTAAAACTAGTAAATCGTATATCAGTTTGTTTGTTTTTTAGGAAAGTATTTGAATTTAGTCATCGTGACTTTCAAATTTTTTTTCTGTATTTCTCAGGAGAAAAATTAACTCCAGATGATCATGAAGACGAGTTGACTCCTCAACAGAAACTGGATAAAGACGAAGGAGAATTAACAACAGTAGGAGACAGTGATTGGAATATCTTAGATGGAGACACTGAAGAAAAGGAAGAGGTAAGGAGAGCACTAATGACAAACCTGTACTAATACAACAGTACAATTTTTATTTATTCATTTATTCTGGATTAAGAGATTATCGGAACACTCTGTGCTTTCTTCTTCGGCTATTGAACGGTGTTGGTTCCCTTGAGAAAATGGAGGCATTGGTAGTCGAATTCCCACTTTATTTCTTTCACAGCATGTTCATTTTAACATCTCTTGCATAACTTCCATCGACATTTCATTAGGCAGACTATTTTCCTTTCTCTAAATTTAACCGAGAAAAGCTTATTTTGTTAAGTTTTTGATACCCGACCACAGCGCCTTTATATAAATAATTTTTAAAAGAAATTGGACTCGCCACATTTATTATAGTTATTTTAGAAAATTTGATTGAATGTTATTCAAATTTAATCTAACAGCATGTTTATCATCTGTAGGGTCCAGACTACAAGATTCCACAAGAAGCAATTCTCACTGGTGAGTTTTTCTCGACCCTTCTGTTAAAACTACCCACAGTGTTCAAATTAGAAAAAAATAATTTACAAAGTAAATTAATTTTCATTCAACTTATTCATTTCACCAAACATTCATCAATTTTTTTGTAGATTCTACTGGCAGCATTGGACTCTGCGCCGTCTGGGGAGCCTACCACTTCCGCACGGTAGATGGATACCTGTATAACTTTCCTGGTACGTGCTCGTATACATTGGCTTCCGATTGCACGGAGGATTCCTTCACTGTACTTCTCCATTACCCACTGGGTTGCTCCGCCCCAAGTATCTGCCAAAAAACAGTCGAACTCCAAACTCCATGGGGCCAGTTTTTAATCGGACCAGCTCCGGAGGGCCACAAGGTCATGCGAGATGGAATTCCCCTTTCTGTTCCTGCCAACACAGAAGGAGTGATGATAGAAAGGGTGGCTCGCTATCTTATCGTTCGCACCCTCTCCGGAATCACACTGTGGCTGGATGACAAAGTAAGCCTAATAAAAGTCAGTTGAATGTTTTAACTGTATTGCTTGCTCACTTATATATTTTTTAATTGGCTGCTTAGTAGGTAATTTTTTGGGGAACTTTGCACGCGCTTAGGATCACAGAACGAGATGTTCGATGCCCATCGAATCTGGGAAAAAAGTAGAAACTTTATAGGAATATGTTTTAAACAAAATTATTTTGCTCTTCTGCCAAATTAGTAGAGTTATAAGAGGTGCCCAAGAGGATTATTATTTCACATATTTTACAATGTTTTGATCAAAAAGTTTTCAAGAATTACATAAGTATATCAACGATATATGAAAATAGATATGCAATTTTACATAAAATATTTAACAAGCCCAGAAGGAAAATGGGTGACACAGTTAGAATATACAAACGTATATTTGTATGTACGGAGTCTCCCAGTAGAGTAAATGGATTAATTCTATAAAATATAATTATCATCTTTAAGTACTCTCCTTCTAACTTTACGCATGCACCATTACATTTCTGCCATGATTGGAAATGTTGCTGAATATGTTTTCATAGTGGTGCATCCTTGCATGAAATGAATTTGCATTTGGGCAAGATCCAAATTCTCTAGGATACCGCTCCCTTTTTTTGTTCCAAAGAGATATTCGGCGCATACATCTTCAAACAAGTTTAAGCAATTTTGCCACCCCCCCAAGCGTTTAATTATTCAAAACAGAAATGAGAAATGTAAGACCTTTTCACGTGCACAAAACTCCTTGAAAGATATAATTAGCAATTAAACGCATTCAGATCAGTATTTATTTATATAAATATGCTTGATATATAAAAAAACTGTAGCTTTATCATACTCGTCTCTCATAAATTTCTGTGAAGTACAAAAGAGCACATGAGGTTTAAAATAAGAACCTAAAGGAGAACATGGATGTCACGAAACTGGAGCATCAAAATTTTAACAAAAGAATGGAATGGATCAAAAGTTATTCATTAACACATGAAAGCTGTATATGTGATGCTGAGCCTACTGAATACCAGAAAAAATTTAGGTTTAAGCAATTTAAATCGGGTCTACTCCACAGAAGATGACCCCCACTCGGGTCGACCAATGGAAGTTAAAACTTCAGAAGTGTTCCTAAAATTTAAAGACCTGGTGGTACAAAAAAACCAAAGAAAACCTTCTCGTCAGTTTCCTACTTTCTGGAAGAAAAACCACATTTTCCAGGGGAAAACGGGTTTCATACTTGCTGTCCTCGTCTGACCGAATAACTGACCGAATAACTCAGCAACAGAGTGAACAGACCCATGAAAAAAGTTCCTTCCGTTTGACGGAATTTGAACCCCCGTCTTGCCTACCTCCCGCTGTGTGAAGAATAATGATTTTAAAACTACTGCACTACTCGCGAAGATCGACATGGTTATACAAAAGAAAACTGTCATATTTGGGCCACGAGAATGAATTCATTTGCCCATGTGTAATATACCCATAAATTTCGTGTGTGTCTCATAACCTCGTGGGTAGAATAATTGTTAAAATTGCTGTCTTCCCCACACCGGGTGGAAAAGACCTGAGTTCGAATCCCGACCATGACGTGAGGAATGGTCGGAATTCGAACGTGACCGACTAACTGGTCCACAACGTGGACCAGTTAGTCGGTCACGGGAGAGGGAAGCATGATGTTTCCTCCCAAAAACTCGGGATTTTCGTCCAGAAAACAGAAAATAGACCATAGAACACACGCAATTTACAGACAACATACACGGAGCAATATGGCCTTAGCCGCTGATATTCCTAAAATCATACAACAACAACAACAACAACAATGTCTCTGGTAGAGATTCCTGTTTTTCTGACGAAAAACCCGGGATTCTTGTGGGGGGGAGAGACCTTTCTATCGACGCCTAAGACCGACTGATTCAGCAAACTGAATGAAATATGCCCATAAAAGTTACTTGAGTTATTAACGGGATCCGAATCCCAAGATTTTCTACTCGGATCATTACAGTCACTGAGCTACGCACGCGGACAAACCTGGTTGTACAGGGCAGACATGACAAAATATCTCTATTCGTCAGAGAATGTAATATTTCTCAGGAGTCGTTATCATTCTCAACAAACACTTGACCATGTCAAAAGTCAGATCTTTCTCATCGTCAAGAATGTTTACACCCTTCAGAAACAGTGCTGGGATCAAATTTGTGAGGAAAATTTACACATGCACGACGCGAAACACAAAGGTTACTTGAAAGTACCTTTGTGTTTTGAAAATGAATTCGTCACTGGAATCCAGAAACAAAATACCGTTGGTTACTAAAGCCCAAAACAGTTTAGCGTTAGCATTAGTAGAGGCATATGATGCAAGAAAGCAAGCTTATACAGCATTAGCCAAAACAAAATTCACATTTCACCCACCAATTCGTTTCAAAAGTTTGTTCACTTTCTTCCTTTAATTTATTTAAGCTATCAACTTCAACGACAGATGGAAGACTGTTTCAGCAATCAAACTATCCGCTAGCTAAAGACAAACTTCCGCACATCTATTCTACAGCTGTCTTTCCTCGATTGGAGTTTATACCGCCTCAGGTGCGTAATCTGAGCTAGACAAAGAATCCCTTCAGCATTGAGCCTGCTCAAACTATTCAAAGCCTTATTCACCTCAATCAGATTACCTAACAAGTGCCTTGTCTCTAGAAGCTGCAATTTTCAGAACTTAAGCCTTTTTGGTAAGAGCACCCCTTTGTTTCCCTCAACAGAAAAGAGTACAGAAAAGAGCAACCTTGTTGCTCTTTTCTGTACTCGCTGTAGCAACTCTACATCCTTCCAAATTTGAAGAGAGCACACAGCGTTTTTGGTGTGGATTTTTGTAGGCTGTTCCAAGGTTTTCTAAGTATTAACTGATCGTGACTTGTTCTCAGAGTTGTAAATCTATCGTCCAAACATAAACAGCCCCTCGAAAGTAGGAGAGTGCGGCCCGCAACCCTTGCGGTAGGAAAAGTTTTCGAAATATTTAGCTACGGAGGACAGTATGTGTTTTTGCAAAGACATTATTGGACTTCTGAAAGAACTAGGTGTCGTGCATAACTCAGATGAATGGCGTTTATTCATAGATGCCTCAAAATTAAGTTTAAAAGCAGTTTAGCTTCATAATGGCAACGAATTTCCATCAGTTCTTGTGTTTCATTCAGTTGGACTTAAAGAATGAAAGCGTGTCTAAGGTTCTACATTCTATAAAATACCAGGATCATGGCTGGAAAATATGCAGTGACCTTAACGTTAATGGTTTGCAGGGGGGGGATCACCAAATATTGTTGTTTGTTGTGTTTGTGGGACAGCCGTGCGACAGAACAACATTATGTCGTTCAACATGGGAACAAACGGAACGAGTTCATAGCAGGACAATGTAATGTAAAATATATTCCTTTAGTGCAGTCAAACACGGTTCTTCTTCCACCCCCTGCACATAAAACTTGGATTAATGAAAAATTTCGTGAAAGGACTAGATAAAGAAAATAACGGATTTGCTTACTTGAAAAGTGTTTCCTAATTTAACATATGCCAAACTTAATAAAGGAATTTTCGTAGGACCCTAAATAAGGAAACTCCTGGGGACAATGTGTTTGAATCCCAGTTAAAGAAGGTTGAATTGGCAGCTTGGAAATCATTTAAGGAGGTAGTACATGTGTTTTTATGGGTAATAGGAAAGAAGAAGGCTATGCAATGTTGGTGTCTAATTTACTCGAGTGCTACAAAAACATGGGCTCTCGAATGTCGTTGAAAATTCATTTTCTTCATTCCCATCTCGAATGTTCCCCGAAAATCTGGGAGATGTGATTGATGAACGAGGGCAATGGTTTCATCAAGACATTTCCACGATGGAAAAGCGGTACCAAGGTCGGTGGGATCCTATAATGATGTGGGGTGGGATTACCACTTGTTCCTTGTGAGGGAGAGTAAGCAGGAATACAACAGAAAATCCCTTGCTAGCAAACATTTTTAACGACAATTACAGGTATGCTGATTATATACTATTGACGTATTGCTATTTCGCTATGATTTGTGTGGGGGGGTTTAATGTGTTGTATATATTTATATTACTTAGATTTAATTTATTCCCCTATTTAAACAACTCCCCTTTATAATATCTCCCCACTTGCTCATCTGACTATTCAACTTCACAGAAGACTTCAGGTTTTGGGGGGGAAACTTCTAGATGTATATTATTCCCTTCGGATGGGCTTGTGTCCAGTACAACAAATAATTACACAAATGTTATACAAAAAAACAAGTTTATTATGCATATTTACAGTTAAATCATAACAAATCTCATTAAGAATAGAATTTCACTGTTTCAACACCAAGGTACTCACAACATATCCAGTCTCTTCCTATCTAACAGGCTCCTTTACAGACTTGACTTTTTTTTTCTTATCTCACCTTTCTCATTACGCATACACAGGTTAAATAGTTACACTCTTTATATGCTCACCTTATTTCTGCTCCTATTACAACACAATCAAATCATACCTCATAGGTGTCAATAACATTTTTTTTTTTATCATTAAAGTTAAATACATCATTGATCACATTACTTTTATGTATCATCATAACTACCAATTTATTCTTTAATTCCCTATTCCTCTTTCTTATATATTTCTTTAACCATTGTCAGTTACAGAACTTGATCACCAAAATACAATATTACATTCAAACACACCTTTAAGGGTTGGCAATATACATAAATTTTATCTCCACACATTTAATATTTCTATTTTTACTACAATTCCTTCCGTTAACTTTCTCATCTACATTACTATCCTCCTTATTCCAAATTACTGCCTAAACCAACCATAATTGCCTTAGAGTAGAATTTACTCCTATTTGGTTCACCCATCTAATCTTATCTTTATCATTAAATTCCCCAATTATCGCACTACAGTCCTTTCTCTAGCTTTTAACTTACAGTATTCTCAAATTAACTTTCACTTACTTAATTTCTGTGATCAGGTGTCTTCACAAGGGCCTTCTATCCTATCCTTATCCAGAGCTGCTATCTTCTGCTATCCAGGGCAACATCTTACAGCTTCCAGGGCAACATCGTACAGCTTCCAGGGCAACGTCTTACAGCTTCCAGGGCATCATCATGTGGCATTCGCAACTGCTACTCCGCTTTCAGCATCTGCTACCTTTCCTGTCAGGACGGCTACCTTTGCCTTTCAAGACTATATCAGGATATTATCGCCTTCCTCGGTGGACTGGGTGTTCTAAGGGAATCTTCTTCTCTCATTCTCACTGTTTGCAGAACTTCCTTTTACTACCCCTTTCCAGTTCATCTCCTAATTTCTCACTCACTACATTACTGATAATCCCACTTCGACTTTTTTCGTCGGCTATTTCTTCATCATCTTTCAAGCAACTCTACCCGACTCACCCTTTCACTAGCACCGCTCAAAAAAGTCTCCTCTCCTTCTCTTCCTTTTTTCACTCTCACTCACCCTCTTTTCCTTGTGTCCGTATCCATCCACAATTTGCTCCGGAGTTCGCCACGTCTCTTCAAAGTGTTTTCTACCAATCTTCTCCTTCTTTTTAATTTTGTTCTTTCTTTTCATTTGTTGGAAGGCCTAATTTAGCCTGCCCTCTAGCACTAGCACGTGATTCTCTATACCCCTTTCTTTACAACCTGTTGACATCCGTTGTGTTCTTTGATGTCGGCCGAATTCTCCAAAACAACTCTTCCTGTCTCATAACAGCTTGTCTCTATTGCACTCAAAAAAAAACCACAAATCGTGACACTGGAGACCATCGCGTCTATTTTTAGAAACTAGTGTGTGTTGTTCAGAATACGTTTCCGGTGTGTGACCCCTCATAAACCTTAAGTTGTTTTTGTAGCGCCGGACCCCCTGCTGGGTTTGTCTCCATCAGTTCCCAGTTTTAACGGAAGTAAAGCTAATGGCTCTGTTTTCGTTCCTACTACCCTTTTAATTTTTATACCTCCTTCCAGAATAATTCTTATTTCTGAAACTGCAGATATTACCCTTTTATCCTATTAACGGCAAGAATCAAAAGAAAACTAACTTTCAAAGTCTTAATAAAAAATATTTTATTTTTGTAAGATTTTCAAATCTTACAGATTTATGATATTTTTTCCGAAATTAAATGAGTTATAGAGAACGTATAATATTTTTTACACTTGTATTACAAACTTGAATTATACATATATGTATATATTCCTTTATTTTAACATTAAACGTTTGTACATCTTTTGATGTAGACGTGATAGAGACTTTTTATTTTCGGCGATTTTGAATCAGCGCGTTTATTTCCTCCAGAATCTCATTTTCATTGCGAAGGTGTGACTAAAAATATTTTTTGTTGGCTAGTGTAATCAGATCAAGAATATTACTCTCTCTCTCTCTCTCTCTCTCTCTCTCTCTCTCTCTCTCTGGTTGCTTCTCAAACATCTGCTGTAGAAAACAATCATTCAATAAATCCACAAAATAAATATGATCTTTATTTGTAAGGTGCAAAGATACACGCCGGTACCCAGACTTTTCAATACCATTCACGGCACTAAGACAGGGGTTAAAAGTCTTGCTAGTGTGCGAGTGACCAATCCACAAGTTCCAGTCAATATCTGGGAAGTTAAAATCTCCCATTATAAGAAATTCTGATTTACTGGCCCACTGATTTACTGGTCCTTGAGGTTGTCACAGACATTCTCTCAGATATGCCAGACAAGCTGTACTTGCTACCTGGGAGTCTAAAACGCTGATGGAACTGATATTCGGGTGACACTCAAGTCAAGTGGACCCAATTTCGGCGAAGTCCGGACAGTCTGAGACAACTAAATCCTCTGCTTGCACCTTCACGATGGTGGGACTGTTAGTAATCCTGGGTATAACCTCCATGCACAAGCACATGGTGGGTGACCACCCAGGTGTGAACCAACGTAAGCAGGGGTCGAGGTGTGGCGCCCACACCACATGGAGGAATGCCGCCCCTCTATGTTACCAGGCAGTACTAGGTGGTAGATGACTCTCATCAACCGGTGAAATACCACCACTTTGCTTATTGGAGGCTTGAAGTGGTGGAACCATGTTTAGTCTCTAGAGCTAAGTTCCGGTCAACCCTTCCCTATCTCTTCCATCATGCAGTATGATTGATGACTTTTGAGGTAAAGATGAACATCACGGCGAGATCCAATATTCCTTACATTTCGAGAGTACAGCTCTAAAACAGTGTTCGCAGGCCAGCCGCTAGTTAGTACACCGGACCGAACCTATTGGTAACTCTCTAGGAGGCTTCCGGATCAGCTAGTGTATAATCTTGCTACCTCTACTCTGCCAGATAGTGACTGGAGGGAGTCCGAGTAGTGTGTATGCGGGGAGCATTGTCGAGGCCACGTTATGTCAAGGATCTGGGTATATTCTTCCCACGTGTACGCCATATCCAAAAATTTCATTACTTCATACAGCATGTCCCACCCACTTTTTCTTACTATTGAATACACCATGAATTGTCAAACTAATAGAACAAGCTTATCTGCGAAAAGATCTAAACCTCCCAAGGATTTCCTAATTCATTTCACAAATATACGTGGTCTCAATTCTAATCTCAACGATGTCCATTTCCACTTGCAGTCTGCCAAACCCCATGTACTTTTTCTGACAGAATCTCAGTTATCGGTTGATTCAACTACTGTTCATCTCAGATGCCCAAATTATTCGCTGTATGATTCCTTTCGCCTCAAAGGTGGTACTTGTGCATATGTCCGTTCTGATATTCTCTGTCAGAGACTTGGCAATTTGGAATCTCCTCTCTTTGATCTTCTCTGGCTTAAAATCTCTCTACCTCATTGTGTCAAATTCATCTGTTGTCTCTACCGTTCTCCCAACTCCACTAATCACTTGGAGCTCTTTGACTTCCTCTCATTGTAACTTGACTTTCTCCAGTCCAACTTTCCTAACAGTGAGGTAATTTTCCTTGGTGATTTTAATGTTCACAACTCCAGCTGGCTTCCGTTTTCTAGTCACACCGACCCAGCAGGTCGAGATGCTGAGGCTTTTGCAATTACTAATGACCTAGCACAGACTGTTCATTTACCTACAAGAATACCGGACAATCCGAATCATACAGCCAATACGCTTGATCTTTTTCTCACAAACAACCCTTCTAAGTACACGGTCGAAGTGAGAGGTCCTTTAGGCACTTCAGATCACAACTTGGTGATTGTCTCTTCTCCAATGGAACCTTTATCTCATGGCTATTCCCAACCTCGTGTTGTTTGGCATTACAAGAATGCAAAATGGGATGACCTGCGAGACTTCTTTTCTTCTTTTCCTTGGTCGGATTACTGTTTCAAAACTCCTGATGTCAACGTTTGCTCAGATCGTGTCAGTGAAATTATTCTTGCAGGAATGGAATCCTTTATCCCACACTCCACTTTAAAATCTCGTCCTTTATCTAAACCTTGGTTTTCCAATAAATGTGCTAAGGCTGTTCAAGAGAAGAATGTTGCATATCGTAATTGGCTTGTTTCTAATTCTTCAGTTTCATTTTCTGCCTACACCAAAGCTCGCAACAATTGTAAAGCAGTTATTAATCAGTCCAAACTAGAGTTTGAACAGGCTAAGAGTAGAAAACTTGCTTCTTGCCCTAATGGTAGCCGAGCATTCTGGTCTCTTGCCAAAGCTATTGGCCGCAACTTTTGCCCATCTCTGCTCCCACCTCTATCCAAACCAGATGGTTCTGTTGTCACTTCAGCCAAGGATAAAGCTGACCTGCTAGCATCCCATTTTTCTTCCAGCTCATGTATTAATGAACTTGGTAAAACACCTCCCACCATTCCCAACACGGTCCATTCAATGCCTCCTGTGGTCTTCCGTCAAAAGGATATCAGAAGGATTTTGATGAATCTTGATGCTAAGAAAGCTCCAGGTCCTGATGGTATTTCTCCACTTGTTCTCAAAATCTGTGCTCCTGAACTTACTCCTATTCTTTGCCGCCTTTTTTCACTTTCTTATTCCAAAGGTGTTTTTCCTTCTGCTTGGAAATTTGCTCATATCCAGCCAGTTCCTAAAAAGGGTGACAAATCCCTCCCATCCAATTATCGTCCCATTGCAATTACTTCTACTCTTTCTAAAGTAATGGAGAAATCAATTAACCGCCAACTCTTAAACTACCTAGAAATCTTCCGTCTGATCAACGATCGCCAGTATGGATTCCGTCGGTGTCGATCCACTGGTGATATTCTGGCTTATGTTACCCATTTATGGACTACTTCAATGGAAAGGTTCAGTGAAACACAAGCAGTTGCTCTTGACATCTCAAAGGCTTTCGATCGTGTTTGGCATAAAGGTCTTCTAAACAAGCTTCCATCTTATGGTTTGCCAACTGTTTTTAGTAATTGGTTATCCAGTTTTCTCTCTGATCGCTCACTGAGGGTGATGGTAGATGGCTCTCTGTCTTCTAACTTCTCCACTAATGCCGGTGTCCCCCACTCTTTTCCTCTTGTATATCAATGACCTTCTTCCATTGACTGGAAATCCTATCCATAGTTTTGCCGATGATAGCACATTGCATTCAACTTTCCATTTTGAGAAACCTTGCCCTGCTCAATCAGCTTCAACCTCTCGAAAATCTGCTACCAATTCCTTAAATGCCGATCTTCAGGTAATTCTCCAGTGGGGCAAAGACAACTTAGTTGATTTCAACCTTTCTAAAACTCAGTCTTGTCTTATATCTCGCAAAAAGGATTCTTCTGCTCCTATGCTTATCTTTAGTGACACTCCAATTTCTAGGCAAAAGGATATATCTCTTTTGGGGATTACCCTGACTTCTAATCTCTCTTGGCACAAGCACATTACAAATATTGCTTCCTCTGCATCTAAAAAACTTTGTTTCCTCTTTCGCTCTCGGCGTTACTTTTCTTCCAAACAGCTGCTCACTCTGTATAAATCGCAAATCCGCCCTGCCATGGAATATTGTTCCCACATCTGGGGTGGTGCCCCCAAAACCTCTCTCAGGCTTCTTGATTCCATTCAGAAGAGGGCAGTTAGGTTAATTAATGATTCATCTCTAACAGAGTCTCTCCACTCGCTTTCTCATAGACGTACTGTTTCTGCTGCATGCCTCTTCTACAGATATTTCCATGGGCACTGTTCTTCTGAATTGGCTTCTATAATTCCCGCTCTCTCTTTCAAAACAGTCCGAACACGTGCCGCCACCAGCCAACATCCATTTACTGTCCAACTTCAAACCCACAGAACCAACTTTTCATCTTCCTCATTTATTCATTCAACTGCCGTTTTCTGGAACAACCTTCCTTCATACGTATTTCCTGAA
This sequence comes from Mastigoproctus giganteus, assembly GCF_048544385.1. NCBI lineage: Eukaryota > Metazoa > Arthropoda > Arachnida > Uropygi > Thelyphonidae > Mastigoproctus > Mastigoproctus giganteus. The sequence continues at coordinate 261,618,155 of NC_143576.1, read as the reverse complement.
AATTACAATCTACAGAAGTTCAAGTCCAATGTCAACAAATATCTTCTTTCGTCTTCTCAACCTCCAACCCAAGCACGGTACTAAGTACTATAGGTTCTAATACCTCTCGTGTTTGGGGTTCACATAAAAAAAAAAAAAACATAAAAAAACTCTTTCTCTGTATAGCTGTTCATTGTACTTATCGGAGCTGTTAGGCCTGTAACACACTCCTACGCTCATTTTTGCTTTCCCAGTGCTTTGGTCACACCAAACCGACTCAACATTGCACTTTCACATGTCAACTAGATGAACCGCCTTAGATTTTTTGTGTTTCTTAACTAACTGCATAACCTCTCCTCCCTTACTATCCTGTCTATCCTTCCTGTACACATTATACTCCCCAAATCCAATTCTGCATTCCTTATATCTGTTTCACACCATGTCTCTGATTTCCCAACAGTATCTGCCTTTTATGTCTTGATAAAGCACTTCAAATTCAACAAGTTTATTTATAACACTTCTAGCATTAGTGTGCATGCAAGTATACAATATATGCACCTGTTCTTACTCTTAGTTACCCTAACACAGCCCATGTATTTATTTGTTCCATGATGACTCCCAGCAGTTACCGAAATCTCCAGCAATTTGCTTTCTTGGCTGCTACTCATTCCAATAGAAGCAGTACCAGAATCACTTCCACCTCTGCCTGCGGCTACTGTTTAGGTCACAACCCTCCGTTAGCAAGTTCATGAGAACATTCTTGAATAAGGAGGGAATTATTGCGATAGATTACATTTCTTTGGAATATGAATGGAATTCTTTTGACAGAAATACCTGTACGGTCATCGATTGTCAAATAATGGCGATCTCATGGAAGCTGTAAATGGCTTTTTTAGAGACTAGAACAAGTACTCTTTTTTTTTCAGGCATATCCCCTTTGCCCTCAAAATGAGACATGTGTTAACTTACATTATGATTTCAAGGTCATCATCATTGTGAACATTTCGCATAAGCACCTTTCCGAAAATCCTTTGAGGCGACGAGCAATTGGGGAAATGGAAGCACAAGAACAAAATCAAGTTGCAGTGGTCTGGTGTCTGAATGTGACTCGTAGCGTTGTACGCGGACTGTAGAACCTTCCAAAACACATAAATTGTCTTTTTTGAAGATTTTTCAAAGGATTAGGTTCAAAAACTGTGTGGCAGCTTCACATGGATTGCCACCCAGGGCAATTGCTATCGAAAGAGACGTCACACAACTTATTAGAGTGCCTTTCCATGGATTATTGCTGCGCTATTTTTGGCGGCTCGTGGACTAATTTGCATAAATTTGTAAAGTATTTGTGCATTACTAAGATAGATTAAAATGAATATTTCACTAACTTTATCTCATAATCTAATGAAGGATATTTGATTTGTTTATGTTTTCATGTTTGTTTCTTAGCTTTTGAGTACCGGTATAATAAGAACGGAATTAGTTTTTGAGTAAATCATTGATTTCTTTCAGGATACAATTCTGATCGTTTTTTCGGACAGTCTACAAGGTAAAACGTGTGGATTATGCGGAATCTACGACAAAGAAATGAAAAACGACATGACAACAAAAGATGGAGCCATAGTCACAAATCCTGTCGCATTTGGAAACAGCTGGAGAACAGAAGGAAGTTTAGGTAATGGAGATATACAAAGATAGTCAATACAAAACAGATTACTGTAATAACTTAATTGTTTCTAATAACAATAATAATATCCTTTTATTTTATTCTTTTTTATAGCTTGCTCTGATGCCGTGCAAGGGCTGACCCCTTGTCGTGTGGACAGTGTTCAAAGTAGACGAATAGCTGATATGGCTTCTCTCAAGTGTCATTCCCTCTTTAATGCTGAATACCGTCCTTGCCATGAGGTGAGTTTCAGATATCCTTTTGTCCACATAGAGCTTGCTTTCTTATTTCATTTCCAGCACAGAACAACAACGTAATTCTATCAGTCAGAACGTCTACGTGTTGCTCCATTGTGGCACCAACGAATTTTAAATGTTCACGGTGCGAATGGTGCAGTTGATCTACTGATGGGGAAACTGCGGAAATACAAGTATGTAGCTAAAACACGAGTGCGGGTAAATTTGATTGATCTTAAATAAGTCTATGGTTGAAGGTGATAGTAGAAACGAAACAAAATTAATCATATTAATAAAAGCGTAATTAGTTTTAATGATTCTTATTATTAATCTTACGAAAGAGAGAAAGGTGTGTAAAGTATGAGAAGTTAATAAGAGGTTGAAAATACGAGGTGCGATCAGAAACTTCGAGGATTGATGTAATATTCGGGAAATAATGAAGTTTAGCTGCTAGTTGGTTGGAACTCCTGTAAGTAGTCTCTTTGACACTGTATACCGTATTCTGAATAATTTCCTCAGGCGTTGGAAATCTTTTTTTGGAAATGTTACTTTTCAAGGGGGCTTCAGAAACAAAAAGAAAAAAATCACAGGGAGCTAAATCCAGTGGCTAAATCCAGTGGCTAAATCCAAGCTGATGGAGTGCTTCGCAAGACTGGTTTGGTTGATTTGGTTTTAATAGGGGTTTATTGGCACAGGGGAAACTAAACTTCGCAAGACATTATGGAATAAAAAGGGCTAAGTGTGCAGGGAGTTTGTCATGGTACAAGCGCCAATTCCATCAAACCCAATTTTTCTACCGTTTTTTCTTTACTATTGCGGGTTGTAAAGAAGCCAGAGTCATCAATTAAGAGGAATGGGCCTTTATTTCCAGGTCGTAGCCATAAACTGTGATTCTTCAGCAGTGTTGATGGAAGAAATAGAGCGTAGGTCAGAAGCACGCTAAGATGATCCTGACATGCGAGAACTCGCGCTCTCTCTAATCATCGGTGAGTACCCGAAGCTTTCGAAACTTGTCCCAAAACGCGTAGAATTCCCAAATTGTGTGTTAAAATTGATTACCACATTTAATAAGAATATCAGTTTCACTAGCAACTGCGCCGATAGTTAAAAGTCGATTACTTCTGATCAGATATCATATACAGGAGCGATTGAATCATTGGTTTTTCTAGTGGAAGGACAGCCAGATCGAAGATTATCTTCGATGGAAAGCGACCCTCTTTAAACTTTGAGAATCATTAAAAGTCAGAATAATATGTAGCATCCTTTCCAAAAACCTGTTCGTAACATTTCGTGATTTTCTGTTGCTCTTTTCTCTAATTAGAAACAAAATTTAATCCAAATTCGTTGCTCGGTAAAATCAATCATTTTAAAATGACACACATAAAACGCCGCGCGCTAATTCGTCTTACTGCAACTAAACGGATGATTCGTGCATTACTATGTCTAGATGAGTCACAAAACATATTGCAACAAGTCACAACTTGCCACGGCACCTCACTTCCATTATACCAAATCAGTATCCGCAGTTTTGATCACACCTTACATGTGAGACACCCAAGCTATCCGATGAAGTACTTATTTCAGGGCCTTTTATCGACTTAATCAATATCACAATACAATCAAAACAGTACTTCTGGGTATTCAGAGTCAAATCTTACCCTACAGTTGTTTAACATATTGAGTTCTTCGGGGTTACTAAAACTGCTTTAGAAATAAAATTACTTTTAATCATTAACGATTAAGGATTATTAGTTATTTTATTACTGTATTATGGTAATTATATTATGAATTATAATTGAATTGATAATTTTATTTTGGGTGATAAATAATTTCTCTAAGAATGGCCAATTTATTAGAATAAAATCTCAACTGCTTTCTTTCAGACCATCAATCCTGAGCCTTATTTCACTGCGTGCCAGACGGACTGCTGTTTACTTGATTCCGAAGATGGATGTGAATGTGACAGCCTAGCGGAATATTTCCGGCAATGTTCCCGATTTGGAAAACTTCCAGACAACGGATGGCGAAAGCCTGCTTTATGTCGTGAGTATGCGGAAAATTTCTGTTACTTACCATCTACTCGTATCTTGTTAACTCATTATTTCTTTTTGTTTTGTACAACCACGAATAAGTTTATCGAACATTCGCAGCTCTTCTATGTACCAACAATACCATCTATCAGGAATGTGGCCCTATCTGCCCAAAAACCTGCCGTAATCTTGAGCCATCGTGTGAACATGAGCATTGCGTTGATGGTTGTCACTGTGAGGAAGGAATGGTATACCACAACGGAGAATGTGTTCCAGAGGAGAGCTGTCCCTGCCTTCATGGGGAAAAAGAATACCAAAACGGAAAACAGATCGAGCAGGATTGCAATACATGGTAAGGCAACTGTTCCCCATCCCCTCAAATTCCTTCACGAATACCCTTTCTAAACTCATCCAATGTTCGTTCTCTGTTCTTTCTTGCAGCCTATGCCAGCATGGCCAATGGGAATGCACCAAACTCATCTGCCCGTCTCACTGCTCCGTTGTCGGAGGACCTCACTACACCACTTTCGATGGCCATCGATTCAACTTTGTAGGGAGTTGCGCTTACTACTTAGTGTACAATAAGAACTTCAGTGTAGAGCAAGAACAGTCCACATGCGGCCATCAAGAGTTTACGTGGTCACAAAAGAAATCGGCTGCTCTAAAAGCTCCTGTGACATCATGCACAAAGAAATTGATCATCCGTTCTCCACAGGGTACTGTGGTTACCCTTAAACGTGGAATGGAGGTAAGTTTAAATTGTAAAGCAGCCTTTCTAGTTTCCTTAGTGAAAGTACACTCGCTTTGAGTGACCGTGTACACAGGCTGTTTTGTAAACCAATTACACATTATAGCCTCGTCGGTGGACTCCAAACCCTATCCCTGACCTTATGTGGTCGTCTCGGACTATAAAAAAATATTTATTTTTTAAAAGAGTAAACCATCGCTAAGCTAAATTTCAATTTGCTTGAGTTAATTCCCTATACGTGGTGCGCCCCTCACTCATCATAACTTTATTCTTATAGGGTTTCCCAATAAACAAAACATACTTGAAGCATTTAATACCTTGAAGATTTACACGAAAGGCTTCTTAAAGATCCCATATACCGAAGACATGTTTTTTGGGGATTTTTTTTCTTCTCACCCAATTGTACAGGAGGCCTCTTCCCAATTTATCAACTCCTGAAATGAATGTTCTGTATTTCGATGCACCCAACTGCAACCATTAATGTACCCATTATGCGTGCACAATGTTTACTTATTTTGTAAATAGATTTACTGTGTAACACAAGAAGATGGTAAATAAGACTGTAAATATTTCACAGGTGCATGTGGTAATCTGCTATTGTTATAGGTAGGGTTTAGGCGCATCATCAACTTAGACATATTGCTGCTATGGCCTTTTCAATTTCTAATGACTTGGCATAGATTGTTCATTTACCTATCAGAATACCAAACAATCCAACTTGGTGATGGTCTCTTCTCCAATAGAACATTTTTCTCGTGGCCATTCTCAGCCTCATGTTGTTTGACATTATAAGAATTCAAAATGGCATGATCTGCTAGATTTCTTTTCTTCTTTTTCTTGGTTGGATTCCTGTTTTAAATCTTCTGATGTCGATGTTTGCTCAGATCGTGTCAGTGAACGTATTCTTGTAGGGAAACGCGTCTAGCACAGTGGTTTCGTTACTGTAGTCCCCACACCGGGTGGAAATGGTCCGGGTTTCGAATTCCGTCGATGACGCGAGGAATTTTAATGAGCTTTTCTCACTCCGTGGCTGAATTAGTCAGTCTCAAGCGTAGATAGCAAGGTTTTTCCCCTCAGAAACTGGATTTTTTTTCGTCCAGCAAAACAGGCAAATCGATATAACAGGCAAATGTTATATGTAAGAAAATTCCGGGTGACCCTAAAATAATAGTTTGGTATTCTTGTAGGGATGAAATTCTTTATTCCACACTCCACCTTAAAATCTCGTCCTTTATCTAAAACTTGGTTTTCAATAAATGCGCTAAGGCTGTTCAAGATAAGAATTTTGCACATCGTAATTGGCTTGCATCCAAATACTCCAGGTTCATTTTCTACCTACACCGAAGTTCGCAAGAACTGTAAAGTAGTTATTAACTTGTCCAAACTAGGTTTTGAAAAGGCTAAGAGTAGAAAACTTGCTGCTTGATCAGTAGATGCCGAGAATCCAGCATCCATTGCATACTGATCAGCATATAATTTGAATCAGTTATTTAAATCATTCAGATATAACGGTAGAAGATTTTTCCCGTCTGTTGAAAACTTCAACAGCAAAATCTTGAAGGGAATTAAAGGTAACCTGGTCTTGAAATAGATACGTCTCATGACCGAGAGCCAAGTTGCTAAATGAGGTTCTAAGTTTAGCTCGATGATCATTTTAAAAAATACAATTAAATGAGACGTTCTTCTTTACTCCCACAAAGACAATGATCCGTATGGTGAAGTCCAAGTTGTTGCACTTTATTATTTAGTGAACTATGGCTAGTAATAAGATAAGATGTAGAGATTCAGATTAGAGAACCAATAAAATATTTTATTTTAGCAGGCAAATGAAGAAGACGAGAACCGAAATTTAACTTGTGATCAATTATTATTCCTAAATATTTTGTTTCTGTTTCCAATGGTAATTGACATTTCTTTGTCTTGATGTGAAGGGGCTAAATGTCCGAGTTGCCTTTAAAAATTATCATCTTGGTTTTAGATCGGCTGATATAAAATTTATTTTGGTTTGTTCAGTGGCACAAGTCTGAGAGAACACTAGAGGCTTGAGTAGTTAGGAAGGACGTTACGTGGTGTTTCCAATAGGTTATAATTAATTAATGATACCACTCTTATACCACGTGAAATAAAATAATATATAGTTTATTAGGCTGAACGCCTACATAGCTATACATTACGTGACGTTTCGGGTGTCTTGCCGACACCCATCATCAGACAAGGCTGTTGACAGCCTCCTTGTCTGATGATGGGTGTCGGCAAGACACCCGAAACGTCACGTAATGTATAGTTGTTTTTTTTTTTTTTTATGAAAACCCCAAACACGAAAGGTATAAAAACCTATAGCACTTGGTATCGTGCATGGGTTGAAGGAGAAGTATGGGGGGAGGAGGGGTGCCGGAAACTTTGCTCTAGAGACTAAACATGGGTTTCATCACTTCAAGCCTCCAATAAGCAAAGTGGTGGTATTGCACCGGTTGATGAGAGTCTTCTACCACCTATAAAGCGTTCAACCTAATAAACTATGTATTATTTTATTTCACGTGGTATAAGAGTAGTATAATTTAATTAATTATAACCCAGAGACTTGAGTCTTCAAGGCAGAGCACGACCTACCACCAATATTGATGATAAGGTCATTAGCATATGCTGTATCTGTTGTATCGTCAAAGTTACGACCCAACCAGTCATTGAGGACTGCATTCCAGATAAGGTGTCCCAAGATAGATCCTCGAGGACGCTCCCCTAGTCACAATTCGAGAAACGTGTCAATGCTTTAATTTTACAATGATTTTCGCGTTAGTAAAGTAACTCCTAGTTAACCGATAAAATTTAATAGAACAGCCAGCGTTCGAGGACACTCTAATAGCAGAGGGAGTCAAAAGTGCCATCAAAGTCAACGAAAATAGCTAACTCTTATTAGGAACTGCAATTTTCAATATATACAATGAAATCAACAAGTGCATCTTCACAGGACTTAACAGTGCAGAAGCCACATTGTCTTGAAAAGAAGATTCTGACTTTGAAATAGCTGAAGAATTCTGACGGCCATAAGGCGTTCTAGAAGTTTCTTAAATTAGAAAGCAAAGCGATAGGTCTGCATGAATTAGCATCTGAAGGAAGTTTGTCTGGTTTTATGATAATTTTTTAAAAGGCAGTCTTCCATACATTTATTAAATAACACGAGTAATATCTGTGGCTTTAACTTTTGAAATTTAAGTATAAAAATACTTCCAGAAGATCAAGGCCAGGACATTTAGAAGTATCAATATTTGTTACCACCGACGACAGTTCCTTAGAGTGAAAGATAATGATTGAGAATCTGTAAAAAAAGTTGAAATGGCTGCACGGATGTCAGCAGAAGGATCGCCATCAAGGAATAATCTGCCAAGGATACAGTTCACAATGAATGTCCATCCTTGATTCAACGTTATTACCCTTGTCATCATTAAATGTACTGTGCTGGTCCGTGGTGTTACTCCTAGGTGTTGTGGAATGTGTATACACGTTGAGACAGGGGTGGACATAAAGTTTTGGCACATGAATGTACTTCATTGTCAAGTTTTGCGTTCCAAGAATTCATTGGTTTGAAGATTCTTTTGCTTTTAGTTGCCTTTAATTTTACACATTTTGTAAAAGCTGCTGTTAATTGATGTAACTGTTTAGCTAAGTTTATGAGAGGAAACCTTTTCCTAAATGAGAGTTTAAAGAAATAAACTAAGGTCATGAAGGCCCTGGTATATCATACGTACGAATATTAACATACCTATTTTTTGGGATGCATGTGAACTGCGAGTATTCCACGGTTGGTATTGCAAGATGACAAGCATTAGTTTCCTGCGTTTTTTCATTTCATAAAAAGTCCATAAGGCATTTCCTTACTTGACGGGAAATACTTCTTCCGATGGAAATGAATCCAGGCATTTTTCATGCAGTATGAGAGAGCAGTGACATTCACTGTCCACAACATCAACTGCGAGGGTTTTAAGTCTTTAGTATCATAGCGCTACTTCTGCGTTTTTTGTACGTAATGAGATTAACATGCAAGTTAATCCAACAGGAAAGTTTGCTGAAATGAGGATAGCGAATCTTGTCAATGTGAAATACTTATCCAACTTGAAATTACTGGGCCTAGTGAAGATCGACAACTACCCTTACCATTGAGTGTCAAAATCAGTTGAAGTGTCTGTTATCTGTTACTATATCAGAATCGATCGGTGCTGCGCTGGCGTTAGCATTGGTTTGAATGCAAGAAAATCATTGACCAGAACTCAAATTAAAATAAAGAGTGTTAAAGTTATCTGAAATATATCTTTCTAGGTGACAGTAAATGGAGGGGAAGTCATGATCTTACCACTCATAGCTCCAGGATGCCGAGTGAGTCGCCTTTCATCTCATTATATGATGGTGAGTATTTAATACACTTTCAAGTGTTGATGTACTTATTGATACGATAATCCTAATAATAGAAAACACACTTTCCTTTTCTCTACGCTAAACTTACAAACGTAAGTTTGTGTCACAAAAGAGCAATTAATTCTTAGTGAGATTGATTTCCACACATAACACCAAATATGAGATGTGCAGTTATTATTTTTTAAGAATATCTGTTTTAGCTGCATGAGATTTTTCTTAGTTGACTTATTAAATGACTCGAGATAAGTCACTTAATATGATTCACGTCCCAGACGTTTAAACTTATCAATCCTATTTCGCATAATAGTTTAAAAAAATGTTTCGTTTTGTTTTCAGGTGGAACTTTCCAATGACATGACCATTCTTTGGGATGGACAGGGCCAGGTGTATATCGACGTTCCCCCATCGCTTCATGACAAGACTCGTGGACTGTGTGGTACGTTTACATCGACCCAACGGGACGATTTCCTCACAATGGAAGGAGATATTGAACACACAGCCACTGCCTTTGGTAACAAGTGGAAAGTGGATGATTTGTGCGAAGATGCACCTGTCCTGGACGAAACGGAAACCCCCTGTGATCAAAATCCACACCGAAGGGAGATGGCAGAAGAACTCTGCTTGGAACTTAGAGGATTTGCATTTCGAGGTGCGTGCATAAATTGATGTCCTGTGTACTCACTGTGACTCTTATTTCATAGTCTACCAATTCTTAACCCGTCTCATTAAAAGTATTCTGTTCCCATTGATCTAGTCAGAAATATATATTTGAAAAATGTACTCAAGGTGAACTGTGTCCCACCCATCTGTATTTCTAGACTGCCATGCAGCTGTGGATCCGGAGGGGTATTATGAGATGTGTCTATACGAAGTATGCTCCTGCGATAAGAACCCAACCGAGTGTCTGTGTCCCGTCTTGGCTCACTACGCCATGCAGTGTTCCTACAAAAACCGAGCTCTGGCCTGGAGATCACAAGTTCCTCAGTGCGGTAAGTTCCTTACTCATCGTAAATAATAAAGGTCAAGTTATCGCACTGTATCAAACCATGATAATTTCCTTTATTATACTGCATAAATAACCACTTACGCAAATATCGTTCTCATATCATGTGGGGTAATTGCTAGAAGACATTCTTCTTAAATATGTCTGTTTGATCTCCACATATTTAAGTGCTGTCCAACCTGTGATAAAAATTGAGCCACACCTCAATCAAGTTAATTTATATTTGATTTCGGCAAGTATAGAAGGAGTCACATCAGAGGGATAGATTTAAAATCACTTTCTTCTGCGTTTCTGTATCATATTCATACCACGCTGTAGAGTAGTGGGCTTCAAGTACAAAAATGGATGAATCAAAATGTGTATCAGAGGAAAAAAGAGGAAAATTTATACACAGCAAAGGTAAGAAAATATCTCTATGTAAGGGCAGAGCCTGGCACTGTAGCATTCAATATTCGCGCGAAGAATGGGCCTACGACACAATTTAACTAAGTTCCAACAAGAGGACAGGAGGATAATCGTTGGAACCAGATCAACGGAGATGATTATCTCGAGCACAGGCGCCTTCATCCAGTGTTCCCGATACAGCCGTGTCTTGTGTTTATCAAGAAGGGACCAACCGTAAAATAACTACCAATGTGTGGGCGGCTCGAAGAATATATTCGAGCCAAAAGAGGCAAACTGTCCTCTGGTCAGTTTGCCTCTTTTACTGGACAGAAAACCTAGAGGAAAAAAAAAAACCTTGCTATCCTCGCCTCAGAAAGACTAACAGCCACGGAGCGAAAGCTATAAAAAAATTCTACGCGTTTGTAAAGGGATTGGAAACCGGGCTTTTCGATCTGCTGTAGGGAGAACGCTGATTATAATCAGTGTTATCCAAGATGGCCTCAGAATATAAACAGAAAATTTCTTTATTTAAAATATATTCAGAAAAAAAAATTGATTCAGTAAATCATGATACAAAATTTTGTGAAAATGAAGTCTTTATCTCAAACTTAACAACTTAAGTTAGATTTTGCTTCGTTACTCATAATTTTGCGGTATACACCCGTAACTCATTCATGGCGAGATATTTATTGGATAAAATTAATCACCAGATCTATACCCATATTACTGTATTTCATCTAAATGCTATCTTGTCTATACTACTGGCGATCCAAGGGCCTTATGTGCGCCTCCAGAGTTTCTAAAAACTTCTTTTTAGTTCCTCTCATAATTTAAAATCTTTTATTAGTTTCATTGCCAAGAATCTTTTCTCTATGTCTGTAATACGTTGATATTTCTACCTGTAGGAATCCACTGTTTAGGGGAGCAGCAGTACCAGGAATGCGTTCCCAGCTGCCAGTACAGTTGTGCCCAAATAGCTACACAAGTAGACTGCGAAACCCGATGTGTAGAGGGTTGTGCGTGTCCACCAGGAACTACCCTAGACGCCCAAGAGAGTTGTGTGCCCATTTCAGACTGTCCTTGCATCTACAACATGCACGAATATCCACCAGGATTTGAACAGAGGCGTGGAAACGAGATGTGGTAAGTTATTTTGAACCTCGCTTTCTTCGTCATTGCCTTCATTTTATGTTGAGATGGAGAAGATGATCCCTCTTTCGGTAGACTGTACTTCTGAAATCGTATATTTTTCTTTCTACTATTTTTATTTTTTTAGCGAATGTGTCGGTGGTCTGTGGAAATGTCGCGTGGCCTCGCAGGAAGAAATTCTCACTACTCCGCCTCCACAAGTGGCGAAAATATGCTCAATCGCGGATCACACGGAATCCACTGACTGCATGTCGGACTGTCCTGTGACCTGCACTAACTTTCACGATCCTCCAAGATGTACAATGACCATCTGCAAATCGGGATGCAGGTAAGAATTTCCACTTTTGGATTTGAATGGGAAATTTGGCATTGAATGCTGCATCCGTTGAAAGTGCGTTCATTTGTGCATTCTTCTTTATAATTAAATTCTACCACATTGACAACCCAACTACATGTACAATATTTTTGTAATTACGTTAACTTTATTAAAATGGGATTTTTACCGAAGTATGATACTGTATAATCACGTTGTTATTGTCAGAAAAGTGTATTTTCCAATATGAAGTGACCACCAGAGAGCGGCATTTACTTCTATCGTTAGTCTTTCTCTTAAGATTATTGAACTCTCTTTGAGAGTTCCAAATACTAAAGCGACCATAGTAATAGTTAATTATTAATTTTTTTCGCTCCTCCTATCTTGCTACAGAAATAATTTTTATATTACGCACACTAACAGTATATCAATAATCTAAATCTTTACATTTGTTGTGATTTAGGTGTCAGGATGGCTATGTTTTGGACGCAGATCAAGGGATATGCGTGAAGCCCGAGACGTGTCCTTGCCACCATGGTGCCCATAGTTATGCAGATGGCGAGTCCGTGAAAGTAGACTGTAATGTTTGGTAAGTAAAAAACAAATCAATTCAACTCTCATAAGTTTTCTTTTGAGCATTATCTTCTGTTCGTTGGCACATCAATCGATGGGTTCAGCAGACCCGCTTCAACGAATATCCCAGGTTCATTCTTCGTCCTACTAACAATATTCGTCCTTTCTGTTCCTGTCGATTTTAGCACTTGCAACGGTGGCCAGTGGGAGTGTGAAGAGCACGAATGTCCTGGAGTTTGTGTCGCTTGGGGAGATTCCCATTACCGAACCTACGACGGGCGCATCTACGACTTTCAGGGTGACTGCGATTATATTCTAACAAAAGGACGAGTAAGCCAGGGTGACCTTATCTCCGTTATCATACAGAATGTTCCCTGTGGATCTGGAGGCATCACATGCAGTAAAGCGGTTGTGATTTCTCTTGGTAAGTGACTTCAAATCTTTTAGTGACAAGATAATTGTTTAGCTTCTCAGATTGTCTCCTTTCACAAGGAAATTTACTCTCGCAGGTCATTCCAAGGTCACTCTTATGAAGAACAGTATGCTGCCAAAGGTTCCTTTAGGGTCACGACTCAACCTACATGAACTCGGCATGTTCGTGCTTCTTGAAACCGAAGTGGGTATTACTATCCAGTGGGATCGAGGAACAAGAGTCTATATCCGTGTCGACCCAGTATGGAGAGGCAAAGTAAGTACCTATTTGATTACAATAACAACTGTTTGATTCCCAAAACGGAAGCCAAAGTGAACAGGTAGCATGAGTTTGTGACTTTCTTTATTTCAGCTTCAAGGTCTCTGTGGCGACTTCAACGAGGACGAAACTGATGATTTTAAACAGCCATCTGGAGGCCTCCCAATTGCTAGTGTCATCGACTTTGCCGATAGCTGGAAGGTTCATGAATATTGCTCCAAGCCACGGCTCATTGAAGATGCATGCGAAATGCATCCTGAGAGAAGAAACTGGGCTCTTCGCCGATGCAGCGTTCTAAAGTCCGACCTCTTCAAGGCATGCCACAGAGAAGTCATCCTGGAGCCGTACTATCGAAGGTAAGTGCCTTTAGCTCATGCACTGTGTCAAGTGGCTCCCTGCTTACCGCTCTGTTCAGTTTACCCTGACAACGCGGGTAGTTGATAGCTGGAACAAATTTCCATCTGCTGTTGTGGAAGTTGATAGCTTAAATAAATTCAAGGAAGACTGGACAAACTTTTGGAGCGAATGGATGGGTGAAATGGATTTTTTTTTCTTTTTGGCTGATGCTGCATAAGCTTGCTTTCTTGCATTATGTGCCTCTATTAATGCTAATTCATTTTCCCCACAGGTGTCTCTTTGATACGTGCGCCTGTGACACTGGTGGAGACTGCGAGTGCCTGTGTACCGCCGTAGCAACATACGCTCATGAATGTGCCACCCATGGAGTTCCTGTCTTATGGCGCTCTCAAGAAATTTGTCGTAAGTAAAAAAATCGTTTTTCTTTTAAATAAAATTTTAATGAAAACTATAACCCTTTTCCCAGAGAAGTATCGATAAAGAAACAAAAGCATTTGTGTCCCAGTTCTGAGAACCCGAATAACTTATCCCTTTAACAAAAAGTCTACTAGATGCAAAATTAAAATGATATTTAAACTCCGTGAAAAAATAGTAAAGTTATGAAAGCAAGAAGAATGCTACTTATGTTAATACAGACAGCAAACAAAATAAACTGAGTTTATCGAGAAGTATTTCAGTGAAATTCCTGTTAATTCTCTTTTGCAGCTATCCAATGTGAGGAATGCGACCAGTACTCTCCCTGCATTCGAGGATGTCCTCCAGACACTTGTGAATCTCGTCTGATTCCAACCCAGACGTGTGAAGACGTTCCTTGCGCTGAAGGATGCGAAAGGAAACCTTGTCCAGAAGGCCAAGTCTACGAAAATGACAAGGATTTTCGATGTATTCCTGAAGAGCAGTGTGGAGTAGAAACTACGTGCACCATCAACGATGTTGTTTACAACGACGGGGAGAGGGTTTCTGATTCCAGCGTGGCTACACCATGCGAGTCCTGGTAAGTATCGCTGAAGAATGGATTCTTCACTCATAGATTTTGTTTGCCCTGGGGCTAACGACTCAGTACATGTCTTTAATCTATTCTTCTTTCAGCTATTGCCGAAAAGGAAAATTGGAATGCATAGGTCAACCTTGCACACCCTCTGTTCCCCCTCCTACTGAGGTTACTCCAACTGTACCCACTTTTCTTCAAGTGAAAGTTGGCTGCGACTCAACAGGTTTTTCTGAATGGGCAAATTCTCAGTCGCCATCGTATATGGTAAGTAACAAAGCTCCTTCATCTCATTAGAAATGATCACCCTCGAGTACTTACTTTATAATCCATGATATCTTACTCCTATAGTTTCAGATTTAAAGGAAAGAAAATAGAGAATTTTCTGAACTTTTAAAGTGACAATCATTTTTCCAAGAATGGGATTTTTAATTCCTTGCTGATCTACGAGTACGATCAATTAGAAAATTGGGGAATAAATAAAGAAAAATAAACACCAAAATATAAAAATATTTACAAATTTAATAATTTAGCTAAGATGAAAAAATTTTATAAGCTATAGCTTATTCCTTGGATCACATAATGATTTGTAAAATTATTCATATTTCTTTACAAGAGATGAAAGTTCATTAATCAGATTGTACTGGTTTCTCACTGTGGAACTTGTTGAGTGAAGTTCAGCGATTCCTCGTGTTGGTGGCACAGAAGCTAAGTAATTAGACTAGTCTGATCTGTGTAAAGTAAAGTACTACCCAAAAATGAATTCATCTGCCTATGTGTTTTATGTCCATAAATTCCGTGTGTTCTCTTGTCGATTTGCCGGTTTTGTTGGGCAGAAAAATGGCGTTTCCCAGGGAAAATCGTGCCATAACGCCTGAGACTGATCTCAGCTACGGAATTATAACAGCCTATAAAAGTACCTTCTTATTGACGGGATTCGAACCCGAGGTTTTACAGCGGGTGTGGGGAAAGACGACGATTATGACCACTGTACTACCGCGTAGACTGAATATCTATCTAGACATGTACAGTATCTTATATAGGATGGCACCTGAACGTCAGTTCAACTACGCCTTAGCATAGTGTGTTGAACACAGAACTCTGTGAAATGCCAAAATTTGTATAATGTTGTGTGTCCTGGCCAGTGGCCGTCTACACCACGGGGAGTAGACCACAACTGGGCATGTACTGTAGCGGACCTCGATTAACTCATACCACCCACGTCCACTGGGGGAATGCAAGACTAGTGGATGCCACTATCCCGTCCCGTACCTAGGAAGCCCAAACCCAGGCACAAGCAAAATCCCGCCCGGAGCAAAGGACAAGAGGTCAGCAAAAAAAAACAAAAGAAGTTAATTATAAAGTAGGTAAAATAAAATAAAAAAAATGGATATCTATCTAGATTCTTCTTACTTAAATGGACATACCTGTCCATAGAAGTTATTGTTGTTATTGAGTTTTAGGAGCATCGGAGACTAATGTAGGCCATGTTGCTCCGTGCAAATTGTGTTCTGACGTCGATTTTCTGTTTGCTGAACGAAAAGCCCGAGTTTCCGGGAGAAAAAACCATGTTGCCCTCGCTTGAGACCGACTAACTCAGCCACGTTGTGAAAAAGACCCATAAAAAGTCTTCCCGTCATCGACGGGATTCGAACTCAGGTCTTTTCCACCCGGTGTGTGGAAGAAAGCGATCCTATCCATGGTCGGCAAATGATGATATTATAAAGAACTAATAGGATTCACAGTTCTAGGTTACATCCATATTAATTAATCCTATATTCATAAGACACAACAACACAACATATATTCATTTAACAAATAATTATTAATTGTCGACTGATTACTTTAGATACGGTTGCTTTAAAATATGTAAATAAGTTTGTAACTTACACAGGAAATGGCCCTGGTTAAAACCCTATGTAGACCGAAGCACCTTTTTATTGGACTTTTTTTTTCATAACGTGGCTGAATTAGTCTGTCTGGAACGAAGATTGCATGGTTTTACCTCCCCAGAAACCCGGATTTTCGTCCAGCAAACCATCAGAAGAACATGTGCTACTACCGACTTAATGCACTCAAATTTCACGTCATCTCAAAAAGAGGAAAATTCTGAAAATGAATTCGACCATTAAAATCATTTAAAATGTTCATAATAAGTGGATGTGAAATTATCAGAACTGAATGTGCTGAATTGTTTATCTTGAGGCAAGTGTTACTTTGTATTTTTTTCTTTTTTTTCTTTGTGTGCGTGTGCGTGTGTGCGAGAGAGAGAATTATTCTCCACCATTTGTGCTTTTTTTAATCTATTTTCTGCCAATAGAATGGAGGAGACAGAGAAGAACTGTTGTACGATTTTCCGTGTCCTCCGGAGAACATGACTTTAGTTGAATGCAGGGTAGTTGGAACTGGAACTCCCTCCCTGGTGTCCAACCAAGTAGTTTCCTGTACCTTGCCAGAGGGCTTGATTTGTAACAACGCAGATCAAAATTCTGCATTATGTCTGGACTATGAAGTGAGAGTGTTCTGTCAGTGTCAAGAATTTATAGGTGAGTTCATTAAAAGTAAGGAGATTAATGCAAAAGGTGTAATTCTCCTTGAATCAACACTCTTCAAGTTCTCATTCTGAGATTTCATAAGCCCATTCTTTCCCCTTTGTCTTTATAGAGACTACTCTCCCGCCTCCAGAAGCTACTTCCATTCCTGTTACTGAGATTTGTGAACCAGAAAACCACGGATGGACCGAATGGATGAACTCTATCGATCCTGTTGGCAATTCTGAAGGAGATGTAGAAGATTTTGATGAACTCAGGAACAAATACAGTTTCTGTAGCCTCTCCAGCATTAGCGATGTTGAGTGTCGAGTGTCAAACACTCACGTACCATGGGACAAAACCACACAGAAAGTTACCTGTGATCTGGATAATGGGCTGAAGTGCTTCCATTCCTTGCAAACCTCTGGTAAGATCGATTCCAGCAATTCCAATTTCCGGCGCACTTAACTTTTCTCAATAAAAATTTGGCCAATCTGTTATTACTACATTCATAAAGTTATGTGTACGTGTTATATTGCCAAAACAGTGTTTCTGAACTCTTAATCTATATCAGATGCATATCGATTGTATGTAACTACTGTTAAAATACAGTAGTTACAAAGTGTTCAGTTATTTTTCATGGGGAGGAGATAATGCGTGAGTTATCTATCAGTTATGAAACATTGAATTTTTCTCTCTTTTCTTTTTTTTAGGAAAGTGTTTGGACTATGAAGTTCGATTCTTTTGCAACTGTTTAGAAACAACAACCGAGGACGTTGATACACGAGTTAGAAAAAAGGCAAAAAAAGGTAACCTCTACCAGTATAAACTTTATTATGAAATAAAGCATTAAAATTTTAATTTAGTGCATTCTTAATTAAAATTCAGTAGGTATCACTTATACACCGGTTTCCAAAAGCAACAACCTCAAAATGAAGCGAAGTATATTGCTGAGGGACCTGAAATTTTCAGGATGGTATACGAAAACGGGGTAGATTGAAGGGGATATCTCAGTTTTCTGTAATTTTCAATCGATTTGTCAATTAGTTCTTTGTAATTTTCATTCTCACTGTTATAAAAAAAAGCCATTCCTTATAAGGCAATTGTCTTATGCAGTTTGTCAGCACTGAGTCAGTTTGTCTTTCACTTCTTGAAAAGTCAACGTCTGCTTACCGATAAATATTCCACTTTTCACTTTTTTCATCAGACAATTTCGAAACACATTTCACAATATATGGTTTAACGTGTCACCTTAAGGCTCCAGTGTTTTAACAAATTGTTTGACCAATCACAACTTGAAGTGGAATGGTGGAAACAAGACTTTGTTTCTTGGACTCAAAGAATAATCTATTACCTTGTTTGCACCAGGCTGCAACTCAGTATTTACATATTCTCTTTCCTTTTGTGATAAACAGCAGAGCAGTTGTTTAGTGTTCTAAAGGCAGAGGAGTTAGCGAAATCATCTTGCAAATTCAGAAAGAACTTCAGCATTCTTGATGTGCCCGCAGTCACATCCCATTTATACTAGTCATACTTGATATTTTCTAACACGTTACTACTTTTCTCTTCATTAATATGAACAGAAAAGTGTGGACATGTATATGTTGTAGCTTATGTTGGACAGCTCCTAAACATTAGTTTAAGTCACATATGGGCAACCCCCCCACGGGCCGTATCCGGTCTCTACTTTTTTTGATCCGGCCCTAATCTATTTCAGCGAAGTTTGTCTGATTCATGGTGGGAGAAAACATGGTGTGTTCTACTAACTCACATTAAGCTGACGTCATATGACTTGCGCAAAACACACCATGTTTGCTCCCACCAAGGTCTCTTTCTCACTTTGACTAGCGACGTGTGTGAACCTGTTACAACGTGTCAGTTCGGTGCTTGTATTGATGTTGTGTTCTGTTCAGTGCCTGCGGTGCAGAAGACAGTTTGTTTGATAGTTCTGAATATCGCTTATAAATTTGGGACAATGTCAGGGGTTATGTCATAAAAAAGAAAAGTAGATTCAGAGAATCGTCAATTTCAAGACAACTGGACGGAGGATTATTCTGAATAAAGGATTTCCTGTATGTTTTCTGTGTAAGGAATCCGTATCTGTCAACAAAGAATATAACTTGAAGAAGAGACACTTTACTTCAAGACATGCGGATCACCAAACAATTGATGGACGACTACGAAAAGATGAAATATAGAAGTTGAAGAAGAACTTGGATACCCAGCAGCAAATGTTCAACAACCAAAGAACGCAGCACCACAGCATTGCCAAAGCCAGCTTTGTGGTAAGCGAAAAAATCGCTAAGCATTCTAAATCATTTGGTGAAGGAAAATTTATCAAAGAATGTCTGCTGGGTGTTGCAAGAATAATGTCCTAAAAAGACTTCGAGAATATTCGTTTGTCGAGACGTACTGTTGTCCGATGGATAGAAATTATGGCTGATTATGATCAAAAAAAGTTTAAAAGAGAAGATTGCTAGATTGAAAGCATTTCAATTGCTTTGGATGACAGCACCGATGCCTCCGATACAGCACAACTAGCAATATTTCTTTGAGGAGTTGATGCGGATTTCAACATCACAGAAGAATTATTGGCGCTTCGGCCGTTAAAAGGAGCAGCTATCGTTGAAGGTATATTTGAAACAGTCTTCGAGAGATTTGTACTTAAATGGAGTTCACTATCTGGCATATGCACTGATGGAGCTCCTGTAATGGCTGGTGCACTGAAGGGATTTATTGGAATAGTTCATGAAAGAGCAACAGAACTACAGATCCATCAGGAAAATTTAACAAATTTTCACTGCATCACACTGGGAAAAGATCCTTGGGGCTTACCGTACAAACTACTTATCAATAAGCTACATCCAACAACCCCATTAGCATCAATAGTAAAGCCTGACACAACGGAAACACTCTCCTGGAGTGCAACTATGGACACCATATTAGATGAAATTATATACCAAGATATAACTGTACCAGAAAACCTGGAACAGACAAACATTAGGATTCAGCACCTGACATATACTGCAGTGGCAGAAGAGGCACCGTTTTCAGAACAGGAAATAGAAGCTGCGATCACATCTTTAAAGGATGGTAAAAGCCCTGGAATAGACCTGATTGAGGTCTCCATAATAAAAAGGGTATGGAAAACCTGCCCAGATATGCTGAGAAACCTTTATAACTCCTGTCTTGTAGCTGGCACCTTCCCTACAGCTTGGAAAACAGCCAACCTGAAAATTATATTAAAGTCCCCAGAAAACCGACAAACCAGGCCACGTCATATCGACCAATAGCACTGTTACCCTTCCTTGGGAAAGTGCTGGAAAAACTCCTGGCCCAAAGACTCAGAAACTACTATAACTCAAAGGCACTAAATTCAAACGGGCAACTAGGCTTCACTCCACACAAGTGCACCACAGATGCAATTAACCTTATGCTAACAACAATTAAAAATTATAACCACAAATATGTCCTCGGCCTCTTCGTGGACTTCAAAGGGGCATTCGATACACTATGGTGGCCGAGTGCCCTTGCGAGGTTCCGAGAGGCTGGGGTATCAGCTCCAATCTACAAGCTTATGGACAGTTACTTTCAAGACCGGCGCGCAGTAGTCTCCTCGGGCTGTTGCTCAGTTATGCGAAAGATAACAAGAGGATGCCCGCAGGGTTCAGTCCTGGGACCCCTGTGCTGGAATATGGTGCTGGACGGGTGGCTAAATCTACCACATGGAGAGATTATACCCATCGCATACGCGGACGATCTCGCCCTGGTAATCCCAGGAAACTCACGCAAGGAACTCGAGGATAAAACAAACACAATCCTGCAGGAACTTTACACATGGAGCAATACGCATAAGTTGATAATATCAATACCAAAGACCAAGCAAATCCTTCTCAAAGGCCACCTCGACCTCAATAGACCACCAAATATTAAATTAGAAGGTCAAAGAATTGAACTAGTGCGTCAGCATAAATACCTGGGCATCTGGATAGATGACAAGCTATCCTTTCTGCCACACATCAGGCATATCGTCAAATCAATCAGGAAAATAGCAGGATGGCTCATTAACATCACAAAAGCCATATGGGGAATTAAATCCTCCACACTAAGCCTATACTACTCCTGCTTGTACATTCCCATTGTCTGCTATGGAGCCGGGGCCTGGGGTTACAGAGCACTGAACTCGGCTTGCAAAAAATACTTATTGCAGTCACAAAGAGTCTTTCTCCTGGCAACCTGCAGAGCATGCAGGACAATTTCTACTGAGGCCCTCCAGGTACTGTGCGGGAGACCACCCGTATACTTTGATGTAATCTACCACTACCTGGCACACAACCAACGGCTAGGCATACAGGCTACGCTGGGAGGAATTGCCAACGACACCAACCAAAGTATAAAAGAAAACAAAGCAAGAATTTATAGGGACATAGGCACAAAATGGCAGGATATCTGGCAAACAACAACTAAGGGAAGAGACACCTTCACCTTCTTCCCACAAATATATCTGCGAGACAAATCCAGGAACTGGTGGACACCAAGCATGCATACTACTTTTCTAATCACAGGACATGGTAGTCTCAACTCCAAACTCCACAAATTAGGCCTAACTCTCTCCCCCCTTTGTCAATGCGGCGAAGAAGAAACAGTGAAACACCTCATACTTGACTGTTACCTCTACACAGATCTGAGACATCCCCCTGCTATTGGGGACTAACGTAACTAACGCTGGAGAATTCCCACAACTGATAGCTGGGGCAGAATCGCTCAAACTTCTTTCAGCTTTTGCAGGAAAATTATTCAGGCGAAGGGCGGCCCTCCAGCAGGAAGCACAGAGAGACAGTAGGTAAATGGGAAAATGAAAAGAAGGAATGAAGTGGAAGGGACTCAACAGAACAAGAAAATAGGAAGTAACGCAGAACGGAAGCACAATTATACTGAACTGAATAAGAAGCAAAAGTAAGGACTCAAGAACAAGACATCCCACAGCTTAGGAGCAGCGGAGCACACATAACTGTGATGTAGCTTCCTTGAAATTAGTGACTAACACTGATCATGCCCTAAAGAACTAGGTCGATGTCATAGGCCACATAGTGTCTTCAGTATGTGCGTTTTTTTTTTTTTTTTTTTTTTTATTTATTAGTGAGGACCCTACCTTCATAGGACAGGACCGAGATCTACGAGAAGCTGAGCAATCGAGAATTTCACTTGGTTATAGCCCTACAGGACTGGGTCGAAGCCACTGGCAATAATCATGTTTCCCGTTAACTACCCTGCCACACTGGCTTGTCCGTCCTTCTACTCGCAAAACACACAATGAACTCATCTCCACACACTCTAGGACAGGATTGAGCCCTGCAAGAATGTGTGTCTTGAATGCGGTGCTTCCCCTCAAGATGAAATTAAACCCTGTAGGACGAGCAAAGATAACTGTGAACTGTATAGCTATGATAATTATAAGATATTCTTAACTACCTTAGAACTGTTAAGTTGCTGTTGCGGTAGCGCTGTGGTTAAGGACACTGGTTGTGTCTTCGGCCGTAGTGTTGTTGCGACAGTGGCTGTTTTGCCAAGTATTTATATTGTCAACTGTAAAATTGTAGTAATTACTAACTTAGAAGTGTTCACTTTTGTTCAGGTTTGCTGTGGCTCCGGGGGTGCCGCGGTTGTGGTGCACTGGTTTGTGTCTGTCGCCGCGGCTCCGTCGTGGCTGCCGCAGGTGCATGGAATTGATTGTTACGCCGTGCCCTCTTCTGGCAGGATGGGCCCCTACTAGGGCCAATATTTGGTATAGATCATTGGACAACCTAAACATTGAACATGCTAAACTCACTAGAAACACCCACCACTTTACTGCTCCCCTTAACTAAATCTAAATTCATCCACACGCTATGTTTTAATCTCCTGACGAAACTTAACTTATTTTAAATTATTACCATATTGTATGTAAAACACACTAGAAACATTCACTCCATTAATTGATCCCCACTCAACTAAACCAACTCTATCCACGCTTGATGATTTACTCTTTTATTGCTATATTTATCTCTATTTTAATATTATTGTATAAACATATAGAGGTTCAAGAACCTCCTTTTGTGAAAACCAGACTCCCTGGAGCGCCTCCACGTGGCTAGGGACGGGAGTCAGGACGCAAGATATATCTGTTCTTGCCTCCTGGCTGCAAAGTCTCCAGGTGCCGGCATACAACACTCAACAAAACAAACACTCAAACAAAAACCTCCCCATACACACACTCGCCGGCTTAAAAAAAACCTACAAGAATCATTGCGGCAATAGGGGAAACCCTGGAGGCTGCAGTAAACAAAAATACTTTGAATACTTTGAATACTTTGCATCATCCACCAACAAAATCTCTTGCAAAGTCGATTAAATTCACAAATGTTATGGAAGGTGTAGTATCCAGTATTAACTTTATTAAGTCACGTGCACTTAATCACCGCCAATTTAAGCAGTATTTGGCAGACCTATTTTCGGATTATGAAGAAGTGTCTTATTATTGTGAAGTGAGGTGGTTGAGTAAAGGTAAAATGTTAAAACGATTTTATGATCTGAGACAAGACATTGCAGATTTTTATGGACATAAAGGAAACACAATTAACCAAGTAAAAGATGATGAGTGGGTGTGTGGTTTAGCGTTTCTTATAAATGTCACCGGATACCTAAACGAACTGAATCTCAAATTGCAAAAACGAGGACAATTGGTTCATGAACTGCATGGACACGCAGTTCAAAGCTTTTTGTAATAAACTAAGATTGTTGGAAAGTCAGATAAGAGCTAAAAATTGTTATCATTTTCCTATTCTAGCAACTCATAAAAATATCCCTTATAATTGTTATGGAGAAGAACTGAAGGCACTAATAGAGCAATTTGATACAAGGTTTGCCGACTTCCAAAACAAAGACTCCACATTCGCTATATTTGCTCGTCCGATGGATGCTGATGTAAATAATGTGCCAGAAAAATTAGATGGACCTTATTGAGCTTCAGGCGGATTTAGTTTGTTTTATTTTTTTATGTTATAAATATAATTTTTTGAAAGTTTGTTTCTTTAATAATTAGTAAATTTCATAATGGTTATTACAAGATCCGCCTTGAACACTTTATCAGAGGGTACCATGAGTCTTACGGAAATAGCCGGTGGCGATTTCCGGGTGAGTCATGATTTTATCCTTTGCAGAACCTGTGGCATGTATTCCAAGATCGGCCTAGTGGATAATCATAGCTCACTTGGAGATTCTTTTCTTTGTCACCGTTGTAAGGAGTGCACCGATCTTAAGTTACAATTTGGTGCATTGCTAGAACAATTTGAGTCACAGAAAAACGGGTGCTTGACCTCGAGAATAATGTAACTGGGAGCTCGTCAGAGACTCAAGACTCTAGCAACCTACTA
This sequence comes from Mastigoproctus giganteus, assembly GCF_048544385.1. NCBI lineage: Eukaryota > Metazoa > Arthropoda > Arachnida > Uropygi > Thelyphonidae > Mastigoproctus > Mastigoproctus giganteus. The sequence goes on along the minus strand of NC_143576.1, from coordinate 261,593,691 downwards.
AGTGATGCACTCCCGATTCGGGCCCCAGAACAGAATAACCAAATGCGAAGGACTTAGTTCTATTAGTTGACTCCATTGTCAGGGAAACGGAAATATTTTTTGAAATAAGGATAGGTGGATTAGAACCAGGGTATATCTGCCGGGAGCAACTACTAATGATGTCACCAACAGACTGTCAGATTTTAAGGGGATGGGGAGAGAATATTATTATTCATGTGGGGACTAATGACATTAAGCATACACGATCTGACGATTTGTTAGACAAATATAGGACCATGCTGAAGAAATGTCGCGAGTTAGGTCACAATGTCAATATGTCTGCAATTCTGCCAAAGCAAGATAGGAGGGATTCTATGCTGAAACCCTTGCTGATTAACTCAAGACTTAAAGGACTCTGCAAGGCTTTGGGGGGTTATTTCTATCAGCTTGGCTCGCACTTGTAGGTAGAAGGAATCTGTTTTGTAGAGACAGGATATATTTAAACAAAGGTGGTGCAAACGATTTTTCCAGTATTATTGATGATACTTTAAAGGTTCAGTGAAACTGCTAGTTTAGGGGGACAAAGGTAATATAGATACGCGTTTATCTGATAGTATTGGTCAAATTAATTCTTGCAGATACGTCAAGAGTATTTGTTTGTTACCGCAACAGAACATACACTGTGCTGCCACTTTATTACAAATGGTTTGTCGCACAACGTTGCAAGTCACATGACCACAGTTGTAGATATAAATGCAGCAGACCAACCTTTCTAATATCAGTTAAGCGTACAAACTGTAGCAAGAATAGGGAAAAGGAGTGATCTAACGGACTTCGAGCGTGGCATGGTAGTAGGAGCAAGACGTGCTGGACAAAACAACTCTGAAACGCAGTTCTCCTGAACTTTTCACGCACAACAGTTTCAAGGGTGTATCGAGAACAGTGAAACGAACAGAAAACATCCTCTCAACGGCACTCCTGTGGAAGAAAATCGCTTGTTGATGAGAGAGGTCAGAGGAGGAAGGCTAGAATTGTGAAAGCAAACAGACAGGCCACAATGTCGCATATCACGTCAGAATGCAACCTCGGTGCGCAGAACAAAATATCGCAACGGACCACTAGTCGCACTTGGTCACAAAATCCTTTGTCGAGTGCTGGTGTTGCTGTGCCCACAGGAGGCGTGCTCTCATGGTCTGACGAGTCGAAGTTCCTGGTGCATCATGTTGATGGAAAGCTCAGAATTTGGCAAAAACAACCTGAATCCATGGACCCGTCATGTCTGACAACTACTGTGCAAGATGGTGGGGGCAGTTTGTTTGTTATTTGGTTTTTAGGAGCATTAGCAACTAAGGCCATATTGCTCCGGTGGGGACATGTGGGGAATGTTTTCTTGGCACACGTTGGGTCCATTGATACCCATAGATTCACACCTGAATGCCACAACGTACCTAAACATCGTTGCTGACCAAGTGCATCCGTTCACGTTGACAGTTTATCCTCAGTTAGATGGTTACTTCCAGCAAGATAATGCGCCGGTGCACAAAGCCCGAATCACTATGGAATGGTTCCAGAAACATGACATAGACTTTTCTTTGCTGCAGTGGCCTGCTCAGTCCCTGGATCTCAATCCTATTGAAAATCTTTGGGATGAGCTGGAAACGGCTGTTCGCTGCAGGCCTACACCTCGGTCGAATATCTTGGAACTGCGTGACACATTCATGTCTGCATGGTACTCCATTCCTGCACAACGTTTTCAGTATCTTCTTCAATCTATGCCTAGACGAATTGAGGCCGTTTTGAAGGCAAAAGGAGGCCACTTTATTAGATACACCTACCTAGTAGGTTTATCTAATAAAGTGGCAGCACAGTGTAGCAAGATGTTCTGAGGACAAAAGTGTTTAAAATGAACGGATAGAAAATGCCAGGGAAGCGAGCATAAATAACTTTAAGAGATGTGCCAAGGTAGTTAACTATAAAAGAACATTAAGTCTTAATTGTTTATAAAGTAATGTCATAGTGTCGTCAATAAAATGAGTGAATTAAATGCTGGTTAGGACAAGTAACGCTGACATAATAGGGCTTACAGAAACGTGGTGCCACCCGGAGATAAGGGATGACGAGTTTCAGTGTGGTATGTATAATGTATTTAGGAAGGACAGGAAAGATAGAAGGGACGATGGGGTCACGCTTCCTATCAAAAGTAGCCTGAGCGCGACGAAGGCTTTCCTGGATTCAGACGTTTCGCATGCTAATATAGAATCTGTATGGTGTGACATAGTTGGAAGCAAAGGTATAATGACAGTGGGAGTAATCTACGGGCCAGGTGATTGTGAAGATTATGACAAAAGCCTCTACATGCAAATGGAACGGGCAAGTAAGCGTCAATGTCTTATTATGGGTGATTTCAATTTGCCTCTAATTGATTGGAGCAAATGGGAAGGAAACTCCACATGGGAGACAAAATTTTTATATCAACTAGATGATTGTTATTTGTGTCAACATGTCAGGGACAGTACTAGGGAAAATAATACTCTAGACCTCATCATCACCCATGAAAGCGATGACATAATAGGTCTGGCAGTACAGGAACCAGTAGCAGGAAGTAATCACGGAGTTCTACGGTGGGTGATGAAGAGAGAGGTCATCATCAGCCATTTTCAATCCACCGCAGGATGAAGGCCTCTCCAGCAACTTTCCAGTTCCTTCTGTTTTGAGCACTGGCCATCCATTTACTACTCAAAAACTCATGAATTTCATCTATCCATCTCCGCCTTTGTCTTCCAGGTTTTCTTCTAGCTCCTCTTGGGTACCATTCTGTTATTTTCTTAGTCCATCTGTCATCATGTCTTCGAACTATGTGTCCTGCCCAAGACCATTTTAGTTCTTTAGTTTTGATAAGAATGTCCTTTACTTGAGTTTGCTGCCTAATCCATGTGTTTCTCTTCTTATCTAACAGTCTGATTCCCAATATAATTCGTTCCATTCTTCGCTGTGTAGTTCTTAGCTTCTCTTCCATTCTTTTGGTGAGTGCCCAAGTTTCACTTCCATAAGTCATGGTGGGGAGTATACATTGATTCATTATTTTACGTTTCAGACAAACTGGGATATTGCTCTTCAGTATGTGACTATATTTCCTGAATGCTATCCATCCAAAATTTATTCTTCTCTTGACTTCCAGCCATTTATCATTATTACAGCTAATAACTTGTCCCAGATAAGTATATGACTCCACCTTTTCAATTACTGCTCCTTCAATCATTATTTCCCTTTCAGTGGCATACTTGTTCATCATTACTTTTGTTTTAGCCATATTCATCTTTAGTCCAAAATCCTTACTAACTGTGCATAACTGATTAAGATTTTCCTCTAATTCTTTGGGATCGTGGCTTATGACCACAATGTCATCTGCAAATCGTAAATGGTTTAGGTACTCTCCGTTCACATTGACTCCTTTCTGCGACCAGTCTAATCTTCTGAAAGTTTCCTCAAGGGCAGCAGTAAACAGCTTCGGAGATATTGTGTCTCCTTGTCGAACTCCTTTCTCGATTTTAAATTTGCTACTGTCTTTGTCTAGTCTAATAAAGGATGTAGCACTCTCACATATTTTCTTCAAAATCATAATATATGGAGTATCTATGCCTTGTCTTTCTAGTGCCCGAAACATTGCCTTATGTTGTATGGAGTCAAATGCCTTTTCATAATCCACAAATGCCAGGCATAATGGTGTTTTATATTCATTTGCTTTCTCCATTAGCTGTGATATTACGTGAAGGTGATCCATAGTTGAGAATCCTGTCCTAAAGCCAGCTTGCTCTTTCGGTTGATTCTCATCAAGTATTCTTTCTAATCTGTTAATAATGACCCTTGTGAACAACTTGTAGGTATGGGATAACAAGCTAATTGGTCTATAATTTCCAATTTCTGATTTATCTCCTTTCTTATGCAGCAAAACTATGATTGCATTATTCCACTGTTTAGGCATCACACCTTTTCTAATGCACTTTGTGAAGAGCCTTGCCAGTTTTTGTGTTATGTCTCTTCCTCCCAATTTTAACAACTGTACAGTAACTTCATCTTCCCCCGGGGCTTTCCGATTCTTCATTTTCTTCAATGCATGTTCTACCTCATCAGGAAGAATATCGGGTATGTCGTATGTGTTGCTACTTTGCAATCCATCTTCCCCACTGCTGGTATCATTCCCTCGCTCCTTGTATAATTCTCTATAGTAGTCTTCTGCTATTTGAATTATGCCTTCTCTACTGTTTATAAGTACACCATCGCTATTCTTCAGTTTCAGTATCATTTGTCTTTCTGTATTACTGCTCATGGCTGCTGATTTAAATCCTTTGTTTTCCCTTAATGCTTGTTCTACTTTTCTTGTGTTAAACCTTCTTATGTCCTCTCTGAGTCTCTTTCTAATGGCTTTGCATAACTCAGTATACTCAATTTTCTCCCTGTCAGTGTTTTTCTTGCTCTTCATTTGTCGTCTTTGGTTCATCATGACAAGTGTTTCTTGACTAATTTTTTCTTCTTTGGAGTTCTGTTTCCCTATAGGTTTCTTTGGCTTTATCACTTTCAGAAAGTTGTAATATTCCTCGTCGATATCTTGGTCCTGAGCAGTCTGCAGAAGCTCAAACTTGTTCTTAAGTTCCAGTACATACTGCTTTTTCTCCTCCTCTGTTATTTCAAAGACCTTTGTATTATTTACTCGAGTCAGTTTTTTCCTTTCCTTTCCTACATCTATATCAAGTGTACATCTTACCATTCTGTGATCACTTCCAACATTTACCTTATTCAGGACGGTAACATCATTCACAATATATCTTCTGTTAGTGAGGATGAAGTCGATTTCATTAGTTGTTAATCCATTTGGACTCTTCCATGTCCACTTTCTGTTCACCCTTTTCTTGAAAAAAGTGTTCATTACTGACATTCCTTGAGATTCTGCAAATTCCACAAGTCTTTCACCTCTTTTATTTCTTTCACCAATTCCAAAATTTCCTATAGTTCCTCTTTATGCGCTGTTTTGCCTTTTTCCAACCTTAGCATTGAAGTCCCCCATAATAATAGTGTAGTGGGTTTTCTGCTCATCTAGAAGACTCTCAATTTCAGTGTACATTTCTTCAACCTCTTCATCATCATGGCTCGATGTTGGTGCATAAATCATTATAATCTTTAGCTTGTACCTCTTAGAAATCTTGAGTATTAGTCTTGACACCCTTAGTGATGTACTTTTGAATTCCAAAATGTTGTTTTTAAAATCTTTATGGACCAGAAACCCAACTCCACCTTCACTCCTTTCACTGTTTCCATTGGTGTACAGCAGATTTCCACTTGATAAACTTATAAGTGATTCATTTCTTCTTCTTGTTTTAGCCAAACCGATGATATTCCAATTCACATCTTCTAATTCCTTTTCCAGCTCTAATATCCTGTCTTCACCGATGAGTGATCGTACGTTATAACAGGCCAAGTTCAATTTCCGTGCATGGCAGCCTGGTCGTACCCAGAGATTCTTAGCACCCTCTGCTTCCACTCTGATCCTCTCGCTGCCGTAAGAGGGAGAGTGAAAGCTGCTGGGGACTGAGGGCCATTTGTATTGTTGTGCTCTCATTGCTGGAGGGTTTGGTCTTTTCCTCTTCACGCTGACCAGGCGTCTTGAAGAGAACCACTCTACACGTTCGTTGCCACCTAAGTGACGTAACAGGGCTTACCATCGAGAAGGTGTGCATGAGTGGATTTTAGGGAGGCAGGCCAACCGGACTTCTCCTAAATCTTCTGTAATAGAGAGATATTGGATCCATCAGTGTTTTAGGCTGAGTGTCTGATAACACACAGGATACCTGTTCCCCTCTAAGCCCCTGAAGAGAGAGGTAGCAGTAGTTAAAGGCAAAGGAATGGGTTGTAATTTCAGGAAAGGAAATTACAATGCCTTAAGGTGCTACATGGCCTCTATTAACTGGGTAGATATCTCACAGAGAGCGAATACAATTGAATTATGGTATACCTTTAAAACATTAATCACAGAAGCATTGAATACTTATATACCATTAAAAAAATACTCCACGAGGAGGATTCCTAGTTGGATGAATAATGAAGTTGCCAATTTACTTGAGTAGAAAAAGACGGCATTGAAAAGTTAAAGAGAAATAAGAAGTACTCAAACTTATAACACTACAAATTGATCTGAAATCATGCCACAGAAAAGGTTAGGCTGGAAAAGAAAGCAAAGGGGGGGGGATAAGGAATTCTTCACATATATAAATGAGAGGAAGAGAAGGATAAACCAGATCGGACCCTTATGAAATAGACGTGGGATAGTATTAGATACTCCAGCTGAAGTTGCAGATGAACGCAACAGTTACTTTGCATCGATAATTACAGAAGAAAAACCCTTCATGTCAATGAGAAATTCTGAGAGGGAAGTTGAAAAATATGTAATTAATTATTTGGAAATTTCACATGTTTATTTAATGAAAAAACTTTCGAGCCTACAGGCCAGTAAAGCTCATGGGTTGATTGCATATACCCTATAATCTTTAGGGAGGCAGCAAGTGAGTGCATTGAACCATTGAGGATAATTATGAGAGCATCACTGAACTCGAGAGTGATTCCGTTGGAATAAAAAAATTGCCTGTATCTCCAATACATAAGGACGGTTCTAAGAGTGAAAAGGGGAAATTACCAACCGGTTAGTCTAACTTCAATAGTATGGAAAATAATTTCATGGAGACTATGATCAGGGGTGGAATTCTGGATCACTTAGATAGAAATGGAATTCTGAAGCATGGTTTTGTAAAGGAAAAACCATGTTTAACTAATCTGGTTAGCTATTTTGACAGGGTCGCCCAAGAGCTGGACTTAGGGAATAATTTCGACGTTGTTTATTTGTATTTCAGAAAAGCATTTGACTCAGTCCCACATGAGCAGTTACTTTATAAGCTAGAACAGGTTGGAATCGCAGGGAACATCCTTAGATGGATAGCAGGGTGGCTTCAGGGCAGGAGGCAGAGGGTTGTGATAAACGGTTATTCCTCATATTGGGTTGATGTAAGAAGTGGAGTTCCCCAAGGATCAGTATTAGGACCATTGTTGTTTTTAAATTTGATAAATGACATCAATGAAGGGATAAAGGGCGTGATATCTAAATTTGCAGATGATGTAAAGATTGGTAGAGTAGTTCATGATTGCTGCCAAGCAGAATGACTTGGATAGACTTCAGAGAAAGTCAGAAAAATTGCAGCTAGGCTTTAATCCAGAAAAGTGTAAATTATTGCACCTGGGAACAGTAACCCAAAAATAACTTATACACGGAGTTGAATTAAAGCCGGTATGAGGTATATTGAGGGTCTAGCGGCTCCTGGGATTTCTCCCATCTCCTCGAATGTTCTATGTATCGGTGACAGTACCCTGTCAAAGCCAGAGATTTAGAAGTGTGTGGGTCATTTTATTATTATTATTATTATTTTAGGGTTGCCCGTAATTAAATACATTAACCTGTATTTGTGTCTGTAAATTGCGTATGTTCTATGGTCGATTTGCCTGTTTTGCTGGACGAAAAAACCCCAGTTACTGGGGAGAAAAACCTTGCTATCTACGCCTGAGACCGACTAACTCAGCCAGGTAGTGAAAAAAGCCCATTAAAGTTCCTCGCGTCATCGACGGGATTCGAACCCAGGCCTTTTCTACCCGGTGTGGGGAGGACGGTGACGATACCACTGTGCTACACGCGCAGACAGACTGTGGGTCATGAGTAGTGTTATATGTTGTGCCCATTGTTTATCCGGCTTATTGGCACCCAGGCCCCTAATGGAACCGGACGTTGCCCATACCTCGCCACGTGGAGGCTATCCGGGTGTTATCAGTGAGTCAATTGTACTCTGGCAGGTCCTGCCACTTACTTTCCTGGGATTTTAGTGGCTAGGACCTAAAATAAAATTGGAACGACCGCGGTTGATTTTAGTTCACTTACATTAAAGCGCTAATATGGGGTTTGACGCTGAAGGTTTTCTGAAGTGCCTAAAAGGTTGGGCGAAATTTTTTTTGGTGTATTTTAAATTTGGACGTGTAGGGCTATACACTGTGCAAGAGAAACTGATGGGAGGGAAGAGTGAAGACTGGGGGTGAAATAGGAAGAAGAGGGTCCATAGGGTAGGTGACCCCCAATTATTCAGTGAGGCATGCCCATGCCCCACCAGAGGAAAGGAGTGGTGTGGCAGGGAAGAGAGGAGACAACAAGCCTTCACCTCCCCCCCCTTCCGGGTGTGGGAGTAAAAGGATTGCACTGCACGAGAGAGTGCAGAGCCTTGAGCCAATATGGCTTCGTCAAGGCAGCAACTTGGAGTTTCTATATCTTCGTCGGTCTTCTGTCATCGGTAGCCTTTAGTATCCAGATTAAAGTCGGTAAGTGTAAGTGTGTGTTGTTGTCTTACGGCACCAGGGGTTTCCCCCATCTCCGCGTTGCTTTCATTGTGGTGAACCAGTTCACTGGGAAATGCCAGAGATTTAAAAGTGTGTGGGAATTGTTCATGTGTTGTGTTCTGTACCGTTGTTCATCTGGTCATTTAGCCGTTGTACCCCTATTGAGGCCCAACGTTGTCCCACTTACGCCCCGTGGAGGCAGACCAGGAACCCAGTAGCTGTAGATTCACTCTGGCAGGTCCTGCCGCTTAATTTCCTGGGATTTCGGCGGCTAGGACCTTAAAAAATAAATAAATAAAATAAATAAATAAATAAATAAATAAAAAAAATAATAATAATAATAAACAAATAAAAAAAAATATATATATATAAGTAAATAAAAAATCTGCGCTGGGGTAATGTCGCTTTGGTTTGCTAGGCCGAGTTTTGGGCGTAAGGTAATTTTATCATATTAAGTTTTTGACGTGTGGGGCTTTCGCTATGATGAAGGTAGAGAGGGGAGGGAGACCGAAGATTGGGGGGGAAAGACAGAAATATGGGGCCAATAGAGTAGATAGCCCCAGTTTTCAGTGGGGCATGCCGGTAGTGGAGGAAAGGGACTTGGGTATTACGATACGGTCAGATATGAAGTTCTTCGAGCATTGTAGACTGGTTGCAAGGAGGGTCTGCGCGGTAGCACAGTGGTATCGTCACCGTCCTCCCCACACTGGGTGGAAAAGGCCCGGTTTCGAATCCCGTCGATGACGCGAGGAACTTTAATGGGCTTTTTTCACTACCTGGCTGAGTTAGTCAGTCTTAGGCGTAGATAGCAAGGTTCCCCCCCTCACCCAGAAACTGGGGTTTTTCGTCCAGAAACAGAAAAATCGACCTGCGAACACACGCAATTAACAGACATAAGACACAGCACGGTAGATGAATTTAATTATTCGGGTGGCCTAAATATAATAGTTTTTTCGTTGCGAGGAGGGCTCATGGTGTTCTATCGATGATTATCGAACAATTGATAGTAGAGATAAGGACGTCATAATCCCATTATATAAGACTTTTGTTAGGCCACACTTGGAATACTGTGTTCAAGTATGGAGACCGCACCTAAAGAAAGACATTGTTCTTCTTGAAAGGGTCCAAAGACGGGTAACTTGCGTGATGAGATCGGTAAAAGGGCGTCCATATGAGGAAAGAATTCGAATATGTGGGTTGCAGAGCTTGGAAACTAGGCACCTTAGAGGAGACTTGATTGAGGTGCTTAAGGCTCTGAGAGGCATAAGCAAAATTAATAAGGACGAAATTTTTAGTTATAAATGATTCTGGAACTAGGGACCTAATTTAGAATTACGGGGGAGTTGTTTAGAGTGAATTGCAGGAAGTTTTGGTTTAGCCAGCGAGTTATAAATTACTGGAATAAGTTACTTACGTGGGTGGTAGAGGCTGACAGTCTGGGGATAATCAAAGGTCAGCTGGATATTACCTAAGGGGGGAGGGAAATGCATAGGTTGTCCTTTTCTCGTATTAATTTTTATTTTTTATTTTATTTAAAATTTTCTTCTTATTATTATTAATTTGTTTTTATTCTTATTATTTTATTTTATGTATTTTTTGTTATTTTATTTATTTATTTATTTATTTTATTTATTTTGTTTTGCTGGGGCAATAAGTCATAGGCTTCCTTGCACCATATAGCCATTACTAATACTAAATACTAATACTAAAGTCCACCGTGATGATTCATAACTCTGTAAAATGGGCAGAAATTATAACAATACTACGTGCAGTGTTTCTCTTTTTGTGCTGTTTAGTTGTTTCTGGCCATTTTGCGACCCTGAGGCAGTGATCACCAGGAAAGGCACTTCCCAGTACCAGGAAGATTACAGACAGGTTTATATCTACCATAGGCTTCTGTGTCACCATTTATATGCATCCCATGCATTTTTATTCTCTGCCTTGAGTCTGATTAGTTCATCTGGCATCCATTCAGTCCCAAATCTTGCATTTCTTACAAGGTTTAAGTAAGAAACAGTAAACAGTAATTGTAAACAGTATTTCTTAGTTAATATGAAAAGCCTAGTAGCTTCCAAGAGTAATTCATTGAATGCTTCCCGTTTAGAATTTGCTGTTGGTAACATCATCAGTTGGTCTATGCTATACAGTGGTTCCACTGTATAGAATTTAAAATCTGACTGAAAAAACCACTGTAGTCACAAATCATACCAGAAGATTTTCATCCAGAGTGTGGAGCGTGGAGTGCATGGTCCAACCTCGATACTACTGAATGTAAAAACCCTTACCTTTACCCCTGATGGTAATTACATCTTTGAGTAAATCCCACATGAGTATACTGTATTGTGATCACTGCCGCCTAGTGGTTCCTTTATCTGCAGATTCTTAATGCATGAATAATCACACAGATTATTATTAGCCATATGGTGCAAGGAAGCCTGAAGTTTATGCTGCACCAGCCAAATTTTTTTTCCCTGAGTTACCCTGAGAGAGAGAGAGAGAGAGAGAGAGAGAGAGAGAGAGAGAGAGAGAGAGAGAGAGAGAGAGAGAGAGAGAGAGAGAGAGAGAGAGAGAGAGAGAGAGAATCACAAAGGAAGAGAAGAATGATGGTATCCAGCTCAGGACCCTAGGTGTGCCAAACCCATACTCACCAAATGTGAGCTCCTGGGGTTAATGGAGTAATATTATTGATCTGATAATTAGATCAAGAGTATTATTCCCTCTGGTTGCTTATCGAACATGCTGCTGTAGAAAAGAATCCTTTATACTTCGAGTTATGCAGCATAGTACATCATCGATGATGTAGTCATAATTCAATAATCCCTGAGTATATTTAACCTCAGGGGTTCACATCTAATGAGTATGGGCTTGGCACACCCAGGGTCCTCAGTCCTCGGTGATTCCCTTCTACTACTACTACTACTACTACTCTCTCTCTCTCTCTCTCTCTCTCTCTCTCTCTCTCTCTCTCTCTCATAATAATGGTAATAATAATATGTATGAAAACCAGAGGTTCTTACACATCACAGTATGAGGATGCACTTACGTAGCATGAAAATGTCGCAAAAACATATCTTTAATTTCTGCCAAAATAATTACACTAGAGAAAGTAATGGTACCGTTGGATTCAATCACAAAATACCTATAAGAAACGGTTATATATAAACATAAACATAAATTTTGATATTTTTCGACTATATTGCTTTTTGGTAGGATCGCCGTCCACCCCACACAGTGTGGGAAAGAACTGAGTTCGAATCCCCTCGATGATGGGAGGAATTGGCCTTTTTCACAACGTGGCTGAGTTAGTCGGTCACAGGCAGGGGTAGCATGGTTGTTCTCCCGAAAATTGGGTGTTTCGTCTAGAAAACAGAAAATCAATCTCAGAACACGCGATTTACAGACAATATACACGACACAACATGACCTTAGTCGCCTAAAACCCAATAACAACAAAGACAGCAACAGTCACCTTTTGAGTATATAATGATATATTCGCTGCATGCTTACAATACAATACACATGAAAATATGTTAAAAAAGTATGTACGTTGCTTAAGTTTAGGAAGCCACTGAAGATGAATCCAGGAACTGTAAATCTATTGCGAAATTAATGCGAAATACCTAATTCTGTTTAAATGGAGTCACTGGTTAAAGACGCATTGCAGGATCATCTAGACAAGACTGCAGTAATTGTTAAGATAGAGCATGGGTTTGTTAAAGGGAGGTCTTGTCTGACCAATTTGATTGTATACTATGATATGGTCACAAAGGAACTGAATGTCAAAAATAATTTTGATATCATGTACTTGGATTTCAGGAAAGCTTTTGACACTGTTGCACATAGAAGACTGCTGTACAAATTGGAGAGGTATGGCATTAAGGGTAAGGTAAATTCAACCATCCCTTTATCCCATTGGACAAAGGGATGGGATGGTTCAGTGAGAGACGACAGAGAGTGGTAATCAATGGACACTGCTCTTCGTGGGCAAATGTTATTAGTGGAGTTCCCCAGGGTTGGGTGCTGGGTCCATTCTTGTTTTGTGAATTCATCAACATCAGGATTAATGTCCAAGTTTGTGGATGATACAAAGGTTGGCAGGGTTGTTAACGACAGTAAAGACAAGTGTGCTACTCCAACTGGATCTAGACAAGTTGGGCAAATGGGCGGAGAAGTGGCAACTGAAGTTTAACATTGACAAATGCAAAGTACTGCACATGGGTAGCAATAACCGAAGAGAAATATCAATTGTGTGGTATTATACTCAAGGAAGTGGAAAGTGAAAAAGACCTGGGGGTAATTGTACAGTAAAATATGAAGTTTGCTGAGCAGTGTAAACGGGTGCCAGGGTAGGTCATGGAGTTTTGCCAATAATATATAGGAATTTTGCTAGCATGGACATGGAGGTGATTATCCCGTTGTACAAGGCAATGGTCAGGCCACACATAAGGTATTGTGTACAGGTCTGGAGGCCTCATTTTAGGAAGGATGTAAAGTTGCTAGAACGAGTACAAAGAAGGGCAATTAATAAGGGCAATAATATGATGAGGGGAACAAAGGGGTGCTCTTATCAAGAAAGGCTTAAGTTCTGCAAATTGCAGCGACTAGAGAGTTCGCACATGCGAGATGATCGGATTGAGGCGTATAAGGCCTTGAATGGGTTGAGCAAGCTGAATGCTGATGGGATTCTTCCTCTTGCTCAGATTAAGAACCTGAGGGGGCATAGGTTCAAAGTGAGGAAAGACAGTTGTAGAACAGATCTGCTGAAATCTGCCTTTAGCCAGCGGGTTAAACATTGGTGGAACAGACTTCTATCTTTTGTTGTGGAAGTTGATAGCCTAAATAAATTAAGGCTGAGCTGGACAGGCATTTGGAACGAATGGAGGGGTAAAATGGAAGGATTTTTTCCCCTTTTGACTGATGCTGCATAAGCTTTCTTTCTTGCATCGTATGCGTCTACTAATGCTGGCGCCTCCGTAGCCAGGTGGGCAGGAGCAGCAGTGCGTAGCACAGGCTTCTTGATTAGACGGGGGTTCGAGCCCGTGCCCACCAAATACGGAGGATACGGAAAGGTCAGGGAATGACCACTGCATATCCCCCCAGAGCAATATGGCCTTAGTTGATAATGCTCCTAAAAACCAAATAACGAACGAACATCTACTAATGCTAATGTACTACCACTAATTTTAATAATCATTTGTTCCAGCTGTCATTCTCATGTTTCTTAAACTGATTTGATCAATTTTATTTTTATAGAAGATTTTCATCCACAGTGTGGAGCGTGGAGTGCATGGATCAACCTCGATATTCCTGACGATGACGGAAATGATTACGAAACATTTTCTTCGATCCCTGATTTCAAGAAAAATTGTCCACATTTGATGGCAGTCCAGTGCAGAGATGTTGAAACAGGGAAATCTCACAAAACCACGAATCAAAAACTGAGATATTCATGTACAAGCAAGGGACTCGTGTGCGAAAGCTCACAAAATCAAAAGTGCCGAGACTACGAAATTAGGGTGTTCTGTTTGTGTAAGTGTCTTCTTATTTTCTAACTAAACACTTACTTTTATAATTATTGAAAGATAACCTACTCTTGAATCGTTATCGGTTCGCAAGAAATAAATTAATTAATTTTCCGTTTATACTCCGGGAAGACCATACGGTCAGAGGTGTTCACAACACAGAGAGAATGCAACAAACAGCACAGTATTCGGCAGTCACGGGCTTTAACCCTAGTCGCTCAAGGCAAGTGCATAAGTACGTGCCTTGAGTGACCATGGTTCAAGCCCGTGACTGCCGAATACGGTGCCGTTTGTTGTATTCTCTCTGTGTTGTGGTCGTCATCGAACCGACATGTACATACTTCTGAGATATTCGTCACTACATGCTACGTTATTTATTTTAGAATTCTTGAAAATAAAGATGTTTGCTGTTTGTAAGTTCAAATGAAAATGAACCGCAGAGAGCAACTCACTCGAAATATACTCCGGGACGTTCACACAATCAGAGGAGTTCACAAGACAGAGAGAATACAAGTAACAGTACTGTATTCATATTTTACTAAAGGTAATACGACATCCCTCTCATTGCAGTAAATTGTGTGTGACTATGAATTATGCAAATATTTTGACCTATAAAAGTGATCGGCAGTTAGCTCACAATTTATTTCAAATGTGTTCGCCGAGCGATGGGCACACAAAGTGGAATGATAAACGGAAATTGCCGAAGAAGTGGGAGCCATCGGTGACAGTGAAACCCTGAGGTGATGGAATCGATGAGCTTTAAGATAGCTTCTAGAGACTGAACTCGCAGTTCCAAACTTCAAGTGGTCGCTTGCAGTCTGCGCGAGTAGCACAGTGGTATCATCACTGTCCTCCCCACACCCAGTGGAAAAGGCACGGGTTCGAATCCCATCGATGACGCCTGGAACTTTAATTAGCTTTTTTCACTCCGTGGCTGAGTTAGTCGATCTCAGGCGTAGATAGCAAGGTTTTTCTCCCCCAGAAATTGAGGTTTTTTCGTCTAGCAAAACAGGCAAATCGACCATAGAACACGCAATTTACAGACACAAATACGGGTTAATACATTCAATTACGGCAATCCTAAAATAATAATTTGATTTTTTTTTTTTTTTTTTGGTCGCTCACAGTTTGGAATTGGGAATACCCATAGTCAAACCTCTAACTATTTCTATGGCACGTATAAGACTGTCGGCCAAGAATTTTGAAGAGCTGCAATGCAACCCACGAATCCTTGACAACCAAAAAAAAAAAAAAAATGTGCATCATCGACCGGTGCAGGAAACAACGAGTCTGAACACAATGAATAAATGAAAACTGATTCTTCTGGCAACAATTCACAATATACATATGCTTTTCCAGTACAATGAATTTGGGAGACCAGTTACTACCTGATTGTGAAGTTGGAATCGAGATCTTTCTTCTGGTATGCATAAGATCCGATACATGAAACTATGAACGCTGAGTCCTACATTGATATTCTGAACAATTCTCAGTACTCTATGAGAATTGTTTCTTAAGTTTCTAGTCTTTCCTAGAAGGAAGCTGTATTTTTGTTGCATATATGTGTACGAGTGTTGCTTCTTATGTTAAGGCAGCTCCTGAAGTCTAGTTCAACTCCGCCGTGGTACACTGTGCTGGCACAGAACTCTCTATCAGTACAGTGTACCATGGCCAGAAATGCGTAGTGCTTTGTTTGTCTAGTGCAGGGGTGATGAATCTATGTCACGTGTGCTCGAAGGGGCACGCGTACAATTTTTTTGGGCATGTGGAATTCAGAGCGTCCCAAAAAAATTTCAAACCTCCAACATCACTCCAGAAACTTTGAGTCGTGACGTGCGCACGGCCCTTCTCTCTTTCAGGCATGCAATGACGTTACACCATTTAGTAAATAGCTGTATTCATGCAGTAATTTGTTTCTGAACCAGCCTACACTGATATTCTTTACAGATTTCGACTCGCATTTAAATGACTTTAACGCCAAATTACAGGACTCTGGTAAGACCCTTGATGTTATGTTCGATAACATAAAGGCATTTGAAATTAAGCTGTGAGTTTATAAATGCGATGTACAGTGAAAATTTTAAATATTTCCCAAACCTAAAAAGATACATCACTGATTTTGAAACTGATGAGAAAACAGACTGTCAGAGCCTTCAAATCTATGTCTGAACATCATTGAGTCAACTATTGAACAGTTTTCTTCAAGATTTGTCAAGTTCAAAGAATTGGAAGAAACTGCAAAATTCATTGTTTGAAGACAGTGTAAAACTAGCTGAACTGAACCTGAAAATGTTTCAGTGGATCGACCTGGATGATTTTGAGATGTGCAATTGATTGATTGATTTTTTAGAGCAGCCCAATTAAGAGGCAAACATTTATCGATCTCAGAGCTGATTTAAAAGATATTGAAAGAGAAAAATTTGTGACGGGATTAGCAAAGAAAACTGCAGAAAATGAGATATTAAAAGTTTGGAATTCCATTCCTGAAACTTTTATCTGTTTAAAAAAATCACCCAACAGAATTACTAACAATTTTCACGCAACATATTCTTGTGACCACTCCAACCACTCCTGAAAATGTCCATAACGTTCATAACATGTGATGGATGATTGGCGAGTGACTGTTCAAGAAACAGTGCAGGCTACAGACTCTCAACTAAAAGGGCGCAACAGATTTTATTGAATGGATTAGCTATGACAAAGATTTCCGCATGACGCAAGATTTCACCGACTTTTGACTACAGAAACATCGACTGAAAACTTCATTTTCTCATTATCAAGCAGATGCTGAAAACTTTCTGGCGAGATATGAAACTACAGATGAAACATGGCGTCGTCACTACCGAACAGAATTAACTGAAATCAAAACAATGGAAATACGAGTCTCCACTTCCAAAATCTCAGGAAATTAGGTGGTAAGACCTGCCAGAGTACTATATAAAAATACTAGTGTACCTAACTTGCCTCCACGGGGCATGGTGTGGGAAACGGTGGGTCCCACTGGAGGCTAAACAGCTAAAAGGTCAGAAGAGCAATGTTTCATGACATTACACTTACAATATCCATACATTTTTAAATCTATGGCCTTAACAGTGTACTGAAACACAGGACAATGTATATATTAAAAAAAAAAAAGTCATTTTTAGGTCACCCGAATAATTAAATTCATCTGGTGTACTGTGTGTCTTATGTACGTTAATTGCACATGTTCTATGGTCGATTTGTCTGGTTTTTTTTTGGACGAAAAACCCGTTTCTAGGGGAGAAACTTTGTTATCCATGCCTGAGACTGACAAACTCGGCCACAGAGCGAAAAAAGCCCATTAAAGTTCCTCGCATCATCGACGGAATTCGAACCTGGGCCTTTTCCGCCCAGTGTGGGGAGGACAGTGATGATACCACTGTGCTGCCCATGCAGACGACAATGTATACTATGCAGAGATGGGGGGAACCCCTGGTGCCGTTATACCCTAAACACACTTTACACTTACACTTCTAAAGAAGACATTAAATATCGCCAAAAATTAATTTCGTTACAAAGCGTAATGCTCCTAACTATATTTAAGAGTTTGTAAACCAGTATCAAGTCTCGAAGGCATTGCTGGAGCTCTGCCCTTAGATCTCTACGTAGTATTTAGATCATTTTGTTATTTTTTTTTGAGAAAAGGCAAGCAATTTTCATTTATGGGTTTAACTAATAACTGCACAGAGAACATCAAAAAAGAGAGGAATTATATATTTAAGAAATTGTTAGATACAGGCGGGCCTCGATTAATGCGATTAATTCGTCCCGCGAGCGCATCGCGTTAATCGAATATCATAACCAATAGGAAAAATTATAATTGGTCCTTGATCTTCTGGAATGTCCATAAAGAATTTTAAAAATACCTTTTAAATAACTTTTTAACTGTATATAATGTAAAAGATAATGAAAATAATTATGGAATTAAATGTTTATTGCATAAAACAGCGGTTCTTAAACTGTGCGCCGCGGAATATTTTAAATTTTCGAGGGAAACACAGCGATACTCGACATCTGTCGGACACCGCGCGAACTACTAGCTCGAGGTAGTTCACAGTTTCAGCATTTCTTATTAAGTTGTTTGGACCTAACTACTAAACGAAACTGTTAGGTATTTCTTTTGGTCTGGGTGCGCCTTGAAAAAAATTACTGAGACATTAAAGGCACCGTGAACCGAGAAACTTTGGGAACCTCTGACATAAAATACACAATGAAGAAATTACTGTTTCGGAAATATTTGAACAGTGTTGACTTTCTCTTTTCATCAATCAATTTCCGATAGCCGACAACAATCTTCTCTGGGCCATGGCGAAATAAATATCGCGGAGAACCTCAACTTTTGTTTGAGGTTCTATGCGATACGAAAGATTTCATCTAGTTCTTTTACCGTTATCTCCTTCGCGGTAACATTTCCATCTGGCTCATTTAAAATTTTGAATTTTTAAATGCAAGTCTGCATTGACTTTATTAGCAGGAGACAAACACGCTTCTTCCGATGGTTGATGGAACACACCGAGGCGGGCAGCAGGCAAACGTTTGTTTATTGACCGTACGACTCGCGGTAAGCTTAACGCGCGATTCAAATCTTTTTCAACTATCGCATAAAAAAAAAAAAGATCGCGTTAACTGGAAATTTGCATCATGTAAAGTGAAAAGTGGTATCATTTTTCAAATAGCGTTAACTGAATATCGCGTTAATCGAATTCGCGTTATGCGAGACCTAGCTGTATATGGCAAGAACGTTGGAATCAAAGTACTGTACTACTGGTGAGGCTACCAGATTATTCTTTCCTTATATACTGTTTAATGTTGATAATAAAAAACATAATTGGTTCTATTTATTCATGGAAACTTCTTATTTAATGACAGGGCATGGGTCTTAAAATCATAAATTGTTCCAATTTGGGCTTGAGGATCAGCCTTATTGTCGGATTGAATCATGGGATCATGTGTTATATGATTGTCCACATGATCCCATATAACACATGGGATCATGGAGGACACGCCCACAGAAGAGTAAAGAAGATGAATAGGAATTACAGGGGAAGGGATATACAGGTCAGCAATTGGTCAGAGAGAAAAGGGTAGGAAATTTTGAAATTCAGAGTAAAGAGAGTTTTTTTAGTTTTTGGGCAGTGTGTGTAGGAAGACAGTCGTGTGGCAGAGTCGTTGTTGAGTTGGGTGGTGGTTAAAAGTTTTGGAGAGGAGGCCATAGTAATGGGAAGGAAATGTTCCTTGTGAGTAATTTATGTAAGTCTAAAGTTGGAGAAAGAATGTGTCCACATAGAAGAATGAAGATATAGCAGTAGCTAATGAATACAGAACAGTGAAAGAAACTGATGCAGTTCATAGTGAAGGAAAGGGAAGAACGCCCAAAGAAAATTCTAGAGGCAGGGTACTCAACTGAGCAGTGATGAGCGATTGGCTGACCCTAAAGTTTTCTCAGTGCCAGAGCAGTACACGGATGCAGCGCTGACCGATGATGATGCGAGGAAGAATCCTTATTCAACTCAGCAGAGCAGTGCCTACGGGAGAGCAAACCTCAGGTAGATTGATATATTCCAAGGATGAACAACCGCCCGCCAAGAGACTATGCCATTATGCAGATGGTTATGGCAGCCCAGAATAGGGAGAACACTCGGAAAACTGAGTAAGTGATAGTTAAGTACGGAAAAATCTTAAGTTAGTGAAGGAAGGACTCTAGAGGAAATACTTAATCTAAGGGAGAAAGCTAAACATAATTGCACCCATGGACACAGAGTTGTAGAGAAATTAAGAGTAGGACCTAAGGTAAAAGTTAATTAGTGGATAGAAGGGATACCTTGATATAATAGTAGATTTTGGGGGAATGACTAATTAGGTAACAAAGGATTGTAGTTGAATGTTAAATTATAGTGAATTGGGATTTATTAAGAATATAATTTAGTGTGATAGTAATTGTTTAAAATGGATAAAACACTGATTGAGTGCCTAGCTAATTAAAGAATCATTGGATTAGATATACGGGAAGATGGTTAATTACATTGGTTGAGTATGAATGATGAACAGATCTGTAGTTGAGGAAAGGATTTTCTAACTGAGATATATATGTGTACGTAATAATTTTGGAAAGGGGATATATATATATATATATATAGCTACTTGTAATTGTTTATTCTCATACTGAAAGCTACCTGTAGACCTACTAGGACAGTTAAGTAGTAGGAAAGCTGATGTAAGAATTATGAGGTGTAATGAAAACTCCTGGACCTGTTAGAAACAAAGATGAGGCACACTAAGAACATGATGATATATATATGTATAAAATTTAGTAGTTTGGATTACAAGGATATTTACACAGATAAGGCCTAGCAGTCTAACAAAGCCACACATAATAAAGTTCGATCTTAATTGTAGCTATTGATTGAAATGTATATAATGTCAATAAATATTGCTATGGTTTGTACTCATGTATTTGTCAATCATTTTGAACTTCAGCCAGTCCAGAGGAGGAATACTAAAATATTGAGACCCCCTTAGAGTCTAGAATCTTCTGGGAGATTAACAAGTCAGGTGTAAAGTGGGAGGGAACAAAACGGGGGGGGGGGCATAGTAGAGTACGAGGAATATTTAAATAAGTCGTATAGCATTGAGGAAACAAAATAAATAAATAAAAGTTATATATAATAACGGAAAAAAAGAAATATATAAAAATATATAAAGATAATTAAACATCATCATCCTTCCCCCTCACACACACAGTGCTTGATTTTGCTGAATAAATGAATTTTGTTGATGGTAAAAATCTGGATGTTATTTAATACAATTTGTTAATAAATGAAAAGAGCTTATAGAGTCAATGTAACAGGACAAAAACTTCACAATTCCAGTTAAAAAGAATTCTTTTTATACTGCCCCAAGGTTATTAGACTACATATGTGTGCAAACAAATTAAGAAGTTTTCCTTAAAGTACATGCTTGACAACTAGGAAGCTGTCAAATGCCTACTTCTTTTCACAAATTTAACATCTCTGTATCTCACTTTCATTTATATCGTTGTATAGGTCCTCCAACAACAGCTCCAGAGGAAATCACTACATTTACCCCATTTGGATTGGACTCAACAGGTAAGCTCTACTGTTTAATTCTCTCTCTCTCTCTCTCTCTCTTGTTTTGTCATTTATAACTTATATTGACTACTAATTTTATGACTGACTTTAGCATTATTAGAGGCATATGATGCAAGAAAGCAAGCTTATGCAGCATCAGCCAAAAAAAAAAAAAAAAAACACTTCCACTTCACCCCTCCGTTCGTTCGAAATACCTGTCCAGCTGAGCCTTATTTAGGCTATCAACTTCCACAGCAAGGGATGGAAGTCTGTTCCACAACCAACTACCCGCTGGCTAAAGGCAAATTTCCACACATCTATCCTACATCTGTCTTTCCTCAATTTGAATTTATGCCCTCTCAGGTGATTATTCTGAACAAGAGACAGAATCCCATCAGCATTGAGCATGCTCAAACCATTCAAAGCTTTATACACCTCTATCAGATCACCTCGCCGATGCCTAGTCTCCAGACACTGTAATTTACAAAACTTGAGCCTTTCTTCGTAAGAGCACCCTTTGTTCCATTCACTAATCTTGTTACCCTTCTCTGTACTCGTTCCAGCAGCTCTACAGCCTTCTTGAAATGAGGCCTCCAGACCTGTATACAGTACTCAAGGTGTGGCCTGACCATTGCCTTATACAAGGGAATAATCACCTCCTTATCCCTGCTAGAAAAATTCCTGTATGTCATTGATAAGACACCATGAGCTACTCTTGCAGCCCGTCTGCACTGCTTAGAGAACTTCATATCTGCCTGCACAATTGCCCCCAAGGTCCTTTTCATTCTCTACCACTGTCAGTGTAGTACCACAGAGTTGATACGTTGCTCTGGGGTTGCTGTTTCCCATATGTAGTACTTTACATTTGTCAATGTTAAACTTCATTTGCCACCTCTCAGCCCATCTGCTCAACCTTTCCAGACCCTGTTGGAGCAGCATAGCGTCAGTAGTGTCCTTAACCCAACCTTTGTATCGTGTGCAAACTTGGACATTAAGCTTGATATACCATCATCAATATTATTTATAAATACAAAAAACAATAATGGACCGAACATTGAATCCTGAGGGACTCCACTAATAACATTCTTTGCATCCCTTGCCAAAGATTTCTTGTAATCTGCCTTCACCTGCCTAACCTCCTTTGTAACTTGGGTACAGATCAACTTATGCTATCATAGGCTTGTGTGTCACGTGTTAATTTATATGTATCCCATGCATTTTTATTCTCTGCCATATGTCTCATTAGTTCATCTGACATCCATTTAGGCCTAAACATTGAACAATATTTCTTAGATGGTATGTAAAGCCTAGTAGCTTCCAAGATAAGTTCTTTGAATGCTTCCCATTTTGAATTTGCTGTTGGTAACATCATCAGTTGGTATAGAATTTAAATACTGTCTCAGTCCATCGTAGTCGTCTTTACGAAAGCAATAACCCTTCCCTTTACCTCTGATGGTTGTTACCTCCTTGAGTAAATCCCATTTCAGCACACTGTGATCACTGCTACCTAGTGGTTCCTCTATCTGCAAATTCTTAATGCATGAAAAATCACTACTGATAATCAAATCAAGAGTATTACTCCCTCTAGTTGCCTCCCGAACATGCTGATGTAGAAAACAATCATCCAATAAATCCACAAAAGCCTTGCTAGTGTGTGAGTGACCAATCCACAAATTCCAGTCAATATCTGGGAAATTGAAATTCCCCATTATAAGACTCTCTGATTTAATGCCCCACTCTATTTCCCTGTACAGTTTCTTATTGTACTTATCAGAGTCATTAGGCCTATAGCACACTCCTACTCTCAATTTTGATCTCCCAATGCTTATGTCACACCAAACTGACTCGACACTGCACTGTCCAGCGATGTCGACTGGCTTCACTTCCTTGGATTTTATGTTTCTTAACTAATAGCATAACCCCTCCTCCCTTCCTATCCTGTCTGTCCTTCCTGTACACATTGTTCTCCCCAAATTCCATTTCTGCATTCCTTATATCTGTGTGACACCACGTCTCTGAAATCCCAACAATATCTGCCTTTGATATTTTGAGCAATACCTCAAATTCATCAAATTTATTTACTAAACTTCTACCATTGGTGTACACGCAAGTATACATGCACCTGTTCTTTTTCTTAGCTACCCTAACACAACCCATGTGATTACTGTTAGTTTCCATGCAAAATATGAGTATAAATCTGCTTGGCATTGATTGTTAACGATATGCTGCTTGGCACTGATTGTTAATGATATGTTGCTTGGCACTGATTGTTAATGATTCTACCAGTATTTACGTCATCTGCAAATTTTGACATCACACTTTCTATCCCTCAGTCGATGTCATTTATGAAAATGAGAAACAACAGTGGTCCAAGAACTGATCCTTGAAGAACCCCACTCCTGACATTACACCAATCTGAAGAATATCCATTAATTACAACCCTCTGCCTTCTGCCCTACAGCCACTCAGCAATCTATCTTAGAAACTTACCAGTAATCCCAACCTGTTCAAGCTTATAGACTAACCTCTCATAAGCGACCAAGTCATATGCTTTTCTAAAATCCAAATATACAATGTTGAAATTGTTCCCTACATCCAGTTCATGAATAACTGTATCAAATTAGTCTACAAAGGTAGTTAAACATGATTTTCCCTTAACAAAACTTTAAATATAACAGTTAAAAATGTCCTGTCATCTTGTAAAACATGCATTGTAACTCTTAAAGACATCACCAACATTAATAAGCAGGGACATTATTATGGCACCCAACACTGAACCAATCTGAGATGAAAATCCATACCAAAACAGAGTATTCTGTCCCTCTTTATGAAGTATATTTGCAATAGTATCTTTTACATAGGAAAATATTCAACCATGGCAAACCAGGATGATATCACAAGGGTTTCTCCAGCTGATGTACCCTGCAGTGGTGAATGTTGACCGAGGGCTGCAGCTGCCATTAGATAACAGGATATACTTGTTGCTATAAATGCCATCACTGATACCATGTTGTGTGTCCTTCAGAATGCCATAACTATCTAAATGTCCATGGATTGCACTCTTGATCATTGCCTCTAAGATTTTTCCTACCACTGAGTCAGACTAACTGGTCTATAGTTACCATCTCTACTCTTTTAGAACTGCCTTTACTTATTGCCAATACATTGGCACTTCTCCGACCAAAAGAAATCTCCCCTTGAGTCCAAAGATGCCCTCATATAATTAACTTCAGTGGTCCAATACACTCCCTGGCAGTCTCTCTCAAAACTACCAGGTAAAGTGCAGCCATTATCAACCCAGCATAGAAGAATGGAAGTCTCCTTAACAATTCATGCTGAGGGAAATGTACCATAATCTGCCACGCTGGTCCAGTGCGGGTTGGCAGATCGACCATATTCAGTAGTCAGGGGCTTGAACCCCGGTCTACTCAAAGTGCGTGTGCTACTGCACCGGAACTACCATGTATATGCCATCAACTCTGAAAGCCTTACTTGCCTTTATGCCCAAAAATTTCCTAATAAACAGTCATCTGTAATTACAAAATTACTAATTTCATATAGCTCGGCCTCACTTGCATAGCCTCTTCTCAGCATGAAGGGTCTTTTGTCAATAAAGACTGATACAAAGTACTTATTCAATTCATCTGCAACTTTATCTGGGTTATCTAAGAATTTCTCACACCCACTGCACAAGGGTACGATCTGATTAGCTTTCTTCTTTGTAGTATTCACATACATGAAACATTTCTTGTTCCCATTCTTTGCTCTTTTAGCCAGTATTTCATAGACACAACTTTGGCCCCCCCCTAACCTTATTTGTGGTGGTATTATAGATCATCTTGTACCTGTTGTAAGCTTCAGTACTTTTCATCGCTCTGTAAATATCTCATGCTATCTTTTTTTTTTTCTGTATTTGACTGGCCAACTCCACTGTCACCTATTTCGGTGTCCTCCTCCTGCAATATTTTCTTATTGGTGTGTATACGTTCATAGCTTCAGTAATTTTTGCTTTAAAAGTACTCCATAATTCAAATGTATTTGTCCTCCCTTGGCAATCCCCTCCCAATTTATAGATGCCATATAGTGCCTTAAACTGTCAAAGTCTCTCTTCCGAAGTTAAAACCTGTGCCTTTACCTTTAACTACTGAAACATCTTTCTTCATCTTCCAAATGACAATTGTATGGGTAGTAGAAAATGAAAAAGATCTGGAGGTAATTGTGCAGTCAGATATGAAATTCTTTGAGCAGTGCAGACATGCTGCCAGGACAGCTCATGGGGTTTTGCCAATGATATACAGAAACTTTGCTAGCAGGGATAAGAGGTGATTATCCCTTTATATAAGGCCATAGTTAGGCCACATCTTGAGTTCTAATTATAAAATAAATTTTCCTTTTATACTCCGGGATGATCACATGGCCAGAAGAGTTCACAAGGTAGAGAGAATACAAGAAACAGCACCATATTCAGCAGTCACGAGCTTGAACCCGGGTCACTCAAGACACGTGTACTTATGCACCTGCACCCCTGACCACTCGGCTATGGCGGCCTCTTGAGTTCTGTATACAGGTCTGTAGGCCTAACTTTAGGAAGGATGTAGATCTGCTGGAATAGGTGCAGAGAAGGGCAACCAGATTGGTGAGGAGAACAAAAGGGTGCTCTTACCTAGAAAGGTTTCTGTTCTTCTGCATTTGCAGAAGAACAGAAAGGTCTTGAGACCAGGCATCTCAGGGGAGATTTTATTAAGGTGTTTAAAGCCTTGAATGGATTGAGTAAGCTGAATGTTAATGGTATTCTTCCACTTGCTGAGACTACATACACGAGGGGCATAGATTTAAGTTGAGGAAGGATGGTTGCAGGATAAATGTGTGGAAGTTTGGCTTTAGCCAGATTGATTGTTTGAACAGGCTTCCATCTGTTGTTGTGGAAGTGGATGGGTTGAATAAATTCAAGGGAGAAATAGACAAATACTTGGAGGGTACGGATGGGTTAACCTTCTTTTTTTGGCTGATGTTATATAAGCTTCCTTTCTTGCATCATTTGCCCATTACTACCACTACTACTTAACAAATCAATGCTCTGACTGCTGTATGACTGCAGTATCATTGTATGGTGGACTGAAATGAAGTTACTAAATTAGAAATGGATAAAGGTAATTATTTATATTTAGGGATTGGATGTATTTTTTTATGATTGCTTATTTGCATAATTCTTGCCTTGAAGACTCTCTTGTATTTTTTACTCCCCTTCCAAAAATAAATAAATATATAAAAAAAAATAAAACTGATTATTATGCCTACTATATGCCTATCCATCTACTGTTTAAGTAGACTCCATAGATTTATCCCTTCTTTTAACCTTGTAATGTGAATGCAACCTTTTAATCATTTACTGTATATATCATTAATATGTTATCTATATTTTATTTATTTAGTTATTTGTTTTTTGAAATGCATTTTAGGTACTTGAATCTGTATTCTTCTTCTCATTGTTTACTCCATTAGCTGTGTCATGACATCTTGTTATATTTTCAATTATTCATGGCCAGATAATTTTACTGTTGTGATCACTTAGTAAAAGTGCTTTTTACCAACCTGTTTGACCTGTGTTGTCTTTGTCACTTACATCACACTTTATGATGTGCATCATATGTGTATTTGAAAACTGATAACAATTCACTTTTTTCTTTCTTTCATCAGAAATTTTACCTGCCACTAGTGCCAAAATTCCAGGCAAAACTATGAATGGAATAAGGAATCCCAAAATAGGAGTAAAATTTAAGGCAAAGAAATGCCATTATGACCTACTTTTTGGCATTAATACTGTTCAGATATTTATTCAGTAAAAACTCAAAAAGGCATTATATCTGACTGTCTAATAAAGTGGAACAACACTTATCAGTCAAAACTGACATTCATAATAAATTTATTCTTACACTGAAAACAGCAGACTGAATTTAATGAACTATATTCCCTCAGCATGAATTGTTGAGGAGGCTTCCATCCTGCAGTGGGTTGATAATGGCTACACTTTACTTTATATAAAATGAAAAACTGATATATTGCTTTTCTAAAAGTTTAATATTTTCTTCTTCTTTGGTGTTGCAATTATTAAGTCATGTAGCCACACTCTAGTAGACTATGTGGATTTATCCCTTCTTGTTCTGCATGTAATCTTGATATCATAGTCTGGTTGATAGTGTTGATGACTGTCAATCAGATTTGGATCTGAGCTTGCATTATTAGGTGTACATGCTTACCTCAGTTGCAATTAAAAATTTGACTTCAATTTAAAATGAATAATTTCAAGTCGCACCCTGTATTGTTCGGTATGAAAAGTACCAGGAAAGTAAACATACTTTTATTCTGTTGTTTTTTAAATAGCAGAATAAAGTTATGTTATTATATTATGGAATCAGTGTGTTTAATAGAATAGTAAAAAGAATAATCACTAATTGATATTGGTTATATGTGAAGCCATGTTGCAGGTTTATTTTTAAAAAAAAATCAAGTATAAAGTGGTCCTCATTCGTAATGCAAGCTTTTAATTCTAGGGAATACATTAATAAGAATAATTATTTTATAGGTCCTTGCCCACCAGGAAGTGAATGGGACAATTGTGCCTTCCACTGTGATGAAACCTGTCAGTCTTTCCATCATAATTTGAAGCAAAAGGGACAATGTCAGGATACAGATGTAACTAGTATGTGTATAGCTGGATGCAGGCTGGATTCTTGCACACCTCCATTTGTAGCAAGAGATGAGTACATGTGTGTCTTGCCTCAGGATTGCACATGCAGTTTTAAAGATGGAACTATCTTAGCTGTAAGTCTTGGACCTCATTATAACTGAATTTATCCTTAATTTTATAGTATTTTTTAATTTAAGTTTAATAAAAGTTAAAGTTAATTTTAATAAAAGTTAAAGTTTTTAATTGAACTAATTAAAAATATATATATCTGGGACAGTGGTTGAAGTAGCCGGAGTGGCATATAAAAAAAAAAAAAAAAACCATAAAATGAAGAAAAAACAGATGTCATTAGCATTAGTAGAGGCATATGATGCAAGAAAGCAAGCTTATGCAGCATCAGCCAAAAAAAAAAAAAAAAATGCTCCCATTTCACCCTTCCAATCGTTCCAAATACCTGTCCAGCTGAGCCTTAAATTTATTTAGGCTGTCAACTTCCACAACAAAAGATGGAAGTCTGTTCCGCCAACCAACTACCCGCTGGCTAATGGCGAACTTCCACACATCTATCCTACAACTGTCTTTCCTTAATTTGAATTTATGCCCTCTCAGTTGATTATTTTGAGCAAGAGGAAGAATCCCATCAGCACGGAGCATGCTCAAACCATTCAAGGTTTTATACACCTCAATAAGATCACCTCGCAGGTACCTAGACTCCAGACAAAACTTAAGCCTTTCTTCATAAGAGCAATCCTTTGTTCCATTCACTAATCTTGTTTCCCTTCTCTCGTTCCAACAGCTCTACATCCTTCTTAAAATGAGGCCTCCAGACCTGTATACAGTACTCAATACTTATACTTACCTGTATACTTATACAAGGAAATAATCACCTCCTTATCCCTGCTAGAAAAAATCCTGTATATCATTGACAAGACACCATGAGCTACTCTTGCAGACTGTCTGCACTGCTCAGAAAACTTCATATCTGCCTGCACAATTACCCCCAGGTCCTTTTCATTCTCTACCACTGTCAGTGTGGTACCCTGGGATTACTGCTTCCCATATGTAGTACTTTACATTTGTCAATGTTAAACTTCATTTTCCACCTCTCAGCTCATCTGCTCAACCTTTCCAGATCCTGTTGCAGCAGCATACTGTCAGTAGTGTCCTTAACAACCCTGCCAACCTTTGTATCATCTGCAAACTTGGACATTAAGCTTGATATATCAATATCATTTATAAGTACAGAAAACAACAATGGACCCAACACTGAACCCTGATTTGTTATTTGTTATTTAGTTTTTTTTTTAGGAGCATTAGCAACTAAGGCCATATTGCTCCGGGATATGCGGTGGTCATCCATCACCTTTCCGCATCCTCCGTATTTGGTGGTGACGGGCTCGAACCCCGGTCTAATCAAGAAGCGTGTGCTACGCACTGCTGCTCCTTCCCACCTGGCTACGGAGGCGCCACTGAACCCTGAGGGACTCCACTAATAACATTAGTCCACGATGAGCAGTGTCCATTGATTACCACTAATCAATTGTGATGGCTAGTGAGTGAGTAACTGAAAGCCTCATTTTAGGAAGGAACTGGAAGGAGTGATGGCATGATGGAAAGCCTCATTTTAAAAAAAATTGGAAGAAGTGATGGCTAGTGAGTGAGATCCAGCTATGAACATCATTTCAAGTTTCAAAATGTATGAAATAATCCAATTACTGTTGATAACAAGTTTGGTTTTCAGTCAAAGCAGGAGGTGGTAGATGGATATTTTACCCTTTTGTCAGGTAAAAAAATTGAGCCAAAATTGGACAAAGGGATGTCCAATTTTTTAATTTTTTCTTTTTTTCTTCTATCCTTTTTCTTTTGCTCAGGTTGGAGTCACATTGATCTTTAATTTCCACATGTCAAGCTTGCCATACAATGTCCTAATTTGCTTGCCACTAGCAGTTTGTTCATTACACTTTTATTACTGATTCCTCTGGTGTTCACTACAGTCCATTAGACACAGATACATTCTAAATAAGTGAATGTGAGAATTAAAAATTAAAATACAGTAAGATGTAAAATTCAGTAAAAATTGAAAATACAGTAAGGAGATTACCTGGCAACACTCAATCCAGATTGATTTGGCATGAATTTGATTCTGTTGTGACACTTCTTTAAATGGAAAATTTTAAAGCATCCAGCATTACTAAAGTAGCATTAGAGTTTGGTAAAAATTGATTTTGTTAATATTGGTATAACATTTAACATTTGTTAATGTCAAAAATAAAAGTATATTCACTTTATGTCATTTTTGCCTCAGTGTAAAACAACCCACTGCACTTTAAAATGTGATCACCAGTAGTCAAACTGATATTGCTTCAAACTTTGGAAGCAGCTACTTTGAAATAATTGATACAAAAACCAGAAGTTATGCAAATAAACAGAACTGGATCACAGGTATGTGAAACTGAAAGTTATCCATTTTTTTGTATGATCACCTGGCAACACTCAGTCCATTTTGATTTGGCATGAATTTGATTCTGCTGTGGTGCTTATTTAAATAGAAAATTTGAAGCATCCAGCATTGCTGAAGTAGAACTGTATTTAAATACTAGCTCCCTTTCATCAAGACATGAAAATCCACTAAATTGGCAGAAAGAAAACAAATCATTTATCCCCAGGCTTTTTGAAAAATCTTACTCCAAAGCTGATTTTTCATAGTTGTGACGTCAGTTCCAAATGAAGGCATTTTCTGGAGGAGTACTATAGACACTGAGAAGAAAAGCAGGTTGACAATGTCTAATCATGTTTCTTAATTTGAATTTTAAAAAAAGTTTAAAATCTTTTTTTATAGTACTTTTTATTATTTGTGTTATTTTAGCCTCTCATTTTATTCATCATCTATACATTTCATTTTAAAAAAAAATTCTGTTTATACTCCTAAATGATCACATAGGGTCAGAGGAGTATAAACAGAAACAAGATATAGAGAATACAAGAATTCAAGTGTATATGACTGCATTTAGCTATATAGACTTGAACCTTGATCAGACTCAACCATGCGTATTACTGTACCCTTGCATTCGATCACTTGGCTACAGCAGTCCTTTGTAATTTAATGTGTAATTTTATTACATGGTTTATTTTTGATTTCTTCATGCATTAAATACAATGTACAAATAAATAAAATGCAAAACATTGGATTTTTTTTTCTTTATTGTTGGAATACAGAATTCAGTTAAATAACAAAAAAAAAAAGTATAATCAAATTCATAGGCTCACAAAGTGATCACGTTTCTTGATTCAATCTAAGAAAAATATTGAAATAAAATATGCAATGGATACTAGATTATGCAGGATGATCTGTGGAGGGGGAGAATAGCAAATTGTGCACTGTTCTCATTTATATTATTTTAAAGTATTTGTGGATATATTTTTTGAATATTTTATTTTCCTATACTGTTGCCCTCCCCACCATCCCAAATTTGAATGCTGTATTTGTCATTGGAAATACACAATAAATAGTATTTTGCTCTGAGTGCAAGGTTCCAAAACATTCCATAGCTGAGTCAGAGTTTGTGATAGGAGCAATCTACTGAATTGAATTACCAAATGATCATTCTGTTGTTATTTAAACAAATTTAACCTCAGGGGCTCATCACATCTGGTGAGGTCGACCAGGCTAGCCGGGTGGGTAAAGTGCCTGCCTGGCAACCCAAAGGTCGTGGGTTCGATTCCCGCCTCAGGCTTGGATCAAAGTACTGCAAAAACTTTGGAAGGTGCATTATGGCCACAGAAGCCTATGCGCCAAGAACCACCAAAAAAAAAAAAAAAACATCTGGTGAGTATAGGCTTGGCACACCCAGGTCCTGAGCTGGATATCATCATCCTTTGCTTTCCTGGTGATTTCTTTCTACTTCTGACTCTTGTCTCTCTCTCTCTCTCTCTCTCTCTCTCTCTCTCTCTCTCTCTCTCTCTCTCTCTCTCTCTCTCTCTCTCTCTCTCTCTCTCAGGGGAAACTCGGAATTTTTTTTTTTTTTTTGGCTGTTGCAACAAAGGCTTCAGGCTTCCTTACACCATATGGCTAATAATGATAATAATTTAACAATTCACTGTTTTATATCATTAGTAAAAATAGGGCTGCAAGTCTCAAATATCATAAGTCAGAGACACCATTATTCATTTTAATAGAATGAAATGGCTCATATAACCATTACAGAAATTTGAATTATGAATCTTCTACTGTAATATTATTACTAACAGCTGTGTTTGAAATTTTGTTGACAGCCTGGTGAGATTAAAGACTTTGACTGTGAAAGATGTCAGTGTTTAAACAATTCTCTCATTTGTTCTGAACTTCAAGGTTGTGCCACCACTGAAACTGCTCTGCCCCAAGTTTTAGAGACAGCAAGTATGTATATTAAAGAAGTCAAAGTTGAAAATTGTTGATTATTAGAATTGCAATGCTGAACTAGTCTATTAATGTAATTTTTAATATATTTTTTAAAACTAATATCAAATTTTACATTATTTTATTTTATTTAGAAAAGTTTTATTCATATGAAATTTGGATTATTCTGAGTTCAGTGAAAATCGAATATTTTATTAAATAAATAGTAGTCTCCCCGTCTTGCATTATAGATTCCTCTAACACTTGAAAGGTGTCAGAACAGATGCTACACCCTTTTGTTGCAATGTTGCTTCCAGTTGGCCATTAACTATGCTCACTGAGTTTGATTGAAGCAAAAAAAGAAATGTTTGAAGAACATGTAAATAGAATTATTTATTCAATTTTTTTTATCTCATGCATAGGAAAGTGTACAAAATTACAAAAGGGCGCAATTACAAAAATTTCAAAATTATAAAATTACAAAAAAAGAGAGGGGACAGGCATAATGTCAGTAAGTTTTACCTTTCAAGCATCGTTGCCAGAATCAACATCTCCAGCTGATAAGTACACTGCTGCAGAGGTTGAGGGCCATGGAAATTTAGAAGGGGTTTTTTCCAACATATCACAAAATTTCTCTGCTGCTGCAGAATCAGCACTAGCTACTTACTGCATACTTTAACATTGTGGAAACCAGCATGATGCTTGAACCTACACTCTAATTACTAAGGCATTGGTGCCATGAACTTGGCTTGGGGCTTGCCATACTTATCCTTAATATCTTCATAAATACTTCTTGCTTTTGCTTGAATGGCCATTAGACTCAGGGGCACTCACTTCTGAATCTGATTTTCCATCCCTATCATTAATAGCTTTTCCATCTTCGATATAGCACCTGAACGCTGTTTTGGGATCACTGTTGATCTTAAATGCATTGATCCTTTAGCACAGGTCTGGGCAAACTTTTTGGCTGAAGGGCCACATTAGGAATTCAAAAAGAAGGCGGGCCGCATGTAAAATACTATTTTTAGATATATATTATTTGTTATCATGAAGAAGAAATATAACATAAAAAAAATTATTCTCTAATAACCAAGAATTTAATGAGATGAATGGAACTGTTTTACATCTTTTAACATTTTTTTAATTTTGGGTGTTAATTTTGTAGTTGAGATTCTTAAAACTGCTTGTAAATGTTCATCGGTGATGCTTGATCGTAAATATTTTTATTTAGATTCATGATGGAAAATGTTTGTTCACATATGTATGTTGATCCAAAAATAACCAACATTTTTTGGGCAAAATCTTTTAAGTTCATTGAATTTGTCCGAATCAAGAGTATTGTAAAATTTACAGATTTCCTCACAATGGTGCAATTCCCTTAAATCAGCATCACACTGCAGATCTATAATCTGAAGTTGTAGTTCACTCAGTGCACTATCAATTTCTATTGAAAATGGGTTGTGCACTATTGCCAAACTTGTCTCAATTTTTCGGAAGTCGCCAAACCTTTGTGAAAAGTCATCATTCAAAGCATTGATAATTTCACAATATTTTTCAAATTTATTTTCTGGAATCTTCAGCAACTTCATGGTTAGAAAGTGGTCTACCTTGTTAATCAATAAATGTCGAAGGAACAACTGGAGTTTTAATTGAAATCCATTCAAACTTTTTACCATATCATGGGTGTATAAATTTTTCCCTTATAACACGGTGTTGAAAGTATTTAAGTGTGTCATGATGTCCAGGGTAAACGCAAAATCACAAATCCAGTTATTATCAGTTAATTCGGGAAAGTCCATAATATTTTTCAGTTTTAAAAATAGAATGATGTCATCTTTAAGATCCCATACTCGCCAAAGAACTTTTCCTAAGCTAAACCATCGAATTTGGCTATGATAAGGAATATTTGCGTACTCAGATTCAATATCTTGAAAAAAATTAACAAATTGTCTGTGTTTCAGGCCCCTTGATCGTATTAAATTTACTAGTTTAATAATACAAGATGTGACATGTTCAACTTTTAACACATTTTTACATAATACTTGTTGATGTATAATACAATGAATTGTAATTAAATTATAATCAGAATAATTTTCACAAATTTTATCCTGAATTTTATTTAACGCTCCAACATTTTTACCTGTCAAACTTGGTGCTCCGTCAGTTGTTACGCTTGCCATTTTGTTCCATTGTAAATTATATCTTGTTAAGCATTTTTCAACTTTTTCAAATATATCAGCTCCCATTGTTTGGTCTTTAAGAGATTCCATTGAAAGAAGCTCTTCAATAATTTCAAAATTAGAGGTACATCCACGTATGAAAATTAATAACTGTGCAGTATTCTTTTGGTCATTACTTTCGTCAAGAGCTATCGAGTACCATGTTATGGATTCTAATACTGATAATAATTGCTCATTCAAATTTGTATCGATACATTCAATTCTTCTTACTATGGTTTGCCGAGATAAACTTTTATTCTCAAATTTGTGTTTAATGTCAGGACGTATATTCCACAAGCTTCAGTCATACATTCTTTAATATAGTCTCCATCAGAAAACGGCTCATTGCTTTTTGCAATTATATGAGAAATAACACAACTTCTTGTTCCTTAGTTAGCCGTGTAAACACATTTTGTTGTCTAGATAAATTTTGAATCACTCCATCAGCAGTTTTCTTTCTCACTTCCAGAGTTAAATTGGCACCATATTCAGAATGTTTAGTAGTGAAATGTCTTTTAATATTGTACTCTTTCAACACTGAGACACTCTCCCAGCAGATGACACAAATAGTCTTGTTATTTATGTTAGCAAAAAAATATTTTGTATTCCACTCTTCATTGAAGACACGATGCTCTTGTTGAATTTTTCATTTTTTATTCATTTTTAAAAGGGCATAAATATTATTTTTATCGCTAATGGCACCAAGATGATAACCGAAGATAACGCAAAAAAACTAACTGCGGGATGACCGTCAGAGAAAACAGATTGGAACTGCGGCCGGTCAGCAGTTCTATCCTATTACTTCGCCACTGCAGCAAAGCCGTTGTCTTCATCACCGGTTGTCTGTTACCATAGTTTCACGCAGTTAGTTTATAATTGCAAATTATACTGTTATAAAAGCGCCCGTTGGCTCGCTTCAGTTCGCACACAATTTCCAATTCTATCTCAATTTGAACAATACAGAGATGATAAAACAATTTACAAGTCGACAAATTCTATAATGTATTACATATACAAATGTATTTTTCAAAAAGGCATCGCAAAAGGCATAAAATAAGTAAACTTTTTTAAAAAATACAATTAAAGCTCACGGGCTGCACAAAAATGTGCGGCGGACCATAGTTTGCCCGGGCCTGCTTTAGCATGTTCTTTTATACATGCACTGTCCTTTAGAATAGTGTTCATTGTTGAAGCAGCAAGGCCTAATTCCTGTGCAATAGATGACAAACTTTGTCCAGCTTTGTACTTCTTAATAATTTTTATCTTCATTTCTAAATCAATTTTGTTTCGTTTCACCACTTGCACTTTCCATTGGTTGCTTTCCCTTCATAATTGTAATAAGTAAATAGGAATGAAGTGAAGATTCTGCAAATTTATTTATGTTTTTTTTATATAATTGAAGATTTCAGTGAAGGGGAAACACATTTCACCATAATAATGTAAAAACCCACACAATTCCAGTTATAGGTATTATCACAAATGCAATAAGATCGAGTTTACTACCCATTTATAATAGATTGCACTAACAGAAAAGCCCAATAAACTGGAAAGTACAAATTGTTTTTATTGTTTTGTGGTCGTGACCTCCAGAAATGTGCTTTAGAAAAATATCAACAAAAATTCGTCCTCTTGCTCAGAATAACCTAGAGAGGACATAAATTCAAATCGAGGAAAGACAGTTGTAGGATAGATGTGTGGAAGTTTGCCTTTAGCCAGTGTGTGGTTGATTGCTGGAACAAACTTCCATCTGTCATAGAAGTTGATAGCTTAAATAGATTCAAGGCAGAACTAGAAAAACATTTGACGGGTGAAATTAGAACTTTTTTTTTTTTTTTTTTTGGCTGATGCTATATAAGCTTGCTTTCTTGCATCATGTGCCTTTACTAATGCTAAAGATAGTCATTTTTTTTCTCAAAGACGAAGATGTTCAAAATTAATTCTTATAACGGAGTATATGATAACGATGAAAGGGTACTGCAATTTCCATTATAAAAATTACTTTTTAGAGAAATAAATAGCTTAGTTATATAGCAAAAATTTCAACTTCCAAGATATTGGAACGAATTACTAACACAATACCTCCATTTATTCCTACAGGATGCAAAATATGTTTCTGGGTTTTTTTTAAATTTGCACTGGCCGGTGAAAACTTAAGTAAAGTCGAATAAGTCAGGTATTACGTAAGTCGGGGAGTGCCTGTATTCCTTTAGTTTTGGATTTTCTTCGGCATGTATTAATTGTTGTGTTGGCAGGGATGAGTACCTGTGTAGTTATTGGATAACGTGACTGCTGCTTCTGTTGGTACACTGCCAATTTAAAAAAATATATTATTTATGCTTCTGTCCATTATAATTTAAAATGAAGGATGTCATTATAAAATACCCTATTTAAAATGATTTATTCCTTCAGTTCAAAAATATTGAATGGCGTACAAATAGACTGGTGGTAGATACTTGTAGAAGTCAATTGTATTTTATGTAAAAGCTCTACAGAGACAACTTTTGTCTCCTGGTCACAGTGAATAGTCTGTATTCTAATGAACTAGAACAATTGCAAAATGTTTGTTAGGGTGTATTGAAAATCCTTCCCTAATGTGTCTGTATGCAATATTAATATTGGATTGTACCTATCAAATATAAATTTATATAGCTGCTGCTGCTGTTATTTTAAATAAAATTTTAATCTTCTAGCTCCTGCTGTTCAGGAAGACTGCTGGACAACTTGGATGAGTGTAGACAATCCACAAAAAGGAGGAGATTTTGAAACACCATCTTCTCTGCGAAATCATTATGAGTTTTGTGAAGATCCAGTATCCATTCAGTGCAGGGTAATAGCAAGTAAGTTTTTGTTTTTTATCTAATTCTCTGAAAAGTAAGGGGATGAAGAATGTATTTATTGATGCAGGAAATAACAATTTTCTATAAAAATATACTACACTGAACTGTATATACACGATTTAACTAGTTTAATAACTTAATGATTACCATCTGTTTCGGAAGACCTGTGCCTCCTTTATTCTGGCTGAGTTTTGTGTGAACATGTTCATCTATTCTCTTTTGTTTTCTGCGCAGTGTCTGGCATTTAGGAGAAAAACTGATAACAAATTAATAATAAAAACACTGGCATATGGCTGTTATATTTTCACCCCAGGATTTATTATTATTATTATTATTATTATTATTATTATTATTAGTGATATGATGCAAGGAAGCCTGAGGCTTATGCTGCACCAGCCCTGTAACCCAGAGAGAAAGGGGGGGGGAGAGAGAGAGAGAGAGAGAGAGAGAGAGAGAGAGAGAGAGAGAAGTAGAAGGAAATCACCAAGAAAGAGAAGAATGATGATATCCAGCTCAGGACCCTGGGTGTGCCAAGCCCATACTCACCAGATGTGAGCCCCTTGATGAGACTCATAATCCTGGGAAGCCAGATCATCTGGTAAGAGATATTAGAATTTATTTCTATCATTTTGATGTATAGTGCTAAATGGTCTACAGTTTGTAACCTTTGTTTAGCTGCTGGATGCACCAATCATTTAGGCTGGAAGGGAGGAGAGACCTTGGTAGACAGCTTCTATTGTGCTGCATTGGCTGCCCAGTAAGCGAACTTGCCTGTCTGTTGGTGCTTACAAATATTGTTTTCTGCTCTGTGATTGAAAAGCTTGTTTGTATATTCCTATTAATGATGGGTCTGTGATTAGCATGTATGATAATTGGAAGAGTTCTGGGCTGATTTATTCTTCAGAACAGGGTGTGCCAAGCCTGGGGATGTCATCCTCCCAGTGCTCCTGTTGATTATATTTTTAAAGTTTTCCTGAGTGTAAAAAGCTTCTATAAATTCATGTAGTTTTTGGTTGGTGAGCTCTCCAGGACTCTAGGCTCTCTTGTTGAAGTCATGGTTCCTTCTGATGGTGGGACTGTGTTATTTTCTTGTATGTGCCCTACTTTAGTTTGGTGGATGGGTTCATCTATTCTATTTTGTAGTGTGTTCAGTGTTGGTCCTATGTAGCACTTTCTACTTTCTACACTCACAGTCAAGACAATAAACCAAGTCTTGTGGAAGGGGGCAAACCAATCATTTCTTGTGAAAGGAGGGTTCAGAAGAATGGAAGAGTTGTTTCAGGTTATGCCCAGTGAAGCAAACATTAGCATTATGCCGTTTAACTATCCTGTTAATGGTGTTACCAATACTAGGGTGAAATGAGGGGATGAAATGGGACCACTCTGGAAGAGGGGATTAACAATGGTGTTTTCTGTAACGCTGTGATTAGCCTCTCTGGATATAAGTTATTAGCATTAGTATAGATACAGTGCAAGGAAGCCACAGGCTTTTGCTGCACTGGCCAAAAAGTAAAATAAAATTAGATAAAAAGTACAAATTATGTGCTTCTCTCCTCACACAGGTAACTATTATTCTTCAGAAATTTAGAACTTCAGAACTAAACTTTATTCTTCAGAATAAATCTTATGGTGTTAAGTCCTTCACCCAGTGTGTCAGGAGAGCATATTCTAAGTGCCACAAGGGCTAAGCCTTTAATAATTCCTGTTTTTACTGATAGTGGGTGATATGCACTGACAGGGTGTCAGTTGGATTTCTGTAAATATAAGTGCTGAGTTTGTTATTATGGATGTTAATTTTGACATCAAGAAAGGAAGACGATTTTATTATTGATCCCATTTACATAGAGAATTTAATATTGATGTTAGTGATATTTATGTTGTTGTAGAAGGTAGTTACTGAGGTCTCTTCACCATACTCCCACACCACAAAAATGTTATTGATGAATGGAGACAGAAAGGGGAAAAAAGGGGTTTCTTATGCTAAGTCTCTTTTATGAGTGAAAAATTTGTCCTCAAATTTAAATAAGTTTGGCCAATGATTTTGAATCCTCTTTACTCATTCCTACCAAGGAATCAAAATCTATTGGCAGTAATGAGAAACTTTATTTTGTCAATTAGGATATTAATGGCCTCCGTAAAAGATACATTTTTATTATTATTTATTATAAAAACTTTTTTGCTCCTTTTTTTTTTTTATGGGATTTTTTCTGCCCCATGATGAGTACTAGTACCAAGTGGATGGGATTGTTGGTTGTGTCTGGTTACTATTATTATTCTTATAACACTTGGTCGAGGAACTCTCTTACTGTCCTACAGGTGTTCAGAATCAGTGCTTACTGGAGTTCCACGTAAGTATTCTCTGGGAGGTCTATTGCTGCTAGGTTTTCACAGAGGCTCTTTGGCACCATGCTGGTGGGTGACACAGTGATCAGGATGGTCATTACTTGCTTCATATGCCATATTTCTCTGACTCCCTTTCTTAAGTTTTCTCATAAGTTTTCTGGAGGTTAATGGAGTTGGGCACCATTGTGTCGATCAGGTAGGTAGCACCCTTTCCTTCTTGTCAATGAGAGTTATGTCTGGTCTGTTGTGTGGGATCATCTTGTCCGTTATTATGTTATGGTCCTAGTATAGTTTCTGAGTGAGGGTTCTAGTGCAGCCTGGGATTCATACCTGTAATATGGTGCACTTTCTTTGATCAATTGGTATTTTTGCACTAGCTTCTGATGTGTTATCCTGGTTGTGTCTGTGAGTGTACTCTGAGCGATCACCCTGCTTCCCATAGTGATGTGGTGGATTGTTTATGGGGATAGATGACATTATCGACATGTGTCATCTGTCACTCCAAAGTCCTTGGCAATATATTTCCTGTAGTTCCTGGTGTTTTGGATGGCGAACATGAATCCTTCAGTCTTGGAGACGAGCTTCCCATTCATAAGTCATTCATTGGAAGCCATCTTATCTATGTAGTCTTGAAGTGGTCTGATATCTTCTCAGTTATGCAATTGGTCCGGATCTTGTACTTGGTTGTGAGAATCATGATTAATGTGTAGACAGTGGGTTTGTGGCATCTTTTTCCTTAGACATCAGGTATATAATTCCTTAAGTCATAGATTCTGGGATTGTGTCAGGGTGCCTTAATATCTGGGTGAACTGCTCCACTATGTGCCTGTGTGTGCAGCTGAATTTCTTGTACCAGTAGTTGTGGATGTTAGCTATTTCTGGGATTTGCTAGTTGTGAGATTTCCTGATCAGCTGTTGTACTTCATCCTCCTGAATTTCCCATTCTGTCATCTCTTGTATGTCCTTGGTTTTCTTCCATTCTACATCTGTACAGGGGCTCAACTGTTGTGGCTAACTTCACTGCTCCATAGGTTGCCCCAGAACTCCTTGAGCACCTTGTTGTTGATTCCCTTTCTTCTCCTCTTGTCCAATTTTCCTGTAGAAGGCTCTCTGGTTTTCATCAAATATCCTGTTGTCTGTTTTCCTCTGGGCACTCTCTCTGTAACAGAAATCTCTTGCTGAGTGCTAGGAGTTTCTGCTAAAGGGTGTCAGTGTATTCTTTGATCTTCTGATTATAGGTCTCATATGCACTGTGAACGTTGTCCTTGAGAATGGTCTTCACTTTTCTCATCGGCTTCTTACTTCAGTTACCCCGCTAGTACTGGGTCAGTTGGCCTATCATAATTCTTGTCTCTTCTTTTGTAGCCTTCTATCCCAGGTTGGTGGTTCCTTGTCATTGCATTTTGATTTCTGTTGGTCTGGTTTCTCTTCCATTCATCCTGGTGACTGCTACAGCAGCACAGTAAATGGCTGTACAGATGGTGCCTAGTGTTCGTCATTGTTAAAGTAATCCAGTGTTATTTGCTGACTGATGTAGTCTGTGACTTGTCACAGACCACATTAGTGTCTTGTGTGTTCTTGAGTATAACTGGAATGGAGGGATGGCTAGAGTCAGTAGACTAACAAGCCATCTTAAGCTACACTTAAGATGGTAGAAAATGAAAAAAGACCTGGGAG
Source organism: Mastigoproctus giganteus (assembly GCF_048544385.1). Taxonomy (NCBI): domain Eukaryota; kingdom Metazoa; phylum Arthropoda; class Arachnida; order Uropygi; family Thelyphonidae; genus Mastigoproctus; species Mastigoproctus giganteus. The sequence goes on along the minus strand of NC_143576.1, from coordinate 261,552,521 downwards.
TAATTGTGCAGTCAGATATGAAGTTTTCTGAGCAATGCAGACAGGCTGCCAGGGCAGGTCATGGGGTTTTGTCAATGATATGTAGGATTTTACTAGCAGGGAAAAGGAGGTGATTGTCCCTTTGTATAAGGCAATGGTCAGGCCACGCCTTGAGTACTGTGTACAGGTCTGGAGGCCTCATTTTAGGAAGGATGTAGATTTGCTTGAGCGGAATTGGTGAGGGGAATGAAGGGATCCTCTTACCAAGAGAGGCTTAAGTTCTGCAAATTGCAGTGGCTGGAGACTAGGCACCTACACAGTGATCTGATTGAGGTGTATAAGGCCTCGAATGGGTTGAGCACGCTGAATTCTGATGGGATCCTTCCACTTGTTCAGATTACGAACCTAAGGGAGCATAAATTCAAATTAAGAAAAGACAGATGTAGAATAGATGTGCGGAAAATTATCCTTTAGTCAGTGAGTGGTTAATTGCTGGAACAAACTTCCATCTGTTATTGTGGAAGTTTATAGGCTAAATAAATTTAAGGAGGAACTGGACAGGCATTTGGAGGGAATGGTGTGATTTTTTTTTGGCTGATGCTGCATAAGCTCATACACTTGCTTTCTTGCATCTTTTTTTTTTTTTTTTTTTTTTTTTTTTTTTTTGGTAGTTGTTGGCGCATAGGCTTCTGTGGCCATAATGCACCTCCCAAGGTTTTTTTTGCAGTACTTTGATCCAAGCCCGAGGCGGGAATCGAACCCGCGACCTTTGGGTTGCCAAGCAGGCACTTTACTCACCTGGCTAGCCCGGTCGGCCTTTCTTGCATCACATGCCACTACTAGTACTACTACTACTACTATCTGATCAAGTTTTGTCCTTGGTGTACTTTCCTGCTGACAATCAGCCTACCTGGGAGATCAGTTTTTTCTGCTTTGATATTCACAAAATTATGGACACGCTTCTTGATTAGACCGAGGTTCGAGCCCGTGACCACCAAATATGGAGGATGCGGAAAGGTCAGGGAACGACCATCGCATATCCCCGGAGCAATATTGCCTTAGTTGCTAATGCTCCTAAAAACCAAATAACAAGAAAACAAACAAAATTATGGAGAGCTTCTGATTTGTTTAGCTTTAATCTTTTTAATAAGGTTTATCAACTTTATTTCCATTCAGGATCTTCAAAAATGTTTTAATCTGTTTTTAAAGATTTAATGGGTTCTCTTTTGATTATAATAGGTGTCCTTGATAGCCAATCAGCCAACTTGGCTCTTACTATTACTGTCATGAATCTGCACCCCTTGTCACCTTTACAAATATGAATGTCCTTATATTTATTTAAGATTATTCCATGTTGTCTTTCTTTTCTGAATGTGTGAAGCTGTCTTTTGTTTTAGTAGCTCTGTTGGTGATGTCTTTATTGTTTTATTCAGAACTGCTGGAGGAGGGAAGGAGAAGGACAATGAGGTTGGTGAAGGAAACAAAGGGTTGCTCTTACCCAGAAAGGCTCCAGTTCTGCAAATTACAGCATCTGGAGACTAGGTACCTGCAAGGCGACCTTATTGAGTGCTTAAGGCTTTGAATGGATTAAGCAAGTTTAATGCTAATGGAATTCTTCCTCTTGCTTAGACTACACACATATGGGGGGGCATAAATTCAAATTGAGGAAGGGTGGTTGCAGAATAGATGTGTGGAAGTTTGCCTTTAGCCAGCAGTTGGTTGATTGCTGGAACAAATTTTCATCTGATATTGTGGAAGTGGATAGCTTGAATAAATTCAAGGAAGAATTGGACAAACTGTTGGAAGGGATGGATAGGTGAAATGGGATGGTTTTTTTTTTTTTTTTTGGCTAATGCTGGTTGCTTCCTTGCATCATTTGCGACTACTAATACTAATGCTCTTTAATATATTTTCATATTAATAGGGCCTCAGTTTTGTTATTCTAGGTGTCCTTGTCTAAAATGATGAATCAGCACCCTTTTCAGCTTTACTAATATGGATTTCTTTATTTTTTTTTTAGATTATTCAGTGCTGTCTTTTCTGCATGTGTGAAACTGGGTTTTGTTTTAGTAACTCCATTGGTGATGTTTTTATTGTTTTATTCAGAGCTTGGATTAGGTCTAGGATACTTCATAGTGAAGGGGAGAGGAAGGATCATCTACTTAAATGTGCCCATAAATATACTATTTAAAATCCTAACATATTTCTCAATATTTCTTACATATTTGACCTGGATGACCAGAAATCAGCCATTAGCATTAGCAGAGGCATATGATGCAAGAAAGCAAGCTTATACAGCATCAGCCAAAAATAAAAAACTTCCCATTTCACCCATCCATTTTCTCCAAAAGTTTGTTCACTTCTTCCTTGAATTTATTTAAGCTACCAACTTCCATAATGACAGATGGAATTTTGTTCCAGCATTCAACTACCCACTGGTTAAAGGCAAATTTCTGCACATCTGTTCTACAACTGTCTTTCCTCAATTTGATTTTATGCCCCCTCAGGTTTGTAATCTGAGCAAGAGGAAGAATCCCATCAGCATTGAGCCTGCTCAAACCATTCAAGGCCTTATACACCTCAGGTCATAAGTTCACCTTTAGGTCATATATTTAAAAAATAACTACTGCTGATAGAAAGATTGTATTTTAGTTTTGCATTTATAGTTTTATAATTTTATAGCCCTGAAAAAACAAATGAGAAATAATCATAACTGAAATTAAAATTTATGGTGAATCGTGAACCCCTCCATCCAAACATCATTACATTACAGAAACTGACACATTCTAACTAGATAAACTGATAATGTTGAATATTCTCTTTCTGTTTCTGTTTCATTTTTATCTTTAATGAAGACTCACAAATCCCTTCCTTGATTGTTAATGAATATTGAATATTTTGACTTTTTAATTTTTGTTGTAGCTAAAGAGGATGCAGTTGATGCAGGTCAGGTTATCACCTGTGACTTGAAAGATGGCCTTGAGTGTTGGACTAGTGACAATGGACCAACAGGTTGCTATGACTATGAGGTTCGCTTTTTCTGCCCTTGTAAGTGGAGCTTTCTTGATATTTATTGTTGTTCTAAAAATATTACTTTAATCAATACTTTTTTAGTAAATGTAATGTAAAAAATATATATACACTGTACTTTACATACATATACTTTTTGATGTGTAAAAATCTTTGGCAACAACTACTAAATTTCGGACGGTAGTAAAATCAATTTATCACGATTTGCGATGCAGAAATGACATCATTTCCATTTCATAACAAAGAAAAATGGAGTCGGGAGAGAAGATCACACAAAGGATCATGGGAGGTGATCTTGTATGAGCTCAGAGCTGGTATAAACCAGCTGGTTGCAGAAAAATGCTTATGGGATGCAATATATTGCTACTTAGGTGGCTTTGGGCTAACCATTGCCACCTGTTGCAGAAACCTTTTGGTAACCAGAGAAATGGATATCTTGAGGGTAATGATCTTGGATGTGCTCAGACCTGGCATAAACCAGCACTGAGCACATCCAAGATCATTACATTGCATGCACTTCAGCCTTACCAGTTCAAGCACATATAATGTAGACATTACATGCCCATCTGTATTACTGAAGCAGTTGTATATTTCCATCAATTATTATTATTAAATCAGTTTATTTCCCAAGAAACCTTGGGTCACCCTGGGACGGCTCTGTGCCAGAAGGGTGTGAATATTTACAGACTAAGGTGCGAGGAACACGTGCACAACAAACAAGAGTACATGCGTGCTTGACCCGAGACATTTACAGGATTAAATATACAATAATATACAAAATATACAGTAATATACAAAATATATATAAAAAAAAAAAAAAAAAAAGTCTGTCATGTCCAGGAGCAGGAGAGTATTATAAGTTCATTATCTGGTAGCAGTTCTTGAGGATTTCCTTCCTGTAGGGCTTGTCTTCACAGAACCTATTAGGGTGGATCCTAAATTTATTGAAGATCCGAAGACAATTGGCTGGAAACATGTTCCTCAGGGAATCAATGTTTGACAGCATAAGACGTAGAGGGAGACAGGAGTCGGGGTGCTCCCCTCTTGCCCTCCTCGGGCCAGAGATTAATGTGGATACCGATGGAGCATCAATTCACCTCGTTATAAGCCATGCAAGCGTGAAGACATTTTTTGTCATGATGATATGTCTCCAGGGAGTTGTGCCCAGATTTGCTTGTAGGATAGATCTGGAGATAGTTAGGGGGTGGCCTACCACCCTGTTCATCCATCTAAGCAACCAGTACTCTAAACTGAGATACTTCTGAAGGTATGAGGCAGGGGCAGATGACCAAATTTCTGAAGCATAGAGAGGAATCGGCGAAATACACCTCAGGATGTGCCGAACAAGCAGCGCTAGCTGATGCACACCAACGAGTTCTTGACGCACTGCCCAAAGAGCAGCGTACGTCTTTTGCCTCATCCTGGCAAAGTGAGGCTGAAAAATGAGTCCAACATCCCAGGTGAGGCCAAGATCAGTATGAGAGGTCACCTTTTTCACCGGTTCCCCACTAACAAAGATTTGGATATCATTTTTGACTTTCTTCTTGGTTATCGTCAGTTGCGCTGATTTGGAAGGGCTCAGATGCAGCCCAATTGTGGCAAGATAACTTTCCAAGCTTAATATCTGCCTAGAAGCTTGTTCGTTGATATGTTGAATCTGATGACTATGATCTGAGCTCACGTAGAACTTCAGATCGTCGGCATAAGAGACAAAATTCGGATTCTGAGCAAGGAAAGGCTCCAAAACTGCTGCAAACAGGATAGCTGACAGTACACTTCCTTGTGGAATGCCTCTTGAGACGTCAATAGTTACTTGAAAGTCATTGTGGGTCACAGACAGATGTCTAGGAAGTAAAATAGACTTCAAAATTTGAAGTAAGGTATCTGCCAGGCCGAAGTAGTGTTTCAGAATGGTAAAAAGAGCTGGGAGGTGTATTCTGTCATAAGCCGATTTTATGTCGAGGAATATAATATCAATCTGTGATTTGTCGTTAAGGGTGTGCTGAATTCTGAAGAGGGTATCAAGAAGATTGGTAGTTGTCGATCTCCTTTGTAGAACGGTATGCAGGTACTCGGGCCTGTGTGCAAAGCAATGCTGGGCAGGGTTGCAGCCAGCAAAGATGTTGGCTGAATTTACTTTTTCAAAAATTTTGAGTAAAGAACAACTGATGGATATTGGTCGCAGGTCTTTAGGAGATTTGGGTTTCTTGATCTTTGGAATGGGTTTAACATGGTAGGTTTTCCAAATTGAAGGAACTATTCCAGATTGCAGAATTTGTCGGAAAAGGTGAGGAAATCAAAAGGAAATCAAGAGGCTAATCGTAAGCGTTTTTCTGCAACCAGCTGGGCTGTTCAAGAATATTTGAATTGGTTCATGATTGAGAGATAACAGACTCCAAATTACATGCATGAGTAGAATCTTTTGCTTGTCATTGGCCATTCTCATTAAGTTGCCGAAGTCCTCGTTGGTCATCAAGTTTTCACATTTCTTTGCAATTGTGCTGAGTCGGTTGAGCATGGTGAGAGCTTAGACCCTCATTCATCTCGCTGTTTGGATGATTTTAAAAGCTTCAAAAGGGACCTTCTTGCAGTTGTGTTACAACGCTATGCAGGTTACCGCATTCTTCGTCAGGGTCACTGTCATCGTTGTCTTGACACATCGTCTTACATATTTCAATCATTTTGCGAATGTCCAAGTCCAATTCCTACAATTTATAATCTAGTATCACTGTCATCATAGATCTTGACATATTTTATCTTGGACATTATCTCTGTTTCCTCATTGTGAAACGGAATGTGCAGCATTACCATCTTATGCTTGTACTAGTTGAGATCCTTAGCCAGGTCATAGTTTCGATAGCCTATTATGAAATGTATACTGTTGTTTCTTGCAGATCTCATTAGTGCTGCACATGTAATTTGCGACAAAGCATGACTGAGTAACATGATCGAACATTATAGTAACATGATCGAACATTATAGTAACATGATAGTATGATTGTAAAAATGCAAATGCTTGTATTGTTGCAATCATACTATTCAACAAATGGCTACAATCAAATGATAATTAGGCTATTGGACTAACCTCTGCCAGACGTGGCGACTCCGTAGCCAGGTGGGAAGGAGCAGCAGTGCGTAACACACGCTTCTTGATTAGACTGGGGTTCGATCCCGTCACCACCAAATACGGAGGATGCGGAAAGGTCAGGGAATGACCACCACATATCCCTGGAGCAATATGGCCTTAGTTGCTAATGCTCCTAAAAACAAAATAACAAATATCTGCCAGACGTTGATTCGATACAGTAAGCAGTGGGCATGTGTATCCTATTTATCGCTAACATTGATTTGGTAGAGTAAGTAGGGCGTGACATGAATTACATCGTTCGTGATTTCAATTCTAGCTGTTCAAAATTTAGTAGGTATCGTCAAAGATGTTTACACGTAAAACATCTTTCGTGCATACAGGGTACACGCACAATTTTTTTACATATATTACATATTTTTTACATATACTTTTTTACATTTTTACAGATACATTTTTAGGAAATGTAATGTAAATTTTCTTTTATGTGTGATATTAAACGCTGCCTTAAATGTAAAACAGTTTTCACAATCTAACAATACCTTTTAACCTTATTTAATAGAATCTTTCTTTCACCAGCATACAGCTTTCTGTATGCTGGCAAAAGGCAATTGTTCTTCCCTTTGCAAGGCCAGGAGAGATTCTAGAAATCCAAGGAATTATCATCCTATTACTCTGTCAAGCTGTTAGAGCAATAGTACAATAGATATTTGATTCCAAATACTCACCCTATATGGTTTTTGGAATCAAACGGTCTGCTTTCCAGGATGCAATATGACTTCTGAAGAAACAGATCCACTTTGAATCATCTAACCTAACTCGAAACACATCCATGATGCTTTTATTAAATCTAAGCACCTGGGAGCAGTTTTCTCTGATATAGAAAAAGCGTACGACACTGTCTGGCGATTTGGCATATTGCAAGACCTACACAACCCTAGGTCTTAAGGGTAATTCTCCTTGTTTTCATTAAGAACTTTCTTTCCAATTGCCAATTCCAAATTCATCTAGGATCCATGCTGCCTCAAGTGTTTTTCCAAGAGGAAAGAGTCCTGCAAGGATCTGTTCTAAGCGTCACACTTTTTGCTATTAAAATAAACTCTATCACAGAACAAGTTCTACCAGTAGTAAATAACATCCTCTCTGTTGATGATTTTACAATATTTTTCCATTCGTGCAATATGAGGGTCATTGAAAGGCAACTGCAACAAGACATCGATCACCCCACATCTTCATCTTTGGTAAATGGATTCAAGGTTTTTTCACAAAAGACCATTTGTGTACACTTTTGTTGCGAATGTAATCTTCATCCTGACCAAGAATTAAGCCTTGGACAACATAAATCCCAATGGTAGCAGAAGCTAAATTCCTAGGACTTATTTTTGACAAAAAACTGGCATTTCTACAACACATTTCTTCTGACATTTCTTCATCAGAAAAACTGGCATTTCTTCATCAGCTAAGGACAAGGTGTGCCAAGGGGCTTAATAAACACCAGGGGCTCACATCTGGTGAGTATGGGCTTGACACACCCAGCTGAGGACCCTGGGTGATTGCTTGGTGATTCTTTTCTGCTTCTGACTCTTGTTTTCTCTCTCTCTCTCTCTCTCAGGGTAATTCAGAAATTTTTTTTTTGGTTGGTGCAGCATAAGCTTCAGGCTTCCTTGCACCATATGACTAATAATAATAATAATAATATCCTATGGTTCCTTTCATTAACTTCATGAGGTGCAGATTGCTGAGCCCTACTCCAGCTCTGCCAGGCTTTTGTCTGTTCTAAACTTGATTACAGTTCTCAGATTGATGCTTCTGCTAGATACAGTCATCATAGATCTTGCACTGTGATGGTTAGATCCAGTCCACCACCAGGCCATTCAGACTGCCACTGGAGCATTTTGCAATTTTCCTATCCAAAGCTTCTATGTCGAAGCAAATGAACCATCTCTGTCTCTCCAACATAAGCAGTTGTCCCTACAATATACTTTTAGATTAAAATTACAGCCTGACAACCCAGTCTTGTTGCCCATCTCTCTACTCTCTACTCCCTACATGGGCATCACTTAGAATTAGCAGAGGCATATGATGCAAGAAAGCAAGCTTATAGAGCATCAGCCAAAAATAAAACACTTCCCATTTCACCCATCAGTTTGCTCCAACAGTTTGTCCACTACTTCCTTGAATTTATTTAAGCTATCAACTTCCACAATGACAGATGGAAGTTTGTTCCAGCAATCAACCACCCACTGGCTAAAGGCAAATTTCCGTACATCTGTCCTACAACTATCTTTCCTCAATTTGAGTTTAAGCCCCATCAGGTTTGTAATCTGAGCAACAGGAAGAATCTCATCAACGTTGAGCCTGTTCAAACCATTCGAGGCCTTATACACTGCAATCAGATCACCTCGCAGGTGCCTAGTCTCCAGTCACTACAATTTGCAAGACTTAAGCCTTTCTTCATAAGAGTATCCCTTTGTTCTCCTCACCAGTCTTGTTCCCCCTCTCGCTACTCGTTCTATCAACTCTACATCCTTCCTAAAATGAGGCCTCCAGAACTATACGCAGTACTCAAGGTATGGCCAGACCATTGCCTTATACAAGAGTTAATTACCTCATCATTCCTACTAGAAAAATTCCTGTATATCATTGACAAGACCCCATGACCTGCACTGGCAGCCTATCTGCATTGCTCAGAAAACTTCATATCTGACTGCACAATTACTCCCAGGTCTTTTTCATTTTCTACCATCTTAAGCGTAGTACCACACAGTTGGTACTTTTCTCTCGGGTTACTTCTACCCATATGCAGTACTTTGCATAAGGCTTAATGTCGAAGTTTGGCAGATGATACATAGATTGGCAGGGTTGTTAATCACAGTAATGGCAGTAGCACACTGCCATTACTGCCATTAACAACCCTGCCAACCTTTGTATCATCTGCAAACTTCAACATTAAGCCCGATGTACCCTCATCAATATCATTAATAAATATATACAAAACAACAATGGGCCCAACACCAAAGTTATTAGTCCCCCCTGGGGCACTCTACTAATAACATTAGTCAACAAAGAGCAGTGTCCATTGATTACCACTCTCTGTCTTCTCCCACTCAACCATCCTTTGGTCCAATGTAGTAATTTGCCCTTAATGCCATACTGCTCCAATTTGTATAGTAGTTGTCCATGTGCAACAGTATCAAAAGCTTTCCTGAAATCCAAGTATATGATATCAAAATTATTTTTTGCTTCCGGTTCCTTTGTGACCACATTGTAGTATTCAATCAAATTGGTCAGACAAGACTTCCCCTTAACAAACCCATGCTGTGTCTGAACTATTACTTGTTGTCTTGTCTAGGTGATCCTGCATCACTTCTTTAACCAGTGACTTTTTTGTTGCCCTTCTCTGTATTCATTCTAGTATCTCTTCATCCTTCCTAAAATGAGGCCTCCAGACCTCATTTTAGGAAGGTCTATAATTGTTTGCATCACCCTTTGAACCCCCTTTGTGAATAAGGGATACATTGCACATCTCCACTCCATGGGGACTTCCCCTAAGTCCAACAAATTATGGCTAAGGATTTGCTTACTCTCTTTGCCACCTCCATTAATATATAGTTTTCAGACCATGATGGTTGTTGTTATTTTGGTTTTTAGGAGCATTAGCAACTAAGGCCATATTGCTCCGAGGATGATGATGAATCATTAGCATTAGTAGAGGCATTTGATGCAAGAAAGCAAGCTTATGCAGCATCAGCCAAAAAAAAAAAAAAAAAAAAAAAACCACTTCCACTTCACCCCTCCGTTCGTTCAAAATACCTGTCCAGCTGAGCCTTAAACTTATTTAGGCTATCAACCTCCACCACAAGGGATGGAAGTCTGTTCCACCAACCAACCACCCGCTGGCTAAAGGCAAATTTCCGCACGTCTATCCTACATCTGTCTTTCCTCAATTTGAATTTATGCCCTCTCAGGTGATTATTCTGAGCTAGAGGAAGAATCCCATCAGCATTGAGCATGCTTAAACCATTCAAGGCTTTATACACCTCTATCAGATCACCTCGCTGGTGCCTAGTCTCCAGACACTGTAATTTGCAAAACTTAAGCCGTTCTTCGTAAGAGCACCCCTTTGTTCCATTCACTAATCTTGTTGCCCTTCTCTGTACTCGTTCCAGCAGCTCTACATCCTTCTTGAAATGAGGCCTCCAGACCTGTATACAGTACTCTAGGTGTGGCCTGACCATCGCCTTATACAATGGAATAATCACCTCCTTATCCCTGCTGGAAAAATTCCTGTATATCATTGACAATACTCCATGAGCTACTCTTGCAGCCCGTCTGCACTGCTCAGAGAACTTCATATCTGCCTGCACAACCACCCCCAAGTCCCTTTCATTCTCTACCACTGTCAGTGTTGTACCACAGAGTTGATACGTTGCTCTGGGGTTGCTGTTTCCCATGTGTAGTACTTTACATTTGTCAATGTTAAACTTCATTTGCCACCTCTCAGCCCATCTGCTCAACCTTTCCAGATCCTGTTGCAGCAGCATAGTGTCAGTAGTGTCCTTGACAACCCTGCCAACCTTTGTATCGTCTGCAAACTTGGACATTAATCCCGATATACCATCATCAATATCATTTATAAATACAGAAAACAATAATGGACCCAACACTGAGCCCTGAGGGACTCCACTAATAACATCAGTCCACGATGAGCAGTGTCCATTGATTACCACTCTCTGTCTTCTCCCCCTCAACCACCCCTTTATCCATAGCAGTAATTTGCCTCCAATGTCACACTGCTCCAATTTGTGTAGCAGTCTTCCATGTGCAACAGTATCAAAAGCCTTTCTAAGATCCAAGTATATAATATCAAAGTTATTCCCTGCATCCAGTTCTTTTGTGACTGCATCATAGTATCCAATCAAGTTGGTCAGGCAAGACTTCCCCTTAACAAAACCATGCTGTGTCTGAGCTATAACTGAAGTCTTGTCTAAATGATCCTGCAGTGCTTCTTTAACCAGTGCCTCCATTAATTTTCCTGGAACAGAAGTTAAGCTCACAGGTCTATAATTACTTGTGTCAGCCTTTGATCCTCCTTTGTGAATTGGGGTCACATTTGCACATTTCCAGTCTATGGGTACCTCCCCTGAGTCCAAGGAAGCTCTCATAATTATGGCTAAGGGTTTGCTTACTTCCTTTGCTGCCTCCTTTAATATAACTGGATAGATCCCATCCACCCCGGGTGCCTTTCTTGTGTTTATCTTCAACAGTTTCTCCTCCACTTTACTCCCAGTTATTTCAAGATTCTGTAACTTACTGCTAGAGTTGAATACACTCTGGCATTCCCCTCGCTGAATAACTCCTCATGTGTGAATGTCGATGCAAAATATTCATTTAGTTTGTTAGCTACCTGAGCAGGATCATCAACACTTGACCCATCAATATCAAGTGGACCAATCTGATTCATCCCTCTCCTTCTAGAGTTTACATAAGTAAAGAACTCTTTGCTGTTTTTCTTTGCATCCCTTGCCAAGGATTTCTCGTAATCTGCCTTCGCCTGCCTAACCTCCTTTGTAACTTGGTTGCATATCAACTTGTATCTATCATAGGCTTCTGTGTCATGTGTTAATTTGTAAGTATCCCATGCATTTTTCTTCTCTGCCATATGCCTCATTAGTTCATCTGACATCCATTTTGGCCTAAACCTTGAACAATATTTCTTAGTTGGTATGTAAAGCCTAGTAGCTTCCAAGATAAGTTCTTTGAATGCTTCCCATTTTGAATTTGCTGTTGGTAACATCATCAGTTGGTCCCACTGTATAGAATTTAAATACTGTCTCAGTCCATCGTAGTCGCCTTTACGGAAGCAATAACCCTTCCCTTTACCCCTAATGGTAGTTACCTCTTTGAGTAAATCCCACTTCAGCACACTGTGATCACTGCCACCTAGTGGTTCATTTATCTGCAGATTCTTAATGCATGAAGAATCACTGCTGATAATCAAATCAAGAGTATTGCTCCCTCTAGTTGCCTCCCGAACATGCTGATGTAGAAAACAATCATCCAATAAATCCACAAAAGCCCTGCTAGTGTGTGAGTATCCAGCCCCCAAATTCCAGTCAATATCTGGGAAATTAAAATCTCCCATTATAAGACACTCTGATTTACTGGCCCATTCTATTTCCCTGTACAGTTCCTTATTATACTCATCAGAGTCATTAGGCCTATAGCACACTCCTACTCTCAATTTTGATCTCCCAATGTTTATGTCACACCAAACTGACTCGACACTGCCCTGTCCATCGATGTCGACTGGCTTCACTTCCTTGGTTTTTATGTGTTTCTTAACTAATAGCATAACACCTCCCCCCTTCCTATCCTGTCTATCCTTTCTGTAGACGTTATACTCCCCAAATTGCAGTTCCGCATCCCTTATATCTGTGTGACACCACGTCTCTGATATCCCAACAATATCTGCCTTCGATGTTTTGAGCAATACCTCAAATTCATCAAATTTATTTACTAAACTCCTAGCATTGGTGTACACGCAAGTATACCTGCACCTGTTTCTATTCTTAGCTACCCTAACACAACCCATGTGTTTACTTGTACCACAATGGCTCCCAGCAGTCTCTGAAATACCATGCATCTTGTTTTTCAGGCTTCTGCTCATTCTAATAGAAGCAGTGCAAGAATCTCTTTCACCTCTGCCAGTGGCTACTGTCAATCTATTGGTCTTTGTCTCCCCCCAAGCTAGCAGTTTTCCGACCCACCTAACACTGCCTCGATAGCATCAGCAAATATTCTTGCACCCTTTCTATTTAAGTGTATCCCATCCCTGTAGAAGCAATCTCTCCTGTTAACAAGTACAGTCCAGGCTGAAAAAAATTCTACCCCTTGAGCCTTGCACAATCTTTCCAGGGCCGAATTGATCGACAAGGCTCTCATCATATACTCCCTCCTATCGTGTCTGGGCAGAATTGCAGACACTTTCAAATTCAACCCTAATTCTCGGCTTTTGTTCAACAGTTCAATATGCAGTGGTCGTTCCCTGATCTTTTCGCATCCTCCATATTTGGTGGTCATGGACTCGAATCCCGGTCTAATCGAGAAGTATGTGCTATGCTGCTCCTGCCCACCTGGCTACAGAGGCACTGGACCACGATGGGAAAATCTCTACAATACCTGTCGGACTGTTGACTAACCTTTTGGTATTCAATCCCGAGGACTATTAAAGTGAACTAAACATGATGGTAGAGAGCATTGCCCAGTTACCAGACAACTCCTTCACCCTGGCATGCCCATCTTCCAACTTCTGACTTCAAGGTGTGGCTAAAGCTAACACACCACCAACTGTGTACCAGCAATTTTTGTATCACATTGAGTGCAGTATTCTTACTTCCTGCCTATCGACACAGATGGTTCAAAGTCAGGATCATATGTAGGATCAGCTGTAGTCCTTTTGCACAAAACAGTGTGTAACAAAATTTCACAAGAAACCAGCATGGCTAAGGTAAAGAAAGCCAACACGAGAACGACGAGAAATGTCTGATAACTTTCATGGAAAATTAGTTTTCCAACACCGGACTCTAGCGCTGCTCTCTCGGCAAACAGACAGTATTGGTCTGGAACCAAAATCTAGAATATATTGATTGACAGGTAGGCGTGGCAAATGATGAAGTGATTGGTGGTGGGTGCAACAGATGACAAGCTACTGTGTAGTCATTGGTTGGCATTATAATGTGTATTTATGAATAAAGAACAGTGCATAATAGTTTTGTGATGAACGGTAAACAGGTAATAGTAGCAATGAATCTTTTAAAGATGGAAGAAATTTGTAAGGAAAATAAAACGTTGGTTGAGTGTTTGATGAAAACTAAATTAATAAAAGTTTTGTTCTGCTCATTTTTATGTTCTTCATTATGTTTTTTTTTTTTTTTTTTTTTTTTTCATTATTAAAAGCAGATTTTTGGAGTTCATGAGTGTTTTTACTATATTGTTGATTTAGGTTTGGTTATGAAAAAAGGAAAAAGTTTCTTTATTTTATGTTATATTTCGTAATCTGACCTTAAATGGTAGGTTAAGAAATAATAGAAAAGGTTTCCTTATATTTCGTGACCTAACCTTAAACGTTAGATTAGGAAATAATAGGAAAAGAAAGATTCTTTTCATATATATATATATATATATATATAGTGAATAGCTATTGAGGTGTTGATTGATTATGATACATGTGTGTCCGCACGAGTATCTTTAAAAATAAAAGTACAGTAATAAAAAATTAATATTTTGTTAATAAACAATTTATGCGCTAGTCCACCCATGATTCTAAAGAAAAAAGGTTAGGTTACCCCCTCCATTTCGAGAGAGGTTCAAGCTCCCATGGGATTCAAGTGGAGGTAACCTGACCTTTTTTCACCATTATGGAAAGCGTTCAAATTAGGGCATATGCGATTAGGGCAAGTTACCATTAGTGCTTCTGAGTGATACTAAACCGATGTTATTATGTGTTGTGTTGTGTTTGCGCACCAATCAGCACATCATTTGCCATGCCTACCTGTCATTCAGTATATTGTTATCGACTTTGCTCCAGATCGATAACACTTACCGTCTGTTTACCGAGTGAGCAACGCTAGAGTGCCGTATCGGGAAACTAATTTTCTGCGTAAGTTATCCGATGTTTCTTGTCGTTCTAGTGGTGGCTTTCTTTACCTTCGCCACCAGCATATATACTGTAGAGTTGCATGCAATAGAAATTGCCCTTAAGCACATTAAAAATAACCATTACCAAAGATATATGATATATAGCTATTCATTGAGATTGCACAGGCTCTTTTATTGGTGAGGTGTAATGTTCATCCAGTCCTGTCCCAGATTTAGCAGATGCTTGTTTCTCTCCTTGAGTCAGAATTTGACATTTGCTTCTGCTGGATCCCAAGCCACATTGAGATCAGGGAAAACAAATTAGCTGATGCCACTGCCAATTTAGCCACTTCCCTGGATAATCATTGCCTGTCAGTCCACTATACAAACTACAAGCAAACAATATGCACCAGATTATAATCCGAGCAGCAAGATTATAATCCGAGCCAAGCCATAAATAAACTATATCAAGTTAAGTCTGTAATCATGCAATGGCAGTCCAGTGTACACAGGGTCAGAAGAGAAGAAATTGTTCTTGCATGGCTCTGCATAGTTGACTGTCACCTAACACACTCCTAATTGTTGAAAGCAGATGACCTACCTATGTGTGAGAACTGTAAAACTATTTTAACCATTATTCATATTTCTGTTGAATTTCCACTTTTTTCTAGTGTACATCATATATATTTTACAGATTTTATTAATCTGGCTAAACCATTTACACTCGGCCAGATTTTAAATGACAGAAACAATATATCTAATCTTTTTAACTGTTTACATTCCATGAATTTGGGCACACTTATTGATAACCTTGTTTAGGTTACCAAATGGATTTTTTATGTGTTTTGTATGTTTTTTGACTTGGTAGATTATGGCCTTAGTTGCCAATGCACCATAAAATACCAACGAACCCCCTCTACTATACTGTTTCTCCATTCAGTGAATATACTTCCAGAACTCAGAACTTACATCTGTCATATTAGTTGGGCACACCTATTAACTGTCTTTTATCTCTTCATTCATCCATATGCTTGTGACAAAGAAATTTGAAACCACTCAAGAATGTATAAAATATGTAAGTGTCTGGATGCATTGTTTTAAAAATATACCAATAAATAACCTATTTAACTTTTTAACTTTTTAAAATTATTCCATCGATTAATATTTTAAATTCATCTATTAATTAGGCCAATAAAATTTTAGGACAGAAAGCCTCAAACTATGTAAAATTCAAACTATGACTTGTTTAGTGTTACTGTATCATTACTACTTATTCAAATTTTAAGATAAACCGAAGTTTTTACATTAGGCATATCATGAAAAATTAGGCATAAAATTAGGCATATCCTATTGTGAAATCCTTCACAATGAATGGCTTTCCTGTTATGCTTCAAAAAAATAACACTTTCTCATTAATGAAGTCTACCATTACCTATTCTTAGTTGAGTACCACCATTCAGGTGGCACCATTTTGAAGCTATTTTGACTCTAATTGGTGGGCAGGTAGGTACCTAAAGATATAAAAGCTGATGGCCCAATTGTGACTTATTTTTACACAATGTGAGGGATGCTGAAAGGTTTACTTTTTAGACTAATAAAATTTTAGAGCAGAAAGCTCTAAAAGGTAACTTGTTGTGAAGGATTTCACAATATGAGATATTATAGTAATGATGCTTAATGTGCAAACTACAGTTTGTCTTAAAATTCAACTATGTAGTAATGATGCAATTGTGCCAAACCATATCTATTATTTAGGTTAATTCAAGTAATTAAATTAACAGTAAAGTTAAATAGCATAATATCTTTATAATTTTTTTAGGTGCTGAATCTTCCATTCCTGTTCCTTTTCCTACATCATCAACACAAATAGAATCAACAGGTAGTACACCCATAATTCCATGTTTAGAAGGGTGGACAGAATGGTTTAACTTTCATTCGCCAGACTCAGATGGAGATTTTGAAAGCCTTCAAACTATTGAAACCAATGGCTACACTGTTTGTTCACGTGGTGCAGTAACGGCAATTGAATGTCAATCTGCTGGTGCAAAAAAGACCTCAAAAAAGACCTCCAAGACAAAACAGCAAAACATTGTTTGTGACCTTCAGCTTGGATTACTCTGCCAGAATTATAAACAGGGGAGAGGAAGAAGCTGTTTTGACTATGAAGTTCGTTTTTTCTGTGATTGTCAGGAGATAACAAAAGAAACAGTTGAAGGTAAGTTAACACCATTTTGACTTCCTGTTCTTCAATTTAATTCACCAAATAAGAACAAATACTTTGAAAATAATATTTTAAAGATAAATTTGTAATTTTGAGGTTTTTCTGTAAATTCCGTGTGAATTCCATGTGCAAAATCTCCTGATTAAATAGCCTCTGTCTTGTTTATTATGATTCACTTTTTTGCCATAAGGTAGAAATTAACTAACTTATTTTATGCATTTACTCTTTGTACTATGCACATATTACAAATAGTAAATACACAAATAGTGAACTCAACTTTCTGTAGTTAGAACACTTCTATTTTAGCCAGCGAGTTATAAATTACTGGAATAAGTTGCCTTCATGGGTGGTAGAGGCCGACAGTTTGGGGAAATTCAAAGGTCATCTGGATAGTACTTTCGGGTAAGGGAAGCACATAGGATGATAGGTTTAATTTCCTTTTTATTTTATTTTTTTTATTTATTAATTATTATTATTTAGTTATTTATTTATTACTATTTTTTTTTTTTTTTGTTTTTATCATTGTTTTGTTCGGTTTTTTTTTTTTTTTTTTTTTGGCTGGTGCAGCATAAGCCATAGGCTTTCTTGCACCATGCGGCCGTTACTAATACTAATACTAATACTAATAGGGCTTTTCCACATGAGTTAGTAGTAGAAGTAGTAGTAGTGGCATGTGATGCAAGAAAGCAAGTGTTATGAGCTTATGCAGCATCAGCCAAAAAAAAAATCACATCATTCCCTCCAAATGCCTGTCCAGTTCCTCCTTAAATTTATTTAACCTATCAACTTCCAAAACAACAGATGGAAGTTTGTTCCAGCAATTAACCACCTGCTGGCTAAAGGCAAATTTCCACACATCTATTCTACATCTGTCTTTTCATAATTTGAATTTATGTCCCCTTAGGTTCGTAATCTGAACAAGTGGAAGTATCCCATCAGAATTCAGTGTGCTCAACCCATTCAAGGCCTTATACACCTCAATCAGATCACCGCGCAGGTGCCTAGTCTCCAGCCATTGCAATTTGCAGAACTTAAGCCTCTCTTGGTAAGAGGATCCCTTCATTCCCCTCACCAATCTTGTTGCCTTTCTCTGTACATGGCGCCTCTGTAGCCAGGTGGGAAGGAGCAGCAGTGTGTAGCACACGCTTCTTGATGAGACCGGGTTCGAGCCAGTCACCACCAAATACAGAGGATGCGGAAAGGTCAGGGAATGACCACCGCATATCCCGGAGCAATATGGCCTTAGTTGCTAATGCTCCTAAAACCAAATAAACAAACAAACAACAACAACAAACATCTCTGTACACGCTCAAGCAAATCTACATCCTTCCTAAAATGAGGCCTCCAGACCTGTACGCAGTACTTAAGGCGTGGCCTGACCATTGCCTTATACAGAAGGACAATCACCTCCTTTTCCCTGCTAGCAAAATTCCTATATATCATTGACAAAACCCCATGACCTGCCCGGGCAGCCTGTCTGCATTGCTCAGAAAACTTCATATCTGACTGCACAGTTACTCCCAGATCTTTTTAATTTTTCTACCACCTTAAGTGTAGTACCACACAGTTAGTACTACACTTAAGGCACTACTCTTTCTCTGGGGTTACTTCTACCCATATGCAATACTTTGCATTTGTCAAGGTTAAACTTCAGTTGCCACTTCTTAGCCCGCCCATCTGTCCAAATTATCTAGATCCTGTTGCAGTAGCACACTGCCATTACTGTCATTAACAACCCTGCCAACCTTTGTATCATCTGCAAACTTCGACACTAAGCCTGATATACCTTCATCAATATCATTGATAAATAAACAAAACAAGAGAGGACCAACACCGAATCCTGTGGGACTCCACTAATAACATTAGTCCACGAAGAGCAGCCCCATTAATTACCACCCTCTGTCTTCTTCCACTCAACCATCATTTTATCCATTGTAGCAACTTACCCTTAATACCATTCTGCTCCAATTTGTACAATAGTCTTCCTTTGTAACCACATCATAATATCCTATTGAATTTGCCAGACAAGACTCCCTTAACAAACCCATGCTGTGTTTGAATTATTGCTGCAGTCTTGTCTAGATGATCCTGCAATGCATCTTTAACCAGTGAGTCCATTATTTTACCTGGAACAGAAGTTAAACTAACTGGTCTCTAATTACTTGTGTCACCCTTCGATAGGGGGATCGAAGTGAATAGGGGATGGATATTTGCACATCTCCAGTCCGTGGGGACCTCCCCTGAGTCAAGGATGCTCTCATAATTATGGCTAAGGGTTTGCTTAGTTGCTTTGCCGCCTCCTTTAATATAACTGGATAGATCCCATCCACCCCCAGGTGCCTTTCTTATGTTTAACTTCAACAATTTCTCCTCCGCTTTGCTCAGGGGAGGTCCCCAAAATACTCATTCAGTTTGTTTGCTATCTTAGCAGGATCATCAACAGTCGAACCATCGATATCAAGTGGAACAATCAGATTCATTCCCTTCCTTTTAGAGTTTATATATGTAAAGAAATCCTTGCTGTTTTCTTAGCACCTTTTGCCAAAGATTTAGTATTAGTATTAGTAATGACCGCATGGTGCAAGAAAGCCTATGGCTTATGCTGCACCAGCCAAAAAAAAAAAAAAAAAAAAAAAATCCAAACAAAACAATGATAAAAACAAAAAATAAATAAATAATAATAATTAAATAAAAAAAACTATGCGCTTCCCTTACCCGAAGGTACTATCCAGATGACCTTTGAATTTCCCCAAACTGTCGGCCTCTACCACCCACGAAGGCAACTTATTCCAGTAATTTATAACTCGCTGGCTAAAATAAAACTGCCTGCAGTCCAATCTAAACATTTTCCCCCGTAACTTGAATTTATGTCCCTAGTTCTAGCATCATTTATTATCTTGAAAATTTAATCCTCATTCATTTTACTGATGCCTCTAAGAGCCTTAAACACCTCAATCAAATCTCCTCTAAGGTGTCTAGTTTCCAAACTCTGCAACCCACATATTCGAAGTCTTTCTTCATAAGGATGCCCTTTTGCCGATCTCACCAGGCGAGTTACCCATCTTTGCACCCTTTCAAGAAGCTCGATGTCTTTCTTTAGGTGCGGTCTCCATACTTGAACACAATATTCCAAGTGTGGTCTAACAAAAGCCTTATATAATGGGATTATCACGTCCCTATCTCTACTTGCAAAAGTTCGATAGATCATCAATAGGACACCATAGGCCTTCCTTGCAACCTGTTTACAATGCTCAGAGAATTTCATATCTGACCGTATCATAACACCCAAGTCCCTTTCCTCCAGTACTGGGTTTAGTTGAACTCCACCAAGCGAATAAGTTATTTTGGGATTACTGTTTCCCAGGTGTAATACCTTACACTTTGTTGGATTAAAGCATAGCTGCCATTTTCCTGACCATTCCTGGAGTCTATCCAGGTATCTCTGAAGAAGCTCAGCTTGACAGTGATCATTAACTACTCTACCAATTTTAACATCATCTGCAAATTTAGACATCACGCCCTCTGTTCCTTCATCAATGTCGTTTATGAAAATTAAAAACAACAGTGGTCCTAATACTGATCATTGGGGAACCCCACTTCTTACATCAACCCAATCTGAGGAATAGCCATTTATCACAACCCTCTGCCTCCCGCCCTGAAGCCATCCTTCTATCCATCTAAGGATTTTCCCAGTGATTCCAACCTGTTCCAGCTTATAAAGCAACCGCTCATGTGGGACTGAGTCAAAAGCTTTGCCGAAGTCTAAATAAACAATGTCGAAATTATTCTCTAAATCCAGCTCGTGAGTGACCCTTTCGAAATAGCGAACCAGATTTGTTAAATATGATTTTCCCTTTACAAAACCATGCTGAGTATTCTTGAGAATTTCAATTCGATCCAAATGATCCTGAATTCCACCCTTGATCATTGCCTCCATGATTTTCCCTACTACTGAAGTCAGACTGACAGGTCGATAATTTCCAACTTCACTTTTAGAGCCACCCTTATGTATGGGAGATACATTTGCACTTTTCCAATCCAAGGGAATCTCCCCAGAGTCCAGTGATGCTCGCATAATTAGCCTCAATGGTTCAATGCACTCACTTGCCGCCTCCCTTAAGATTATGGGGTATATTCCATCAACTCCAGGAGCCTGACTGGTCTGTAGGCTCAAAAGTTTTTCATTAAATAATCTTTCGAAATTTCAATATCATTAATTACATATTTTTTAACTTCGCTCCCACAATTTCCCATTGCCACAAAAGGTTTTTCATTTGTAAATATCGATGTAAAATAACTGTTGAATTCATCCGCAACAGCAGCTGGTGTATCCCCTTTCCCTTACGTAAAGGTCCGATCTGGTTTGTCCTGCTCTTCTTGGCATTTATATATGTGAAGAATTCTTTATCCCCCCTCTTTGCTCTGTTTGCTAGTTTCTCATAAACTGCCTTTGCCTGTCAAACTTTTTCTGTGGCTCTATTACAGATCATCTTGTAGCTTTTATAGGCTTCAGTACTTTTTATTGCTCTGTAACCTTTCCATGCCACCTATTTCTGCTGAATAGTGATTTCTGATGAATAGTGAAGTTGCCACAAGTAATGTGGCAACTTCACTATTCATCCAACTTGGAACCCTCCTTGTGGAGTATTTTTTTAATGGTATATACGCATTCAAGGCATCTGTGATTGATGTTTCAAAAGTGTACCACAGTTCAAATGTATTCATTTTCTGCACGATATCTACCCAGTTAATAGAGGCCATGTAGTACCTTAAGGCATCGTAATTTCCTTTTCTGAAATTAAAACCCATTCCTCTCGTCATCATCCACCGCTTAATGTCCAAGTTTGCAGACGATACGAAGGTTGGCCGGGTTGTCAAGGACACTACTGACACTATGCTGCTGCAACAGGATTTGGAAAGGTTGAGCAGATGGGCTGAGAGGTGGCAAATGAAGTTTAACATTGACAAATGTAAAGTACTACATATGGGAAACAGCAACCCCAGAGCAACGTATCAACTCTGTGGTACTACACTGACAGTGGTAGAGAATGAAAGGGACCTGGGGGTGGTTGTGCAGGCAGATATGAAGTTCTCTGAGCAGTGCAGACGGGCTGCAAGAGTAACTCATGGTGTATTGTCAATGATATATAGGAATTTTTCTAGCAGGGATAAGGAGGTGATTATTCCCTTGTATAAGGCAATGGTCAGGCCACACCTAGAGTACTGTATACAGGCCTGGAGGCCTCATTTCAAGAAGGATGTAGAGCTGCTGGAACGAGTACAGAGAAGGGCAACAAGATTAGTGAATGGGACAAAGGGGTGCTCTTACAAAGAAAGGCTTAAGTTTTGCGAATTACAGTGTCTGGAAACTAGGCACCAGCGAGGTGATCTGATAGAGGTGTACAAAGCCTTGAATGGTTTGAGCATGCTCAATGCTGATGGGATTCTTCCTCTTGCTCAGAATAATCACCTGAGAGGGCATAAATTCAAATTGAGGAAAGACAGATGTAGGATAGATGTGCGGAAATTTGCCTTTAGCCAGCGGCTGGTTGGTAGGTGGAACAGACTTCCATCCCTTGTCGTGGAAGTTGATAGCCTAAATAAGTTTAAGGCTCAGCTGGACAGGTATTTCGAACGAACAGAGGGGTGAAGTGGAAGTGGTTATTTTTATTTATTGATGTTACTTTTTTTTTTTTTTTTTGGCTGATGCTGCATAAGCTTGCTTTCTTGCATCAAATGCCTCTACTAATGCTAATGCAGAACTCCGTGATCACTTCCTGCTACTGGTTCCTCTACTGTCAGCCCTGTTATGTCATCTGATTCATGGGTGATGATGAGGTCTAGGATATTCTTTTCTCTAGTACTTTCCCTGACATGTTGATACAAATAACAGTCATCTAGTTGATTTAAAAATTTTGTTCCCATGTCGAGTTTCCTTCCCATTTATTCCAATCAATTAGAGGCAAATTGAAATCACCCATAATAAGACATTAATGCTTACTTGCCCATTCCATTTGCATGTAGAGGCTTTTGTCATAATCTTCACAATCACCTGGTCTGTAGATTACTCCTACTCGCATTATACCTTTGTTTCCAACTATCTCACACCATACAGACTCTATACTAGAATGTGAAATGTCTGAATCCGGGAAAGCTATCGTCGCACTCAGGCTGCTTCTGATAAGAAGCATTACCCTACCACCCCTCCTATCTACCCTATCCTTCCTAAATACATTATACAAGCCGTACTTAAACTCAACATCCCCAATTTGATTCCCAATTCCCCAATTCCCTGGATGCAGGGAATAACTTTGATATTATATACTTGGATCTTAGAAAGGCTTTTGATACTGTTGCACATGGAAGACTGCTACACAAATTGGAGCAGTGTGACATTGGAGGCAAATTGCTGCTATGGATAAAGGGGTGGTTGAGGGGGAGAAGACAGAGAGTGGTAATCAATGGACACTGCTCATCGTGGACTGATGTTATTAGTGGAGTCCCTCAGGGCTCAGTGTTGGGTCCATTATTGTTTTCTGTATTTATAAATGATATTGATGATGGTATATCGGGCTTAATGTCCAAGTTTGCAGACGATACAAAGGTTGGCAGGGTTGTCAAGGACACTACTGACACTATGCTGCTGCAACAGGATCTGGAAAGGTTGAGCAGAT
Organism: Mastigoproctus giganteus; assembly: GCF_048544385.1. NCBI lineage: Eukaryota > Metazoa > Arthropoda > Arachnida > Uropygi > Thelyphonidae > Mastigoproctus > Mastigoproctus giganteus. The sequence continues at coordinate 261,528,892 of NC_143576.1, read as the reverse complement.
GGGCTGAGAGGTGGCAAATGAAGTTTAACATTGACAAATGTAAAGTACTACACATGGGAAACAGCAACCCCAGAGCAACGTATCAACTCTGTGGTACAACACTGACAGTGGTAGAGAATGAAAGGGACTTGGGGGTGGTTGTGCAGGCAGATATGAAGTTCTCTGAGCAGTGCAGACGGGCTGCAAGAGTAGCTCATGGAGTATTGTCAATGATATACAGGAATTTTTCCAGCAGGGATAAGGAGGTGATTATTCCATTGTATAAGGCGATGGTCAGGCCACACCTAGAGTACTGTATACAGGTCTGGAGGCCTCATTTCAAGAAGGATGTAGAGCTGCTGGAACGAGTACAGAGAAGGGCAACAAGATTAGTGAATGGAACAAAGGGGTGCTCTTACGAAGAAAGGCTTAAGTTTTGCAAATTACAGTGTCTGGAGACTAGGCACCAGCGAGGTGATCTGATAGAGGTGTATAAAGCCTTGAATGGTTTAAGCATGCTCAATGCTGATGGGATTTTTCCTCTAGCTCAGAAAAATCACCTGAGAGGGCATAAATTCAAATTGAGGAAAGACAGATGTAGGATAGACGTGCGGAAATTTGCCTTTAGCCAGCGGGTGGTTGGTTGGTGGAACAGACTTCCATCCCTTGTGGTGGAGGTTGATAGCCTAAATAAGTTTAAGGCTCAGCTGGACAGGTATTTTGAACGAACAGAGGGGTGAAGTGGAAGTGGTTTTTTTTTTTTTTTTTTTTTTTTTTGGCTGATGCTGCATAAGCTTGCTTTCTTGCATCAAATGCCTCTACTAATGCTAAAATGCTAATTTCCAGGTGGCACCACGTCTCAGTAAGCCCTATTATGTCCGCGTTACTTGTTTTAACCAGCAGTTCTAATTCGCTCGTTTTATTGACGACACTTCTAACGTTACTGTATAAACAATTAAGATTTACAGTTCTTGTATATTTAACAACCCTAACACAACCCTTGAAGTTTTTTAGGCTCTCTTCCTTGATATTAGCTACCCGCTCACGTGAAACGTTTCTGCCCCCAGAACATCTAGATAATACATCCAGTTGGGGTAGCAGATAAGAACTCTTAAGGTATGTGCAAGAGTTACTTTGACCAATATTATCAGATAAACGCATGTCAGTATTACCCACATCCCCCCTAGCTAGCAGTTTCCCTGAACCTTTAAGGTATCCTCAATAATACCGGCAAAAACTTTTGCACCACCTTTGTTTAAGTGTATCCCGTCTCTACAAAACAAATTCCTTCTACCTACAAGTGTGGGCCATGCTGATAGAAATTTTCCCCCCTAAAGCCTTGCAGATTCCTACAAGTCTTGAGTTAATCCACAAGGCTCTTAACATATAATCCCTCCTATCGTGTCTGGGCAGAATTGCAGACACATAGACATTATGGCTTAGCTTTCGGCATTTCCTCAGCATGGTCCTGTATTTTTCCAACAAATCGTCAGATTGTGTACGTTTAATATCATTAGTCTCCATATGAATAATAATATTTTCTTTACCCCCTTTAAAATCTGACAATCTGTTGGTAACCTAAAATGAGGCCTCCAGACCTGCACGAAGTACTCAAGGCGTGGCCTGACCATTGCCTTATACACAGGGACAATCACCTCCTTTTCCTTGCTAGCAAAATTCCTATATATCATTGACAAAAACCCATGACTTGCCCTGGCAGCCTGTCTGCATTTCTCAGAAAATTTCATATCTGACTGCACAATTACTCCCAGGTCTTTTTCATTTTCTACCACCTTAAATGTAGTACCACACAGTTGGTACGTTCCTCTGGAGTTACTTCTACCCATATGAAGTACTTTGCATTTGTCAATATTAAACTTCAGTTAAAATTTATTTTAACTTCAGTTAAAATTTATAGTCAATATTAAACTTCAATTAAATATTAAACTTCAGTTGCCACTTCTCAGCCCATCTTCCCAAATTTTCTAGATCTTGTTGCAGTAGCACACTGCCATTACTGTCATTAACAACCCTGCCAACCTTTGTATCATCTGCAAACTTCGACACTAAGCCTGATATACCTTCATCAATATCATTGATAAATATACAAAACAGCAGAGGACCCAACACCGAACCCTGTGGGATTCCACTAATAACATTAGTCCATGAAGAGCAGCACCCATTAATGACCACCCTCTGTCTTCTCCCACTCAACCATCCTTTTATCCATTGTAGCAACTTACCCTTAATACCATTCTGCTCCAATTTGTACAATAGTCTTCCATGTGCAACAGTGTCAAAAGCTTTCCTGAAATCCAAATATATGATATCAAAATTATTTTTGCATCCAGTTCCTTTGTAACCACATCATAATATCCTATCAAATTTGTTAGACAAGACTTTCCCTTAACAAACCCATGCTGTGTCTGAATTATTGCTGCAGTCTTGTCTAAATGATCCTGCAATGTATCTTTAACCAGTGACTCCATTATTTTACCCAGAACAGTATCACATAAATGGGACACCCAAAATGCTGCTGAAGATGAAATGCCACATTCAGTGTTTCAGAGCAATATGACAGAGTTGTGCAGTATTTCTGAAAGGAAAACATGGAAGTAACATTAATTAAGGTCCAGATGTAATTCTTGAATTATGTAACTTTGAAGTACTGTTGTCCAAGGCCTTCCTTTATACTAAAAATATAAAAATTATAAATAAAATTACCTTATTTCTTTTTTTTCTGTATTCTCACTAAATTCCCTTAAACATGACAGTCTAGTGATTTGCTACTTGTAACTTATGGAGAGTTCTAGATTCAAATCCCACCGTGTGTGTGTGTGTGTGTGTGTGTGTGTGTGTGTGTGTGTGTGTGTGTGTGTGTGTGTGTGTGTGTGTGTGTGTGTGTGTGTGTGTGTGTGTGAGAGAGAGAGAGAGAGAGAGAGAGAGATAGAAGCAGTCAGTATGCTTAAACTACCAACTTCCCAAGTGTTTCAAAATCCTAATCTCATATATTAGGAGTTTATATAATAGTATTGGCAAAAATCTGAAGCTCTTAAATAAGACAAATAACATGCTTTGCAAAATTTTAAAACTTTTTGCATAGAGGAAATGTTAACATGAACATTACTTAGCCTCAAATCAAAGCTATATATAGAACATTAGCAAAGAACAAAAATTTAAATTTAATTTGACAACAGAAATAGCAGTCAGTAATTATATCAGAATGCAATAGTATTTTTGCTTGCACTTTTTTTTTTTTTTAATGGGATTTCATAACACTGTAGCAATGCATATTACCATTTCATGCCAGTAGTCTTTGGTTCTACTTTTTTTTTTCTTCTTTTTTTTCCTCTAATAAAATTCATTTGAAGCCTAACAAAATACTTTTGGATAAAACGAGTGTAATCAAGAGTAACAATTTCATTTTGAAAGTTTCATATACAGCAATACCTCGCATAGCACTGATAATTGGTACCAAAATTGTTCCATGTTATGTGAAACCATGCTGATTGAAGTATATTTATAATGAGTTTTAATTGAATGCACACCAGAGAAACAGTCTATAAACAAATTATAATAAATCTATAAACAATTGTGCTTGATAGCTAATTAAAAGGATTTGAAATAAAATATATTGCAAAAATTTTATTAATGAAAAGGTAACATCATGAGAGATGAGAAAAAAGCTTTATTGTTTATTTAGGTATTTCAATAATGAAGTCTGTGAAGTCATCTCTTCTTTTTCTCGGCGTACAAGTCTTTGTAGTATCAAATCCCATCTTGTAAAATTTGCTGTCCCTTGATGTTACATTCAAATTCGGATCTCCATTCATAATCGCCTCACAGGCCATGTCAACCCCACCGAAAAACTTTCTCCAATTCTTCTATTGAAAATTCTTTTGATGCCACTTCAGAATTGTTTTCCTCTTCATATGCAGTTTGCTCATCAATTTCAATGAGAGTTGCATCATCTAGGTCATTTGCATATGAATCAATGCAGTCACACACATTGGCAGTGTCCAAAGTTTCGAACCCATAGTCTTTTCCAATCTTCACAATGTCTTCAGCAATTGTCTGAACTTGCAATTCAAAACCAGTGAAATCATTTGCCAAATGGGGCAAAACATGCTGCCAAACAGAACGAATGTTATTGGCAGTGATTTCTAGCCAAGATGCAGATATATTTTCGATCGCATTCCTAATGTTATAATTTTTTCAAAATGTTTGTAAAGATGATGATTCCCACTCATGTTGAAGCTTCAATCACCTTGGGAAAAGGTTTGCTGCAGATAATACGCCTTGAATGTAGCAATTACACCTTGATCCATGGATTGTAAGAGAGATGTTGTGTTAGGTAGAAAGCATATTTTTATATTTTCATTGAGATCAGAAATTTCGGGTGGATGGCCTGGTGCATTGTCTAAAAGCAACAAAATTTTGAACTTCATCCTTTCGTCTTTGCAGTAACATTCAACTGTCAGACAAAAATAATTTGTGAACCATTCTGTAAACAATTCTCTTGTAATCCATGTTTTCTTATTGGATCACCAAATTATGGGCAATGTGCTTTTTACGCAACCCTTTAGAGCTCTTGGGTTTTCTGCTCTGAACACAAGTAGAGGCTTCAGTTTAAAATCCCCAGATGAGTTTCCACCCAACAAAAAAGTTAAACGATCTTTTGATGCTTTGTATCCAGGTTGGGCCTTTACATTTTCAGCTAAAAAAGTCTGTGAGGGCATTTTTTTCCAGAACAGTCCAGTTTCGTCAATGTTGAAAATTTGTTCCTCCTTGTAGCCACCTTCCTCAGTGATGTCTTTCAATCCACTGGGAAATCTTGCAGCAGCATCTTTGTCTGCACTTGCACTTTCACCTGAGATATGAATATTGTGAAGCCCAATATGGTTTTTAAATTGGAAAAACCAACATGATTGGCTGTAAATATTCCTTTAGTATCCTTCTCTTCATTTTCTTCTTTTTCCTCCAGCATGTTATAAAGGCTCATCGCTTTTGCTAGAATGATGTTTTGACTCAAAAAGGAATTCTCTTTTGATTACAATCTTCTATCCATATTAATAAAAGATTTTCCATATTAATCAATAGCGAACTTCTTTTCTTAGTTATCACTTTCTTCATGTAAGATGCTGTAGAAATTTCCTGCTCTTTATACCAAGAGCAACATCCTTCTTTCGAATAATCATTTGCACTGATTTTTCATTCATTCATTCCATTTTCCCCGTGCAATTTTAGCAAATAATGCACCATCTTCATGGTACTTGATAATATCAAGTTTTTTTTTTCTAATGTAAGCAATTTGCATTTAGCAGCTCCACCACTTTCATTACTTTTCCTTTTTTGACTCATTTTTTTGTATTTAAAGGGGTACAAAATAAATTGTGAAATGAAAAGTTTGAAAAGCTATCATCTTATCTCATCAGAATGGAACACTGAACCCTGTTGCCGCTGACTGCCTGAGGAGAGCTATTGGCACATGTGCATGTGAGACAACCATAGTTAGGCACATTATGGCCATGTTGCTCTTGCGCCGTAAAGCCGCCACACAAACAAACAGCATGTGTGACAATAGAGTTGGCACTGCACCCAGGGGCTCACATCTGGTGAGTATGGGCTTGGCACACCCAGGGTCCTGAGCTTGATATCATCATTCTTCTCTTTCTTGGTGATTCCCTTTTACTTCTGACTCTCTCTCTCTCCCTCAGGGTGATTCAGAAATTTATTTTTTGGCTGGTGCAGCATAAGCCTCAGGCTTCCTTGCATATTGTGGCCAGTAAGACTAGTAATAAAGCTAGTAATATATGTACACTTACCTAGGCTACGACAGTGCAGGCTGTTATTGTAAATTTTTGATTAAACTTAGTCATAAAGTTTATTGCTTCCTCTGAAAACTAATAAATTTATTTTAAGTTAAGATTCAAAAATATAAACAAACAGGAGCTTTTGGGGCAATGGAACATTATAGTCATAAAGCAATAAACGTTATGACTATTATGGAACCCGATACCAAAGGCCTTTTCGCAGACTTAAACTTAATTGAAAACCATGTTATTGTGAAACCATGCTGTTATTGTGAAACCATGCATTGTGAATTCATGCTAAGTGAGGTATTGCTGTATTTTGGCTAGGTTTTTTAATTTCTATTTGTACATCATTTTGTTCATAATTAGATTTCCATTTTGTTTTTCAGAAGTGGAAGCAGTGGCACACACGATATCCTGGGAACTATTGACTGGAGAAACCACAACATTAATTCCATGCGCCTACTGGTCAGACTGGATAAATAATAATAAACCAAGGAAGTACAGAAATGAAAAAGAAGATACAAGTCCTGCTATGCTAAAAAGTAGTCAAAACTTCTGTGATGAGGTATCAACAAAATGTAGCAAAACGTTTTTGATAATCCTTCCTTCCTTCCTTCCTTCCTACCATCACCACCACCACTTTTTTTAGCTATGGTTTCAAATGTATAAGCTCAGCAAAAATTCATAATGGGCATTGTCTCAGGTTTCAGTTTTCTTTTCTCTTGAAATTTGTATCTAAATATTTCATAGCATCTTCACATGCACAGGTGCACAGACACACACGTGCATATATATATATATATATATATATATATATATATATATATATATGTATGTATATAAAAAATAGGATAAATGTAAAAGTTATTTTGCCAGATAAGATTAATGCCATCAATAGTAGATTGAATATTACATCAGTCTGTAATCTAGTTATTATAGTAAAAGTATAATATGTACTATATAGATGCTGAATATATATATATAAACATAACAGTATACAGCAGGCCATAAGGCCAAGATAACTTATAAAGACTAAGATAGCCTGTGTAGGTCTACAAGGCCATACTCTGGAAATAAACATGTATTAGTAATAATATATAAATATATAATACAATAATGATTATGTAGCTAATTATTGATATATAGGTACTTTGAAAGGGACTTTTTCAAGGGCTAACCCTTTCAATATATCCCACCAATAATTAACAGAGCTATCTGTTTCTGATGTTTCTGCTATCTGCTTGTTTAATTAAGTCCAATTCTTAAACTTAACCATAAGGCTAATTTGGTTATAATTTAGCAGCAAACAGGCAAGATAACATTTAGCCCAACAGATAACTTTGAATCAAATATATAGAAAATAGAAGGCCAACTATAATTTTCAATTTCTGTTGTGGTAGTTTTATTTGTTTTATATTTATGCAAAAGAAAGCTACTGCTGAAATAAGGAGAAAGGAATTTTTAATTTATCATACCTCAAGATCTATTAGAGCAATTCGAGGGAAATTGAGGTACTATTACTATACTTATCCCTACTTCCTTTCTTCTTATTTCAGCAGTAGCTTTCTTTTGCATAAATATAAAACAAATAAAACTACCACAACAGAAATTGAAAATTATAGTTGGCCTTCTATTTTCTATATATTTGTTTCGAAGTTATCTGTCGGGCTAAATGTTAAATTTAAGAATTGGACTTAGTTAAACAGGCAGATAGCAATCAGAAACAGATAGCTCTGTTAATTATTGGTGGAATATATTGAAAGGGTTAGCCCTTGAAAAAGTCCCTTTCAATATATCTATATATTAATAATTAGCTACATAATCATTTATTGTATTATATATTTATATATTATTACTAATTACATGTTTATTTCCAGGGTATGGCCTTGTAGACCTACACAGGCTATCTTAGTCTTTATAAGTTATCTTGTCCTTATGGTCTGCTGTATACTGTTATGTTTATATACATATTCAGCATATATATAGTACATATTATACTTTTACAATAATAACTATATATATATAATCCAATTAATCCTATTAATTGAAAATTAAATAGAGAGATAAAAATTAATAAAAATATATATTAAAAATAAATAAAAAATAGTAGAAAAGCTAACATCAGTAGCAGCAGAAAAGCACAGTCCGCTACATGTTGCTTATAATAAACTAAAGTAAAATAGGATTTTTGCCAGTAGCATGGCAAACCAGTTGAGTGAAAATGAACTGAGCCAAATAAAATAACAATAACAGAAAATATATGGGGGGGAATAAAGAAGGAGAGGGTATGTTGAAGCAACATTCCTAGAATAATTTAGAAAATTAAGCCAATTAAAATAAATTTAGCGGCAACCCTCGTAGGCACCCGTTTCCGTATTATGTGAAATCTCACTAAGGTGGAAACGTTGACTAACAACATTACATGACCAAATAAATTAAAAATAATAATTAATAAAATGAAATAAAATAGACTGACCATTATGCCCCATCTCGACAGAGGATCACGATAGTCAGGGAATCACTGCACATTTCCACCTTAGTGAGATTTCACATAATTCTGAAATGGGTGCCTACAAGGGGGGGCTCCACTAAATTTCTTTTAATTGGCTTAATTTTCTAAATTATTCTAGGAACGTTGCTTCAACACTACCCTCTCCTTCTTTACCCCCCTATATTTTCTGTTATTGTTATTTTATTCGGTTCAGTTCATTTTCACTCAACTGGTTTGCCATGCTACTGGCAAAAATCCTATTTTAATTTAGTTTATATATATGTAACCTTTAACTAAATTAAGTAATAAAGAAAATGATACAGGAAAGAAAAATGAAAAAAAGAAATAAAATCAGTATACCAAACATTGGCTGCAAAGCGTTACCTACCACATACTATAGTAATATAATTTGAATATAAATTAGTAATATGCCAGTTGTATGGTAATCCAAGTAAGTGGCGAATAGAAAGTAAATCAGCATGTAATTACAGAAACAAACAAATAAAGAAAATTATACAGGATAGAAAAATGAAAAAAAAGAAAGAAAATCAGTATACCAAACATTGGCTGCAAAGCGTTACCTACCACATACTATGGAAATATAATTTGAATATAAATTAGTAATATGCCAGTCATATGGCAAGCCAAGTAAGTGGCAAATAGAAAGTAAATCAGCATGTAATTACAGAAACAAACAAAGAATATAAATTAGTAATATGCCAGTCATATGGCAAGCCAAGTAAGTGGCAAATAGAAAGTAAATCAGCATGTAATTACAGAAACAAACAAAGAAGGGGGGGGGGGAGTAAATTGAGATAAAGGAATGCACTCCTAAAATAATTTGGGTATGACAATTAATAAAAATACGAAATAATATAAATTTTTAAAAAATGTCAGTTAATTCAAATTTAGTGTACTCCTTTGATAATTCAAAATTATATGAAACATCACTATAAACAAAGACAAAAACTAACCACAGTAATGTGACCAACAGGGTGAAACAAAATTAAAATAAAATATACAAACCATTGTACCCATCTTGTCAGAAATCCACAAGGCCAACAATAGCCAGGGAATCAAAGTGTTTTGAACATTAAACAAATCAATATATTACCAAACTCACAGATACACTAATCAGCCTGCCAGTGCAATAAATTTGAGTAATGGTGGCCCTTACACAATGAAAAATTATAGTAGAATAGATCAGAGCATTCACAAAGCAAAACCGAAACACTGGTACAGAGTAACAGTTAAATAAAAGTACATCCAAAAGAAATTAACTATAGATGGTAGTATGAGTGGCCCATTACCATCTCACTGCTAACCATGTAACATAAAAATAAATTTTAACTAAATAAGTAATAAAAAAATTAATAAATAAATATAAATAAATAATTATAAATCAATATTAATAAATAAGTAATCTTTATACTTATTTATATTTATTTATATTTATATTTAATAAGTAATAATAAATAAGTATCTATAATATTAAATTGACATAAAAAGGAATAAAATACACTGTTGGAGAAATTTAAGAATTTTATATTTTTATGAAGATTAAAATGATATGGCTTTAAATTAACTATATAATATCAGTGTAGATACATCATAGTTTACCATTAATAAAACTATGTACATAGTGTGAAGGCATCATTTTTAATTGTATCTCATATTTGTAACTACCTTCACAACAACATACCAGGTATTGCACTACTTCGAATAAGTAATGCTTCTCTAGTAGAGAAGACTACTGTTATTTATTTTCAGTGCCGATATTATATAGTTAATTTAAACCCATATCATATTATGTTTTTATTTACTATTTATTTTTTTATTTACTTTTTATTTTTTTATGTTTTATTTACTTTTATTTACAGTTTTTATTTACTAATTTGTAAAATTACTAACTAATATTTATAATAACTATTAAGTGCTCCTCAGATTATAGTTAACTATCCCCTTCCAAAGAGTTACTGTTTTCTTTTCATGTAAACAGGGAGAAATTACAGATATAGAATGTAGAGATGCAGTGGAAGATAAGGACTATAGTGAAACTGGAGAAAAAAAGTTAGAATGCAGTTTGGACAAAGGTTTTCTGTGTTCTTACAGAAATCAACCAGATCGGCATTGTTTGGACTACAAGATACGCTACTACTGTTCCTGTGGTGAGTGCATGAAAACTTGTGATGAATATATTTTTGTGAACTTAATAGCTCATGAAGATAATTTTATTTTAGCGTTATAATTCATTCCAATTACACGGCCTTAATAGAGTCCGATATTGTTATTTTTTCATCACTACCTTCCCATGCTAGGAGTGGGTAATTTGCACTGCTCAGAAGGAATATGATAATGCACAAAATATGTTGCTTAAATAAGTATGTTAATATAAAAAACTAAAAGGAAGCAGAAAAATAGAAATCCAATCTTCTTAGAATGCTATTTTTAAAAATGGCAGTACATCATTTTTTTTTCTTATTAAAATCCAAATATAAAAAGTAATAGAAAGGTAACAGAAGAAAGAATAAATGAAGAACTGGGAAACTTAATTCTGTGAGTGTGAAGTTGGACACTGAATGGATGTTTTTTTTTTTTTTTTTCATGTAAACCCCAAACATGTGAGGTGTTAGAACCTATAGTACTTAGTACCGTGCTTGGGTTGGAGGTTGAGAAGACGAAAGAAGATATTTGTTGACATTGGACTTGAAGTTCTGTAGACTGTAATTTTCAGGAAATACGTATGAAGGAAGGTTGTTCCAGAAAACGGCAGTTGAATGAATAAACGAGGAAGATGAAAAGTTGGTTCTGTGAGTTTGAAGTTGGACAGTAAATGGATGTTGGCTGGTGGCGGCACGTGTTCGGACTGTTTTGAAAGAGAGAGCAGGAATTATAGAAGCTAATTCAGAAGAAAAGTGCCCATGGAAGTATCTGTAGACGAGGCATGCAGCAGAAACAGTACATCTATGAGACAGCGAGTGCAGAGACTCTGTTAAAGATGAGTCATTAATTAACCTAACTGCCCTCTTCTGAATGGAATCAAGAAGCCTGAGAGAGGTTTTGGGGGCACCACCCCAGATGTGGGAACAATATTCCATGGCAGGGCGGATTTGCGATTTATACAGAGTGAGCAGCTGTTTGGAAGAAAAGTAACGCCGAGAGCGAAAAAGAAAACCCAGTTTTTTTATTTATGCAGAGGGAGCAATATTTGTGATGTACCTAAGCCAAGAGAGAGAGATTAGAAGTTAGGATAATCCTGCTAGAGATATTGGGCATTACTGCAATAGTTGCTATTTAGGAAAGGAAAACATTGTGCAGGGAAAGTTTTCTCAAACTGGAAAGCAAAAATGCAGTATACTGTTAGTATTAGTATTGGTAGTGACATATGATGCTAGGAAGCAACCTTATACACATCACTTTTTTGTCTGTCCTCTGTAATAATTTGTCTAATCTTTCCTAAACTTAATCCAAATGACCCACTTCTACAATACCAGATGGAAGTTTGTTTCTATGTAACCATCACTTCTTAAATTTAAATGTATGCCTCGTCAAAGAAATAGTAAAGATAGTAACCTCATTTACTTTCTTCAATATGTTTAAAGCATAAAATACTTCAATCAGGCTCCTTACAAGTGCCTAGTTTCCAGACACTGCAGTTTGCAGAAATGAAGTCTATCAAAAAGTGTGCCCATAACTAATTTTCTTGCTCTTCAGTGCATCCATTCCAACAGAGCATTGCCTCATACATGATAACCCCTGGCATGGTGCCGTGAAGGGTATTGTATAGTCGTGGTACCTGCGTGTACCGGTGAACTGTACAATAAAGATCTTATTTATAATGACATTCTTGTCCCAGCTGTAAAAATTCCTGTATATTATTGACAGAATTCCATGAGCTATCCTTGTAGCCTGTCTACACTGTTCAGAGAACTTCATGCTGGATTGTACAATTACTACTATGTCTTTTTTGTTCTCAAATACCATGAATGGAATATCACATAACTGGTATGTTATTCTGGAATTATTACCCATATGCAGTACCATGCATTTATCAATGTTAAATCTCAATTTCTGCTTTTCAGCCCATCTGTCTAATTTCTCTAGGTCTTGTTGCAGTAGCATACCCTGATTCCTATCATTAACCACCTTTGTATCATTAGCAAACTTAGATATTATATTTGATATGCCTTCATCAATATCATTAATAAATATTGAAAACAGTCTTTAGTCCTTGAGGCCATCGCAGACATTCTCTGAAGTATGATAATCTAGGGCTTGCTATTTGAGAGTCTAAAACATTGATGGAACTGATATTCAGGTGACACTTGAGTCAAGTGAACTGAATTTCAGCAAAGTTCAGTCGTTCTGCAACAACCAAATCCTCTGCTTGCACCTTCATGATATGTGTATGTAGAACACTTGTGTTGATATTGTTTCATTACGACTGCTTACATTTCTGCAACATTAGATCATTTATAAAATATTAGATATTATATATAATTATTTCCACTTAAACCAAAAAGATAACAATATAAGTTTAAAAGGGTATTTTGGATGTAGGTATTGAATAAGGAAAAACTATTGTAATAAGGAAAAAATTTTTGCATTAAGTGGCTTTTTAATTTTGATAGAAAACATAAAGGTATTGAAAAGCAACTTACATTTCAGTATGTCTCTGTATACCTTTTCCATAATGAAATTACACTTAAAAACTTTAAAAACTTATAGGTTATATGATTACTACCAGTTCTGCTTACAAAGAACAATTAAAAAATAAAACAAGAGCTTTCTTGCTAGCATCCTGCATGGAGGAACTAGGAAAAACAATGGATTACTCTCACTATCTTTAATGATGCTGCTGCATATAGGACATATGTGTAGTTCAAACCTGCTCGTTCTTTCCACATTTCATTTGAATAACTCTTATATATAATTGTAAAGAACAGTTGAAAAATTACATCATGATAATTCATGCACTGTATAGAATTTTTAATTTGTAGTTTGGTTTAAAATAAACATTTATATTTTGTGATCATGTTTCTGGAAATGCATTAACCTTTTCCTCATAATACTGTATATTAATATATTGATTAGCATAATATAAACCAGTGAAAACAATCATTCAACAACGATAATGATTCTTTATCGAACAGAACTTTTATAACAAGATTATTAAAAAAATTATATTGAATAAAAATTTAACTTCTGCACTCTATTAAAGTAATTATCTTCTTTAAATGTTAACACTATACATGGATATAATTTAATTTTCCAGCAACAACAACTGCTGAAACCACATTGATAGTTATTCCAGTGACATCCTTTTATGTTCGTAAGTAACTCTATAAATTATTTTTGTTGCTCATAGTTTTTGATTTTGTTGAGTTTAGCAGCCAGTAATTAAGAGCAGCTAATCCATATTCAGGATGAATTCACATGAATTCATCCTCTAGCACTCTTCATAAAAAAAAAAATTCTTTTAAATTGATTTGTCACTATTCATTTTTCTATAATTCTGAGAAGGAAAACTGGTCTTATATCCTCCTTAAAACAACTGTGGTTTAAAGTGTACCCTGCAGAAATATTTCAGAGGGGGATATTCACAAAAGTGAAATTAAATTATTGCAAAGCTATAGAGGGGGACTTAAAGGTGCTTTGATTCTCTGAAGAAATACATTTGCAGTTGTGAAATTCTTATTGACGCAGACCCTACATAGAAATAAAAAGCTCAAAATGCTTAATGAGATATTATTTCTCTGTTCTGCTAGCTTAGAATTTGATGACAAATTTGAAGTGATAAAAGCAAAGTCACCCTAAATATGATATAATGAAGTACAGAAGAATGACTACAAGAAATTTCAGGAATGAAAAACTCTAAAAGTGCCTGTTGAGATAGTGTGTCTCTTATCAATTCATTATAAACTGCAATGCTAAATTTAGAGAAAGAAAAAATAAAGTCCACCTAATAAAATTCTGATGGGAGTTGTGAGACATAAAAGAAAATAAAAATAGATTGGGAAATTCAACTGTGATGACCCATCTCCTCACCGAAGACTATAAGGCACACAACACCTGCTGTTGTGCCTTGTAGGAAGAACATAGGATTTTAATAACCTCTCAACCTAGCAAATGACAGCTCTTATTCCTACATGAGAACCAGTGAATGAATGCATTTCTTTTCAATAGAACTCTTGTAGCTTTGAAAAATGAGTGAAAACATGGGATCACAAATATAAATACCAAATAATAATGTTTCTGGAGAGATAAAACTAATGATGAAATTTTCAGAAAAGAACCAAATGAAACAAAAATTATTAAATATACAATGATTTAATAGACAAAAAAGCATGGTAGACAGGAAATTAATACCAAGTTATTCTTTGCATTCTTTTGGATTTTTATTAGATTTTCCACTATTACTACCCATGCTATGCCTTTTGCACAAGATATAATTTACATTTTTACTTTTGTGTGATATAATAGAGAATCCATTATTTACTTTCACATAATATGTTAAAACAAAATATTCTGACTTATTAAAAGTTACATTTTGTGACATTTCACACTTGCTCCATTTCAGCTGTTTTCTTGAGAATTTAAAAGCTTCTTTAATTTTAAACAAACAGCTCAAAGAAGCCTTTAGTAAAAAGTTAACAATTGTTAACCTCCTCAAAAGAAATTTAAGGCTCTTTTCTGGATGGAGAGAGTGGTTGATAAATGCAAAATAACTAAAAACACAAATCCATGCTTCTGGTATTAACCATGCATAAATATATTCCATTTACTGACTTTTCTTACATTTTTCTGTAAGATAGTTAATTAAAAATGTATTTCTTCTTCCCATAGTCTTTTAAAATTGATGTCTGCGAAAATAAAATAAAAACAGTTTTTCTTGTTTTTTTTTCAAAGAAAGCAATTTTAATTTGTAATTAATTTTATTTTTTAAATAAACTTTGCCAAGATCATATTCCAAAATAAGAGTACATTTTCTTGGTAAGCCAGGGACAATTAGCATCACTTTACATCACATCAATCAGTTCTAGACTTGTATAAACTTAAAGTGGAGTTCTTTAGATCGCCCCTGACTCTAAGGATTTTTTTTTTTTTTTGTATGAAAACCTAAAACCCTAGAGGTATTAGTATATTAGAAATATATATTAGAACATATAGTACTTAATACTGTGCTTGGGTTGGAGGTGGAGAAGTTGAAAGAAGATATTTGTTGACATTGGACTTGAACTTCTGTAGACTGTAATTTTCAGGAAATACGTATGAAGGAAGGTTGTTCCAGAAAACAACAGTTGAATGAATAAACGAGGAAGATGAAAAGAAGTTGGTTCTGTGAGTTTGAAGTTGGACAGTAAATGGATGTTGGCTGGTGGCGGCACATGTTCAGACTGTCTTGAAAGAGAGAGCGGGAATTATAGAATCCAATTCACAAGAACAGTGCCCATGGAAGTATCTGTAGAAAAGGCATGCAGCAGAAACAGTACATCTATGAGACAGAGAGTGAAGACACTCTGTTAGAGATGAGTCATTAATTAACCTAACTGCCCTATCCTGAATGGAATCTAAGAGCCTGAGAGAGGATTTGTTGGCACTGCCCTAGATGTGAGAACAATATTCCATGGTATAGCGGATTTGCGATTTGTTCGAGTGAACAGCTGTTTGGAAGAAAAATAACGATGAGAGCAAAAGAGAAAACCAAGTTTTTTGGATGCAGATGAAACAATATTTGTAATGTGCTTGTGCTGAGAGATATTAGAAGTCAGGATAATCCCCATAAAAAAGAAATATATCATATTGCCTAGAAATCAGAGTGCCACCAAAGATAAGCATAGGAACAGAAGAATCCTTTTTGCGAGATATAAGACAAGACTGAGTTTTAGAAGGATTGAAATCAACTAAGTTATCTTTGTTCCACTGGAGATTGGCATTTAAGGAATTGGTAGCAGATATTCAAGAAGTTAAAGCTGATTGAGCAGGGCAAGGTTTCTCAAACTGGAAAGTGGAATGCAATGTGCTATCATCACCAAAACTCAGGATAGGATTTCCGGTCAATGAAAGAATATCATTAATATACAAGAGGAAAAGAATGGGGGAAAAGAAATGAACCTTGGGGGATACCAGCATTAGTGTAGAAGTTAGAAGACAGAGAGCAATCTACCCTCATCCTCAGCGAGCAGTCAGAGAGAAAACTGGATAACCAATTACAAAAAACAGTTAGCAAACCATAAGTTGGAAACTTGTTTAGAAGACCTTTATGCCAAACATGATCAAAAGCCTTTGAGATGTCAAGAGCGACTGCTTGTGTTTCACCAAACTTTTCCATTGAATTTGTCCATAAATGGGTAACATAAACCAAATATCACCAGTGGATCAACACT
Source organism: Mastigoproctus giganteus (assembly GCF_048544385.1). Classification (NCBI taxonomy): domain Eukaryota; kingdom Metazoa; phylum Arthropoda; class Arachnida; order Uropygi; family Thelyphonidae; genus Mastigoproctus; species Mastigoproctus giganteus. The sequence continues at coordinate 261,512,219 of NC_143576.1, read as the reverse complement.
GATGGAATCCATGCTGGTGATCGTTGATCAGACGGAAGGTTTCTATGTAGTTAAAGAGTTGGTGGGTAATTGATTTCTCCATTACTTTAGAAAGAGTAGAAGTAATTGCAATGGGACGATAATTGGATGGGAAGGATTTGTCACCCATTTTAGGAACTGGCTGTATACGAGTAAATTTCCAAGCAGAAGGAAAAACACCTTGGAATAAGAAAGTGGAAAAAGGCGACAAAAAACAGCAGTAAGTTCAGGAGCAAGGGTTTTGAGAACAAGTGGAGAAATAACATCAGGACCAGCAGCTTTCTTAGCATCAAGATTCGTCAAAATCCTTCTGACATCCTTTTGAGGAAAGATCACAGGAGGCATTGAATGGAGTGTGTTGGGAATGGTTGGAGGTGTTTTACCAAGATCATTAATACATGAGTTGGAAGAAAAATGGGATGCTAGCAGATCAGCTTTATCCTTGGCTGAAGTGACAATAGAACCATCTGATTTAGACAGAGGTGGTAGGAAAGATGGGCGAAAGTTGAGGCCAATAGCTTTGGCAAGAGACCAGTATGCTCGGCTACCATTAGGGCAAGAAGCAAGTTTTCTACTCTTAGCCTGTTCAAAATCTAGTTTGGGCTGATTAATAACTGCTTTACAATTATTGCAACCTTTGGTGTAGGCAAAAAATGAAACTGAAGAATTGGAAACAAGCCAATTACGATATGCAACATTCTTTTCTCGAACAGCCTTAGCACATTTATTGGAAAACCAAGGTTTAGATAAAGGACGAGATTTGGATCTCGCCATGGTGTTCATCATAACCTCAAAGAACATCAGTCATACTGCATGACAAAAGAGATGGGGAAGGATTGACCGGAACTTAGCTCTGGAGACTAAACATGGGTTCCACCACTTCGAGACTCCAATAAGCAAAGTTGTGGTATTGCACTGGTTGATGAGAGTCGTCTACCACCTAGTATTGCCTGGTAACACAGAGGGGGATGGCATTCCTCCATGTGGTGTGGGTGCCACACCTTGACCCATGCTTACATTGGTTCAGACCTGGGTGGTCACCCACAGTGTGCTTGTGCATGTGGGTTATACCCGGGATTACTAACAGTCCCATCGTGAAGGTGCAGGGGTGACTAAGGATGCTCTCATAATTATGGCTAAGGGTTTACTTACTTCCCTCTTGCTGCCTCCTTCATTAAAATTGGATAGATTCCATCTGCCTCAGGTGCCTTTTTTATGTTTAACTTCAACATTTTCTCCTCCACTTTACTCTCAGTTATTACAAAATCACTTAGCTCCCTTTTAGAGTTTCATAATCTTCTGGCATTCCCCACCTTGAATAACCCCTCTTGTGTGAATGTAGATGCAAAATACTCATTCAGTTTATCAGCTACTTGAGCAGGATTGCCAATAGTCGAACTATCTATGTTAAATGTACCAATCTGATTCATCCCCTTCCTTCTAGAGTTTACATATTAGTAAGAAGTCCTTGTTTTTCTTTGCATCCTTTGCCAAAGATTTCTTGTAATCTGCCTTTGCCTGCCTAAACTCTTTGTGACTTGATTACAGACTAGCTTATATGTGCCATAGGCTTCTGTGTCACCTAATAATTTATATGCATCCCATGCATTTTTCTTCTCTGCCATGAGCCTCATTAATTCATCCGACATTGATTTAGGCCTGAACCTTGAACAGTATTTTTTAGTTGGTATGAAAAGCCTAGTAGCCTCCAAGATTAAGTTCCCAAAGGCTTCCTATTTAGAATTCACCATTGATAACATCATCAGTTGATCCACTGTATAGAATTTAAAAACTGTCTGAGACCACTGTATTCACCTTTATGAAAACAAAAACCCTTCCCTTTACCTTGATGGTAGTCAAGTCACAGTGATCACTGTGATCACTATCACTTAGTAGTTCCTTTATCTGCAAATTTTTAATGCATGAATAATCACTGCTGATAATCAGATCAAGGGTATTACTCCCTCTGGTTGCACCTTGAACATGTTGCAGTAGAAAACAATCCTCCAATAAATGCACAAAAGTCTTGGGCGCCTTCGTAGCCAGGTGGGCAGGAGCCGCAGTGCGCAGCACACGCTTCTTGATTAGACCAGGGATCGAGCCCGTGACCACCAAATATGGAGGATGTGGAAAGGTCAGGGAATGACTACCGCATATCCCCAGAGCAATATGGTCTTAGTTGCTAATGCTCCTAAAAACCAAATAACAACAACAACAACAAAAGTCTTGGTAGACTGTGAGTGACAAAAGCACAAGTTCCAGTTAATTATTTTTGGAAAGTTAAAATCCCCCATTACAAGACATTCTGATTTACTGGCCCATTCTTTTTCTCTGCACAACTGTTCATTGTACTCATCAGAGTCATAGACCTATAACATACTCCTAATCTTATTTTCCCTTTTCCAGTGTTTCTGTTACACCAAACAGATTCAGCAATGCACTGTCCACCCGTGTCAACTGGATGCACTTCCTTAGATTTTATGTGTTTCTTATCTAACAGCATAACCCTCCTGTCTGTCCTTTCTGTACAGATTATACTCCCCAAATTCCAATTCCACACTGCTTATATCTGTGTGACACCATGTCTCTGATATCCCAACAATATCTGCCTTTGATGTCTTGATCAGCACTTCAAATTCATCAATTTTATTTACTATACTTCTAGCATTAGTGTACATGCAAGTATACATACACTTGTTTTTACATATAGGCACCTCCGTAGCCAGGTGGGAAGGAGCAGCAGTGCGTAGCACACGCTTCTTGATTAGACTGGGGTTCGAGCCCGTCACCACTAAATACAGAGGATGCAGAAAGGTCAGGGATTGACCACCGCATATCCTGGAGCAATATGGCCTTAGTTGCTAATGCTCCTAAATAACAAACAAACAAACAACAACTTGTTCTTACTCTTAGTTACCTTAACACAGCCCATGTATTTACTTGTTCCATGATGACTCTCAGCAGCTCTTGAACTCACCAGCAACTTGCTTTCCAGGCTGCTGCTCCTTACAATAGAGGCAGTGCAAGAATCACTTTCGCCTCTGCCTGCAGCTACTGTTAATCTTTTAGTCTGTGAATCCCCCAATCTAGCAGTTTTCCGACCCACCTAACAGTGCCTTGATAGCATCAGCAAATATTCTTGCACCTTTTCTATTTAAATGTATCCCATCCCTGTAGAAGCAGTCTCTCCTGTTAGCAAGCACAGACCACACTGAAAAAAATTCTACCCCATGAGCCTTGCACAATCTCTGCAGAGCAAATTGATTGACAAGGTTCTCATCATATACTCTCTCCTATCATGTCTGGGCAGAATTGCAGAAACTTTCAAATTTAATCCTAACTCGCGACTTTTTTTCCAGCATTGACCTGCACTTGTTAAGTTTGTTTGTTATTTGATTTTTAGGAGCATTAGCAACTAAGGCCATATTGCTCCGAGGATATGCAGTGGTCATTCCTTGACCTTTCCGCATCCTCCATATTTGGTGGTCACGGGCTCGAACCCCAGTCTAATCAAGAAGTGTGTGCTACACACTGCTGCTCTTGCCCACCTGGCTACGGAGGCGCTAGTTAAGTAAATCTGCAGATCTCTTACTCTTAAGGTCATTAGTGCCAAGGTCTACAACAGTATCATTTTTTATGCCCTTAAAAAATAATATCTGCCCTACAATATAAAAAAATTTTGCTCCTGGCAGACATACCTTAGTCCTGTTCCACCTATCCTTTTTGCATAATATATTCCCTGCCTCCATGACAATAGAGTCACCCACAATAACTAGTTTCTGTAGGACCAGCACATTCGGCCTTGGAGATTGCCACTGTGTTGCCTGATGCACAGGAGTGAGCTCTGGCATTGAATTGGGCAGCTGGGAGCTTGATGGGCCCTTATATTAATTTATTTGAGGTCATTTGCCCTACACTTCAAACTCTCATAGATGTCAATGAGAAGGCTGAGTTAGCATTAGCATTAGTAGAGGCATATGATGCAAGAAAGCAAGCTTATGCAGCATCAGCCAAAAAAAAAAAACAAAACACACTTCCACTTCACCCCTCCGTTCGTTCAAAATACCTGTCCAGCTGAGCCTTAAATTTATTTAGGCTATCAACTTCCACAACAAGGGATGGAAGTCTGTTCCACCAACCAACTACCCGCTGGCTAAAGGCAAATTTCCGCAATCTATCCTGCATCTGTCTTTCCTCAATTTGAATTTATGCCCTCTCAGGTGATTATTCTGAGCAAGAGGAAGAATCTCATCAGCATTGAGCATGCTCAAATCATTCAAGGCTTTATACACCTCTATCACATCACCTCACCGTTGCCTAGTCTCCAAACACTGTAATTTACAAAACTTAAGCCTTTCTTCGTAAGAGTACCCCTTTGTTCCATTCACTAATCTTGTTGCCCTTCTCTGTACTCATTCCAGCAACTCTACATCCTTCTTGAAATGAGGCCTCCAGACCTGTATATTCAAGGTGTGGCCTGACCATTGCCTTATACAAGGGAATAATCACCTCCTTATCCCTGCTAGAAAAATTCCTGTATATCATTGACAAGACACCATGAGCTACTCTTGCAGCCCATCTGCACTGCTCAGAGAACTTCATATGTGCCTGCACAATTACCTCCAGGTTCTTTTCATTCTCTACCACTGTCAGTGTAGTACCACAGAGTCGATACGTTGCTGTGGGGTTGCTGTTTTCCATATGTTGTCAATGTTAAACATCATTTGTCACCTCTCAGCCCATCTGCTCAACTTTTCCAGATCCTGTTGCAGCAGCATGGTGTCAGTAGTGTCCTTAACAACCCTGCCAACCTTTGTATCATCTGCAAACTTGGACATTAAGCTTGATATATACCATCATCAATATTATTTATAAATACAGAAAACAATAATGGACCCAACAGTGAACCCTGAGGGACTCCACTAATAACATTAGTCCACGATGAGCAGTGTCCATTGATTATCACTCTCTGTCTTCTCCCCCTCAACCACACCTTTAACCATAGCAGCAATTTGCCTCCAATGTCACACTGCTCCAATTTGTGCAGCAGTCTTCTATGTGCAACAGTATCAAAAGCCTTTCTCAGATCCAAGTATATAATATTTAAGTTATTCCCTGCATCCAGTTCTTTTGTGACTGCATCATAGTATCCAATCAGATTGGTCAGGCAAGACTTCCCCTTAACAAAACCGTGCCGTGTCTGAGCTATAACTGAAATCTTGTCTAGATGATCCTGTAGTGTTTCTTTAACCAGTGACTCCATTAATTTTCCTGGAACAGAAGTTAAACTCACAGCTCTATAATTACTTGTGTCAGCCTTTGATCCCCCTTTGTGAATTGGGGTCACATTTGCACAACTCCAGTCTATGGGTACCTCCCCTGAGTCCAAGGAAGCTCTCAAAATTATAGCTAAGGGTTTGCTTACTTCCTTTGCCACCTCCTTTAATATAACTGGATAGATCCCATCCACCCCAGGTGCCTTTCTTGTGTTTATCTTCAACAATTTCTTCTCCATTTACTCTCAGTTATTACAAGATTCTCTAGCTTACTGCCAGAGTTGAATACACCTCTGGCATTCCCCTCGCTGAATAACTCCTCATGTGTGAATGTCGATGCAAAATATTCATTTAGTTTGTTAGCTACCTGAGCAGGATCAACAACTGTTGAACCATCAATATCAAGTGGACCAATCTGATTCATCCCCTTCCTTCTAGAGTTTACATAAGTAAAGAACTCTTTCCTGTTTTTCTTTGCATCCCTTGCCAAAGATTTCTCGTAATCTGCCTTAGCCTGCCTAACCTCCTTTCTAACTTGGTTGTATCTATCATAGGCTTCTGTGTCACGTGTTAATTTATATGTATTCCATGCAATTTTCTTCTCTGCCATATGTCTCATTAGTTCATCTGACATCCATTTAGGCCTAAACCTTGAACAATATTTCTTAGTTGGTATGTAAAGCCTAGTAGCTTCCAAGATAAGTTCTTTGAATGCTTCCCATTTTGAATTTGCTGTTGGTAACATCATCAGTTGGTCCCACTGTATAGAATTTAAATATTGTTTCAGACCATCGTAGTCACCATTACGAAAGCAAATAACTTTCCCTTTACCCCTGATGGTAGTTACCTCTTTGAGTAAATCCCACTTGAGCACACTGTGATCACTGCCACCTAGTGGTTCCTCTATCTGCAGATTCTTAATGCATTAGCATTAGCATTAGTAGAGGCATTTGATGCAAGAAAGCAAGCTTATGCAGCATCAGCCAAAAAAAGAAAAAGAAAAAAAAAAAACCACTTCCACTTCACCCCTCTGTTCGTTCAAAATACCTGTCCAGCTGAGCCTTAAACTTATTTAGGCTATCAACTTCCACGACAAGGGATGGAAGTCTGTTCCACCAACCAACCACTCGCTGGCTAAAGGCAAATTTCCGCACGTCTATCCTACATCTGCCTTTCCTCAATTTGAATTTATGCCCTCTCAGGTGATTATTCTGAGCGAGAGGAAGAATCCCATCAGCATTGAGCATGCTCAAACCATTCAAGGCTTTATACACCTCTATCAGATCACCTCGCTGGTGCCTAGTCTCCAGACACTGTAATTTGCAAAATTTAAGCCTTTCTTCGTAAGAGCACCCCTTTGTTCCATTCACTAATTTTGTTGCCCTTCTCTGTACACGTTCCAGGAGGTCAACATCGTTCTTGAAATGAGGCCTCCAGACCTTTATACAGTACTCTAGGTGTGGCCTGACCATTGCCTTATACAAGGGAATAATCACCTCCTTATCCTTGCTAGAAAAATTCCTATATATCATTGACAATACACCATGAGCTACTCTTGCAGTCCATCTGCACTGCTTAGAGAACTTCATATATGCCTGCACAACCACCCCCAGGTCCCTTTCATTCTCTACCACTGTCAGTGTAGCACCACAGATTCTTAATGCATGAAGAATCTCTACTGATAATCAAATCAAGAGTATTACTCCCTGAAAAGTTGCCTCCCGAACATGCTGATGTAGAAAACAATCATCCAATAAATCCACAAAAGCCTTGCTAGTGTGTGAGTGACCAACCCACAAATTCCAGTCAATATCTGGGAAATTAAAATCCCCCATTATAAGACTCGCTGATTTACTGGCCCACTCTATTTCCCTGTACAGTTTCTTATTATACTCATCAGAGTCATTAGGCGTATAGCACACTCCTACTCTTAATTTTAATCTCCCAATTCTTATGTCACACCAAACTGACTCAACACTGCACTGTCCAGCTATGTCGACTGGCTTCACTTCCTTGGATTTTATGTGTTTCTTAACTAACAGCATAATCCCCTCCTCCCTTCCTATCCTGTCTATCCTTTCCCTAAACGTTGTACTCCCCAAATTCCAGTTCTACATTCCTTATATCTGTGTGATACCACGTCTCTGATATCCCAATAATATCTGCCTTTGATGCTTTGAGCAATACCTCAAATTCATCAAATTTATTTACCAAACTCCTAGCCTAATTGGTTGGTGCCTAATGTCTTCACAGTCTCTGCACCTAGCACACATAAAAATTGTGTTGATCATTCCTGTTCTAGACAGGTTTGCAAACATTTCATATTTTGCACATTGTTTTAGACTATGATGCCTTGGAGAATAGTCCCCTTCAGTTCTCCCACAAGCCACAGCACTCTGGCTATTCTGTGAGCACTGCTTTGCTGCTCTAGTCTAGGTCATGATTCCGTTAAGTATAATTTAATTAACAATGAACTTTAATAAGATTAATAAATTTTACTGATTAATTGATAATACACTACTATACTAATCTAACAGATTTCTAATACAGTGCTATGTTTTTCGCTATCTAGTTTTATGTTAACCTTAACCTATTCCATATCATATAGAACGTGCCAAGATCCTGCCAGAACCTGCCAAGTCTGAGTTCAAACAATATCGGCAAGTTACAAACATAAAATCTATGGACACTTAGTATTAACTTTCAAAATCACTATCTAAATTCAAAAATAAACCACGGATCTTGGCTAGATCTATAAAGCTAGTTATAGAAAATAATTTAGTATAACAATTAAGTCAATAAAATGACTAAATATAAATTAAAACTTAGCATTCGCCGGAGCTGCAAAAATCTTGGTTCACATGGTAATAGCCTCATCAAACAGAATAATAAACCTTATATGAATGGGATGTGGATGTCAAAGAAAAGTTGGCTTAGGGTCCCATAATCCTTTGAGCCAGTTCTGGTTTACTGTATTTAAGTTTATGTGAATCACTCCAGAAGACTCCATGGATGTATGATGATAAAAATGGTAATAATCAATTTGATTACAATTTTTTCTCATAATATTTCATTCAAACTTTTTGTTTTTTCAGCACCATGCTCTGAATTTGTTCCTCTTATTGACGGGCCAGAACCTCTACCTGACTCCAAGCTTCGTTCCTCTAGTAGTATGTCATATGTTACTGGACCTCAAAATGTTCGCCTCAGCACAATGAAGGGAAAGAAATTTGGTAAATTTAATTTATATTTTGCTTGTTATTCTGTTAAGACACAATAACTGCCATTGCTCACTACCTAAAAGCATTATTTATATCTTAAACCGTTTTATGTTTTCTTGAATTTAAGTACTCATAATGCATAAAGTTACTGGCTTATAATGAACTTCAATATAATGCACTGACATGAGGTGAAACATTAACTGAATTATGTAATTAATAATACAAGTTTAATTATTATCAGAAAATGTTTGACACATTTGGGTCACTGATTAAAATTGAAATCTTAGTTGAATTTCATTTAAAGTTGGTAGTAGCCTGCAAACTGTTCCAGGTAAATTTTCTGGAGGGCAGAATAAATCAAGGCACCTTATATGCTCATGAATCCCATGTTAGTAAACAAAATAGCAGAGCAGTTTACCTTATAGTGAAGCAAAAGTTTAAGCCTAAGCTTTCTTTCCTGAAACAAAGGATGTAATTGCTGCACAGAGAGAATTTTGGACCTTTTTTGAAACTTGTTGGGCATCTTCATGAAACATGACATTCCAGTTATCCCAGCAGTTCAAAGAGAAGGATGTGTAAAGGAATGTAAATGGCATTGCACAGACTAGGAAAATGATCAAGCATCAAGCAGTAAATGAAGAAAAGTCAAAAAAAGAAAAGCAGCTAAAGCATGAAAGTTAAAAAACAAAAAGCAAAGTCAGAAAAGTCAAAAGCAGTTGCAAACTTGGAACATGGTGGTGTTCTGTAAAACAAATGCTTCAATTGGATTTGAAAATGTTCCCATGCAAGAAAGATTACAGTGCTGCATAAACTTTCTGAAAACAACAGACAGAGATGACAAATTCAGCACATGAGATAAGGGAGAAATACAGTGCTGCACAACAACAACAGGGACTATGAACAAGCAGAGCATACGATTTTGGACAAAAGAACCTCCCCACCAGCTTAATGAGAAAAGCAGTAATGGAGGAAACTCATGTGAGTAGCCTTATCAAATCATGGTTTAGTTAGGCTCTCCAATTAAATCATTAACTTGCACTCCAGAATGACTTCCTACAGAGCTCATGGCAACTCAGCTTTCTGTGGACACCCAGTGATTTATATAAAATGGTGCCATACCACATAAATCTAATGTTGTTTTTGATTTTTTGCACACTTATTTTAGCCCACATATTGTTATTTTATCCTGATTGTCACAACAGCAAGTATTTTTTGCTACTATTGAGTCCAGACATCCATGGGACTACCTTGTTGGGTTTCTTGAAAGAGTGGTTTTACAGATAGTCTGTTACACTCCTACATTGTTCAGTTATGTTGCAAAATTGACAAGGATATTGTTGTATCATTACAAATGTTGTACATCTTGAGGAACTGGTTCATAAAAAGTGGAGGACATATTGAACATGGGAAAAAAATAAGAATCTTTTTCCAAGAATCAGAACATAAAATTTAATAACGTTTGTAAAAATTAATGAATAAATGAGTTTCTTGGGAAACATTTAAATATGTCAGCATTTTTGTGCCACCCACCTATTTCTAATATCATTAGTAGTAACATGTAGCAACAGATAAGCCTAAGCCTATGGAGCCCCTTTAGCATTAATGGAATCTTAAATGTAGTTCACTCATCAATGAACTCACCAGAATAATAGTTTCCCAACAAAATATAACATCCATTGTACAAAATAAAACATTTGATGTGAAATGTTTGGATATATTTTAATATACAAGAAAAATTAGCATTAGCAAGGGCACATGATGCAAGAAAGCAAGCTTATATAGCATCAGCCAAAAAAAAACAAAAAAAAACACCCATCCACTCGCTCCAAATGTTTGTCTAGTTCTGCCTTAAATCTCTTTAAGCTATCAACTTCTACAATGACAGATGGAAGTTTGTTCCAGCAATCAACTACCTGCTGGCTAAAGGCAAACTTCTGCACATCTATCCTATAACTGTCTTTCCTCAATTTGAATTTATGCCCTCTCAGGTGATTATTCTGAGCAAGAGGAAGAATCCCATCAGCATTGAGCATGCTCAAGCCATTCAAACCAAATGTGAAGTACTGCATATGGGTAGCAGTAACCCAAGAGAAATGTACCAACTCTGTGCTACTACACTCAGGGAGGTGGAGAATGAAAAAGACCTGGGGGTAATTGTGCAGTCAGATATGAAGTTCTCCAAGCAGTGCAGATGGGCTGCCAGAGCAGGTCATGGAGTTTTGTCAATATATAGGAATTTTGCTAGCAGAGACAAGGAGGTGATTATCCCTTTGTATAAGGCAATGATCAGGCCACACCTTGAGTACTGTATATAGGTCTGGAGGCCTCATTTTAGGAAGGATGTAGAGTTGCTAGAACGAGTACAGCCAAGAGAAGTGCAACAAGATTGATGAGAGGAACAAAAGGGTGCGCTTATGAAGAAAGGCTTAAATACTGCAAGTTGTAGCATCTGGAGAATAGGCACCTCCGAGATGATCTGATTGAGGTGTATAAGGCCTTGAATGGTTTGAGCAGGCTCAATGCTGACAGGATACTTCTGCTTTCAGACTAAGAACCTGAAGGGAATAGATTCAAATTGAGGAAAGACAGTTGTAGAATAGATTTGTGAAAGTTTGCCTTTAGTCAACGGGTAGTTTGCTGGAACAGACTTCCATCTATTGTTGTGGAAGTTGATAGCTTAAATAAATTTAAGGCTGAACTAGACACACATTTGGAGTGACCGGATGTGTGAAATGAGAAGGATTTTTTTTTTTTTTTTTTTTGGCTGATGCTGTATAAGCTTGCTTTCTTGCATCGTATGCCTCTGCTAATGCTAATCACAGGTGATTGTCAGATCACAAATATTACTCTGTCTTTTGCCTCTAACATGCTGCTGCAGAAAACAGCCATCCAATAAATCTATAAACATTTTGCTAATGTGTGAATGATATACTGCAAGTTCCAGTCAATATTTGATAATTTAAAATCTCACTTTGTAAGACATTCTAATTTACTAGCCTAATCTCTTCCTCTTTACAGTTGTTTGTTGTACTCAAAACACACTCCCTACTCTCAAATTTGCTTTCCAAGCACTTATGTCCTACTAAACTGACTGATTACACTGGCCAGCCATGTTAACTGAATGCACTGCCTTAGATTTTATGTGCTTCTTAACTAAGAGCATAAACTTCCCCCATCTTCTCTGTCTTTTCTATAACACCAGTTGCTGGTTAACAACCCCTCTAACAGAACACCTCACCACTATACACAGCAAATGTTTTGACTTATGCCAAGAACAGATGACTCAGTGGCATATGGGGGGAACCTGGAGCCCACAACAAAGTACACAGTGACAATAACAAAGTCCTTTCTGTATATATTATACTCTCCTTATTCAAACTCTGCATTCCTTATATTTGAGTGACACCATGTCTCTGATATCCAGATAGTCATCAAATGTCTGCATTTGATGAATTGACCGGCAGTTCAAATTCATCAAATTTATTTACCATGCTCCTAGCATTGGTGTGCATAAAAGCATACATGCACTTATGTTTACTCTTATTTATCCTAACACAGCCCATGTATTTACTTGTTCTATGAAATCTTTAATTTTATGGAACAAGTAAATATATAATTTAAACAGCAGGCCTTGAAATCTCTGACATCTTGCTATTGTTAATCAATTAATCTGTGTATCCTCCCGAAACTATCAGTTTTTCAACTCATCTAACACTGCCATAGGAGAATATTTGATAGCCCAAGAATATTCAATACCAGCAACAAATATTCTTGCACCTCTTCTATTTAAGTGTATCCCATCCTTGTAAAAACAGTCCTGTTTACAATCAGAGACCAATCTGAAAAAAATTCTACCCTAAGAGCCTTGCACAATCTCTCCAGGGCCAAATTGATTGATGAGGCTCTCATCTACTTCCTCTTGTCATGTCTGGCACAATTGTAGACACTTTCAAATTTAACCCTGACTTCCAACTTTTTTCTCAACATTGCCCAACACTTGTTAAGTAGGTCCTTTGATCTCCTACTCTTAATGTCATTAGTTCTAATGTGTACAACAATCTCATCTATTGTGCCTTTAAAAAATGATATCTGCTCTACAACATCATCAACTTTTGCCCCTGGGAGACACACCCTAGTCCTATTTAACCTATGCTTTTTGTACAATATATTTCCTGTTTCCCTGACAATTGAGTCACCAACAATAACTAACTCCTGTGGGACCAGCACATTCTGCCTTGGGTATTGCTGCTTTGTTGCCTGATGTGCAAATATAAGCCCTGGTGTTGAGGTGGGCAGCTGAGTGCTTGATCTCCCCTCCCAATTTAATTCCTTCAAGGGCTCCACCCATCCTTGCATCATTTATCAGTACATGATAAAACTAAGTGCCTATGCTGTTAAAGTAATTTTTAAAATATAAAATAATTTAAACGGTATATTGTACAGCCATATATTTTATAACTCACTTCTTTCATCTACAGTGTTGTTTAATTGTGCCAGCTTTTCAACTATAATATCTGCTCTAGTTGCCTATGATACAGTAGTTGGATGTCATGTAAAATTGTGACTGCATTCGTGTACATCAGAAAACTATAATGCCTTTTCTTATGAATTTTTAATATAGTAATTTGAATTTACTTATGAATTATTAAAGTTAACAATCTGACTGTTACTTTTTTGTTGTCTTTATAAAGATTTCCACATATCATTTTATTTAAACCAAGTATTTCCTATTAGAACAAATTTAAAATTTCATAATACTGAAGTTTTATTTTAGGTGGTGCTTGGACTGCAGCTGTAAATGATGATAAGCAGTTCATTGAAGTTGATTTAGTAAATCCAAGAATCATTTATGGTATCATAACCAAAGGAAAGGCTGGCTCACCAGAGTGGGTAACTGCTTTCTCTGTTCTGTACAGTACAGATGGAAATTATTACAAATACTACAGTAATTTAGATGGAACCATAAAGGTAAGAATAGTCTTTTCAATTTGTCATTATAGTGAAGTGTTATATTAAATATGTTTGATATTTAATATCACACATTAAATATTTGTGATATTAAATATAGTGTGATATGTTATTTACTTGTATGTGTTGTTTTCATTATTGAAGGTGACATACTTGTGACATACGAGATTGCATCAAAAAGATGGTGAATGATTTTATAATTCAGGTGATTTCAAGTCCTCTTGGAATTAGCAAATATGTGGATGGGGGTGTGTTAGGGTTACTAAAAGTAAAAACATGTTCGTGTATATTTGCAGGTAGTTTACATCTACCAACTAGGAGCATACTACATGCATTTGATTAATTTGAAGCTACATTTTAAACTCTCATTACAATAATAGACAGGAGGGGGAGTTATGCTCTTAGCTAGAAGCTAATAAAATCTAAGACAGTCATTGACTGGAACTTGTAGATTGGTCACTGTTCCACAGGTTTTCTTCTTCTGTTTTAGCGTTCCTACCAATTAACGTTCTCTGTGAATTACTCGGCTTCCGACAAGGCTGCACGCTAAGATGTGTTTCCAGAAGACCTGGGTTTAATATGATCATCTAACAGTTACTTCAGGACAAAAAATCTTGCACCCTCAAGCCCACAGCATCAAGATCGCATTGTGATTTTTCACCCAGAGGTACATCTTAGATAAGGGGCCCCTGGAGTGACCGCAATTAATGGTTCTTTAAATAAGCTTATTCAGTGAATTATGTGCAACTAGGAAGAATGGTCAAGAGACAAAAAGGGTAAACAAACAAAACAGGATTTATTAAAAATACAAAATTATACAGCAGATTATTAAACAAAATATATCATGATTTGTGTGACACTTGTACGAGGCAGATTATATACAACTAGATAACAGGTTAAAACATTACTGCTGTTGGTATAGCTGAATAATAGTGTTCTTCATGTCAGCTTTTTTGCTTGTCACTCTTACAGGAATCAAAATGATTGTTGTTTGTCATAACGTACAACTGTTCTAATGCTAGAACAGGAAACTATATTAACTTAATAGTGTAATTAGTATTTTGACAACTAGGTTGATAAGTCACATTATCTGTTAAAACTGAGTACTAAGAAAATGATACAATTGTCTGATAGTCTATGAGGAAAGATGTCTTGTAAATGCATTAAAACGAGTGTAAAAGGGTAGATTCGACTTTGGGCAATTTAGTATAATCTGTTCTTAAGCAACAAGGGTTAACTTACCCGAATAATTCTGCACCGACTTAGTTCTGGACCAAATGTTCATTGTGGCTCTTTTCACATCTTTTCTTAGAGATTATTCTCCTTCTTCTTTGCTCACACACTCTCCAAAATCGGCCAAAAACTCCCACTGCTCACTCCTTTCTGCAAAGTCTCACCCAAAGTTAACTCTCTTGCTTTCCCCTTTCAAATTATATATATCTCTGCGTCCCCCTAACTGAAATTTCCCATGACCTTTAGTGATCTCACGCGTCAATAATGTGGGGAAAAGCATTACACTTGTGACTGCCAACTCGTGGGATTTGACACTCTAAAAATGATATGTTATATTAATGTGTTTATAGAGTTCTGATTATGCAAGACGTGCTGTGTCTTGTTCTGCTAATTCTACTCTTATAACAATAGTCGCCTTCTGCCTACACCATTCTTGGGACATTACGTGTTCGATGCTTGCCCTTTACACAGGAGAACGGCATGACATCATCGACCGACTAATAGTGGTGTAATATTTCAGCGGTCGCGTCCCCTGGAGCGTTCGAAATGAAAGTAAAATGCACAAGCTGCAAAAGTGATGCTATTTCTTTTAGTTGTACAGGTAGCGGCAAAAGTATAGGACACTATGAGGAATGAATGCTTCTCGAAAGCAAGCAAAAGGGATAATATTTTTCATATACCTTCCTCTTACGGCCGTAAATTTTGTGCAAAGGGAAAAGAGAATTTCACATGCTCAAAATTTACAAGTTTCTTAGAAGTGCGGACGTGCCTTTCTGCTGCTCTTCGAACAGAGAAGTTTTTTCTGATTTATTTTCTGCTTTATTAGTTTAAATTGACATATTAACTTATTTTCTAGAGTAGCTTTATATTCCTATTAGGGTACTTAAGTTTAAAGTAACTTAGATAGAGATTTTGTAGGTATTACTTAGTATCGGAAAGGGTATCAAATACACATGTTTACCGTTCATAAATATCCGCCATTGTTACGGGAAAATTAATCAGTAAAATCTATTAATCTTGTCGAACTTCATTTGCAATTAAATTGTACTTTTAACTATACATATAACCACTTAGGTTACGTAACATAAATAATTAGTAAAAACAAATAATTAATACATAACTTGATACGAAAGTTATATAAAGGGATTTCGTAGATAACACTCGTTACTGAAACATAAATATTTCGTAGATAACACTCGTTACTGAAACGTAAATATTTCGTAGATAACACTCGTTACTGAAACGTAAATATTTCGTAGATAACATTCGTTACTGAAACATAAATATTTCGTAGATAATACTCGTTACTGAAACATAAATATAGCGTTATAACTGTGCTTGGATACAAGTTTAGGATTTAATTTTGTACAGAAATTGAAATTTTATTGAAAGTAAATCTAAATCATGACTCAAACCAGAGCAGCAAAGCAAAGGGCTCAAGCTAATGGGAATACTGTGGCCCAGGGGAGAACTGAGGGGGGCAGTTGTCCTCTGAATCACAGCCTTTTAAGATGCACTATTTGCTTGATGTTTGCGGAGCAGTCAAGTATGGGACATGATACTGCCGTGGGGGGATGTCTTTGTATGTGTGCGATGCAAGGAGTGTAAGGAGATAAGGCGACAACTCAGCGTTTTTATGGGCCTATATGAGAGCTTGAAGGACAGGGTGGATGCCCTCGAAGGATTACAAGTGAGGGGCCCATCAAGCTCTCAGCTGCCCACACCAATGACAGAGCTTGTACTTGGTCATCGCAACACAGCGGCAACCCCCAAGGCAGAATGCGCTGGTCCCAAAGGAACTAGTAGTTGTTGGTGACTCTATTGTCAGGGAAACGGGAAACATGCTTTGTAAAAAGGATAGGTGGAACAGGACCAGGGTATGTCTGCCAGGGGCAAACGTTGATGACGTTGTAGAGTGGATATCATCTTTTAAGGGCACAAAAGGTGATATAGTTGTACACGTTGGCACCAATGATATTAAGAGTAGGAGACCGGCGCAATTACTTGACAAGTACAGGTCACTGATGAAAAAAAGCCGTGAATTAGGGTTGAAATTGAAAGTGTCTGCAATTCTGCCCAGACACGATAGGAGGGAGTATATGATGAGAGCCCTGTCAATCAATTCGGCCCTGGAAAGATTGTGCAGGGCTCAAGGGGTAGAATTTTTTTCAGCCTGGTCTGTACTTGTTAACAGGAGAGACTGCTTCTACAGGGATGGGATACAATTAAATAGAAAGGGTGCAAGAATGTTTGCTGATGCTATCGAGGCAGTGTTAGGTGAGTCGGAAAACTGCTAGATTGGGGGGATACAAGGACTAATAGATTAACAGTAGCCACTGGCAGAGGTGAAAGTGATTCTTGCACTGCTTCTATTGGAATGAGCCGCAGCCTGGAAAATAAGATGCAGGATATTTCAGAGACTGCTGGGAATCATTAGGGTACAAGTAAACACATGGGTTGTGTTAGGGTAGCTAAGAAAAAGAACAGGTGCATGTATACTTGTGTGTACACCAATGCTAGGAGTTTAGTAAATAAATTTGATGAATTTGAGGTATTGCTCAAAACATCAAAGGCAGATATTGTGGGGATTTCAGAGACGTGGTGTCACACAGATATAAGGAATGCAGAACTGGAATTTGGGGAGTACAATGTCTACAGAAAGGATAGACAGGATAGGAAGGGAGGAGGGGTTATGCTATTAGTTAAAAAACACATAAAATCCAAGGAAGTGAAGCCTGTTGAAATCGCTGGACAGTGCAGTGTCGAGTCAGTTTGGTGTGACATAAGCATTGGGAGATCAAAATTGAGAGTAGGAGTGTGCTATAGGCCTAATGACTCTGATGAGTATAATAAGAAACTGTTCGGAGAAATAGAGTGGGGCATTAAATCAGAGAGTCTTATAATGGGGGATTTTAATTTCCCAGATATTGACTGGAATTTGGGGGCTGGTCACTCACACAGTAGCAAGGCTTTTGTGGATTGATTGGATGATTGTTTTCTACATCAGCATGTTCGGGAGGCAACTAGAGGGAGTAATACTCTTGATTTGATTATCAGTAGTGATTCTTCATGCATTAAGAATCTGCAGATAAATGAACCACTTGGTGGCAGTGACCACAGTGTGCTGAAGTGGGAGTTACTCAAAGAGGTAACTACCATTAGGGGTAAAGGGAAGGGGTATTGCTTTCGTAAAGGCGACTACAATGGACTGAGACAGTATTTAAATTCTATACAGTGGGATCAACTGATGATATTGCCAACAGCAAATTCAAAATGGGAAGCATTCAAAGAACTTATCTTGGAAGCTACTAGGCTTTACATACCAACTAAGAAATATTGTTCAAGGTTTCGGCCTAAATGGATGTCAGATGAACTGATGAGGCATATGGCAGAAAAGAAAAATGCATGGGATACATACAAATTTACACGTGACACAGACGCCTATGATAGATACAAGTTGATCTGTAACCAAGTTACAAAGGAGGTTAGGCAGGCGAAGGCAGATTACGAGAGATCCTTGGCAAGGGATGCGAAGAAAAACAGCAAAGAGTTCTTTACTTATGTAAACTCTAGAAGGAAGGGGATGAATCAGATTGGTCCACTTGAGATCGATGGGTCGACTGTTGATGACTCTGCTCAGGTAGCTAACAAACTAAATGAATATTTTGCATCAACATTCACACATGAGGAGTTAGTCAGCGAGGGGAATGCCAGAGGTGTATTCAACTCTAGCAGTAAGCTAGAGAATCTTGTAATAACTGAGAGCAAAGTGGAGGAGAAATTGTTGAAGATAAACACAAGAAAGGCACCTGGGGTGGATGGGATCTATCCAGTTATATTAAAGGAGGCAGCAAAGGAAGTAAGCAAACCCTTAGCCATAATTATGAGAGCTTCCTTGGACTCAGGGGAGGTACCCATGGACTGGAGATGTGCAAATGTGACCCCAATTCACAAAGGGGGATCAAAGGCTGACACAAGTAATTATAGACCTGTGAGTTTAACTTCTGTTCCTGGAAAATTAATGGAGGCACTGGTTAAAGAAGCACTGCAGGATCATCTAGACAAGACTTCAGTTATAGCTAGGACACAGCATGGTTTTGTTAAGGGTAAGTCTTGCCTGACCAATTTGATTGGATACTATGATGCAATCACAAAAGAACTGGATGCAGGGAATAACTTTGATATTATATACTTGGATCTTAGAAAGGCTTTTGATACTGTTGCACATGGAAGACTGCTGCACAAATTGGAGCAGTGTGGCATTGGAGGCAAATTGCTGCTATGGATAAAGGGGTGGTTGAGGGGGAGAAGACAGAGAGTGGTAATCAATGGACATTGCTCATTGTGGACTAATGTTATTAGTGGAGTCCCTCAGGGTTCAGTATTGGGTCCTTTATTGTTTTCTGTATTTATAAATGATATTGATGATGGTATATCAGGCTTAATGTCCAAGTTTGCAGACGATACGAAGGTTGGCAGGGTTGTCAAGGACACTACTGACACTATGCTGCTGCAACAGGATTTGGAAAGGTTGAGCAGATGGGCTTCGAGGTGGCAAATGAAGTTTAACATTGACAAATGTAAAGTACTACATATGGGAAACAGCAACCCCAGAGCAACATATCAACTCTGTGGTACTACACTGACAGTGGTAAAGAATGAACGGGACCTGGGGGTGGTTGTGCAGGCAGATATGAAGTTCTCTGAGCAGTGCAGACGGGCTGCAAGAGTAGTTCATGGTGTATTGTCAATGATATATAGGAATTTTTCTAGCAGGGATAAGGAGGTGATTATTCCCTTGTATAAGGCAATGGTCAGGCCACACCTAGAGTACTGTATACAGGCCTGGAGGCCTCCTTTCAAGAAGGATGTAGAGCTGCTGGAACGAGTACAGAGAAGGGCAACTAGATTGGTGAATGGGACAAAGGGGTGCTCTTACGAAGAAAGGCTTAAGTTTTGCGAATTACAGTGTCTGGAAACTAGGCACCAGCGAGGTGATCTGATAGAGGTGTACAAAGCCTTGAATGGTTTGAGCATGCTCAATGCTGATGGGATTCTTCCTCTTGCTCAGAATAATCACCTGAGAGGGCATAAATTCAAATTGAGGAAAGACAGATGTAGGATAGATGTGCGGAAATTTGCCTTTAGCCAGCGGGTGGTTGGTAGGTGGAACAGACTTCCATCCCTTGTCGTGGAAGTTGATAGCCTAAATAAGTTTAAGGCTCAGCTGGACAGGTATTTCGAACGAACAGAGGGGTGAAGTGGAAGTGGTTATTTTTATTTATTTATGTTACTGTTTTTTTTTTTGGCTGATGCTGCATAAGCTTGCTTTCTTGCATCAAATGCCTCTACTAATGCTAATGCTAAGTGTACGTGTAACATGAAATCTTCTGGTGGGAAAAATGTAGACACAAACATGTCTCCTCTTACAAAATTGGATTACTCTTAACTATGATAAAATGGTACCCAAAAAAAAAAAATGTTTCTATACAGCAATTTACAAGATCTCCTGAGTAAATAACAAACAACGATAATTTTATGTAAATTTTAACATCCAACAATCCTACCTTGGTTGAACCGACAAACTGGTCTCCACAGACCTTAAACAAAATCACCTACAAGAAAGTATATTTTCACATGAGTTAATAGGTGTTTATCACATGCCCAATGTCTGTAGTGTAACAATGTTTATTTTATTTATTATTATTATTATTTTTTTATGGTTTAACATATTGTTTTGGTATCGTTGCACTGAATGTTTTCTACGCTAGAAACATCGACATTTGAAACTTGAAGCACTGGAATGCTCATTAGACTGTCCACTTTTGGTTCGGTGAAACACCAGAAACTTTCTTCTTAAAGAGTTCTCAGGATGCAACTCCTTTATGATAATATTGACTTGGCACAATAGCATTACATGCAACAAAAAAAAAAAAAATCAAAGAATCAATATCTATTCTTGTTTTAACATAATTAGTATAATATAACACTAGACATACTATTAATTGTGACATTTAACAACTGAGACAACACAAGTATACAATACACATGACATTCGATTATAATGAATGTATTTATGTATGTAACTAGTAAACGGTAAGGATCGTTTTTACAACATGATCAGTCTCTCATTTTTTTTTTTTTTTAAAGGAAAACTTAGCAAACAATAAACTCAAAGTGGTTAAATAATATAAATGCTCAAATATATGATTGCAAATTGTACATACTATTTTGCAAGAAGACAAACCATTGAATATAAGGAATACATATGAGTAAATATGGTTGCAAGTTCCAACTTATAACTTGCAAATTTATAAGACTACAAATTCAACTGTAAAAATTTAGGCAGTTGTATCAACTGACCAATTGAATAGTTTAACTGTTCAACACCTTCTGGAGGTGTCATCAAACATTTTATGAGTTATTTCACTACCTCTGGATAGGGAGAGATTTCGGCTTCACCAATCCTTTGAGTTCAAGCCACTGAAAACACTTGTCGGCTGCGAAGACAGCACAATGTTCCTTGAGTCATTCCATGGACATTCGTGGGGATAGTCCTTCACAGCGGGCATGAACGTCATGTTGGGGCAGGAGAACGATTCAACGTTCACTACAGTTCTGAATGGGAGAACTGTTTGTGTTCAGAAGAAAGTCAACAATTGTGCACAAAAAAAAACTAAGACATCCAGAAAAAACTCATTGAAGCAACTGAGCAAGAAGAGGGTAAAATGTTAAGCAGATCTCATTTACTCACTCTTTCTTCTTACCGTTCAACATGTTCAACTGACAGATTTGCAACATTTACTCATCTTTTAGCTTTTTGTTTTGACTTGAAGGAGAGGGGGCGAGGTCTCATGTCATTTACACTTCATCTATACACTTTCCACTCACTCTTCTTGTACTCGCTCACAACCATTACTGTCATTTTCTTAATTTCCTTTCATTTCTTTACAAAAATGGATAATTCAAAAATGACCTCAAGTTTCCTCAATTAGAGCACTGTGTTAATTATCAGCTGTTTGGATTTTCGAAGGCATGAGCACAAGAGTGATACTTCAGCAGTCTTCTTTTCATTATAGTTGATATTAACTATACATGCGTACTGTCTAAACCCTCTTTACATTAAGCATACGATATCACTCACTCCTCTAATTTCATACGTGATCAAGTTGCCATTACTGGATATACTTCTTTTCAAAAAAAAATATTTATGGAACTAAAATTCTGATTTATATTGTTTCAAAACCTTAACTCAAGATAAGGCTGAGTATTCTTTTCAAAATGGTACAAGTAAATATCCTCTTATCTTCATCTTGAAATACAGATGTAACTTTCTTTTACTCCGCTCTTCTCTTCAGAGGAACGACAAAACAAGCAGTGACTGGATGGAACCAGCTGTCCTCAGGCCACTATTTCATTCGATCTTGAAAGGAAGAAGAACCAAATAATTTCTTTTCTTTTTTTTTTTTTGGACTTAAATTTTAGCCATGCAATGAGAGAGAGAGAGAGAAAACAAAAGGGACCAGGGGGTGCACCCATGAGGCCCTAGCCCCATCTGCAACCTTCCTCTCTACAATGGCCTATATAATTAAACATGTTTTGTGGGAGGAGGGTGATAATATAGGTTCCATAAAAATATTTTCTCAATGGTCAAATTTGAATAGGAGTTCTTTTTTTTTTTTTTCTTTTTGCAATCCAGGTTCTCTTTCCCGTGTTTCCACTTTCATCCCTTAATTCTCTGTGCTCACTGCATCATCCATAACATAACTGCTGAAAAACACTTTGATAGAGTCTGATAAAAACTATCCTTTCTTTTCCCCTTGGAAGTATAAATTTCATGGATCTGATACTCTAATTAATTAGAAATGTCATTTAATGCGTCCCTTAGACCTATAATCAAATTATCTTCGGCCGAATGCCACATTTGTCTCAGGATACTATGAATCAATTTATCGTGATACTGGAATCAATTTATCGTGATACTGGAATCATTATTCAGGTGTAACTTTTCCTTTTCAAGAACTGACTCCTTTTCTTTAAAGACAAAGGAAACACAATTAACGAATACTGTTATACTGTTTCCTCATTCTACAGAATTCCGACCTTACAATTTTCCCATTTTTTTTTTTTTTTTTAATCTCTCCACGCATCTCTGATAAAACCTGCCAAATCCAATCCTTTTCCATTACTTGGTGCATCTAACCTCGCGGCCAGTGCACCTCCCAACATCCACTGAATAGTCCTATCCACTGCACTCTACTCGGTTGACCTGCTTGATCTGCATTTCTTTGTTCTTCACTGTTTTGATCTGGAGGTTCACTCCTCTGAACCTCCGTTCCTATGGTGGGATGATTTTGTTCTACCTCCTCTCTTCTAACCGAAACTGACTCAGGAATTATCGCTTCATTTTGTGATGACGGAATAAGGGTTACCATATGTGGTGTATGAGTCACTTGACTACGGCTACGCAAATTGTAGTCGCGTCTGTGCTGTCCTGGTGGATTGAACTGACTTCTCAGCCTGTTTTATCATGGATGGCCTATTCCGGCTCTCATTTGGAGACGTCAAAGGTTCTGGAATAGGTGCAGTTCTAGTTGGCTGAAAATACACAGGTCGGAGTTCTATGGGTGGGATCAAAGCACACTCTTCCATTATGGATTCATCAAAGATCCATGTTCCTTTTGGCACTGTCTCCATACAAGTTTGGTCTGGCAGTTCACTATCTTCTGATTCCTCTGATTCTTCTACTCTAAGTTCGGGAAAAACTTTTCGATCGATAACCTTCGTCAATCTATCAACATGTACAATCTGCTTGTCTTTCGGCTTATTTATACTCTGTATTTCATAGTTGACCAATGAAGGTTCACTGATTACCCTATACTCGAATATTCTTATCTACAGCTACTGCTGCTCTACGTTCTTCTTGTTTCCACACTGCTTCCTCTAAATGTTCAGAAACAATTTCATAAGTTCTCCTAAGTCGTGTACACATTTGTTCCGAGTAATTTTCCAATGACGAATACGTTTGCCATATTTTTGCATGCCATAAGTCTGAAGGTAACACCAAATCTCTGCCGTAGATTAAAAAGTTAGGCGATTCCTGAGTAGCACTGTGAGTTGCAGCATGATATACAGTGACTGCCAGTGGGACCATGACATCCCAGTCCGTCTGGGTATCATTCACCACATGGGATAAAATGTTTGCTAAAGTGCGATTCAAATTTTCAACTTTAGCGTTACACTGTGGATGAAAAGGCGAAATGTGAAGCTGATGAATATTCAGTTTTTAACACACTTACCGGACTAAGGAAGACATGAAGTTCGTACCTTGATCAGTGAGAATGTATTTAGGTATTCCATGTCTCGCAATCACATTGCTAATAAAAGCTGTTGCAACTTCCTCAGCCTTCTGAGTTTGGAGTCGAATTACTTCAGTGTAACGGGTGAAATTATCCACTGCTAGCAATGGATATTTGTGTCCTCTCAAAGTCATTGGAAGGGGTCCTAGAATATCCAGGGACACTTTTGTCCAAGGTGAATTTTCAATGGGAACTCTCATCAAAGCCACTTTGGCCTTAGGATTGTAACCCTTACATTCCGTACAAGACTGGCATGACTCAGTATGGTTCTTTACTTCAGAAAACATCCCAATCCAAAAGAAATTCTTCCTGAGTTTCTCCAAAGTCTTCTGCAATGCCAAATGCCCTCCACTGAGAACATTATCATGGCATGCCTTCAACACTTCTGTCTTCAGGCCAACTGGGACTACTAGTTGTTCTGATGGCTCTTCTCGTGTCGCTCCAGGGTCAGATAGAGTGTAGTGATATAGTATTCCCTCTTTAGTTAAGTAGAATGAATCTGGGATTTTCGCTGATGCCTGGAGTATTCCTTCCAACTGTTCAATTAACTTTTGTAAAACTGGATCTTCTCTTTGCAGGGTTTTAATTAAATTTCTGGTTTGTTGCTGGGGCATCACCAATGATTTCCTGGTTAGATCGGCTGATATGGGAGCGACTAACTCCATTGTTTTATCCTTCCTTCCTTTTCTTCTTTTCATCCTCTTCTAGCACTGGTCTTGAAAGAAAATCTGCATTTGAATGTACTTTACCTGGATGGTACACAATTTTAAAATCGTACTCTTGTAATAACATGCTGCAACGGGCTAAGCATGGTGAGGGGTTTTTCAGATTGAGCAAATGGCTCAAGGGTTGGTGATCTGTTATCAGGGTGAAATGATTGGATACTAGAAAAGGTCCGAACTTTGTTACTGCGAAAACAATAGCCAAAGCTTCTTTCTCGGTCGTACTATAGTTCAATTCCGATTTCTTCAACAGTCTAGAAACATAGGCAACTGGCTGTCTTGAATCCTCATCTACCTGGACCTCCAAGCACACTGCAACACAATACGAGGAGGAGTCAGACGAGACAACAAAATTTTTGGAAAAATCTGGATAAACCAACAGAGGTGGCGTTGTCAAAATAGTTTTCAGGTAGTCGAAGGCCTGTTGAGTGGAGCAGTCCCAAACAAAAGGCGTTTCTTTTTTGGTCAGTTGGGTCAATGGATGTGTGATTTTAGCGTAATTTGGGATAAATTTCCTATAAAATCCTGCCATTCCAAGGAAGGATCGGACTTCTTTAATGGTCCTTGGAAGGCGACTGGAATGAGTACAGAGAAGGGCAAGATTAGTGAATGGAACAAAGGGGTGTTCTTATGAAGAAAGGCTTAAGTTTTGCAAATTACAGTGTCTGGAGACTAGTCACCAGCGAGGTGATCTGATAGAGGTGTATAAAGCCTTGAACGGTTTGAGCACGCTCAATGTTGATGGGATTCTTCCTCTTGCTCAGAATAATCACCTGAGAGGGCATAAATTCAAATTGAGGAAAGACAGATGTAGGATAGACGTGCGTAAATTTGCCCTTACCCAGCGGGTGGTTGGTTGGTGGAACAGACTTCCATCCCTTGTCGTGGAAGTTGATAGCCTAAATAAGTTTAAGGCTCAGCTGGACAGGTATTTCGAACGAACAGAGGGGTGAAATGGAAGTGGTTTTTTTTTTTTTTTGGCTGATGCTGCATAAGCTTGCTTTCTTGCATCATATGCCTCTACTAATGCTAATGCTAAAGTAATCATATAGTAGTAGTAGTAGTAGTGGCACTTGATGCAAGAAAGCAAGTGTAGGAGCTTATGCAGCATCAGCCAAAAAAAAAAAAAAAAAAAAAAAAAATCACACCATACCCTCCAATTGCCTGTCCAGTTCCTCCTTAAATTTATTTAACCTATCAACTTCCACAACGACAGATGGAAGTTTGTTCCAGCAATTAACCACCCGCTGGCTAAAGGCAAATTTCCGCACATCTATTCTACATCTATCCTTTCTTAATTTGAACTTATGTCCCAAGCCATCGGTTAGACACAAGCCATCGGTTAGAACACTTTATAAGACAGTAAAGAAAACTCTAACATTCTACATCAAAGCAATAATGATGAAATCAGCTTTCACATGTAAACTCCATCCATTTTAGAGGATACACTTTAATTAACCATCTCAAGTAAGTTAACCAACACACATACACCTAAAAGAGAATATAACAATGTATCCTTTCCATGCTTAAATCGTCATGTTTCCATGCTAGGGACACCCTACCCAACAAATCAACAATTAACACAAACAAATCAAACCTTATCCTAAGTTTGGTCCTTACAACCAACTCAAGACCAAAACGTAAAAAACATCTATTGCTCACACTAAGCTAGATACAGAGACCTAAGGATCTTTTCTCATCCATAACTGTTATATCTTAAACTTGGACAAACCAGTCATCAGTTGCCACAATACCAAATACCAATACTTCTGTGAGCCAATGTCACATACATGGAAGAGAAATCCAACCATGTACAAACCAAGTCTTCATATTGAGTACCTAAGTATCAGCAGTGCAATCCAATTTCAATAAACATAAAGATAAAGCTGTATTACAACTTTGGAACTCTAATTTTCCATACTGTCAGGCAGTTCACAGTAAATTGCATTACAACTGTTTTGTTTGTGTATTGTCAGCACTGCTGTCTGATGGAGGGATCAATTAGTCCTGAAACAGGCTGTCACAGCAGTCATCTTTTAAACAAATTTCCAATCAGCCTTTTGACAAGCCATCTGTTTGAAATTAGTGCAATACCAGAACAACTCTTTGCAAAGGCAAGTTTGTCTGTTGTGAGAATTAAGGACCATTGCACTGTTTATGCTTAAATCCTGCTGGACACAAAAACAAATTAAAAGACAAAACCAACCTGCAAGTGTGTTATAAAGAGAGAGAAAAACATCATCCTTTTTTACATTGGATTCTTAAAGACAAATGTGATAATTGATATGAGTGCTGGAGATTGTTTTTTTAATATTTCTAAATTGTTCTATTTTTCTATGCTGACATGATGAAGAATGGTGATGATTTTTCTTTTTTTATAAAATTTGCCAGATTTTGAAGAATTCTGGATTGTAAAATGCAATATTTTAAGGAGTTTTCTGTATTTTGTAAGGCTTCAAAGATTAAAATAATATCTCTACATATTCCCTGATGAGGCTCCAAAGAGTTCAAATTTGTCAGAGTTGCGAAGACATCCCAGTTTAGGTAAAAGATTCTGCCTGTGAGGAACTGAGAAGCCCAATCAGCCCCTTTTTAAACATAAAGTATGTTAGGCATTTGGGTAACAATCAATTGCTGCATTTCTGCATTTATCTTTTGAGATTGTGCAGTTAACCATTCAAATTCATATGTGTTAAGCAATACACTATCGGTCCTCTTGTACAAAAGAAAAAAAAAGACAAAAGGCAGGAGTAATGTACAAAGGATTTTGTAACTTTTACATTTAAATGTAATTTTGTTAAGATTAAGAATAAAAAAATAACTTTCATTAAAATTATATTTAAAAAAGTTTAAAGTTTTCACAAGACAACACTCAGTAGTTTTAAAATTTTGCCTGGAATTTTTTCTTTAGACATTTCCTGGTAACTATGATGACAGCAGTGGAGTTAGGCATTTATTCGAGCAGCCATTTGAAGCAAGGTTTGTGAGAGTTAGCCCACTGAAGTGGAATTACAAAATATCATTAAGAATGGAACTTCTTGGCTGTTCTGAAGGTTTGTATAAATATATATATACTGTATATAGCATTAGCATTAGTAGAGGCATATGATGCAAGAAAGCAAGCTTATTCAGCATAAGCCAAAAAAAAAAAAAAAAAAAAAACCACAACCACTACTCCCATTTCACCCCTCCGTTCGTTCGAAATACCTGTCCAGCTGAGCCTTAAATTTGATTAGGCTATCAACTTCAAAAACAAGTGATGGAAGTCTATTCCACAAACCAACTGCCCGCTAGCTAAAGGCAAATTTCCGCACATCTATCCGACATCCATCCTTCCTCAATTTGAATTTATGCCCTCTCAGGGCGATTCTGAGCAAGAGGAAGAATTCCATCAGCATTGAGCATGCTCAAGCCATTCAAAGCCTTATACACCTCTATCAGATCACCTCGCCGATGCATAGTCTCCAGACTCTGTAATTTGCAAAACTTAAGCCTTTCTTCGTAAGAGCAACCCTTTGTTCCATTCACTAATCTTGTTGCCCTTCTCTGTACTCGTTCCAGAAGCTCTATATCCTTCTTGAAATGAGGCCTCCAGACCTGTATACAGTACTCAAGGTGTGGCCTGACCAATGCCTTATACAAGGGAATAATCACATCCCTATCCCTGCTAGAAAAATTCCTGTATATCATTGACAAGACACCATGAGCTATTCTTGCAGCCCATCTGCACTGCTCAGAGAACTTCATATCTGCCTACACAATTACCCCCAGGTCCTTTTCATTCTCTACCACTGTCAGCGTAGTACCACAGAGTTGATACGTTGATCTGGGGTTACTGTTTCCCATATGCAGTACTTTACATTTGTCAATGTTAAACTTCATTTGCCACCTCTCAGCCCATCTGCTCAACCTTTCCAGATCCTGTTGCAGCAGCATAGCATCAGTAGTGTCCTTAACAACCCTGCCAACCTTTGTATCGTCTGCGAACTTGGACATTAAGCTTGATATACCATCATCAATATCATTTATAAATACAGAAAACAACACTGAACATTGAGGAACTCCACTAATAACATTAGTCCACGTTGAGCAGTGTCCATTAATTACCACTCTCTGTCTTCTGCCACTCAACCATCCCTTTATCCATAGCA
Organism: Mastigoproctus giganteus; assembly: GCF_048544385.1. Taxonomy (NCBI): domain Eukaryota; kingdom Metazoa; phylum Arthropoda; class Arachnida; order Uropygi; family Thelyphonidae; genus Mastigoproctus; species Mastigoproctus giganteus. Next base: position 261,483,271 of record NC_143576.1, on the reverse strand, counting down.
GCAGTCTGCCTCCAATGCCACACTGCTCCAATTTGTGCAGCAGTCTGCCTCCAATGCCACACTGCTCCAATTTGTGTAGCAGTCTTCCATGTGCAACAGTATCAAAAGCCTTTCTAAGGTCCAAGTATATAATATCAAAGCTATTCCCTGCATCCAGTTCTTTTGTGACTGCATCATAGTATCCAATCAAATTGGTCAGGCAAGACTTCCCCTTAACAAAACCATGCTGTGTCCGAGCTATAACTAGAGTCTTCTCTAAATGATCCTGCAGTGCTTCTTTAACCAGTGCCTCCATTACTTTTCCTGGAACAGAAGTTAAGCTCACAGGTCTATAATTACTTGTGTCAGCCTTTGATCCTCCTTTGTGAATTGGGGTCACATTTGCATATTTCCAGTCTATGGGTACCTCCCCTGAGTCCAAGGAAGCTCTCATGATTATGGCTAAGGGTTTGCTTACTTCCTTTGCTGTCTCCTTTAATATAACTGGATAGATAGTATAGAAAACAATCATCCAATAAATCCACAAAAGCCTTGCTAGTGTGTGAGTGACCAACCCACAAATTCCAGTCAGTATCTGGGAAATTAAAATCCCCCATTATAAGACTCTCTGATTTACTGGCCCATTCTATTTCCCTGTACAGTATCTTACTATTCTCATCAGAGTCATTAGGCCTATAGCACACTCCTATTCTCAATTTTGATTTACCTATGCTTATGTCACACCAAACTGACTCGACACTGCCCTGTCCATCGATGTCGACTGGCTTCACTTCCTTGGATTTTATGTGTTTCTTAACTAATAGCATAACCCCTCCTCCCTTCCTATCCTGTCTATCCTTTCTGTAGATGTTGTACTCCCCAAATTCCAGTTTTGCATTCATTATATCTGTGTGACACCACGTCTCTGATATCCCAACAATATCTGCCTTTGATGTTTTGAGCAATACCTCAAATTCATCAAATTTATTTACTAAACTCCTAGCATTGGTGTACACGCAAGTATACATGCACCTGTTTCTATTCTTAGCTACCCTAACACAACCCATGTGTTTACTTGTACCGCAATGACTTCCAGCAGTCTCTGAAATATCCTGCATCTTGTTTTTCAAGCTTCTGCTCATTCCAATAGAAGCAGTGCAAGAATCTCTTTCACCTCTGCCAGTGGCTACTGTTAATCTATAAGTCTTTGTCTCCCGCCAAGCTAGCAGTTTTCTGACCCACCTAACACTACCTCTATAGCATCAGCAAATATTCTTGCACCCTTTCTATTTAAGTGTATCCCATCCCTGTAGAAGCAATCTCTCCTGTTAACAAGTACAGTCCAGGCTGAAAAAAATTCTACCCCTTGAGCCTTGCACAATCTTTCCAGGGCTGAATTGATTAACAAGGCTCTCATCATATACTCCCTCCTATCGTGTCTGGGCAGAATTGCAGACACTTTCAAATTCAACCCTACTTCACGGCTTTTTTTCCACACTGACCTGTACTTGTTAAGTAATTCCGCTGGTCTCCTACTCTTAATATCATTAGTGCCAACGTGTACAACTATATCACCTTTTGTGCCCTTAAAAGATGATATCCGCTCTATAACGTCATCAACCTTTGCCCCTGGCAGACATACCCTGGTCCTGTTCCACCTATGCTTTTTACAAAGCATGTTCACTGTTTCCCTGACAATAGAGTCACCAACAACTACTAGTTCCTGTGGGACCAGCGCATTCTGCCTTGGGGGCTGCCTCTGTGTTGCAAGATGACCAAGTGCAAGCTCTGGCGTTAATGTGGGCAGCTGAGAGCTTGATGGGCCCTTCAATTTATTTCCTTCGAGGGCATCCACCCTGTCCTTCAAGGTCTCATATAGGCCCATAACAACACTGAGTTGTCGCCTAATTTCCTTGCTCTCCTTCCATTGTGCACACACAAAGAAATCCTCCGTGGCAGTATCATGTCCCGTACCCGATTGCTCCGCAAACATCAAGTAAACAGTGCATCTGAAAAGGCTGTGATTCAGAGGGCAACTGCCCCCCTCAGTTCTCCCCTGAGCCACAGCACTCCCATTAGCTTGAGCCTTTTGCTTATTACATGATATTATTTAAGAACAAGATTGATTTTGATTTTGTGAAATATTTTATTACCATGCATGCATAGGTATATTAATGGGAAAACCTCATAATAAACTACACAACTCATCTGTTTTGAACTGCTGAATTAAGAAGTGCTAAAGCAAATGCATCATGCAGTATGGCAGGAGTCCCCAAAATATGGCCCATTGTCTCCACCCAGTTTGTAAAGGACATTAATCAGATTGTCTCCACCCAGTTTTTAAAGGACATTAATCTGATTGTCTCCACCCAGTTTGTAAAGGACATTAATCCTTTCTCAGGCAATTTACAGTGCCTGAGAAAGGAGACATTGTTTGGCAAACTGCCAGATGTCCAACTACTTTTCCCCAATAAAGTCTGAGTCCTGTTAGGTCTAGTAAGTTTAAGCTGGGTTCAAAAACACCTAAATCTTTGAGATGGTATACAGAAATCTAGCTTTTAGAGACTATTACTTCATAATCTAAAACTCGCAAACCAGTATTGGGGCAATGTTAGCCATTCCACAAGAAAACCAAATTGTAAAACAGTAAACAAACAAAAAAGAGATGAACTAATGATAATATTTTAATATTATCCTGACATTCTTCACAGTGCTGAAGTCAATTTTTTAATACTAAAATACCTTAATTAATTTCAATCATTGAGTTTAATATGAGAATAAAATTTAAATTCCTGTCTAATATACTACTAGTTATGTGGTACAATATTCTTCCCAAAAATAAAACTTATTCCTGAGAAAACAACTGGTGATATCCCAAATATATTTTGATATGAAAAAGATCAGATATTAGAAAAAAGGCCTTGGGTGTGAAGAAACATAATGTGAAGGATATTTTGTGGTGATGGATGAAAGCAAAAATTAAAATCAAATCTTAATAAAAATATAATAATTACATAAACATAAACATGGTACTGAAATAAAAATAAAACACATTAAATAAAATTAAGACCAAGAAGATTAATTAAAAGTTAAAATAAAATTAAGACCAAGAAGATTAATTAAAAGTTAAAATAAAATTGATTAAAAGCATTAAAATAACAAGTAGTTTTTGAGGCAGTGTCCCTTTATCAACTTAAAGGGGGTGTATGGTATGTAGTGACATAAATAGCAGAGGTTCATAGGATATGTTGTTATTGTATGACTGGACATGACCGTGTTAAAAAAAAAACAAAAAACACAGAAGGTTAATCAAACATGCACATTACAGAATAATACATACAGGGCAAAGGTTGGTGTTTGTTGCATTGCAAAATAGCAACCTTCATAATTGGGTGGATGCAGGTCTATTGCAGTTCAGAATGGAGCAATAAAGTGCTTTGAGCCACCCGTGCTGACAGAAGTCCTGTGAACAGTCAACATGCTGAAACACCTGTGTTTGATTAACCTCTTTTTTAAATACTCATATAAAGTCATTCCTGTCACACAACAACCACATATCATATGAACCTCTGATCTTTATTCTATTACATGCCATAAACAACTAAAAGCAATAAAGGGGCATTCTGCACCTCTATTGCTTTTAGTTGTTTTATTTTAACAGTTTTATTTTAATGCTTTTAATTGATCTTACCAGTTTTAATTTTACTTAATTTAGATTTTTGTTTTATTTCAGTACCTTATTTATGTTTATGTTATTATTTTATGTTTATTAATGCTTTGCCATCCAGAATTATTAATCAATCAATTAATAAATAAAAATTTATTACTTGAAATGTGATGTTCAAAAATTAATTATATTTGGGTTTGCATGAGCTAATATATAAAGATTCATGGTAAAACATTTAAAATACTCTATTTGAAATGCTGATTATTTGTATGATTTTAGTGTGTGCTATTTATTGAACTTTCAAAATCTTGCAATCCTAGTTTTCTGGAGTAATCTTGCAATCCATGTTTCACAATACAATACAATTGGAATGTCTCATGAGTGGTATCATAAGGTCAGTGCTGATGATATCTACCTCTTGCTCAGACTACACACATGATGGGACATAAATTCAAGTTGAGGAAGGATAGTTGTAGGATAGATGTGTGGAAGTTTGCCTTCATCCAGCTAATGGTTGATTGCCAAAACAAACTTCCATCTGTTGTTGCAGAAGTGAGTACTTTGAATAAATTTAAGGAAGAACCAGACAAATTATTGGTGGACAGGTGATATTGGAGAGTTTTTTTTCTTTTGACTGATGCTGTATAAGCTTGCTTTCTTGCATCATGTGCCACTACTACTGCTAATACTACCAAACCCTTTCTTTTTTGCTACTTCTAACACTTCTGCCACTACATACTGGACAGCCTTTTTTCTTCTTTGGTTCTCATCTGAAATGACAAAATGAGAATGGCTATTTAATCTGTTAACTGTGTGCAAACTATCTGCATCTGGACTCAATAGCTTTTTTTGAAAGAATGGTCTTATTTCAGACATTTCCTACTTAACTGAACAAGCAACTTTTTTTTAAACTGCTTGTGATGAAGGTTCCTTTGTAATAAATTTCCTACCTTCTTCCAGATAAATCATTCACAATTGGGATTTATAAAAGCCAGAAAAAATAACTTCCTTCACCATTTCAGTGATTTTTGACTGAGTAAATGGCTAACATGGTAATGATCAGCACTGTGTACAGCACCCATATTTTTAGTGTGTTCACAAATAGTGACTCGCATTTTGCCCCTTTACTTTCCTGTTGTTACTTCAGTTTTTGTCATTATAGCAGAGACGGGCCATCCCGAGGGTGCAAGGGGTTCAATGTTCCGTGGGTGCAATGTTCAACGTGCACCTGAAACTAACATACACATATTAAGAAAATTTTAAAGGGGCACCAAATTTCAATTAGCACCTGGGCACAAAATTGCAATTAGCATGTAGGTGCCACATACCCTAGGAACACCCCTGGTTATAGAAATTGGAAAGCATAGTATAGTTCTTTTGCCTTTCTGTGCATTATGCTCTTTTCAACAAACAAACCTGTCCTTTTTCAATTTTCTTTATGGTTTTCATCTCTAATGATAATCCTTTGTTTCCCATAACAGGTGTATATTAGTTCATCTGCTAGTTGTATACTGGAGTAAAATAGGTTAGTGAAAAAATTAAATCTACTACTCTCAGTATTATGGGCAGTTTTTGGATGAGATGAAGTGGAACTCCAAGGAAGTGAAGCCAGTCGACATCGCTGGACAGTGCAGTGTCGAGTCAGTTTGGTGTGACATAAGCATTGGGAGATCAAAATTGAGAGTAGGAGTGTGCTATAGGCCTAATGACTCTGATGAGTATAATAAGAAACTGTTCGGAGAAATAGAGTGGGCCAGTAAATCAGAGAGTCTTGTAATGGGGGATTTTAATATCCCAGATATTGACTGGAATTTGGGGGCTGGTCACTCACACAGTAGCAAGGCTTTTGTGGATTTATTGGATGATTGTTTTCTACATCAGCATGTTCGGGAGGCAACTAGAGGGAGTAATACTCTTGATTTGATTATCAGTAGTGATTCTTCATGCATTAAGAATCTGCAGATAAATGAACCACTTGGTGGCAGTGACCACAGTGTGCTGAAGTGGGAGTTACTCAAAGAGGTAACTACCATTAGGGGTAAAGGGAAGGGGTATTGCTTTCGTAAAGGCGACTACAATGGACTGAGACAGTATTTAAATTCTATACAGTGGGATCAACTGATGATATTGCCAACAGCAAATTCAAAATGGGAAGCATTCAAAGAACTTATCTTGGAAGCTACTAGGCTTTACATACCAACTAAGAAATATTGTTCAAGGTTTCGGCCTAAATGGATGTCAGATGAACTGATGAGGCATATGGCAGAAAAGAAAAATGCATGGGATACATACAAATTTACACGTGACACAGATGCCTATGATAGATACAAGTTGATCTGTAACCAAGTTACAAAGGAGGTTAGCCAGGCGAAGGCAGATTACGAGAGAGAGATCCTTGGCAAGGGATGCGAAGAAAAACAGCAAAGAGTTCTTTACTTATGTAAACTCTAGAAGGAAGAGGATGAATCAGATTGGTCCACTTGAGATCGATAGGTCAACTGTTGATGACCCTGCTCAGGTAGCTAACAAACTAAATGAATATTTTGCATCGACATTCACACATGAGGAGTTATTCAGCAAGGGGAATGCCAGAGGTGTATTCAACTCTAGCAGTAAGCTAGAGAATCTTGTAATAACTGAGAGCAAAGTGGAGGAGAAATTGTTGAAGATAAACACAAGAAAGGCACCTGGGGTGGATGGGATCTATCCAGTTATATTAAAGGAGGCAGCAAAGGAAGTACGCAAACCCTTAGCCATAATTATGAGAGCTTCCTTGGACTCAGGGGAGGTACCCATGGACTGGAGATGTGCAAATGTGACCCCAATTCACAAAGGGGGATCAAAGGCTGACACAAGTAATTATAGACCTGTGAGTTTAACTTCTGTTCCCGGAAAATTAATGGAGGCACTGGTTAAAGAAGCACTGCAGGATCATCTAGACAAGACTTCAGTTATAGCTAAGATACAGCATGGTTTTGTTAAGGGTAAGTCTTGCCTGACCAATTTGATTGGATACTATGATGCAGTCACAAAAGAACTGGATGCAGGGAATAACTTTGATATTATAACTTTGATATTATATACTTGGATCTTAGAAAGGCTTTTGATACTGTTGCACATGGAAGACTGCTGCACAAATTGGAGCAGGTGGCATTGGAGGCAAATTGCTGCTATGGATAAAGGGGTGGTTGAGGGGGAGAAGACAGAGAGTGGTAATCAATGGACACTGCTCATCTTGGACTAATGTTATTAGTGGAGTCCCTCAGGGTTCAGTATTGGGTCCTTTATTGTTTTCTGTATTTATAAATGATATTGATGATGGTATATCAGGCTTAATGTCCAAGTTTGCAGACGATACGAAGGTTGGCAGGGTTGTCAAGGACACTACTGACACAACAGTATTTGAAAAGGTTGAGCAGATAGGCTTCGAGGTGGCAAATGAAGTTTAACATTGACAAATGTAAAGTACTACATATGGGAAACAGCAACCCCAGAGCAATGTATCAACTCTGTGGTACTACACTGACAGTGGTAGAGAATGAAAGGGACCTGGGGGTGGTTGTGCAGGCAGATATGAAGTTCTCTGAGCAGTGCAGACGGGCTGCAAGAGTAGCTCATGGTGTATTGTCAATGATATATAGGAATTTTTCTAGCAGGGATAAGGAGGTGATTATTCCCTTGTATAAGGCAATGGTCAGGCCACACCTAGAGTACTGTATACAGGTCTGGAGGCCTCATTTCAAGAAGGATGTAGAGCTGCTGGAACGCGTACAGAGAAGGGCAACTAGATTGGTGAAGGGGACAAAGGGGTGCTCTTACGAAGAAAGGCTTAAGTTTTGCGAATTACAGTGTTTGGAAACTAGGCACCAGCGAGGTGATCTGATAGAGGTGTACAAAGCCTTGAATGGTTTGAGCATGCTCAATGCTGATGGGATTCTTCCTCTTGCTCAGAATAATCACCTGAGAGGGCATAAATTCAAATTGAGGAAAGACAGATGTAGGATAGATGTGCGGAAATTTGCCTTTAGCCAGCGGGTGGTTGGTAGGTGGAACAGACTTCCATCCCTTGTCGTGGAAGTTGATAGCCTAAATAAGTTTAAGGCTCAGCTGGACAGGTATTTCGAACGAACAGAGGGGTGAAGTGGAAGTGGTTATTTTTATTTATTTATGTTACTTTTTTTTTTTCTTTTTTTTTTTTTGGCTGATGCTGCATAAGCTTGCTTTCTTGCATCAAATGCCTCTACTAATGCTAATGCTAAAGCTCTGGTTCTTAGCATGTATTGGTATGTATCTTAGCATACATACCAACTAAGAAATATTGTTCAAGGTTTAGGCCAAAATGGATGTCAGATGAACTAATGAGGCATATGGCAGAGAAGAAAAATGCATGGGATACTTACAGATTAACACATGACACAGAAGCCTATGATAGATACAAGTTGATATGCAACCAAGTTACAAAGGAGGTTAGGCAGGCGAAGGCAGATTACGAGAAATCCTTGGCAAGGGATGCAAAGAAAAACAGCAAAGAGTTCTTTACTTATGTAAACTCTAGAAGGAAGGGAATGAATCAGATTGGTCCACTTGATATTGATGGGTCAACTGTTAATAATCCTGCTCAGGTAGCTAACAAACTAAATGAATATTTTGCATTGACATTCACACATGAGGAGTTATTCAGCAAGGGGAATGCCAGAGGTGTATTCAACTCTAGCAGTGAGCTACAGAATCTTGAAATAACTGGGAGTAAAGTGGAGGAGAAACTGTTGAAGATAAACACAAGAAAGGCACCCGGTTTGGATGGGATCTATCCAGTTATATTAAAGGAGGCAGCAGAGGAAGTAAGCAAACCCTTAGCCATAATTATGAGAGCTTCCTTGGACTCAGGGGAGGTACCCATAGACTGGAAATGTGCAAATGTGACCCCAATTCACAAAGGAGGATCAAAGGCTGACACAAGTAATTAAAGACCTGTGAGCTTAACTTCTGTTCCAGGAAAATTAATGGAGGCACTGGTTAAAGAAGCACTGCAGGATCATTTAGACAAGACTTCAGTTATAGCTCAGACACAGCATGGTTTTGTTAAGGGGAAGTCTTGCCTGACCAACTTGATTGGATACTATGATGCAGTCACAAAAGAACTGGATGCAGGGAATAACTTTGATATTATATACTTGGATCTTAGAAAGGCTTTTGATACTGTTGCACATGGAAGACTGCTACACAAATTGGAGCAGTGTGACATTGGAGGCAAATTGCTGCTATGGATAAAGGGTTGGTTGAAGGGGAGAAGACAGAGGGTGGTAATCAATGGACACTGCTCATCGTGGACTAATGTTATTAGTGGAGTCCCTCAGGGCTCAGTGTTGGGTCCATTATTGTTTTCTGTATTTATAAATGATATTGATGATGGTATATCAAGCTTAATGTCCAAGTTTGCAGATGATACAAAGGTTGGCAGGGTTGTCAAGGACACTACTGACACTATGCTGCTGCAACAGGATCTGGAAAGGTTGAGCAGATGGGCTGAGAGGTGGCAAATGAAGTTTAACATTGACAAATGTAAAGTACTACACATGGGAAACAGCAACCCCAGAGCAACGTATCAACTCTGTGGTACTACACTGACAGTGGTAGAGAATGAAAGGGACTTGGGGGTGGTTGTGCAGACAGATATGAAGTTCTCTGAGCAGTGCAGACGGGCTGCAAGAGTAGCTCATGGAGTATTGTCAATGATATACAGGAATTTTTCCAGCAGGGATAAGGAGGTGATTATTCCATTGTATAAGGCAATGGTCAGGCCACACCTAGAGTACTGTATACAGGTCTGGAGGCCTCATTTCGAGAAGGATGTAGAGCTGCTGGAACGAGTACAGAGAAGGGCAACAAGATTGGTGATTGGAACAAAGGGGTGCTCTTACGAAGAAAGGCTTAAGTTTTGCAAATTACAGTGTCTGGAGACTAGGCACCAGCGAGGTGATCTGATAGAGGTGTATAAAGCCTTGAATGGTTTAAGCATGCTCAATGCTGATGGGATTCTTCCTCTAGCTCAGAAAAATCACCTGAGAGGGCATAAATTCAAATTGAGGAAAGACAGATGTAGGATAGACGTGCGGAAATTTGCCTTTAGTCAGCGGGTGGTTGGTTGGTGGAACAGACTTCCATCCCTTGTGGTGGAGGTTGATAGCCTAAATAAGTTTAAGGCTCAGCTGGACAGGTATTTTGAACGAACAGAGGGGTGAAGTGGAAGTGGGTTTTTTTTTTTTTTATTTGGCTGATGCTGCATAAGCTTGCTTTCTTGCATCAAATGCCTCTACTAATGCTAATGCTAATTGGTCAGTTCCCCATTTAACTGATATGAGCATCTAAAGAAAGCTGTTTCAGGCTTCAACTTTTGGTCTTTTTTTTTTTTTTTTTTTTTGTCTTTTATTTGTAAAGGTGTAATCCAGTGTGATACCCAGCTAAACTAGGTTTTTATTAAAATTGTTGTTGTTGTTATTTTGGTTTTTAGAAGCATTAGCAACTAAGGCCATATTGCTCCGGGATATGCAGTAGTCATTCCCTGACCTTTCCGCATCCTCCGTATTTGGTGATGACGGGCTCGAACCCCGGTCTAATCAAAAAGCGTGTGCGACGCACTGCTGCTCCTTCCCACCTGACTATGGAGGTGCCTTATTAAAATTAAGTTGGTTGCAATTTCAAGTGATATTTGGCATCTTTTTTTTTTAAGATGGAATAAGCTGAGTTCAAAAACATCTTGTTTTGTTTGGTTTGGCTTTTAAGGAATTTTTGTGATAATACCTGCCAGTATTGATTAAGGCTTGAGTCATGGTGTTTTTGACAAAAATCTTTAGCAAGGGCAACAAGAGCTAAATCTTCAGTATTCAAAAAACACCTATGAAATAATAATATCAGTTTATCATATTGATTTATGCTAATATGTGCATGGATAAAAAGATTATGCTTTTGCAAATGCATTGATTGAAGCAATAATCACATTATTTTGAACTAAACAATTATATTTATTTATAATAAATATAGCATTAGTAGAGGCATATGATGCAAGAAAGCAAGCTTATACAGCATCAGCCAACAAAAAAAAAAAAAAAAAAACTCCCATTTCACCCCTCCATTCATTCCAAATGCCTGTCCAGCTCAACCTTAAATTTATTTAGGCTATCAACTTCCACAACGAAAGATGGAAGTCTGCTTCGCCAATCAACTACCCGCCGGCTAAAGGCAAATTTCTGCATATCTATTCTACAACTGTCTTTCCTCAATTCGAATCTGTGCCCCCTCAGGTTCTTAATCTGATCAAGAGGAAGAATTCCATGAGCATTCAGCTTGCTCAAGCCATTCAAGGCCTTATACACCTCAAGCAGATCACCTCAAGGTGCCTACTCTCTCCAGGCCCTGCATTTTGCAGAACTTAAGCCTTCCTTCATAAGGACATCCCTTTGTTCCCCTCACCAATCTTGTTGCCCTTCTTTGTACTTGTTCTAGCAACTCTACATCCTTCTTAAAATGAGGCTTCCAGACCTGTACACAGTACTATAGGTGTGATCTGACTGTTGCCTTGTATAACCGAATGATCACATCCCTGTCCCTACTAACGAAATTCCTATATATCATTGACAAGACTCCATGACCTGCCCTGGCAACCCGTCTGCACTGCTCAGCGAACTTCATATCTGACAGCACAATTACCCCCAAGGTCTTTTTCACTTTCCACTTCCCTGAGTGTAGTACCACATAGTTGGTAGGTTTCTCAGTTATTGCTACCCATATGCAGTACTTTGCATTTGTCAATGTTAAACTTCAATGTTGCCACTTCTCAGCCCATTTGCCCAACTTATCTAGATACAGTTGGAGTAGCATACTGTCTTTACTGTTGTTAACAACCCTGCCAACCTTTGTATTATCCACAAACGTGGACATTAAACCTGATATATCTTCATCAATATCATTGATAAATATACAAAATAACAATGGGCCCAACACTGAACCATGGGGAACTCCACTTATAACATTTGTCCATGAAGAGCAGTGTCCATTGATTACCACTCTCTGTCATCTTCCACTTAACCATCCCTTTATCCATTGTAGCAACTTATCCTTAATGCCGTACCTCTCCAATAAAATCAAGAATCAAGAATAAAAAAACAGTGTTTATTTACATCATTTTTAAATGTATATTTATTATAAATATTCATAATAAATATAAAAATTTATATTCAATTGATATATTAATCTATTAATTTGTTAAATTTATTTATATTATTTTGATCATATAGGTGGGCTTATTTTTTTAATTCAATGAAAGTTCAAAATTTATCCTAAAATTAAAAATTTTGTGTATCAGCTTCAGATTATTGCCTTCTTCAAGCAGCAGGTATGCATTTGCTTGTCAATTTTTTCAGAAATTTTAAAAAATATATAAATGCTATAAATATGATTATATTTGGCTATAAACAGCACTGTAATTTTTTACTGTTTTTTACTGTAGTTTGAAACTCCTAAGTGCAATAGTTCAGAAGTTACATAATTACTACCAGGAAATAGGGTCATCAAAAAATTGGATAATCAATAGCAGAAATGCACGTTTCATAATAGCTTTTAATTAGTGTGCAGTTCTATAATTAAAATTGGGTCAGATATTTTTGAAAGAATTTATTAGTATCTTATTGAATATTTTCTAAATTTTATATAGTGGTAAAAATAGCTTCCAGTAGAAAAAGCAAGCATGGTACAAATTGGTATAGCATGATTCAGGGAAGGAAATTGCTTCTTGTTATTCACTTGTGAGTCTTAGTCTTATTGATTACTCTCAACTGTAATATATGCAATAAGCTTTCTCTAGCTAATGCTGATGAATTTTTGTTTGCTAACTGTAGGGACTGCAGTGTTCTTTGTTTAAACTTAGTGCACTATTGTGTATATATGTATTTTTTATTTTATTTTATTTAATTAATTTATTTATTTTATGAAACCTCCAAAAACACAAAAGGTATTAGAATTTATAGTGCTTAGTATCATACATGGGTTGAAGGTTGAGAAGACAGAATACATTGTAGACATTATACTTGAATTTATGTGGATTGTAATTTTTGGGAAATACATGTGAAAGAAGATTTTTTTCAAAAAACAGAAGTAAAAAGTTTAAATGAAGATGAGGAAAAATTTTTACATAAAATTGAGTCTGAGATGGTGAGTAGGTGCATTGGAAACTAATAGATGTACTAGATTTTCCAATTATTCAAACATCCTGTATTATGCTTAAGGCAGCTCTCCAGAATGGTTGTAGATTAACAAGAATGGCATTTTTCTAATTTAAAAAGATTATTCCAAGGGATAATCCTTTAAATTGGAAAAGTGGAATATTAAAAAAAAAAATTGACATAGTATCAAACATTATGAAAATAAATTAGTTCTTCATTAAAACTTTAAACTTTTCCTTGATTTGTTTTCATTATATTTATTAATCATCAGAATTATTATTATCTTTGTTTATTTATTTTTATTTATAGTCAGTTCATCCACTGTTGGAGTTATATCTTCCATACAACCTACACCTGCAGGTAAATATCATTAATGAATTTTATAAAATTATAATTAATTAAATAATAATTTTTATTTATTCGTTATTTCATTTAGATAAGTATTAATTTTTTTTATCCCATTCAAAACTCATACTCAAATTTTAATTTTGTGGGTCATGCAGGTGAAAGAGACATAGCTAATACAAAACACAAGACAAAAAAAAAAAAAAAAGCATTGATATTATATATACAGGGTGTTTAAATAAAAGACACCAACTTTCTTCATCTTGCTTTTATTTAGGCTATTTGTCATTAGCATTAGCAGAAGCATATGATGCAAGAAAGCAAGCAAAAAAAAAAACCCTTCCCATTTCACCGATCCATTCACTCCAAATGTTTGTCTAGTTCTGCTTTGAATTTAGTAATAGCAACAGTATTTGCCCTATAATGCAAGGAAGTCACAGGCTTTTGCTGCACTGACTGGCAAAAAAAACCCCAACCAAGTAGATAAGAAAACACAAATTATATGCTTCCCTCCTCACGCAGGTAAGTATCTAGTAGACCCTATAATTTATTCAAGCTGTTAGTCTCAACTACCTGTGAGGACAACTTGTTCCAGCTGTCAGCTACTCACTGACTAAAAGAAAACTTCCTACAATCTAATCTAAACCCCAAGCCCTGTAATTTGAATTTATGACTCATAAATTCAAATATTTGTATCATCTGCAAACTTAGTCTTAATGTCTAAGTGTGCAGATGATACAAAGGTTGGCAGGGTGATTAATGACAATCATCAGGGTGAGCTATTGCAATAAGACCTAAGAAAATTGGGTAGAGATGGGCTGAGAAATGGAAGTTGAAGTTTTACATTGTCAAATGCAAGGTACTGCACATGGGTAGCAGTAATCCCAGAGTAACTTATGAACTGTGTGGTACTACACTCAGGGTAGTGGAGAATGAAAAAGACCTGGGGGTTATTGTGCAGTCAGACATGAAATTCTCTGAGTTGTTGTTGTTGTTATTTGGTTTTTAGGAGCATTAGCAACTAAGGCCATATTGCTCTGGGGATATGCGGTGGTGATTCCCTGACCTTTCCGCATCCTCCGTATTTGGTGGCTCATGGGCTTGAATCCTGGTCTAATCAAGAAGCATGTGCTATGCACTGCTGCTCCTGCCCACCTGGCTATGGAGGCACCAATTCTCTGAGAATGCAGACATGCTGCCAGGACAACTCATGGCATTTTGTCAATGATATTCAGAAACTTTGCTAGCAGGAATAAGGAAGTGATTATCCCTTTGTATAAGGCCATGGTTTAGCTGCATCTTGAGTACTGTATACAGGTCTGTAGGCTTCACTTTAGGAAGGGAAACCAGGTTGCCGAAGGGAACAAAGGGTCCTCTTACCTAGAAAGGCTTCAGTTCTGCAAGTTGCAGCATCTCGAGACCAAGCACCTGCAGGGTGATCTGATTGAGGTGTTTAAAGCCTTGACTAGATTGAGTAAGCTGAATGTTAATGGTGTTCTTCTACTTGCTGAGGCTGCACACATGAGGGGTCATAAATTCAAGTTCAGGATGGATGGTTGCAGGATAGATGTGCAGAAGTTTGCCTTCAGCTAATGGGTGGTTGATTGTTGGAACAGGCTTGTATCTGTTGTGGAAGTGGATATCTTGAATAAATTCAAGGGAGATCTAGACAAAATCTTGGAGGGTACAGATGGGTGAATGTGTAGAGTTTTTTGTTGTTGTTGTTGTTGTTTTTGGCTGATGTTATATAAGCTTGCTTTCTTACATCATTTGACATTACTACTACTACATTGATTTATTAAGCATTCAATGAAAATTTCAAGATAGAAGTCATAATGCAAGACATTATTTCCAAATTTTTTGTAGATTAATAAATTCTAGTTAACATTTTAAAAGTTAAAATTTTTCTAGTTAAAATTTTTCCATAGTTTTATACATGCATAAAAAAAAGTATGCCTTTTGTATCCCATATTAGAAATACCCTTCATAAATAGTTAATTGAATAAGATATTTTTAAGCTTTTTAAAAGCATACTAATTAAAGCAAGTGTGCTTTAAAAGCATACTAATTAAATCTCCCTAAAATCATACTAATTAAAGGTAGAATAGAAACTATGAGTCATATATGATATCAATCTTAATAAATACTTCAGAAATGCTTATTATTACCTTTATTGAAATCTAAAAACTGTTATGGTGCCTATATAATCAGTATATAGGGCATCTGTTTTTTCCCCTACCTAATCATATATTTATCTAAATTAGTGTGTTTAGAACCAATGGGACTGGAGAATGGATTATTATTAGATGCTCAGTTAACAGATTCCACCTCCTATGACATTCATCATTCTGCTTCTGAAGCTCGTCTTGGAGGGAATAGCTGGATGCCAGTAGTTTCAGACGATCAGCAATATTTACAGGTGGGAAATCAATTTCGTATGTAAAATTATTATGGTATACTTTTTTGGTATATAGTATTATTTTTTTATAAAGAATACAATAATAACTGTCAAGGCAACTAACAATGCCTTGAATTTTCTGAGGTAGAAGGTAAATCAATTACCAAACAGTAATAGATTTATGTTTTAGTTAGACTATTTGTATAAAATGATATCGATAATTCAGGTTGAATTGTTTATGCATTGTCTTTAAGAATGATGCAGAAAGCTGTAAAGCTTTGGCTTAACACCACCAGAGACAAACTTTTAGCCCAAGCTTTGTGGCTGAAAGCCAGCATTTTTTACCAAGTGGATGAAAGTATCCTTGAGATGGAAATTGATTGCAGAGATATATGCAGTTTTCAAATATGACTACATTAGTTCAATTTAGAACTTATTGTTTAATATAATGATATAAAATAAGTGAGCAGTAATCCTGCATGAACTTTTAGAACTAGCTATACCTTGCAAATATTACAAAATTTGTGAAAATTGATTCACTACAAATGAATTCAATATTTCTTGAATTTTAAAGAAATATTGTTGCTAATGAAATGTTTTAAAAGTTCATGCAGGATTACTGCTCACTTATATATATTTAATTTCTTAACAGATTGACTTCAGGGAACCTCGAAATCTTACAGCAGTAATTACCAAAGGTAGGCAAAATGTCCCACAGTGGGTCACAGCCTTTATAGTTTCATACAGTAATGATGAAGAAACCTGGAATCTTGTGAAAGAAGAGGATGAAGACAAGGTTAGTATTTTAATGTTTATTGATCTGTAACCTCAGCTTAATTGTAAAATTATGTATGTCTCAATAAAAAATTGAGAATAAATCTGCTACCTATGCAAATTATAAGGAATTCCATTATTGGTATGTAATTCTTAGGTGGTTGGCTAAAATCAAATATGCAGTGTGACTGTTATATAAATGCTGGGCAAAAAAATTAGTCACAATGATGACCAGCTTATCCTTTAGCATGAATCACTTCATGAATTCTCATTGGTAGGGATTCAACTAGACTGCTTAAATAGTTTATATCAATATTTTTACCATTTTTACCATTCTGAAAACAATTAAGCCTATAATTCATTCAGATTTTATGGATGCTGTTATTGTGTTTTCACTTTCTATTCAAGATAGTCTGATATGTTCTCTATAAGATTAAAATGTAGACTTGGCTACCTTTTTAAATGCCTTACCATTCCTTTGTGTTCCTTATGCCAATTTAAAGCAGTACAGGTCTTGGAAACAGGACAGTTATCATCTTGGAATACTTGTTGCTCAAACATTTAGCAAAAGGTCTAATCTGATCATAGGGGAAGTCTTGCCTGACCAATTTGATTGGATACTATGATGCAGTCACAAAAGAACTGGATGCAGGGAATAACTTTGATATTATATACTTGGATCTTAGAAAGGCTTTTGATACTGTTGCACATGGAAGACTGCTGCACAAATTGGAGCAGTGTGGCATTGGAGGCAAATTGCTGCTATGGATAAGGGGGTGGTTGAGGGGGAGAAGGCAGAGAGTGGTAATCAATGGACACTGCTCATCGTGGACTAAGTTATTAGTGGAGTCCCTCAGGGTTCAGTATTTGGTCCATTATTGTTTTCTGTATTTATAAATGATATCGATGATGGTATATCAAGCTTAATGTCCAAGTTGGCAGGGTTGTCAAGGACACTACTGACACTATGCTACTGCAACAGGATCTGGAAAGGTTGAGCAGATGGGCTGAGAGGTGGCCAATGAAGTTTAACATTGATAAATGTAAAGTACTACATATGGGAAACAGCAACCCCAGAGCAACGTATCAACTCTGTGGTACTACACTGACAGTGGTAGAGAATGAAAGGGACCTGGGGGTGGTTGTGCAGGCAGATATGAAGTTTTCTGAGCAGTGCAGACGGGCTACGAGAGTAGCTCATGGTGTATTGTCGATGATATATAGGAATTTTTCTAGCAGGGATACGGAGGTGATTATTCCATTGTATAAGGCAATGGTCAGGCCACACCTAGAGTACTGTATACATGTCTGGAGGCCTCATTTCAAGAAGGATGTAGAGATGCTGGAACGAGTACAGAGAAGGGCAACAAGATTAGTGAATGGAACAAAGGGGTGCTCTTACGAAGAAAGGCTTAAGTTTTGCAAATTACAGTGTCTGGAGACTAGGCACCGGCAAGGTGATCTGATAGAGGTGTATAAAGCCTTGAATGGTTTGAGCATGCTCAATGCTGATGGGATTCTTCTTCTTGCTCAGAATAATCACCTGAGAGGGCATAAATTCAAATTGAGAAAAGACAGATGTAGGATAGACATGAGGAAATTTGCCTTTAGCCAGCGGGTGGGTGGTTGGTGGAATAGATTTCCATCCCTTGTCGTGGAAGTTGATAGCCTAAATAAGTTTAAGGCTCAGTTGGACAGGTATTTCGAACGAACAGAGGGGTGAAGTGGAAGTGGTCATTTTTTATTTATTTATTTATTTATTATTTTTTTTTTTTGGCTGATGCTGCATAAGCTTGCTTTCTTGCATCAAATGCCTCTACTAATGCTAATGCTAATGCTAATTTAGAATATTTTCATAGCCAGCCTGATTCTTTCTTATTAGTATTTCAAATAGAGGACCCAGTTCATAATAATTAAAACATGCCTAAAACATCACTGATTGACTGCCAGCTTGTACAACACCTTACACAAACCTGGATGAAAAACCTTCATTGCTTCTCCTGTATACTTAGTGCCTGGCATCATTACAGTAGGCAAAAATTTAGATTTGTCAGACCAGCTTTCCAATCATCAACAGTCCAATTTTTATGCCTTTTAACCTATATTAACACTTTTGTTGCTACCTGAATGTGAGAGAACTTGATCAAAGTGTAATAATTTTCAGAATGATTTTAAAAAATTAACATAACACCATCCCCAGAATTCCGAAAATTTGTACATAGTGGTTGAATATTAAAAGTTTTGAATACATTGCTAAAAGCAAACACTTACTTTTGTGCTGAGTTGTAAATTAGAACAAATCTTAAAATTTTATAAAAAGTTTATTCATGTACTTCATAAACTAGCATCAACACAAGAAAAAAACAAGCAAAACTGTGTGCCATGTCTATAAACAAACACCAAGTATTGCTGCAAAGCATCCAGTCAGTGTACCAATGCTGAGTAGTTGTTAATTTCATGTGCCTTTACATTTGCAGCACTCGTTAGTTGACTGCTTAAGAATGACTGCTCATATGCATTGCAGCACACTGCTTGGGTGCATTTTGAATGCATTTATGCATTGCAGCACAAACTGCCATTTTATGCATATATGCATAAAATGGCACTGGGAGTTTGCCTTTAATAAAATGCCTTTACATTTTCAGCACTCATTAGTTGACTGCTTAAGAATGACTGCTCATATGCATTGCAGCACACTGCTTGGGTGCATTTTGAATGCATTTATGCATTGCAGCACAAACTCCTAGTGCCATTTTATGCATATATGCATTGAGGCAGCAAACATGTTAAGAGGGCTTTTGAATGCACAGCTGTTAACATTGGTCTTTTTAAGGGGACCTTACTCCTGTTATCCATATTGTTCAGTCCTCCTTACAGTGTTCTCTTAGAAATTGGCTAATGAGGTCTTTGGTTAACTGTGTGCAGCAGTTCTTGCCTTGTTTGAAATAAATTTTTCATTTACTTGATGCAATATTCATTGCCAATCATGAACACAGCACCAACTTTTGACCACAACTCTGCCGCTGATTTCTGATTGATTTTGATTGGCACAAATCCATAAAAACTCTCAATATTACTGTTCTTTTTTAAACATCAGTAAATTCAGCAACTTCTTTTATATAATGTCCTTTAGAATTTTAGACCAAGGTTTTCATGGTGGAAACCCTTTCTTCTTCAGTCACAACTGGTGTAACTCTAAATAGAGAAAATTGGCTAACCTTATATTCTAATTTCACTGCTTTAAACAAACAAGCATAGAAGATACAAGTAACTAATTTTTTGTTTGGTGTCTGTACATTATAATACTACTTAAATTGTCCATATTTATGATTCATATGATATGAATAACTTGGAGGGTACTCTAACCCAAGAACATTCAGGAATTACTTTCACCCATCCCTTCCCCATTCTTCTCTTTCCTCTCTCTCTCTCTCTCTCTCTCTCTCTCTCTCTCTCTCTCTCACTACTACTACTACTCTTTCCACTATCTGTCTTCTTTCCTTCTTACCTTTTCTTCTCTTTCCTTCTTACCTTTTCTTCTCTTTCCTTCTTACCTTTTCTTCTCTTCCCTCCCTCACCTCTCCTTCTGTTTCCTGACATACACATTCCATCATCTCATGTCATCTCATTTATATTCACTGCCGTAATGTAACTTACGACTGGATATTATTGACTGGATTTGGTTCTTTAACTATCGGACCCTTCCCAAGGGTCTTAAGATGCTCAAAGGTATCATCACAAAATATGTGCTGTTCCAAGTAGTGCTATTTTTTTGCAATTGGTGGATTGAAATTTTATCTGACCTATGATGTTCTAGGCCTTTTGGAATAGCCCTAAGAGCTTCAATAACTGTGGGCACTACTGTTGTTTTTCTTTCCTAGAGTCATTCCATTTCGATCTGCAGGTCTTTATATTTTGTTATCTTTTCCAGCTGTTAATGTTCAACTCTGCTCTCTCCAGGTATAAGGTATAAGGTATGTTCGTGTCGGACGGCACCTGGGATTTCTCCCATCTCCACGTGTGTTTCGCTGTATCGAGGACAGTACACTGTCAAGCCAGAGATTTGAAAGTGCGTGGGCCGTGTCTGTGCAGTGTGATATGTTATGCCCATTGTTTATCTGGCTTATTGGCCGCCAGACCCCTAGTGGGACCCGACATTGCCCATACCCTGCCACGTGGAGGCTAGCCGGGTGTATCCAGTATCACAACAAATTGCTCTGGCAGGTCCTGCCACCTAGTTTCCTGGGATTTCAGTGGCTAGGACCTATTAAAAAAAAAAAAAAAAAAAATTGCGTTTGACAGCAATCCCATTAATGCTTAATGGGATTGCTGTTAGGAAATCGCTGGTTGGGGTTGAACGCTAAAGAGATGTGTTAAAGGCCAAATAGGTTGGGAAAAATTTTGATGTTATAAAATTTAGACATGTGAGGCTATACACTAGCTAATAGTGTTAGTTGTCTTAGAGATTTACATGAAACCGGTAGAATTTAGACGGTGATTATAATTTGGCGGCATTGTTAAGGGGCTCTCTCCAGGTACTGTGATATTGATTATCCCATTACTTTTTATTGACTTTTATCCAATTACCCGATTAACTTTTATCCAATTACCCGATTAACTTTTTATTATTATTATTAGCAGTAGTAGTAGTGGCATATGATGCAAAGAAATAAGATTATAAAGCATCAGCCAAAAAAAACAAAAAAAATCCATTCCACATCACTTGTTCCTCCCCTCCAATAATTTATCTAGTTCTTCCTTGAATTTATTCAAACTGCCCACCTCTACAATACTAGGTGGAAGTTTGTTCCAATAGTCAACTAACCACCTGCTGGCTGAAGGCAAATCTCTTCACATCTATTTTGCAGCCATCCTTCACTCAATTTGAATTTATGTCCCCCTCATGTGTGTAGTCTGGCAAGAAGAAGAATGCCATCAGCACTGAGCTTGCTAGTTCCCTTCAAAGCCTTAAAAACTTCAATCAGACCATCTTGCAGGTGCATGCCTAGTCTGAAGACACTGCAATTTGCAGAACTGAAGTCTGTCTTCATAAGACCACCCATTCATTCCCTTCAACAATCTCATTGCCTTTTCTGCACCCGTTTCAGCAGATTCACATCCTTCTTAAAACGAGCCATTCAGACCTGTATGCAGTTCTCAAGATGCAGCCTAACCATTGCCTTATATAACAGGATAATTACTTCTTTCTCCCTGTTGTCAAAGTTCCTGTAAATCACAGAAAAAACTCTACGAGCTGTCCTGGCAGCCTATCTGCATTGCTCAGAGAACTTCATATCTGACTACACAATTTCTCCGAGGTCATTTTTATTTTCCACTGCCCTGAGCATAGTACCACACAATTGGTACATTAATTTGAGTTTACTACTACCCATATGCAGTACCTTGAATATTTTTCAGTTCATAAAGGCACCATATAGATGCCAAAAGCTCTGTGTTTTTTAGAGTTTATTATTTCTGTTTTTAGCACTTTTAACTTAATATATTTTAATATATTTGCGTAATAATATATTTTAATATATTTACGTAAAATATATTTGTACGATGATATATTTTAAAGTCTCTGGTCTGTGTAGGCAAGAATTATTCACATACAAATTATGCCATCTAGTATCATATTCAAAATGCACATAAGAATGTATTCTTGTTTGTTCTTCATATAGGTCTTTCCTGGAAACTATGATAGTACCAGTGAGGTAACAAATTACTTCCCCCAGACAATAAGAGCTCGGTACCTTCGTTTGAAGCCTGTCAGTTGGAATAACTGGATTAGTATGCAAGTCGAGGTGCTAGGTTGCTACCATCCCTATCCCAGTATGTTCTTTCACTTTTTTTAATTATATTTTTACATTTTAAAGAAATGAGAACTCTTTGAGAACATGCATAGCATTCTAGTAGAATCTTTATACTCTTCAAGTAATGTAACTGTAGCCATTCTTTGTAAGATATATACAAAAATTCCATCTTTGATATGAAAATTTGATTAAGCAATTAAAGAATCTATATCAGACATTTCAAATGCTGTAGCCAAGGAATACCGGAGAATTTGCATGATAAATGATTGCTAAGTAAATATTTTTGTTGGCCAAGAAACCCTGCCCCATTTATGTATAAACATATATACATCTATTTTACAAACCTCATATTAGATATATATATATATATATATATATATATACAGCAGGCCCTCGTTATAATGCGGTTCGCTGTAGGCTGATTCACTATAATGCTGTTTTTATATTATAACCCATATCTCACTCTAACACTGTCACAACTCACTATAACGCTCTTTTACCAGCATACAGATTGAATTTTTGGCATGTTTAACCAAAACATTTCATCTGATGTAGTCAATAGCTTGAAAATGAATAGCAAAGTTTCCCATGCTGACTTACAAAATTTTCCCATGCTCAGTGAAATTTTCTCTCACGCTAATTTAATTGCACCCTGGTGACTTGTTATGTAGTTCCAAGTTCAACATTTTAATAAAATTATTAAGTATATTGCTTGTAATATTTGCATTATATGCTTTTATCCGAAGTCTAGTCATCACTTGGTACAGTGTTAGACATCGTTAGTTTACCTGAACATTGTATCATAATTAATGCAATGCAGTTACATTTTCGAATATTAATAATAGCGGATAAAAATTAAAAAGGAACAATGTCCAGATGCGGTACGAAGCCTACTAAGGTAAGAAAAATACCGAATTTGAAAATTAAATTATATGTTTTGAAGCAAATCAATTCCGTTCAACGACAAGTGGATGTGTGCAATAATTTAGGACTGGCAGGTTCCACTGTAAGAACAATTATAAAAAATTAATTTTAGCAGCAGGAAAGACAGCTGTCCCACTGCAAGCAACTAGGCCGGCTATTATAATTGAAATGGAGAGACTTCTAAATAATTTTATTGAAGGTAATATCCAATGCACAATTCCGTTAAGTTAAATATTATTAAAGAAAAAGTAATTAGCCTATATGATGATCTGAAGAAAGCTCACCTTTAAAAAAAATAAAGTAAAATGTGGAACCCTTTAAAGCTAGTAAGGGCTGGTAAGATAGATTTAAAATACAGGGAGAAGCCGCAAGTGCAGATCGAAAAGGAGCCGAAACTTTCAAAAAAGAACTTCTATTGGTTGACTTTATTGTTAGGTGGTAACGCTGCGGAGATTTTAAAGTAAAATACCTTTTAGTTTACTAGGAAGACGGCCAAAGTACAACCCAAAATCAACCAAAGTTACAAAAACTCGACAGTCCAGGTCCATCGGACTAATAAATTCATGATTTTAAGTTTAATTTTGATATGTAATGTAGTTACTTACCACATAATTATATACTTATGTAATGGAGAATATTTTATATGTACAAATTTTTAATATTAAATATTTTAACCGACATTTGTGCATCTTTTCGCTACCACTTATTATTGATTAGGAAATATCCTATGGCATAGACTGCGACTCACAAATACATATGTTACATTACGGGAATACGGCACTCGCTTAGCACTGATTCACTTAGCACTCCCTGTTTTTCGGGAACGAATTATCAGCGTTAAGAGGGGGGTCACCTGTACATATATAATTCTACCCATGTGTTCATGGGTAGAAGTTACACGACATAGGCCATTTGTAAGGAAATGGGACAGTTGTAGATTAGCTGCAGTTTTGTAAGTGTATATAAATGGGAGATTTATTTTTCTGGAAGAAGAAGTGTAAATGCTGCAAGCATTCTGAGCTGTGTTCACAATGAAAGATCAGCACTTTTGGATAAAGGTTGTACTTGCACAGGAGCAAATCACAATTGAATATTTCCTACCACAATCTCATCTAACAAAAGTTCAAACAAGCTGAATATTGTAAATATATATGGAAGCTATTCCATGAGCTAACATTGTATCATGTAGAGAAATATTTGAGGTTGAAGTTTGCAGATGATGCAAAAGTTAGCAGGCTGGTTAATGACAGTAATCAGGGTAAGCTGCTGCAACAAGATCTAAACAAATTAGGCAAATGGGCTGAGAAATTGCAGTTGAAGTTTAAGATTGATAAATGCAAGGTACTGCATGTGTGTAGCATTAATCACAGATTAATGTACCAACTGTATGCTGCTACATTCAGGGTAGCGGAAAATGAAAAAGATCTGGGGACAATTGTCCAGTCAGATATAAAGTTTGCTGAGCAGTTCAAGCATGCTGCCCAGCCAGCTCATGGGGTTTTATTGATGATATACAGGAACTTTGC
Organism: Mastigoproctus giganteus; assembly: GCF_048544385.1. Taxonomy (NCBI): domain Eukaryota; kingdom Metazoa; phylum Arthropoda; class Arachnida; order Uropygi; family Thelyphonidae; genus Mastigoproctus; species Mastigoproctus giganteus. The sequence goes on along the minus strand of NC_143576.1, from coordinate 261,458,627 downwards.
TAGCAGGGACAAGAAAGTAGTTATCCCCATTGTATAAGGCAGTAGTTAGTCTGCATCTTGAGTACTACATACAGGTTTGGAGGCCTTATTTTAGGAAGGATATAGATTCTGGAGAATGGGGTGCAGAGAAAGGCAACAAGATTATAATAGTAATAGTATTTGCCATATATTGCGTGGAAGCCACAGGCTTTTGCTGCACTGGCAAAAAAAAAAAAAACATGTAGATAAGAAAATACAAATTATATGTTTCCTTCCTCATACAGGTAATTATCCAGTTGACCTTTGAATCTGTTCAAACAGTCAGCCTCAGCTACCTGCAAGGGCAACTTGTTCCAGCAATCAATGACTCACTGGCTAAATGAAAACTTCCTACAATCTAATCTAAACCTTGATCCCTGTAATTTGAATTTATGGCCTCTAGTTCTGGAATTCTTTATAACAGCGAAAATTCCACTTTATTCATTTTACTAATCCCTCTCAGTGTCTTATAAACCTCAATCTAGTCACCTCTGAGGTGCTCAGTTGCCAAACTCTATAGCCCACATAATTCGAATCTTTTCTCCTATGGTCATCCTTTTCTGATCTCACCATTCAAGTTGCTCATCTTTGCACCCTTTCAAGAAGCTCATACCTTTTTTTCAGATGAGGTTTCCGTACTTGAACACAGTATTCCAAATGTGGACTTACAATTGCCTTATATAATGGGATTATGGCCTCCCTATCTCTACAGGATAATGTTCAAAAAATCATCGATAGGACATCATGGGTTTTCCTGGCTGCCTGTTTGCACCATTCAGAAAACTTCATATCTGCCTGTATCATAGATTTCTTTTTTTCTCTACAGTTTTTAATTCAACCCCCACAAAGTGTATAATTTATTTTGGGGTCGGTCTTCTCCAAATGTATGACCTTGCATTTTGCTGCATTAAAACTTAGCTACCTTTTGTGACCATTCGTGAAGTCTATTCAGGTCATCCTGAAGGCACACTATTTGGCATTGATCATTAAAGACTGTGCCATTCTTTACATCATCTGCAAATTTTGACATCATGCCTTCTATCCCTTTGTCTATGTAATTTATGAAAATGAGAAACAACAGTGATTCAAGAACTGATCCTTGAGGGACCCCCACTCTGGACATTTCACCAATCTGAAAAATATCCATTAATCACAACCTTCTGTCTTCTGCTCTGCAGCCACCCAGAAATTCAACTTATAATCTTACCAATAATCCCAACCTGGTGAAGGTTAGTGAAGGAACAAATGAGTGGTCTTACCAAGAAAGGCTTCAGTTCTGTAAATTGCAGCATCTTGAGACTAGGCACCTGCGAGGTGATCTGATTGAGAATTTTAAGGCTTCAAATGGATTGAGCAAGCTCAATGCTGATGACACTCTACCTCTTGTTCAGACTACACATATGATGGAACATAAATTAAAATTGAGGAAGAATTATTGCAGGATCGATGTGTTCTCCTTCTGCCAGTGGGTGATTGATTGTTGGAACAACTTCCATCTGGTGTTGTGGAAGTGGGTAGTTTGAATAAATCAAGGAAACTAGACAAATTATTGGAGGGATTGGACAATAGTGGGAGGCTTTTTTTTTTTTGTTTTTGTCTGATGAAGCTTGCTTGCTTGCACAATATGCCACTAATAATAATATGACAAAAGTACTGTGACTAATATTAGTAGTTCTATTATTAGCATGCCCAAATGATGCAAGGAAGCTAGGCTTTTGTTGCATCCACTGGGAAAAAAAATAATAAATACTCTTTTCCCATTTTTCTTTTCTTGGAAGAAGGAATTCATTAAATATTAGTTGAATTATTGGATTCCTCCTGAAGTTTCCTGAAACTCCCAATCTCAGGAATTCTTGAAGTCAATTTATTCTAGTAGTCAAAGCATTTGTTAACCAAAGGCATGCTTCCTGACATTCAGTCTATTGATATGCCTTTCAGTTTATATTTTTCATACTCTCTGGTTCTTTTATTTCCTACCAGCAATATTATTCCACCCTTGTTCGTTTTATACATCCCCTTTAGGGCCTTACACATTTCTATCCGATCTTCTCCTATCAGATGCCTAGTTTCCAGTCTTTGCAAATCACATCTTTGGAATCTTTCCCAGAATCCTCATAGGCATCTTTCCCATAATTTTTGCTCATAGGCATCTTTCTTGGAATATTTCCTCCTTATTAGTATATGATCATCCTCCTTTCAACCCATTCTAAAAGTGCAATGTGTTTTATTTTATTTTTGATGTGAAAACATGTATGGCGGCACTAGAGTAAAATCGATTGGTAACAAACTTTTCTTATGGTAACGGAAATGATGAAATTGATTGGTAACAAAATTATTTTACAGAAATAACACAATTGACGTCACTTCCTATTAGGTGACTGTTAGATTTTAAATGATGCAAATGATCGACACTTCCTAAATGGCATTAACAATGCTAACTCAGTCACTAATGTTGGTTTGGTAGGGTAAGTAGTTGATTGGGTAGATTAAGTTCATACTAAGATACAGAAATGATGTCACTTCCTAAATGATGCTAACTCAGTCATTAATGTTGATTTGGTAATATTACTACCTGCTACTTACTCTACATTAGTAATGTTGATTACTAATGTAGAGTAAGCAGCAGGTAATAATATTGTGCAAGAATAAAAGCTTCGAAGTCATTGAAGAAGCCTCTTGTGTCGAAAAGGAACGAGTTCAAGTCATGGAGAATGAAAAAAATGCAAACTTTAATAAAATCTGCGTCTCGAGGTTTTGATCAACATCAACTTTCTAAGTAGCGTAAATAAGTAAGTTTTGATCAAACCATTTAAAAATTTAAACGGTTTGATCAAAAGATGCCTATGAGCAAAAATTATGGGAAAGATGCCTATGAGCAAAAATTATGGGAAAGGTTCCAAAGATGTGATTTGCAAAGACTGAAATAAGAGAAGATTGGATAGAAATGGTTTTGATTCAAGAATGCCATTTAGGAAGTGACATTATTTGTGTCATTTAAAATCTAACAGCCATCTAATAAGAAGTGATGTCAGTTGCATCATTTCCATAAAAAAATTTCGTGAGATGAAATTTCTCACTTTGTATGATGAACACGAACAAGTTATTTTAGAACATCATAAAAATTATAAATCTGATTTAGATATTCACAAAACTATGGAGATCTGTCGTGAAATATACCATACTGACATAGTATTAGCAATGGCCACATGGCGCAAGGAAGCCTATGGCTTATGCTGCACCAGCCCAAAAAAAAAAAAAATTTTTAAATAATAAAATAATAATAATAAGAAGAAAAAAAAATAAATAAAAATAATAATTAATAAATAAGAGAAAAGGAAATGGACAACCTAAGCATTTCCCTCCTCCCATAGGTAATTATCCAGCAGACCTTTGAATTTCCCCAAATTGTCAGCCTCTACCACTCATGTAAGTAACTTTTTCCAGTAATTTATAACTCGCTGGCTAAAATAAAACTTCCCACAATCCAGTCAAAGCATCTCCCCCACGTAACTTGAAATTGTGGTACCTAGTTCTAGAATCTTTTATAACCCTGAAAATTTTGTCCTCATTCATTTTTCTTATGCCTCTCAGAGTCTTAAACACCTCAATCAAGTCTCCTCTAAGGTGGCCAGTTTCCAAGCTCTGCAACCCACATATTCGAATTCTTTCCTCATATGGATGCCCTTTTGCCGATCTCACCAGGCGGGTTACCTGTCTCTGGACGCTTTTAAGAAGCACACTGTCTTTCTTTAGGTGTTGATCTCCATCCCTGAAGAGAGTGTTCCAAGTGTGGTCTAACAATAGCCTTATATAATGGGATTATGACATCCTTATTTATCTCTACTAGCAATTGTTCAATAAATAGGACACCATGAGCCTTCCTAGCAACCTGTGTCTACAATGCTCAGAGAACTTTAAAGTCTGACCATATCGTAACCCCCCAAGTCCCTTTCCTCCACTACCAGGTTTAGATCAACTCCGCCAAATGTATACGTTATTTTGGAGTTACTGTTCCCCAGGTACAATACCTTACACTTTGCTTGATTAAAGCATAGCTGCTATTTTTCTGACCATCCCTGAAGTCTATCTAGGTCATTCTAAAGAAGCTCTGCTTGGCGGCGATCATTAACTACTCTACCAATCTTTACATCATTTACAAATTTAGACATCACACCCTCTATCCGTTCATTGATGTCATTTATGAAAATCAAAAACAACAGTGGTCCTATTTGCTGATGCTATCGAGGCAGTATTAGGTGGGTCAGAAAACTGCTAGCTTGGGGGGAGACAAAGACCAATAGATTGACAGTAGCCACTGGCAGAGGTGAAAGAGATTCTTGCACTGCTTCTATTAGAATGAGCAGAAGCCTGAAAAACAAGATGCATGATATTTCAGAGACTGCTGGGAGTCATTGCAGTACAAGTAAACACATGGGTTGTGTTAGGGTAGCTAAGAATAGAAACAGGTGCAGGTATACTTGCGTGTACACCAATGCTAGGAGTTTAGTAAATAAATTTGATGAATTTGAGGTATTGCTCAAAACATTAAAGGCAGATATTTTTGGGATATCAGAGACGTGGTGTCACACAGATATAAGGGATGCAGAACTGCAATTTGGGGAGTACAACGTCTACAGAAAGGATAGACAGGATAGGAAGGGGGGAGGGGTTATGCTATTAGTTAAGAAACACATAAAATCCAAGGAAGTGAAGCCAGTCGACATCGCTGGACAGTGCAGTGTTGAGTCAGTTTGGTGTGACATAAGCATTTGGAGATCAAAATTGAGAGTAGGAGTGTGCTATAGGCCTAATGACTCTGATGAGTATAATAAGAAACTGTACAGGGAAATAGAGTGGGCCAGTAAATCAGAGAGTCTTATAATGGGAGATTTTAATTTCCCGGATATTGACTGGAATTTGGGGGCTGGTCACTCACACACTAGCAGGGCTTTTGTGGATTTATTGGATGATTGTTTTCTACATCAGCATGTTCGGGAGGCAACTAGAGGGAGTAATACTCTTGATTTGATTATCAGCAGTGATTCTTCATGCATTAAGAATCTGCAGATAAATGAACCACTAGGTGGCAGTGATCACAGTGTGCTGAAGTGGGATTTACTCAAAGAGGTAACTACCATTAGTGGTAAAGGGAAGGGTTATTGCTTCCGTAAAGGCGACTACGATCGACTGAGACAGTATTTAAATTCTATACAGTGGGACCAACTGATGATGTTACCAACAGCAAATTCAAAATGGGAAGCATTCAAAGAACTTATCTTGGAAGCTACTAGGCTTTACATACCAACTAAGAAATATTGTTCAAGGTTTAGGCCAAAATGGATGTCAGATGAACTAATAAGGCATATGGCAGAGAAGACAAATGCATGGGATACTTACAAATTAACACATGACACAGAAGCCTATGATAGATACAAGTTGATATGCAACGAAGTTACAAAGGATGTTAGGCAGGTGAAGGCAGATTATGAGAAATCCTTGGCAAGGGATGCAAAGAAAAACAGCAAAGAGTTCTTTACTTATGTAAACTCTAGAAGGAAAGGGATGAATCAGATTGGTCCACTTGATATTGATGGGTCAACTGTTGATGACCCTGCTCAGGTAGCTAACAAACTAAATGAATATTTTGCATCGACATTCACACATGAGGAGTTATTCAGCGAGGGGAATGCCAGAGGTGTATTCAACTCTAGCAGTAAGCTACAGAATCTTGAAATAACTGGGAGTAAAGTGGAGGAGAAACTGTTGAAGACAAACACAAGGATGGGATCTATCCAGTTATATTAAAGGAGGCAGCAAAGGAAGTAAGCAAACCCTTAGCCATAATTATGAGAGCTTCCTTGGACTCAGGGGAGGTACCCATAGACTGGAAATGTGCAAATGTGACCCCAATTCACAAAGGAGGATCAAAGGCTGACACAAGTAATTATAGACCTGTGAGCTTAACTTCTGTTCCAGGAAAATTAATGGAGGCACTGGTTAAAGAAGCATTGCAGGATCATTTAGACAAGACTTCAGTTATAGCTCGGAAACAGCATGGTTTTGTTAAGGGGAAGTCTTGCCTGACCAATTTGATTGGATACTATGATGCAGTCACAAAAGAACTGGATGCAGGGAATAGCTTTGATATTATATACTTGGATCTTAGAAAGGCTTTTGATACTGTTGCACATGGAAGACTGCTACACAAATTGGAGCAGTGTGACATTGGAGGCAAATTGCTGCTATGGATAAAGGGGTGGTTGAGGGGGAGAAGACAGAGTGGTAATCAATGGACACTGCTCATCGTGGACTAATGTTATTAGTGGAGCCCCTCAGGGCTCAGTGTTGGGTCCATTATTGTTTTCTGTATTTATAAATGATATTGATGATGGTATATCAAGCTTAATGTCCAAGTTTGCAGACGATACAAAGGTTGGCAGGGTTGTCACGGACACTACTGACACTATGCTGCTGCAACAGGATCTGGAAAGGTTGAGCAGATGGGCTGAGAGGTGGCAAATGAAGTTTAACATTGACAAATGTAAAGTACTACACATGGGAAACAGCAACCCCAGAGCAACGTATCAACTCTGTGGTACTACACTGACAGTGGTAGAGAATGAAAGGGACTTGGGGGTGGTTGTGCAGGCAGATATGAAGTTCTCTGAGCAGTGCAGACGGGCTGCAAGAGTAGCTCATGGAGTATTGTCAATGATATACAGGAATTTTTTCAGCAGGGATAAGGAGGTGATTATTCCCTTGTATAAGGCAATGGTCAGGCCACACCTAGAGTACTGTATACAGGTCTGGAGGCCTCATTTCAAGAAGGATATAGAGCTGCTGGAACGAGTACAGAGAAGGGCAACAAGATTAGTGAATGGAACAAAGGGGTGCTCTTACGAAGAAAGGCTTAAGTTTTGCAAATTACAGTGTCTGGAGACTAGGCACCAGCGAGGTGATCTGATAGAGGTGTATAAAGCCTTGAATGGTTTGAGCATGCTCAATGCTGATGGGATTCTTCCTCTAGCTCAGAATAATCACCTGAGAGGGCATAAATTCAAATTGAGGAAAGACAGATGTAGGATAGACGTGCGGAAATTTGCCTTTAGCCAGCGGGTGGTTGGTTGGTGGAACAGACTTCCATCCCTTGTAATGGAGGTTGATAGCCTAAATAAGTTTAAGGCTCAGCTGGACAGGTATTTTGAACGAACAGAGGGGTGAAGTGGAAGTGGTTTTTTTTTTTTTTTTTTTTTTTTTGGCTTTTGCTGCATAAGCTTGCTTTCTTGCATCAAATGCCTATGCTAATGCTAAAATCTAATACTGATCCTTGGGGAATCCCACTTCTTACATCAATCCAATCTGAGGAATAACCATTTATCATAACCCTTTGCTGCCTGCCCTGAAGCCATCCAGCTATCCATCTAAGGATTTTCCCTGTGATTCCAACCTGTTCCAGTTTATAAACTAACCGCTGATGTGGGATTGAGTGAAATGCTTTGCTGAAATCCAAATGAACAATGTCGAAATTATTCCCAAAGTCAAGCTCTTGAGGGACCCTGTCAAAATAGCTAACCAGATTAGTTAAACATGATTATCCCTTTATAAAACCATGCTGAGTATCTTTCAGAATTCCATTTCTATCTAAATGATCCTGAATTCCAACTTTGATCATTGTCTCCATGATTTTCCCTACTACTGAAGTTAGACTAAGTGGCCGGTAATTTCCTACTTCACTCTTAGAACTGCCTTTATGCATTGGATCACATTGGCACTCTTCCAATCCAACGGAATCATTCCTGAGTCCAGTGATGCTCGCATAGTTAGCATCAATTTTCAATGCACTCACTTGCCGCCTCCCTTAAGATTATAGGGTATATGCCATAAACCCCAGGAGCCTTACTAGCCTGTAGGCTCGAATGTTTTTTCATTAAATAAATGTGAAATTTCAACATCATTAATTACATTTTTTCAACTTCACTCCCATAATTGCTCATTGACGTAAAGGGTTTTTCTTCTGTAAATATTGATGCAAAGTAACTATTGAGTTCATCTGCAACTTCAGCTGGGGTATCTAATACTATCCCACTTACACGCGCTGTTTTTTTTTTTTTTTTCAGATATGATCTGAATACAGTATTCGAAGGATGGTCTTTCCATTCACTTACATAATGGAATTATGTTCTCCCTACATACATACAGAGGTCAAGTAAGTCATTGACCGTGTGTCTTCTTGGCTGCACATCTACCTTACATGCAAAACTTCATGTCTGCTTTAGTAATAACTCCTCGTTATTATTAAAGGTAGACCACCTTTATTAATAACCCAAGAGTAACCAAGAGTAGTACTTTTATTAGTATGACCAAATGATGCAAGGAAGCCATTAAACAGTAATTTGTCCATTTGCTGACCATTCATGTTGCAAATCCAAATTTTTTTGAGGTAATAGTCTAGTTACAGTAATCACCTTTATATTAAATTATGATATTGACATTGACCTGAATACCTTCATAAATGTTAATTAAAAATATCAGGAACAAGAGTAGCTCCAGAACTGATGAAGGATCCTGTTAGCAACTCTGGTCTGCCTGAAAGAATAACCATTTATAACACCCCTCCTGTCCTTCAGCCATTCCTTTATTCCTTTTTCCCCAGGATCTTACCATAATTTCAGCTTTGCTCCAATTTGTACAATAACTGTTCGTGAGGACCATATCAAATGCTCTATGGAAGTCTAGTTATATAATATTAGAATTGTCCCTTGCATCCATTAAGATTTCTTCTTTAATTTCCTCTCTTTTATTTTTTCTTTACTTTCTCCTTTATGAAACTGTTCTGTGACCCTTTTAATGTACAGTTGGAGTATCAGTAAAGATATCCATGTGTTGGACAAGATGCAGCTCTGGCAAACTCTGTTTTTAATTATATTTAGTCATTTTATTGACTTAATTGTTATATTAAATTTTATATTATAAGTAGCTTATAGTCCAAGTCAAGCTCCTTGGTTTATTTTGAATTTAGAAAGCGATTTTGAAAGTTAATACTTAGTGTTTGTAGATTTACCGTTCGTAACTTGCCGCCATTGATGGTGTAAGGCATAACGTAAAACTAGATAGCGAAACACATAGCACTGTATTAGAAATCTGTTAACTAATACAGTATAGTATTATCAATTAATCAGTAAAATTTATTAATCTTATTAAATTTCATTGTCAATTAAATTGTACTTAAACGGAATCATAACACAGACTAAAGCAGCAAAGCAATGCTCACAGATTAGCTTCCTAAGAACTGAAGAGGTGATTCTCCGATGCATCACAGTCTAAAAAGATGTGCGAAATGTTAAATGTTTGTGGAACTGTCTAGAACAAGACATGATCTAACCAAGGAGGATGTCTTTGTGTGTGTGCTAGATGCAGAGACTGTGAGGAAATTAGGCACCAACTCAGCATTCTGATGGGCATCTATGGGAGTTTGAGGTGTAGGGTAGATGCCCTCAAGGAAATTAATAAGAGGGGCCCATTAAGCACTCAGCTGCCTAACTCAATGCTAGAGCTCACTCCTGTGCATCAGGCAACATAGCAGCAATCTCCAAGGCAGAATGTGCTGGACCAACAAGAACTAGTTATTGTTGGTGACTCTATTGTGAGGGAGATGGGAAATATATTATGCAAAAAGGATTGGTGGAACAGAACAAGGGTATGTCTGCCAGGGGCAAAAGTTGATGACGTTGTAGAGCAGATATCATCTTTTAAGGGCACAAAAAGTGATATTGTTGTACATGTTGGCACTAATGACCTTAAGAGTAAGAGATCTGCAGATTTAATTAAAAAGTACAGGTCAATGTTGAAAAAAAGTCACGAGCTAGGTTTGAATTTGAAAGTGTCTGCAATTTTGCCCAGACACGATAGGAGGGAGTATGTGATGAGAGAGCATTGTCAATCAATTTGGCCCTGCAGAGATTGTGCAAGGCTTGTGGGTTAGAAATTTTTTCAGCATGGTCTGTGCTTGCAAACAGGAGAGACCGCTTCTACAGAGATGGGATGCACTTAAATAGAAAGGATGCGAGAATATTTGCTGATGCTATCGAGGCAGTGTTAGGTGGGTCGGAAAACTGCTAGCTTGGGGAGATTAACAGACTAAAAGATTAACAGTGGCCACAGGCAGAGGCAAAAGCGATTCTTGTTCTGATTCTATTGTAATGAGCAGCAGCCTAGAGAACAAGTTGCTGCAGATTTCAAGAGCTGCTGGGAGTCATCATGGAAAAAGTAAATATATGGGCTGTGTTAGGGGTAACTAAGAGTAAGAACAGGTGCATGTATACAATGTCACCACCAAATATGGAGGATGCGGAAAGGTCAGGGAATGACCACCGCATATCCAGGAGCAATATGGCCTTAGTTGCTAATGCTCCTAAAAACCAAAAAAACAACAACAAAACAAATGTATACAATATTAGAAGTATAATAAATAAATTTGATGAATTTGAAGTGCTGATCAAGGCATCAAAGGCAGATATTGTTGGGATATCAGAGACATGGTCACAGAGATATAAGCAGTGAAGAATTTGAATTTGGTGAGTACAATGTGTACAGAAAGGATAGACAGGGAAGGAAGGGTGGACGGGTTATGCTGTTAGTTAAGAAACACATGAAATCTAAGGAAGTGCATCCAGTTGACATGGGAGGACAATGCAATGTTGAGTCAGTTTGGTATGTCATAAACACTGAGAAAGGGATAATGAGAGTAGGAGTGTGTTATAGGCCTATTGACTCTGATAAGTACAACAAACAGTTGTGTAGAGAAATAAAGTGGGCCAGTAAATCAAAATGTCTTGTAATGGGGGATTTTAACTTTCCAGATATTGACTAGAACTTGTGGGTTGGTCACTTGCATGCTAGAAAGACTTTTTTTGGATTTATTGGAGGATTGTTTTTTATAGCAACATATTCGAGGGGCAACCAGAGGGGGGTAATACTCTTTATCTGGTTATCAGCAGTTAATCATTCGTGTATTAAGAATTTGCAGATAAAGGAACCACTAGGTGGTAGTGATCACAAGGTACTGATGTGGAATTTGCTTAAAGATATAATTACTATCAGGGGTCAAGTTAGCGGTTTTTGTTTTCATAAAGGTGACTACAGTGGTCTCAGGCAGTTTTTGAATTCTAAATGGGAGGCCTTCAGGGAATTAATCTTGGAAACTACTAGGCTTTTCATACCAACTAACAAATACTGTTCAAGATTAAGGCCTAAATGGATGTCAGATGAACTAATGAGGCTTGTGGCAGAGAAGAAAAATGCTTGGTATGCATATAAATTAGCAGGTGTCACAGAAGCCTATGGCAGATATAAGCTAGTAATCAAGTCAGAAGGGAGGTTAGGCAAGCGAAGGCTGATTACGAGAAATCCTTGGAAAAAGATGCACAGAAAAACAACAAGGAATTCTTTACTTGTGTAAACACTAGAAGGGAGGGGATGAATCAGATTTGGTCCACTTGATGGTAGTGATCCGATTGTTGATGATCCTGCTCAGATATCTGACAAATGAAATGAGTATTTTGCATTTACATTCACACATGAGGAATTCTGTAAGGAAGGAGAGACAGATGTTTGCTAACTGTAACAGGGAGCTAAATGATTAATAATGGAGAGCAAAGTAGAGGAGAAATTGTTGAAGTTAAATATCAAAAAGGCACCTGGGGCAGATTGAATTTATCCAGTCATATTGAAGGAGGCAGCGAGGGAAGTAAGCAAACTCTTAGCCATAATTATGAGAGCATCCTTAGAGAGGTTCCCATGGACTAGAGATGTGCAAATGTATCCCCAATTTGCATAGGGGGTTCAAAGGGTGATGCAAATAATTATAGACCTGTTAGTTTAACTTCTGTTCCAGGAAAAATAATGGAGTCACTGATTAAAGAAGTGATGCAGGATCACCTATACAAGACTGCAGTAATAGTTCAGACACAGCATGGGTTGTTAAGGGGAAGTCTTGTCTGACCAATTTGATTGGATACTACAATGTGTTCACAAAGGAACTGAAAATTAATTTTGATAATGTATACTTGGATTTCAGAAAAGCTTTTGATACTATTGTGCATGGAAGACTGCTGTACAAATTGGAGATGTATAGCATTAAGGGCATGTTGCTGCAATGGATAAAGGGATGGGTGAGTGGGAGATGGCAGAGAGTGGTACTAAATGGACACTGCTCTATGTGGACTAATGTTATTAGTGGAGTCCCACAGGGCTCGGTGCTGGGTCTATTGTTGTTTTGTGTATTTATTAATGATATCGATGAAGGTATATCAGGCTTAATGTCCAAGTTTGCAGATGATACAAGGGTTGGAAGGGTTGTTAATGATAGTAAAGACAGTATGCTACTTCAACAAGATCTAGAAAAGTTAAATAGGTTTGCTGAGAAGTGGCAACTGAAGTTTAATATTGACAAATGCAAAGTACTGCATATGTTTGTTTGTTTGTTTGTTTGTTTGTTATTTGGTTTTTAGGAGCATTAGCAACTAAGTCCATATTGCTCCGGAATATGCGGTGGTCATTCCCTGACCTTTCTGCATCCTCCGTATTTGGTGGTGACGGGCTCGAACCCCGGTCTAATCAAGAAGCGTGTGCTACGCACTGCTGCTCCTTCCCATCTGGCTACGGAGGCGCCCACTACTGCATATGGGTAGTAGTGTCACAAGAGAAATGTACCAACTAACATAAATGACCACCTAACAACTTACCTCAAGCAATTGTTTTGGGAAACAAAGCAATTAGTAAAAACTCACAGTTACAAATTTTTATGGTTGAAACATGGAAGGATCTATGTGAAGAAGAATGAATCTTCAAGAACCATTAGAATTCTGAGTTCAAAGGATCTGCAGTATATAAAATAGACTGTTTAATTGTAAATAATTGTAATTTTCTGAAATCTAGACCTAAGGTAAAATTAAGACATCAGGTATGCTTTTTTGAGGAATCACAGACTTTCAATTCAACCTTACATTTTTTAAATAATCCTAGTATTCAAGTGCTTATAATTGATAAAAATCAATTCTTTATGGTAGCTCTAAATATCAGATCATTAAGAAAAAATTGGTTTAACTTCTTACAATATATTAATGCAATGAAAGAATATATTTCATATATAGTCTTAACAGAGGTTAACATAAAAAGTGATGAAATTTCAAATTATAACATACAAGGTTATGACAAGGTCTATATTTTGAGAGATTTGAGAAGGGGTGGAGGAATAATAATATACTATAGAACATGCTTTAAGGCAATACAGGTCAACCACTTAACTCAGTCTTGTGAAAACTGCTGTGTCAAATTATCGGAAGATAATCCAGAAAAGACATTCATGATTTGTGCGTTTTATAGGCCACCATCAGATTCAATAAACAGCTTCCTAATAGAATTAGATAACATAATTTTGCAATGGGATGACATACAGACTGAAAAGACCATACTAGTAGGAGATTTCAATATCAACTTACTAACAGATGAAACAGATAATGTGCTTCTCAGATACTCTGCTATCTTAAACAACTATGGATTTGAACATACCTTATTTGGAATAACTAGGCAACAAAGGATGGAGGAAGATAGAACAGTAAGCTCTTGTTTAGATCACTTTATAACAAACATCAAGTTAAAGTATGCTAATTCATACATACTATTAAATCAACTTTCAGATCACAGAACATGTATACTAATAGTAGATATGTATTCAAAACAACACCCATGTGAAGAAAAAAATTAAACAAATGCTACGAAGAAAAATTATTTATCAACAGGGAAACTGAAACAGAACATAGAAAACTTGTTAATACAAGAGCAAGCATCATGCACAACAAATGTAAATGTCTTTTCAAATAAGATAATACAAATGATAAACAATTTGAGGTTTAATATCGAGAGAAAAGTAAAACACTCAGCCTGCAACATAAACACTAGGAGTAGCAGGATCAAGTTTAAGAAACCTTGGATGACTAACGAAATAGAAGAATTAATGGTACAAAGGGATAAATATTTCAGGTAGTATAGAAATTGTCCATCAAAGAAAGAACACTATCACAATTATAAAATGCTCAGAAATAAATTGACAGGTATGATAAGAAAACAAAAAAACACTTATTACAATCAACTTTTTATGGATAAGCAGATAACACAAAAGGAAAAATGGAACATTATAAATAACCTGTTAAGTACAAGGAAGGAAAAAAAAAAGGGGAAACCAAATTAAAACACTATTAGAACAGATAGATGGTACAAACAAACAATATGAGGCTGCAAATAGGTTTGCCAAAGCTGTATTAGATCTCAACAGATATAATTTACATTATTGCCAAGCTTCCTTTACTAAACAAGATAGTCTTCCTCAGATAGTAAACTCTTGTGTAGTCTTAACTTCACAATACACTGAGATTTAAAGAGAAACAAAGAGCAGTTCTCTGTTCTCTTGGTGGAGCTTATAGCACGGATGTTAGAGTCGGGAAGCTATCCTACAAATTTACTTTCTTTTAAGATAATTCCTATATATAAAAAGGGACCACCATATGACTTTTGCAATTACAGACCTATAACAATACAGTCAGTTATTAATAAGATAATAGAAAATTATATATTTTCCCATATAAGCAAATACTTACATCAATATGGGCTGTTAAACAACTCTCTATTTTCATATCAGAAGGGCAAGAGCACACAGACATTATTAGAGAACTTAGTAGACTCTTTTAACTTACATTTAAACAACAATAACTTGTTGATAAGAAAACATGATTTTTTATTTGTAGATTTGACCAAAGCATATGACTTAATTTATATCCCAATATTGCAACAGAAATTACAGAAATATGGTATTAGGGGAAGAATCAATCAACTCTTAGCAAGTTATTTAACCAATAGAAAAATAACAGTTGAAGTAGAAAATATAAAGGGAAAATCATACAATGTAAAGAGAGGAGTACCGCAGGGCACTCATGCTGGGCCAATCATGTTCAACATCTTTATAAATGACATATTTGAAGTAATATAGAACTCTTTTATAAAAATTTATGCAGATGATATAATCTTATATACAATTGGAAAGAACCTGACAAAAATGGCAAAAGATTTACAGCAGAATGTAATACATTTACAAACTTGGTTGCATGATAATAAATTAGCACTCAGCTTTGAAAAGACAAAATTTTTGGTAATTAGACCTCCTCATCAAACCTTGGACATTTCTCCCTCTATTACATTACATAAACATGAATGCCTACATGATCAGAATTTCCAGAATTGCAAATGTCTGACTGTGGAAGAAGTTTCAAATCATTGTTACTTTGGGTTATGGATTGACTACAGTCTAAGTTTGGCAATGCATATAACAAATCTGTACAAAAAAATGAGATTTTATGTGTACTTTTTTTACTACATTAAGAATAAGTTAAATCTTAGAACAAAAGTTACCTTATATTATGCATTAGTGGACTCCCAAACTCAATTATTTAGTAAATGTATGGGCATGAGCAAATGAACAACTTAATTAACAGGATTTTGAGACTTTTAATGGGGACAAACTTTTGGAATCACCTGAATAAGAGAAACCAATTTTTGTTAAAATACAAAATACTGTATCCAGTTCAAAAACTGAAGTTAAATTTATTCTTGAAAAATCTTAACACTATTTATGAAGAATCAAATCTGCAATCGAATGGCACACATAATTTAAGGAACCCAAAAGCAATTACTTTTCCTCACCCTAGGGTACTA
This sequence comes from Mastigoproctus giganteus, assembly GCF_048544385.1. Taxonomy (NCBI): domain Eukaryota; kingdom Metazoa; phylum Arthropoda; class Arachnida; order Uropygi; family Thelyphonidae; genus Mastigoproctus; species Mastigoproctus giganteus. The sequence goes on along the minus strand of NC_143576.1, from coordinate 261,442,844 downwards.
AATAGATTTGGAGATAGGCACATAATGAATGTAATAAAAAACTTGCTGGCTAGTGTTGATTTCAGGCTCAGGAGAAGTTATCCCATCTCCAAATTAAAATTTCTAATAAGAAAATTCTTGATACTCAATGATACAGTGGATTAAAATTGCTATACAGATAAATTACTATCTCTGTTTACAGTGTGGAATGTACTATGAGTAGTGACTTCATTGTCTTTTCTGGTAGTAAAAGAATTTGTATACAAAACTGTTGTAAATGAAGAATTTCAACTTGTTGTCAAGAAATTCACTTTTCTTAACAAGTTCATTTTTTGTAAACATATTCTCTTGATAAATAAATTGTATTGTATTGTATAATAATAATAATATAATCACATATCACTTAATTTATAGTATTTCTCATTGTTTCTCCTTCTGATTCAGAGCAGTCTACACTTGACCATTTTCTCCAGAATCAGAAGTGTATCACCTGGAAGATCTCTAGATACTCAAGTCCTTGACAAGTTCCCAATTTTATTTCTCTTTAGACCACCAACTTGTTCTCATCAATGGCTCAATTTCATCCAGTGATGTACCAAATTTTAGTTTTAAGATTAGTCAAATGCCTTATCTGGATCACAAAACAGTTAACAGTCGAACTAATATTTTCTACTAGATTAGCCTTGGAATACATGCTACGGGTTGTATGAAAAGAGATGAATTCATGATTCACTGGCTTTGGGTAACCCATTGCCATTGCTGAGTGTCATGATATGCTGTGCATTTAAAGTTGACCCTGTAAACAACTATTATTAAGGTAAAAATTAAACTTAAAAAATATTGCAGAAATTAAGCAGATAAAAATAAAATTAAGCTACTGGTTAAATTTATAATTTAAACTTACAAAATACAGAAAAAAAAATAACTTTACAAAATAATTTTAAAAAATTAAGTATTCCGGTATATACAGTATATACATTAATATTATTATTATTATTATTAAAAACAGTTTATTTCACAAGAAACCTTGGGTCACCCCGGGACGGCTCTGTGCCAGAAGGGTGTGAATATTTACAGACTAAGGTGCGAGGAACACAATGTACAATAAACAAGAGTACATGCGTGCTCAACCCGAGACATTTACAGGATTAAATATACAATAATGTACAAAATATACAGTAATATACAAAATATATGATTGCATGAAGACAAAAAGTCTTTGTCATATACAAATAGGCAAATTAAAAAAAAAAAACAGTCTGTCATGTCCAAGAGCAGGTGAGTATTATAAGTTCATTATCTGGTAGCAGTTCTTGAGGATTTCCTTCCTGTAGGGCTTGTCTTCACAGAACCTATCAGAGTGAATCCTAAATTTATCCAAAGACAATTGGCTGGAAACATGTTCCTCGGGGAATCAATGCTTGACAGCGTAAGGCACAGAGGGAGACAGGAGTCGAGGTGCTCCCCTCTTGCCCTCCTAGGGCCAGAGATTGATGTGGATACCGATGGAGCATCAATTCGCCTCGTTATAAGCCGTGCAAGTGTGAGGACATTTTTTGTCATGATGATAAGTCTCCAGGGAGTGGTGCCCAGATTTGCTTGTAGGATAGATCTGGAGATAGTTAGGGGGTGGCCAACCACCCTGTTCATCCATCTAAGCAACCAGTACTCTAAACTGAGATACTTCTGAAGGTATGAGATAGGGGCAGATGACCAAATTTCTGAAGCATAGAGAGGAATCAGCGTAACACACCTCAGGATGTGCCGAACAAGCAGCGCTGGCTGATGCACACCAACGAGCTCTTGACGCACTGCCCAAAGAGCAGCATACGTCTTCTGCCTCATCCTGGCAAAGTGAGGCTGAAATGTGAGCCCAACATCCCAGGTGAGGCCAAGATCAGTATGAGAGGTCACCTTTTGTACCAGTTCCCCACTAACAAAGATTTGGATATCATTTTTGACTTTCTTCTTGGTTATTGTCAGTTGTGCTGATTTGGAAGAGCTCAGATGCAGCCTGATTGTGGCAAGATAACTTTCCAAGCTCAATATCTGCCTAGAAGCTTGTTGGTTGATATCATGAATCTGATGATTATGATCTGAGCTCACGTAAAACTTCAGATCGTCAGCATAAGAGACAAAGTTCGGATTCTGAGCAAGGAAAAGCTCCAAAACTGCTGCAAACAGGTTCTTATTCTTCGTTGCGGGATGCCTCTTGAGACGTCAATAGTTACTTCAAAGTCATTGTGGGCCACAGACAGATGTCTAGGGAGTAAAATAGACTTCAAAATTTGAAGTAAGGTATCCGCCAGGCCGAAGTACTGTTTCAGAATGGTAAAAAGAACTGGGAGGCGTATTCTGTCATAAGCCAATTTTATGTCGAGGAATATGATATCAATCTGTGATTTGTTGTTAAAGGTGCGCTGAATTCTGAAGAGGGTATCAAGAAGATTGGTAGCTGTCGATCTCCTTTGTAGAATGGTATGCAGGTACTCAGGCCTGTGTACAAAGCAATGCTGGGCAATTGTTGGCTGAATTACTTTTTCAAAAATTTTGAGTAAAAAACAACTGATGGAGATTGGTCGCAGGTCTTTAGGAGATTTGGGTTTCTTGATCTTTGGAATGGGCTTAACCTGGTAGGTTTTCCAAATTGAAGGAACTATTCCAGATTGCAGGATTTGTCTGAAAAGGTGAAGGAGAAGGTCGACTATATTATGGGCTGAAAATTTTGATAATAAAGAGTGGGAAATCATCCGGACCAACAGTGGCTTTGTTGGGTAGTTTATTGATGACATCAATTAGGGTCTCTCTCTAGTTATCTACACACATGTACTGATCTTGTTGAAATAGAAAGAAATGAAAACCATGCAAATGTACACATAGCTTGCTAAAATTACCATGTTTCCTTTGAAGCATGTATTCTCAAATTCTTTTGAATTTGGGAACCAGAATCTCAAAGATCAATGATTGAAGACAATTAAAATATATTAAAAAAAAAAAAAAAAAAAAAAAATTGTAATTTTCCCATCTAGTCAGTAACCAGGTTTGGACACCCATTTCTTATGGTTCCTGATGAGATGGGACCTCATTATATGAAATCTTATTATTATTTTTTTCCCATCATATTTTAATAGTATTTGATCATTTATCTTTTGGCAATTTATTTTAGAAATCTAATAAAATTAAAAAACATGTGTCACCAAGGAGACAAGATCATCTCAGCAAGCTGTGCCTACTTTTGTGTGATTCCAAATAATCATTTCTTTCTATTTCAGTGTAGAGAACTTATGTGTGATTAAATATAATTCCTGCATGTTTATTTCCTTTACTCACACACTTTTGTAATACTGATGTTTGTTAAAAATCAGATTAGATTGGAATGTATTTGATTCATATTGGAACAGGATTGGTAATATAAGATGCACACTGTGAATTGCATAACATACATGAAAGAAGAAATATGTGCCCCTTCTGATGACAAAGCAGGAAAAGGAAGGTTATATCATTCTGTAACTTTTATATCAGTATTGAAGATTAAATATATTATTTTATCTTAAAAGATATTCATGAGAGCAGTTTGTACTTAATCTTATGATAGAAAGGATATTAAAAGAAAATATTTATGTGTTTCCAGTTGAGGAGACAACCCTTTCCATTCCCACTACTGTTGAAGAGAAGGAAGAAGTGTTACCATTTGAAGTCACTACTGAACCTGCTATTTTAAGTAGGTCATAAATTATTTAGTGTCTACTTTGTGCTAATATTACTGATTGTGAAAATATATTTTCCTATTTTCAAAGATTATTTCAAAATGTTTTACCTTTTTAGCCTCAATGGCAAGGAGGACTACTGTAGCTGTTATGAATTAGGTTTAATTAGAAAACTAGTATTCATTGACTAGATAACAGAAAAGTAAACATTTTGGAGAAAGAACAAAAGTAATTACTATATCTTGTCAATGAACTGACATGGAGAAAGAAGTGTGGAGAATAAAAAAGAAGGTAATTAAAAAAGGGTGGAAATAAGGGAATGAAAAACAGAAAGAAGAAGGTAGATTAGGAGCAGAAATTAAACAAAGCAGCTTAACTCACTATTGTCAGCATTGGGATGAAACTCAACCCCAGGGCTAATATATGTATATATTTCATACAAAAAAAAAATACCGATCCTGATGTACTTTTCAGTGCCCACAAAGTAATTCTAAAGGAAGGACCTAAAGTAGCAATAAACTGTATTTGAGTTCATCAACTAAGGGCAGAACCATGGCTTTGATTTCAAACATTTCTAATGAAAATATTTTTCACACATAAAGAAATCAAATGACCTGACAAAGAAAAGAAATACATCTCATTTGCTTGCAGATGCACCATATGTGCACTAATTGGTATACAACTGACATTCTGTTTCCTTCCACACTCTATAAAGTGTGGGAGGAAACAGAATGCCATTGAAGACAGGATTGCAGTAGCAGTCCTGTTTTCAGTCCATTGGTAGATGTAGTAATGGTGAGTGATAAATTGCATCATTGATGAAAACCCAAAGAAAGAAATCAAGTAGGGTTGGTCCATTGAAGAGAGTACTGAAAAAACCACCATGGCCTAGGAACTGTTAATTTAGACAAAGGCAGCATGGCATCTTATTGAAAAATGATTCTTCCTACTGGATTATCATCACTGATTTGTCATAATAGGAAGTTCTTGAGTATATCCAGATACAGTAATTATCTTTTCACTAAAAAAAATACAAACTTTTATGTGAATCTTTCTGTTTTTTTTTAGAAGACATTAACTGAGTAGTATGTCATGTTTTCTACTTTGTGCTAATGTTGCTTTTTAGACAACATTAACTTTAAGGCAGTCACATACCTCTGCTCTTTAAGATACTGGTTACTCCTCTTACTGCACCAGTTCTGACACTGTGCATTTTGATTGTCCTGCTAACATCGGAGGTACATATATGAGCATGTGAGTGTGTGTTCACCATTTTACAAGATATTCCAACATGTTAACAAAAAACAAAGACACAGCCAACATGATACTTAGCAGACAAGGCTTCTGTAAGAGAGTAAATATCTGAATATTGCTAATTCACCTGTGCAGAGTTAGGAATTCAAAAAAATTTGCTTTCCTAACTCTGGGCAGTTGAACACGGTTGGTATCAAACTTAGTTGGAATGAAAAACATAGTTGGAAGCTACTAGGCTTTTCATACCAACTAAGAAATACTGTTCAAGGTTTACACCTAAATGGATTTCAGATGAACTAATGAGACTCATGGCAGGGAAGAAAAATGCATGGGATACATATAAATTATCAGGTTACACAGAAGTCTATGGTAGATATAAGCTAGTCAGTAATCAAGTCACAAAGGAGGTTAGGCAGGCAAAGGCAGATTATGAGAAATCTTTGGAAAAGGATGCAATGAAAAACAGCAGACTTCTTTACTTATGTAAACTCTAGAAGGAAGAGGATGATTCCGATTGATCTACTTGATATCGATGGTTCCACTGTTGATAATCCTACTCAGGTAGCTGAAGAAGTGTTACCATATTGGTCACAAAAGCAAAATACTCATTGAATGAGTAATTTGCATCTACATTTGCACATTAGGAGTTCTGTAGAGAAGAAGAGGCTAGAAGTTTATCAAACTCTAATACGGAGCTAAATGACTTTGTCATAACCAAGAGGAAAGTGGAGGAGAAATTGTTGAAGTTCAACATAAACATAAGAAAGGCACCTGGGGTGGATGGGATCTATCCAGTTATATTAACAGAGGCAGCAAAGGAAGTAAGAAAACCCTTAGCCATAATTATGAGAGCATTCTTTGATTCAGGGAAGGTCCCCACAGGGAGAAGTGCAAATGTATCCCCAATTCAAAAAAGGGATCAAAGGGTGACCAGAGTAATTATAGATCTGTTAGGTTAACTTCTGTACCAGGGAAAGTAATGGAGATATTGGTTAAAGTAGCATTACAGGATCACCTAGAGAAGACACCAGAGACATGGTGTCACATAGATATAAACAGTGCACAATTGGAATTTGGGGAGTACAATGTGTACAGAAAGGATAGACAGGGTAAGAAGGGAGAAGGGGTTATGCTGTTTTTAAGAAACACATAAAATCTAAGGAACTGCATCTAGTTGACATGGGTGGACAGTGCAATGTTGAATCTATTTGGTGTGACATAAACACTGGGAAAGGGAAAACGAGATTAGAAGTGTGTTATAGGCCTAATGACTCTGATGGGTACAATGAACAGTTGTGCAAAGAAATAGACAGGGCCATTAAATCAGAATGTCTTGTAATGGGCAATTTTAACTTTCCAGATATCGACTGGAACTTGTGGTTTGGTCACTCGCACACTTGCAAGACTATTGTGGATTTATTGGAGGATTGATTTCTACAGCAACATGTTCGAGGGGCAACCAGAGGGAGTAATACTCTTGATCTGATTATCAGCAGTGATTATTCATGCCTTAAGAATTTGCAGATAAAGGAACCACTAGGTGACAGTGATCACATTGTACTGATGTGGGATTTATTTAAAGATGTAACTACCATCAAGGGTAAAGGGAAAGGTTTTTGCTTTCTTAAAGGTGACTACAGTGATATCAGACAGTTTTTAAATTCTATACAGTTGTATCAACTGATGATGTTACCAATGGTGAATTCTAAATGGAAAGCCTTCAGGAAATTAATGTTGGAGGCTACTAGGCTCCCCAAATTCCAAATTCCTTACTAGGCTAAGAAATACTGTTCAAGGTTCATGACTAAATGGATGTCGGATGAATTAATGAGGCTCATGGCAGAGAATAAAAATGCATGGGATGCATATAAATTATCAGGTGACACAGAAGCCTACGGAAGTTATAAGCTAGATTGTAATCAAGTCACAAAGGAGGTTAGGCAGGAAAAGGTAGATTACGAGAAATCTTTGGCAAAGGATGCAAAGAAAAACAGCAAATAATTCTTTACTTATGTAAACTCTAGAAGGAAGGGGATGAATCAGATTGGTCCACTTAACATAGATGGTTCGATTATTGATGATCCTGCTCAAGTAGCTGATAAACTGATTGAGTATTTTGCATCTACATTCACACATGAAGAGTTATTCAAGGAGGGGAATGCCAGAAGTTTATCAAACTCTAACAGGGAGCTAAGTGATTTTATAATAACTGAGAACAAAGTAGAGTAGAAATTGTTAAAGTTAAACATAAAAAAAAAGCACCTGGGGTGGATGGAATCTATCCAGTTATATTGAAGGAGGCAGCAAGGGAAGTTAGCAAATCCTTAGCCATAATAGAGAGCATCCTTAGATTCAGGGGAAGTCCCCATGGACTGGAGATGTGCAAATGTATCCCCAATTCACAAAGGGGTTTCAAAGGATGACACAAATAATTATAGTCCTCTTAGTTTAACTTCTGTTACAGGAAAATAATGGAGTCACTGATTAAAGAAGCACTGCAGGATCATCTAGACAAGACTGCATTTATAGTTCAGACACAGCATGGGTTTGTTAAGTGGAAGTCTTGTCTGACTAACTTGATTGGATAGTACAATATGGTCACGAAAGAACTGTATGCAAAAAATAATTATGATATCATATACTTGGAATTCAGGAAAGCTTTGAATACTGTTGCACATGGAAGACTGCTGTACAAAATGGAGCTGTATGGCATTAAGGCTAGTTGCTGCAATGGATAAAGGGATAGTTGAATGCGAAATGCAGAGAGTGATAATAAATGGACACTGCTTTATGAGGACTAATGTTATTAGTAGAGTCCCTCAGGATTTGGTGCTAGGCCCATTGTTGTTTTGTGTATTTATTAATGATATTGATTTTTTTTTTATTTCGTATGATGTGATCAATACACGAAGGAACCAGTTTTTTCTTGCTTCCTTCGTGTATCGTGGCCGGGATATCCAACCAATCGGTTGGTTCGGCACCATCGTGATATCCAGCCCGAGGCGGGAATCGAACCCGCGACCTTTGGGTTGCCAGGCAGGCACTTTACCTACCCGGCTAGCCCGGTCGGCTCAATGATATTGATGAAGATACAGGGTGTTTCAAAAGTGATGGTCAATAATTTAAAGGTGAACTGTACAGACTGCAATATGCAAAAAAAGGCTAGTAAACATGGGTCCTTAAATGAACTGAATCGTTTTTGAGAAATTGCACATTTCTAGTTGGGATCCACCACTGACTTGTTTGTTTAGGCTAGATTATGCTCATTCTCTCCCTTTCCCCTCTCTCAATGCTCCGAGACACAGTAGGCATACTAGTACTTGTCAAAGGATAGTCAACATGGAAAGATGTTGCAGTAACGAAGAGTAAGTGAACATGCACTTCATGTATGGTAAAATCAACAGCAGTGCACTCGAGGCTGCATGTTTGTACAAAGAAACATTTCCTTGCCGAAGGCAGCACAACAGGTGCACATTCATGATGGTACATCAATGCCTTAGAGAACATGGGTGCTTCGCACATGGAATATGAGCAGATAGGCCCAAAAGCATAACACCTGATGTTAAGGAAAGGGTGTTAGAAAGAACATCCTATAACATGTAACATCTGTAAAATCCTGTGGTGTTGATACCAAAAATTAAAAATGTATTATCTTATGTTTAATTAAACCAACCTTAGGATTCACAGCTTTTTGATAAACTAGCTCCCACAGTGGCGGATCTTTACAGAAAATGTGCATTATCTCGAAAACGGTTCATTTTCGGCCCGATGTTCACTACAATATTTTGGCATTGTTCACTACAATATTTTGGCATTTTTTTGCTTATTTTAGTTTGTACTTTTCACCTTTAAATTATTGACCAACATTTTTGAAACACCCTGTATATCAGGCTTAATGTCCAAGTTTGTAGATGATACAAAGGTTCGCAGGGTTGTTAATGACACTAAAGACAGTATGCTACTGCAACAGGATCTAGAAAAGTTAGTTAGATGGCCTGAGAAGTGGCAACTGAAGTTTAATATTGACAAATGCAAAGTACTGCAAATCTGTAGCAGTATTCCAAGAGAAACATACCAACTCTGTGGCTACACTCAAGGAGGTGGAGAATGAATAAGAGCTGGGGATCATTAGCATTAGTAGAGGCATATGATGCAAGAAAGCAACCTTATGCAGCATCAGCCAAAAAAAAAAAAAAAAAACCCTTCCACTTCACCACTCCGTTTGGTCGAAATACCTGTCCAGCTGAGCCTTAAATTTATTTAGGCTATCAACTTCCACAACAAGGGATGGAAGTCTGTTCCAGCAACCAACTACCCTCTGGCTAAAGGCAAATTTCCGCACATCTATCCTACATCTGTCTTTCCTCAATTTGAATTTATGCCCTCTCAGGTGATTATTCTGAGCAAGAGGCAGTATCCCATCAGCATTGAGCATGCTCAAACCATTCAAGGCTTTGTACACCTCTATCAGATCACCTCGCCGGTGCCTAGTCTCCAGACACTGTAATTTGCAAAACTTAAGCCTTTCTTCGTAAGAGCAACCCTTCGTTCCGTTCACTAACCTTGTTGCCTTTCTCTGTACTCGTTCCAGCAGCTCTACATCCTTCTTGAAATGAGGCCTCCAGACCTGTATACAGTACTCAAGGTGCGGCCTGACCATTGCCTTATACAAGGGAATAATCACCTCCCTATCCCTACTAGAAAAATTCCTGTATATCATTGATAAGACACCATGAGCTACTCTTGCAACTGGTCTGCACTGCTCAGAGAACTTCATATCTGCCTGCACAATAACCCCCAGGTCCTTTTCATTCTCTACCACTGTCAGTGTAGTACCACAGAGTTGATATGTTGCTCTGGGGTTGCTGTTTCCCATATGTAGTACTTTACTTTTGTCAATGTTAAACTTCATTTGCCACCTCTCAGCCCATCTGCTCAACCTTTCCAGATCCTGTTGCAGCAGAAATTGCATCAGTAGTGTCCTTAACAACCCTGCCAACCTTTGTATCGTCTGCAAACTTGGACATTAAGCTTGATATACCATCATCAATATTATTTATAAATACAGAAAACAATAATGGACCCAACACTGAACCCTGAGGGACTTCACTATTAACATTAGTCCATGATGAGCAGTGTCCATTGAGTACCACTCTCTGTCTTCTTAGGCGCCTCCGTAGCCAGGTGGGAAGGAGCAGCAGTGCGTAACACACGCTTCTTGATTAGACCGGGGTTCGAGCCCGTCATCACCAAATACGGAGATGCGGAAAGGTCAGGGAATGACCACTGCATATCCCGGAGCAATATGGCCTTAGTTGCTAATGTTCCTAAAAACCAAATAACAAACAAACATCTGTCTTCTCCCCCTCAACCACCCCTTTATCCATAGCAGCAATTTGCCTCCAATGCCACAATGCTCCAATTTGTGTAGCAGTCTTCCAGGTGCAACAGTATCAAAAGCCTTTCTAAGATCCAAGTATATAATATCAAAGTTATTCCCTGCATCCAGTTCTTTTGTGACTGCATCATAATATCCAATCAAGTTGGTCAGGCAAGACTTCCCCTTAACAAAACCATGCTGTGTACGAGCTATAACTGAAGTCTTGTTTAGACAATCCTGCAGTGCTTCTTTAACCAGTGCCTCCATTAATTTTCCTGGAACAGAAGTTAAACTCACAGGTCTATAATTACTTGTGTCAGCCTTTGATCCTCCTTTGTGAATTGGGGTCACATTTGCACATCTCCAGTCTATGGGTACCTCCCCTGAGTCCAAGGAAGCTCTCATAATTATGGCTAATGGTTTGCTTACTTCCTTTGCTGCCTCCTTTAATATAACTGGATAGATCCCATCCACCCAGGTGCCTTTCTTGTGTTTATCTTCAACAATTTCTCCTCCACTTTACTCTCAGTTATACAAGATTCTCTAGATTACTGCCAGAGTTGAGTACACCTCTGGCATTCCCAATGCTGAATAACTCCTCATTTGTGAATGTTGATGCAAAATATTCATTTAGTTTGTTAGCTACCTGAGCTGGATCATCAACAGTTGAACCATCTATATCAAGTGGACCAATCTGATTCATCCCCTTCCTTCTAGAGTTTAAATAATTAAAGAACTCTTTGCTGTTTTTCTTTGCATCCCTTGCCAAAGATTTCTCGTAATCTGCCTTCGCCTGGCTAACCTCCTTTGTAACTTGGTTACAAATCAACTTATATCTATCATAGGCTTCTGTGTCACGTGTTAATTTATATGTATCCCATGCATTTTTCTTCTCTGCCATATGTCTCATTAGTTCATCTGACATCCATTTAGGCCTAAATCTTGAACAATATTTCTTTGTTGGTATAAAAACCCTAGTAGCTTCCAAGATTAATTCTTTGAATTCTTCCCATTTTGAATTTGCTGTTGGTAACATTATCAGTTGGTCCCACTGTATAGAATTTAAATATTGTTTCAGACCATCGTAGTCGCCATTACGAAAGCAATAACCCTTCCCTTTACCCCTGAGGGTAGTTACCTCTTTGAGTAAACCCCACTTCAGCACACTGTGATCACTGCCACCTAGTGGTTCCTGTATCTGCAGATTCTTAATGCATGAAGAATCACTACTGATAATCAAATCAAGAGTATTACTCCCTCTAGTTGCCTCCCAAACATGCTGATGTAGAAAACAATCATCCCATAAATCCACAAAAGCCTTGCTAGTGTGTGAGTGACCAACCCACAAATTCCAGTCAATATCTGGGAAATTAAAATCCCCCATTATAAGACTCTCTGAAATACTGGCCCACTCTATTTCCCTGTACAGTTTCTTATTATACTCATCGGAGTCATTAGGCGTATAGCACATTCCTACTCCCAATTTTGATCTCCCAATTCTTATGTCACACCAAACTGACTTGACACTGCACTGTGCAGTGACGTCGACTGGCTTCAATTTCTTGGATTTTGTGTGTTTCTTAACTAATGGCATAACCCCTCCTCCCTTCCTATCCTGTCTATCCTTTCTGTAGACGTTGTACTCCCCAAATTTCAGTTCAGCATTCCTTATATGTGTTTGACACCACGGCTCTGATATCCCAACAATATCCGCCTTTGATGCTTTGAGCAATACCTCAAATTCATCAAATTTATTTACAAAACTCCTAGCATTGGTGTACACACAAGCACACATGCACCTGTTCCTATTCTTAGCTACCCTAACACAAGCCATGTGTTTACTTGTACCGCAATGACTACCAGCAGTCTCTGAAATATCCTGCATCTTGTTTTCCAGGCTTCTGCTCATTCCAATAGAAGCAGTGCAAGAATCACTTTCACCTCTGCCAGTGGCTACTGTTAATCTATTAGTCCTTGCATCCCTCCAAGCTATCAGTTTTCCGACCCACCTAACACTGCCTTGATAGTATCAGGAAATATTCTTGCACCCTTACTATTTAAGTGTATCCCTTCCCTGTGGAAGCAGTCTCTTCTGTTAACAAGTACAGACCAGGCTGAAAAAAATTCTACCCCTTGAGCTTGCACAATATTTCCAGGACCGAATTGATCGACAAGGCGCTCATCATATACTCCCTCCTATCGTGTCTGGGCAGAATTTCAGACACTTTCAAATTCAGCCCTAATTCATGGCTTTTTTTCAACAGTGACCTGTACTTGTTAAGTAATTCTGCCGGCCTCCTACTCTTAATATCATTAGTGGCAACGTGTACAACTATATCACCTTTTGTGCCCTTAAAAGATAATATCCGCTCTACAACGTCATCAACCTTTGCCCCTGCCAGACATACCCTGGTCCTGTTCCACCTATCCTTTTTACAAAGCATGTTCCCTGTTTCCCCTGACAATAGAGTCACCAACAACTACTAGTTTCTGTGGGACCAGCGCATTCTGCCTTGGGGGTTGCCGCTCTGTTTCGTGATGACCAAGTGGAAGTTTGGCGTTGATGTGGGCAGCTGAGAGCTTGATGGGCCACTCAGTTTAGATCCTTCAAGGGCATGCACCCTTCAAGCTCTCACATAGGCCAATAACAACGCTGAGTTGTCGCCTGCTTTCGTTACACTCCTTGCATCACGCACACACAAAGACATCCCCCATGGCAATATCTTTAGTGACACTCCGATTTCTAGGCAAAATGATTTATCACTTTTGGGGATTACCCTTACTTCTAATCTCTCTTTGCACAAGCACATTACGAATATTGCTTCCTCTGCATCTAAAAAACTTGGTTTTCTATTTCGCTCTCAGCGTTACTTTTCTTCCAAACAGCTGTTCACTCTGTATAAATCGCAAATCTGCCCTGCCATGGAATATTGTTCCCACAACTGGGGTGGTGCCCCCAAAACCTCTCTCAGGCTTCTTGATTCCATTCAGAAGAGGGCAGTTAGGTTAATTAATGATTCATCACTTCAGAGTCTCTCCACTCTCTGTCTCATAGATGTACTGTTTCTGCTGCTTGCCTCTTCTACAGATACTTCCATGGACACTTCTTCCGAATTGGCTTCTATAATTCCCGCTCTCTCTTTCAAAACAGTCCGAACACGTGCCGCCACCAGCCAACATCCATTTACTGTCCAACTTCAAACTCACAGAACCAACTTTTCATCTTCCTCATTTATTTATTCAACTGCCGTTTTCTGGAACAACCTTCCTTCATACGTATTTCCTGAAAATTACAATCTACAGAAGTTCAAGTCCAATGTTAACAAATATCTTCTTTCGTCTTCTCAACCTCCAACCCAAGCACGGTACTAAGTACTATAGGTTCTAATACCTCTCGTGTATGGGGTTTACATAAAAAAAAACTGAAGTTTAACATTGACTAATGCAAAGTACTGCATATGGGTAACAGTAACCCCAGAGTAACATATCAACTGTGTGGTACTACACTCAGGATAGTGGAGAATGAAAAATACCTGGAATAATTGTACAATCAGATATAAAGTTTACTGAGCAGTGCAGATAGGCTTCCAGAGCAGTTCATGGGATCTTATCAATGATAGCCAGGAACTTTGCTAGCGGGTATGAGTAAGTGATTATGTGTAAGGCAATTGTCGGGTCACACCTTGAGTACTGCATACAGGACTGGATGCCTCATTTTAGGAAGCATGTAGAGCTGCTGCAACAAGAAGAACATCTTGCTGAACGTTCACAGGTGGAACTGTGTCCATGAGATGGATGGGAGCAGTATTTATACTCAAGTCCGCTCAGTAGCTGCGTGGAAATAAAAAAAAAAGAAGGGAAACCATTGCATAAATAAAATAAATGCACCTGAATGAGACAGAGTAGGGAAACGAGATTGGTGAATGGAATAAAGGGTTGATGTTACCAAGAAAGCTTATGTTCTGGAAATTGCAGCATCTGGAGACTAGGCACCTGCAAGGTGATCTGATTGAAGTGTATAAGGCCTTGACCTTGAATGGTTTCAGCAACCTCAATTAGCATTAGCAAGGGCACATGATGCGAGAAACATCAGCATCAGCCAAAAAAAAAAAAAAAAAAAAAAACGAAAACCCCTTATTTCACCCATCCCCTCGCTCCAAATGTTTGTCAAGTTCTGCCTTGAATCTATTTAAGCTATCAATTTCTACAACAGATGGAAATTTGTTCCAGCAATCAACCACCCACTGGCTAAAGGTAAACTTCCGCACATCTATCCTACAACCGTCTTTCCTCAATTTGAATTTATGCCATCTTTATTCTTAGCAAGAGGAAGAATCCCATCAGCAATGAGCATGCTCAAACCATTCAAGGCTTTATACACCTCAATTAGATTGCCTCGCAGGTGCCTAGTCTCCATACACTGTAATTACCAAAACTTAAGCCTTTCCTCATAAGAGCAACCCTTTGTTCTGTTCACTAATCTTGTTGCCCTTCTCTGTACTCATTCCAACAGCTCTACATCCTTCTTAAAATGAGGCCTCCAGACCTGTATACAGTACTCAAGGTGTGGCCTTACCATTGCCTTATAGAAGGGGATAATCACCTCCTTATCCCTGTTAGAAAAATTCCTGTATATCATTGACAAGACACCATGAGCTACTCTTGCAGACTGTCTGCACTGTCAGAAAACTTCATATCTGCCTGCACAATTACTCATTCATATCTGCCTGCACAGAATAATGGCATTGTCGACATGTGTCATCTGACATTCCGGGCATATAGAAAATGCGATATATTTTCTATAGTTTCTTGTGTTGATTACCTTGTCTTGGATGGCCAGCATGAGTCCTTCAGTCTCAGAGAAGAGCGTCCCGCTTGTTGTAGTCATGCATTGGAAGCAATGTTATCGATATGATCTTGATGGAGGTCATTGTAGTGTCTGCCATGGAGTGTCTTCTTTGCCCATCTTTCTAACATTTCTTGTGCTGTCTGGGAGAGTGGGGGTTCCTTGCTTAGGTTGAGTGGGGTATACCACTTATCTATCTTCCTTATGGCCTGGTGGAGTGGTGCTGTGTTGTTCTCGAAGTAATCCTTCAGGTTAACTATCGCTGTTTTCTGTTGCTCTGTCAGGTCTATCAGGCCCCTTCCTGCCTCTATTATTATTATTATTAGCCGTTTGGGGCAAGGAAGCCTGAGGCTTATGCTGCACCAGCCCAGAAAAATTCCCAAGTTATCCTGAGAGAGAGAGAGAGAGAGAGAGAGTCAGAAGTAGAAAGGAATCGTTAAGAAAAAGAAGAATGATGATATCCAGCTCAGGATATCATCATAGGTTTGCCAAGCCTCTACTCTCCAGATGTGGTTTTTAAGCAAAGGATAGATTTACTTGAATTATGGCCTGTTCCTTTCAAGTTGATAATTTGAAAGGAGTAGGCCACCTTAGTTGTTGATTAAAAATTTGTAATTTTTAATATGATTTGTATTTGTAATTTCTGACTACCTCTCAGATAAATTCTTTCAACTCAAATAAAGCATTAATGAAAGTAAGTACTATATAATATGCATTTTATTGCATGCCTTAAATACTTGTAATGAAAAAGAAATAGTGCATTTTTGTTATTTTGATACTTAGTTTTTAGCATTAAAATGTTACATTATATTACTGATAGTTTAGCAGTAAGTTATCATACCATTCAAGATCACAGCTGATGTGCCATTAAACCTAAAAACCAATTCTTTGTCCTGAACTTTATTGAATATATGAGTTTTTTAGTTTGAGTGAATTTGTATTAAAGATGAACTATATATAATTTTAGGTAGTTTTTAAAATTTTGATTATTGGTATTTTCCCCTTTCATTTTCAGTGAAATGTGATATGCCTATGGGACTGGAAAATGGCCTTTTGTATGATGGCCAAATTACAGTGTCCTCTGTTGATCCACTCAGTAGTATCAGTCAACTGAGGCTTAACAGTCCAGCCGAAGACAACTTACTTGGAGCATGGTTACCAAAATCAGGAGATTTCAATCCTTATGTGCAGATAGATTTGCAGGAACCACGAGAGCTATCGGGAATCATAACCCAAGGTTTAAAAAAATTAATTTTTCCATATATTGCATGGTTGTGTATGTAGCATAGTAAAAGAAATGATCTTTGTTTAAAGGGGTTTAAAGATTTAAGCCCCTTTAAACAAAGGGGTTTAAATCTTTAAATCTATGACAATTGTCTTAGAATTTCAATGTAAGTAATGATTTAAATTCCACTCTGAATTACAAAATTTGCTCTATTTTGATCAATTTCAGTGGTTTGCAATCTTCGGGTAGCTAAAGCAGCTAAGTGATCATGTGCAGATTCTCAGTAAAGTAGCCACACATTTGTTTCCCACCTCCATTTTAATTGAAATATAATATTAATTATTATAAAATAAAGATCTTGAAAGATATGCATTCTTTAGGATGGATGCAAAAAATTAAAATGGTTGAAAAAAAATTAAAATTCATAAGAAGAAATTATAAATGATAATGTAAGAGAATCACTCAAAACTTTTTTTTTCCATCATTTTTTTTTTTTATCTTAACAAAAATATATTATGAAATTATAGTAATCTTATAATACCGTGATAAATCTGACTAAAAATTAATAGCAAGTGCTTAAAAAATGATACTCACCTTGTATAAATCTGCAATAAATTTATTGGTAGATGGTGGCTAAATTTAGGTTGGAAGGTGCATTAAAAAGAACTAAGGTGGAGAATGGGGTGAAAATATTTTAAACAGGTTTTAAAATGAGCGCAAGGAAGTAGAAGTGCAGATCTCCAATCCTCGGTTGCCATAAAAAGTTAAAGGACATAAGTGAAAAAAACGGTCTTGGCATCACTGGTCTTTTTTTCACTTATGTCCTTTAACTTTTTACAACAACCAAGGATTGGAGATTTGCACTTCTACTTCCTTGCATTCATTTTAAAATCTGTTTAAAATATTTTCACCCAATTCTCCGGCTTAGTTCTTTTTAATGCACCTTCCAACCTAAATTTAACCACCATCTATCAATAAATTTATTGCAGATTTATACAAGGTGAGTACCATTTTTTAAGCACTTGCTATTCATTTTTAGTCAAAAATATATTAATAAATGGTGAAATTAGTTTATGTTTAACATGCAATTTTTATGCTTTATCTATTCTCTATAATGCTCAAGCATTATAGAGAATAGAATAGACAGAGCATAAACATTGTGTTAAGAATAGATGGAGCATATAAATTTCTTAAATATCAACTTTGTCATTCCTAAATTTTCATCCACAAGTGGCACCAGTCAGCAGTTAAAAAATGAAAGCCCAACAAAAGAATCATTCAAACTGTATGATGGATAAATCAGTATAGACCAGCAAAATTTTGTAATTAATATGATGTACAAAATTAAACACTATTATACCACATTAAAGGAATTGGTTCAACAGGTAATACTGAAATAAAATAATTTTTTTTTTGGTAGTTTCATGTTTTTAATTTTTGCTTAAACGAAGATGGCAGTTGGCCTCTTCCACATTCCCTGTTCAGTTTACAACAATTCCTTGAATGAGGTATAATAGTGTTTAATTTTGTAAATCATTATGTGATTTTATCACATTTAATTTACATTTTATTTTGTGATTGCTTCCCTTGTTTTCCAATTGCTGTGTGGTCTTGCAGCGTCAAGCAGAAGAAGGATGTCATCCATGTCTGTTTCTAGTTATACTTGCCATAAAGGACATATGTATAATATGTCATATTTATGGCTTATCCTTTATCTGTATTGTTCAACATAATTACAATAAATTGTATACTATGCATAATAATAATATATATAATAATAATAAATGACACTATCATACACATTAAATTATTAACAAAATAGGATTTATTAAACTTATATAGAATACAAGAGTTCAATTTCTGCACTAAATTGCTAGCAGGTTATCAGATCATAAATGCTATTGGGGGGGGGGGAGATAGAAGAACATTTAACAACTATGTAAAATAAAATGATAGACAGTTAATCAGAAGTAATTACAACTAAAACCTTAAATTTTTAGATTATGTTATATTACAATATAATGTGCGTACAGGAACTTAGAATCTAAAATCAAGATAAAACACAAGGTAAACAGTAACCTGTACATACCTATGGAATGGCTCTCTTGCTTCCTAAAACACAAGTCAATTGCAACAATACTTGCCTAGTGTGAGACCTTATAAAGAATAACAAAGTAAGATTACTGTTCAAGGCTATCCAATACAGAACACCTTGAGGGCAAAAGCCATAACACTGTGCTGATTCTAGGTTATAGCCCTGAACTATAATTATGAGAGCTTCCTTGGACTCAGGGGAGGTCCCCATGGACTGGAGGTGTACAAATGTATCACCAATTCACAAAGGGGGTTCAAAAGGTGACACAAGTAACTATAGACCTGTTAGTTTAACATATATATATATATATATATATATAATAGAATAATTGCCAGTAGCATGGCAAACCAGTAGAGTGAAAAATGACAATAACAGAAAAATGTATAGGGGTTGGGATAAAGAAGAAGAGGGTAGTGTTGAAGCAACATTCCTAAAATAATTTAGAAAATTAAGCCAATTAAAACAAATTTAGCGGTGCCCCCTGATGGCACTCGTTTCCAAATTATGTCAAATCTCACTAAGGTGGAAAAGTAAACTAACAACATTACATGACCAATTAAATTGAAAATAATAATTAATAAAATGAAATGAAATGAAATAAAATAGAATAGACTGACCATTATGACCATCTCAACAGAGGACCACGAGGCCAATAATTGTCAGGAACTCACTGCATTTCGAATACTAAACAAATCCATGCAACTACAGAATGACCAATTAAATTGAAAATAATAATTAATAAAATGAAATGAAATAAAATAGAATAGACTGACCATTATGACTCATCTCAACAGAGGACCACGAGGCCAATAATTGTCAGGAAATCACTGCATTTCGAATACTAAACAAATCCATGCAACGACAGAATGATACTAAGATCTGACCACCGATACAATAGATTTGCACAGCGGTGGTCCTTATGCAGTGAAAAATAATAAAACAGAAAGCCTAGTACTCACATGGCCAAACCACACCACTGACAAAAGAATAGTTGAACTGAAAATATATAGAAACAAATTAGGCCATAGATGGTGATACGAATGCAGCATTAGCAGATCATCACGCTATCCCCATAAAAATATAATCCAGTTAATCCAAAAATTAAATAGGTAGATAGATAGAAATTAATAAAAATATATATTAAAAATAAATAAGAAAAATAGTCGGAAAGCTAACATCAGTGGCAGCAGAAAAGCACAATCCACTACATGTTGCTTACAATAAGCTAAATTAAGATAGGAGGGAGTATATGATGAGAGCCCTGTCAATCAATTCGGCCCTGGAAAGATTGTGCAGGGCTCAAGGGGTAGAATTTTTTTCAGCCTGGTCTGTACTTGTTAACAGGAGAGACTGCTTCTACAGGGATGGGATACACTTAAATAGAAAGGGTGCAAGAATGTTTGCTGATGCTATCGAGGCAATGTTAGGTGGGTCGGAAAACTGCTAGATTGGGGGGATACAAGGACTAATAGATTAACAGTAGCCACTGGCAGAGGTGAAAGTGATTCTTGCACTGCTTCTATTGGAATGAGCCGCAGCCTGGAAAATAAGATGCAGGATATTTCAGAGACTGCTGGGAATCATTGGGGTACAAGTAAACACATGGGTTGTGTTAGGGTAGCTAAGAAAAAGAACAGGTGCATGTATACTTGTGTGTACACCAATGCTAGGAGTTTAGTAAATAAATTTGATGAATTTGAGGTATTGCTCAAAACATCAAAGGCAGATATTGTGGGGATTTCAGAGACGTGGTGTCACACAGATATAAGAAATGCAGAACTGGAATTTGGGGAGTACAATGTCTACAGAAAGGATAGACAGGATAGGAAGGGAGGAGGGGTTATGCTATTAGTTAAAAAACACATAAAATCCAAGGAAGTGAAGCCAGTCGACATCGCTGGACAGTGCAGTGTCGAGTCAGTTTGGTGTGACATAAGCATTGGGAGATCAAAATTGAGAGTAGGAGTGTGCTATAGGCCTAATGACTCTGATGAGTATAATAAGAAACTGTTCGGAGAAATAGAGTGGGCCAGTAAATCAGAGAGTCTTATAATGGGGGATTTTAATTTCCCAGATATTGACTGGAATTTGGGGGCTGGTCACTCACACAGTAGCAAGGCTTTTGTGGATTTATTGGATGATTGTTTTCTACATCAGCATGTTCGGGAGGCAACTAGAGGGAGTAATACTCTTGATTTGATTATCAGTAGTGATTCTTCATGCATTAAGAATCTGCAGATAAATGAACCACTTGGTGGCAGTGATCACAGTGTGCTGAAGTGGGAGTTACTCAAAGAGGTAACTACCATTAGGGGTAAAGGGAAGGGGTATTGCTTTCGTAAAGGCGACTACAATGGACTGAGACAGTATTTAAATTCTATACAGTGGCATCAACTGATGATATTGCCAACAGCAAATTCAAAATGGGAAGCATTCAAAGAACTTATCGTGGAAGCTACTAGGCTTTACATACCAACTAAGAAATATTGTTCAAGGTTTAGGCCTAAATGGTTGTCAGATGAACTAATGAGGCATATGGCAGAGAAGAAAAATGCATGGGATACATACAAATTAACACGTGACACGGACGCCTATGATAGATACAAGTTGATCTGTAACCAAGTTACAAAGGAGGTTAGGCAGGCGAAGGCAGATTACGAGAGATCCTTGGCAAGGGATGCGAAGAAAAACAGCAAAGAGTTCTTTACTTATGTAAACTCTAGAAGGAAGGGGATGAATCAGATTGGTCCACTTGAGATCGATGGGTCAACTGTTGATGACCCTGCTCGGGTAGCTAACAAACTAAATGAATATTTTGCATCGACATTCACACATGAGGAGTTATTCAGCGAGGGGAATGCCAGAGGTGTATTCAAATCTAGCAGTAAGCTAGAGAATCTTGTAATAACTGAGAGCAAAGTGGAGGAGAAATTGTTGAAGATAAACACAAGAAAGGCACCTGGGGTGGATGGGATCTATCCAGTTATATTAAAGGAGGCAGCAAAGGAGGTAAGCAAACCCTTAGCCATAATTATGAGAGCTTCCTTGGACTCAGGGGAGGTACCCATTGACTGGAGATGTGCAAATGTGACCCCAATTCACAAAGGAGGATCAAAGGCTGACACAAGTAATTATAGACCTGTGAGTTTAACTTCTGTTCCCGGAAAATTAATGGAGGCACTGGTGAAAGAAGCACTGCACAATCATCTAGACAAGACTTCAGTTATAGCTAGGACACAGCATGGTTTTGTTAAGGGGAAGTCTTGCCTGACCAATTTGATTGGATACTATGATGCAGTCACAAAAGAACTGGATGCAGGGAATAACTTTGATATTATATACTTGGATCTTAGAAAGGCTTTTGATACTGTTGCACATGGAAGACTGCTGCACAAATTGGAGCAGTGTGGCATTGGAGGCAAGTTGCTGCTATGGATAAAGGGGTGGTTGAGGGGGAGAAGACAGAGAGTGGTAATCAATGGACACTGCTCATCGTGGACTAATGTTATTAGTGGAGTCCCTCAGGGTTCAGTATTGGGGCCTTTATTGTTTTCTGTATTTATAAATGATATTGATGATGGTATATCAGGCTTAATGTCCAAGTTTGCAGACGATACGAAGGTTGGCAGGGTTGTCAAGGACACTACTGACACTATGCTGCTGCAACAGGATTTGGAAAGGTTGAGCAGATGGGCTTCGAGGTGGCAAATGAAGTTTAACATTGACAAATGTAAAGTACTACATATGGGAAACAGCAACCCCAGAGCAACGTATCAACTCTGTGGTACTACACTGACAGTGGTAGAGAATGAAAGGGACCTGGGGGTGGTGGTGCAGGCAGATATGAAGTTCTCTGAGCAGTGCAGACGAGCTGCAAGAGTAGCTCATGGTGTATTGTCAATGATATATAGGAATTTTTCTAGCAGGGATAAGGAGGTGATTATTCCCTTGTATAAGGCAATGGTCAGGCCACACCTAGAGTACTGTATACAGGCCTGGAGGCCTCATTTCAGGAAGGATGTAGAGCTGCTGGAACGAGTACAGAGAAGGGCAACTAGATTGGTGAATGGGACAAAGGGGTTCTCTTACGAAGAAAGGCTTAAGTTTTGCAAATTACAGTGTCTGGAAACTAGGCACCAGCGGGGTGATCTGATAGAGGTGTACAAAGCCTTGAATGGTTTGAGCATGCTCAATGCTGATGGGATTCTTCCTCTAGCTCAGAAAAATCACCTGAGAGGGCATAAATTCAAATTGAGGAAAGACAGATGTAGGATAGATGTGCGGAAATTTGCCTTTAGCCAGCGGGTGGTTGGTGGGTGGAACAGACTTCCATCCCTTGTCGTGGAAGTTGATAGCCTAAATAAGTTTAAGGCTCAGCTGGACAGGTATTTCGAACGAACAGAGGGGTGAAGTGGAAGTGGTTATTTTTATTTATTTATGTTACTTTTTTTTTTTTTTTTTTTTTTTTGGCTGATGCTGCATAAGCTTGCTTTCTTGCATCAAATGCCTCTACTAATGCTAATGCTAATGCTAAAATTAAAATATAATAATTGCCAGTAGCATGGCAAACCAGTAGAGTGAAAAAGAACTTAACCAAATAAAATAACAATAACAGAAAAATATATAGGGAGGGATAAAAAAAAAGCGGGTAGTGTTGAAGCAACGTTCCTAAAATAATTTAGAAAATTAAGCTAATTAAAAGAAATTTAGCGGTGCCCCCCCTAATGGCACCCGTTTCCGAATTATGTGAAATCTCACTAAGGTAAACTAACAACATTACATGACCAATTAAACTGAAAATTTAATATATATATATTTATTTATTTTTTTAGATCCAACCAAAATAAATCTATATTTTCAATTAATTAATTTTATCTTATCAGTTACTTTTGAAAGTCTTCTTTATAGAGGGGCTGTAATCTAAGGTTTAATCTAAATTTATTTGGATCAAAATTCTCTGATACAGCTACAATTTAGAACAGATTGTGATTTCAAGTTTAATTGAATAAATTTAAATTGAATAATAATAATAATAATCACATATCTGAAGCCAAAAGACCAAGATACAAGAAACCCAGAAAAATATAGGCCAATCACCTGTCTGTCAACAATGGTCAAGGTCCTGAGCAGCTGCATAACCAAGAAGATATCAGACCACTTGGAGACCCAGAATATAATAGCCAAACAGCATAAAGGATGCAAGTGGATGAGCAAAGGATGCTGTTATTTGTTGTTATTTTAGTTTTTAGGAGCATTAGCAACTAAGGCCATATTGCTCCGAGATATGCGGTGGTCATTCCCTGACCTTTCCGCATCCTCCGTATTTGGTGGTGACGGGCTCGAACCCCGGTCTAATCAAGAAGCGTGTGCTATACACTGCTGCTCCTTCCCACCTGGCTACGGAGGCGCCTGCAAAGGATGCAAAGAGCGATTAACCATAGATGCTGCAGTTATAGAGCGAGCGAGCCATCAAGAAGTGCCACAACCTGTACACGGCCTACATTGGTTACCACAAGGCCTTCGACTCTGGTTGAAGATCTACAAAGTCATCTGACAGTGACAAACTTCCTAGAAGCAATAATGGTGAATGAAGTACCACCATTAAGGTCAAGAACATCACAACCAGACCAATCCCCATCAGGAGAGGAATCTTTCAGGGAGATGCCACAAGCCCACTGTGGTTCTGTTTAGCACTCAACCTGCTATCCACCATGCTCAACAGCAGCAAGTATGAATATAACATCAAAGAAGGAAGGAAAAACCTGTATATCCTCTCCCACTTGATGTACATGGATGACATCAAGCTCTGCACAGACACTGAGAAGCAACTCGGGCAACTACTCTGGATCACCAAAGAATTCAGCAATGATATCAGGATGGAATTTGGTCTAGACCAATGCAAGACCCACGGATTGCATCAGGAGAAATTAGTCAACCAGAACTACCAACTGCAGAATGGTAAAGAGATCAAAGCCATGACAACAGAACGAGAGACCTACAAATGCCTGGGGATGATGCAGGCTCAGCAGTTATCAAGGCCTGCCTGACCAAAAACTACCATCAGATACTCAGAAGCCTGCTGAAAGCAAAGCTGAACAGAGGGAACACAGTTAAAGCGATAAACATCTATGCAGTCCCAGTGCTAACATACCCCTTCAGGATCATAGGTTGGACTAACACTGAGCTGGAGGATATCATGAGAAAGACAAGGACAATGATGACCAAGAGCCGTCAACACCACCAAAAGTCAGCAGTGGAGAGACTGCCAATAGTTTGAAAAAGGGAGGAAGGGGTCTCATAGAATTCATCAAGCAACAGAAAACAGCAATAGCTAACCTGAAGGATTACTTCCAGAAAAATGCAGCAGCACTCTACCAGGCCATGAGGAAGGTAGACAAGCCCCATTCAACCTAAGTGAGGATTCCCATCCCTGCCCATATGGCACAAATGAAACTAGAAAGATGAACAAAGAAGACACTCCATGGCAGACACTACAATGGCCTCCATCAAGATTACATAGATAACATAGCTTCCAATGCATGGCTCACAAGTGGGATGCTCTTCCCTGAGACTGAAGGATTCATGCTCGCCATCCAAGACAGGTAATCAACACTAAACTTTAGAAAATGCATCACCAAAGAACCCGGAATGTCCGATGACGCATGTCAGCAATGCCACCTGGCCTCAGAAAAGATCCAACACATCACTGCAGGATGCAAGGTGATCATCCAGACTGAGTACACTCATAGACATGACCAGATAGCCAGGATAATACATCAGAAGCTAGCAAGTAAATACCAGTTGATCAAAGAAAGTGTACCATATTACAAGTATGAACCTCAGGCAGTACTAGAGACCCCAACCTATAAGCTTTACTGGACCATGCCATAATAACAGACAAGACAATCCTGCACAACAGACTGGACATAACCCTTGTCAACAAGAAAAAAAAGGCTACCTATCTGATTGAAACAGCAGTGCCCAACACTGGGAACATCCAGAAAATCCATGAGAAAAAAAATCAGAAAGTATACGAACCTAAGACAAGAGATGAAAGAGATGTGGCATATGCAACAAGTAACAACAATCCCGATCGTCGTGTCAACAACTGATACGGTGCCAAAGGCTCTACATATCAGCCTAGCAGCAATAGGTCTTCTAGAGAACACCTACAAGGAACTCCAGAAAGTCGCAATCCTGAACATCTGTGGGATAGTCAGAGAGTTCTTCGACCAACAGTAACACCGGACATAACAACCACCCTGTGTATTTGGTAGCAGTACCGCCATGGGGTGGAAACCACCAATCAGGGAGAAATAATATAAGAGTAACAATAATAATGCAATTGAATTAATTTCTTTCCTGTTTCTACATTACATTGTGAAATGTTTAATCTTAATGACAGTGAACCTATGTAGCACATTGTCCTATGAAAAGCATATATTATAACAAAGAAATTTATATATTTTTGATAATTTGTGTAGCAGCATGGCAAAATAATAAAGATGCAACAAACAGAATTATATCTGGAGAATTAAATGGATGTAGACTACTAGGACCACTGTTGTGTGAATTAGAAGATGCCAATAAGATAAAGGCAGTATGCCTAAAGGTGCAGAGCATCAAAAACAAAGAAGAAACATAAAAAGTTTATCTGTATATGAGTTCTGGATGTTGAGATAGTTGATGTATAAAGACAGGAGAGAATGCAGAATGGATATATTACAGGTAGTTTGTAGATTTCACTGGTTGTAAAGAAGTTCAGGAAAATTATTTGTACTAGATAATACTGAATGGAATATAATTATTGCAATACAGATATAATAACATCAGAAAACAAGGAAGTTATGGTGGAAAGTGGCGAGAAAATAAATAGGTGAATTTCATGTTAGATGGTAATACCTCAGAGTACAGAACTTGAAAGGCAAACCATAAATAGATGGGGAAAAGGTTTAATTTTAAATTCCAGAAAGTATTCTTAAAAAGCTTAATAACTACACCTCTCTCTCTCTCTCTCTCTCTCTCTCTCTCTCTCTCTCTCTCTCTCTCTCTCTCAGCATTTTAAAATGAATTGCAATGATTTATCTTTTATTCAGTACTTCTGGGCAAGAAACCCAGATCAAATTTCAAACATTTTGTGCTATTCATCTGCTAAGTTCACACAGCTGAAATTACCCATAATTGTCAACAAAAATGTTTTCTTTGGTTTCTCCATTTAAAAATCTAGAAATTTCCATTAGTTATTGTGCAAACAGCAAAAATATAGGAACAAGTATGAATTGCTGATAAGCCTTTTTAAATTGTAAGAAATATATTTTTTTATAAAAAATTGAGTGGATGTTTCTTTATACCTAGGACAAGAAGATGATGACAACTGGGTTGAGTTATTTATGGTTAAAGTTAGCAATGACACTAAAAAATGGACACCTGTCCTCTCAAATAATGGCAAACAGGTAAGCAATTTGTTTACTTATTAATTATATCTTTATTGCTTATTACAAGTATCCATTAAAGAAAAATCAAATTGTAGGATACTTAATAGGGATATACAGATGTAAATGATAATAAATGCAATAATGTAATAAATAAATAGAAATAAACAGAAATGGAAATAAATCACCGTTTTATAGATGAAAATTTAGGCCAACGTTGCATCATTGATACTCTGTTAGGCATTATACTCATGGCTGTAAGTTAAAAAAAAAAGTAATATTGCATTATTTCAAAGACATATTGATATTGGATGCATTCTAGCCAGGGTTACACTGGGGACTTAAAAGAAATATTCAAATACTGTTTCCAAGTACCTAAGCCAATTTAATTGAATAAAAACAGAACTCAAGGACATAAAGTGTTCGGGTTTAGATAAATAATAAGCTATGAGATGTCCAGAAAGTAAGATACAATCAGATACAAAGGGAAATAGATCCACACAATTGAAAATATCATTTCCTCATGTAATAAGGGAATAACAGTAGGTTCATTAACTATCATTTCATAATGCTTAAGTTGGTGCTTTCTTGTTGTGGGGTGGCAGTAGATTATATTTTTGCAATATTATAAAAGGATTAGCAATTGTCATTACAGAAAGTTATATCTGTTATATATTTAACTCAGAATGTAAGTTCTAATTATTAAAAATAGCAGTTTTTACCACATCAGTTATCAGGCTAGTGCAATTAATTACTTTGCAATGCTGTTTAAGCCTAGTGCCTTTTTAAAAGAAAAAGGAATGACTGTGGAAGGTGAAACTGCACAGAGAAGAAGACAGTTAATCTTAGTGAGAAAATCCTATGGATTTCAGTAGAAAGTCACTGAACTTTAATAGAACTAAATTGAATAAAAATGTGGCAAAAAATTGGTGTTGTAAGAAAATAATTTTGTGACAGTAAATTTTTTAAAAATAATATTAGCATTAGCATTAGTAGAGGCATATGATGCAAGAAAGCAAGCTTATGCAGCATCAGCAAAAATAAAAAAACAAAAAACCCTACCTATTTCACCCATCCATTCACTCCAGATGTTTTTCCAGTTCTTCCTTGAATTTATTTAAGCTATCAACTTCCACAACAGCAGATGGAAATTTTCTCCTGCAATCAACTACCCTCTGGCTGAAGGCAAATTTCCTCACATCTGTTCTAAAACTATCTTTCCTCAATTCACATATAAAAAAAAAAAAAAAAAATTGAGTTTACACCCCCTCAGGTTCATAATCTGAGCAAGAGGAAGAATCCCATCAGCATTGAGCCTGCTCAAACCATTCAAGGCCTTATACACCTCAATCAAATCACCAGCAAGGTGATCTGATTGAGGTCTCCAGAGGTCACCTAGCGTCCAGATGATGCAATTTGCAGAACTTAAGCCTTTCTTGGTAAGAGCACCCCTTTGTTTCCCTTACCAATCTCGTTGCTTTCTCTGTACTCATTCCAGCAGCTCGACATACTTCCAAAATGAGGCCTTCAGACCTGTATGCAGTAATCAAGGTGTGGCCTGACCATTGCCTTATAAAAAGGGATAATCACCTCCTTATCTCTCCTAGCAAAATTCCTGTCTATCATTGACCCCATGACCTGCTCTGGCAGCCTGTCTGCACTGCTCAGAAAACTTCATATCTGACTGCACAGATATCTCCAGTTCATTTTCATTCTCCACTACCAGAGTGTAGTACCACACAGTTGGTACATTTTTTCTTTTTTCTCTATCATTTTTAATGAGCTTTTAATCTGATATCCTTTATAATTTTCAGAAGATGACAGCTAATCATGATGAAAACTCTCCTGAGGTTACTCTCTTTCAAGAAACTGTAAATGCCCGGTATGTGCGTGTTGAACCAGTATCGTGGCATGTAAAACCTGCCCTACGAATGGAACTTCTGGGTTGTTATCATCCTTATGAAGGTATGTTGAACATGCTACAGTATATCTTTGTGTATATTGCTTAAAACAAGTTGACCTAACCTAGAACATACCACCAAGTAACATTTAAAGTAAGTACTGCCTTGCATATAGATTTATTTATTTATTTTTGTAAGAATACTAAACTTAGCATTAGCATTAGCATTAGTAGAGGCATATGATGCAAGAAAGCAAGCTTATTCAGCATCAGCCAAAAAAAAAAAAAAAAAAAAAAAAAACCTCTCCCATTTCACCCCTCCGTTCGTTCGAAATACCTGTCCAGTTGAGCTTTAAATTTGTTTAGGCTATCAACTTCAACAACAAGTGATGGAAGTCGGTTCCACCAACCAACCACCCGCTGGCCAAAGGCAAATTTCCGCACATCTATCCGACATCCGTCCTTCCTCAATTTGAATTTATGCCCTCTGAGGTGATTATTCTGAGAAAGATGAAGAATCCCATTGGCATTGAGCATGCTCAAACCATTCAAAGCCTTATACACCTCTATCAGATCACCTCGCCGGTGCCTAGTCTCCAGACTCTGTAATTTGCAAAACTTAAGCCTTTCTTCGTAAGAGCAACCCTTTGTTCCATTTACTAATCTTGTTGCCCTTCTCTGTACCCGTTCCAGCAGCTCTACATCCTTCTTGAAATGAGGCCTCCAGACCTGTATACACTACTCAAGATGTGGCCTAACCATTGCCTTATACAAGGGAATAATCACCTCGTTATCCCTGCTAGAAAAATTCCTGTATATCATTGACAAGACACCATGAGCTACTCTTGCAGCTCGTCTGCACTGCTCAGAGAACTTCATATCTGCCTGCACAATTACCCCCAGGTCCTTTTCATTCTCCTCCACTGTCAGTGTAGTACCGCAGAGTTGATACATTGCTCTGGGGTTACTGTTACCCATATGTAGTACTTTACATTTGTCAATGTTAAACTTCATTTGCCACCTCTCAGCCCATCTGTTCAACCTTTCCAGATCCTGTTGCAGCAGCATAGCGTCAGTAGTGTCCTTAACGACCCTGCCAACCTTTGTATCATCTGCAAACTTAGACATTAAACTTGATATCCCATCATCAATATCATTCATAAACACCGAAAACAACAATGGACCCAACACTGAACCTTGAGGAACTCCACTAATAACATTAGTCCACGTTGAGCAGTGTCCATTGATTACCACTCTCTGTCTTCTGCCACTCAACCATCCCCTTATCCATAGCAGCAATTTGCCTCCAATGCCACACTGCTCCAATTTGTGCAGCAATCTTCCATGTGCAACAGTATCAAAAGCCTTTCTAAGATCCAAATATATAATATCAAAGTTATTCCCTGCATCCAGTTCTTTTGTGACTACATCATAGTATCCAATCAAATTGGTCAGGCAAGACCTGCCCTTAACAAAACCATGCTGCGTCTGAGCTAAAACTGAATTCTTGTCTAGATGATCCTGCAGTGCTTCTTTAACCAGTGCCTCCATTAATTTACCTGGAACAGAAGTTAAACTAACAGGTCTATAATTACTTTGTCAGCCTTTGATCCTCCTTTGTGAATTGGGGTTACATTTGCACATCTCCAGTCTATGGGTACCTCCCCTGAGTCCAAAGAAGCTCTCGTAATTATGGCTAGGGGTTTGCATACTTCCTTTGCTGCCTCCTTTAATATAACTGGATAGATCCCATCCACCCCAGGTGCCTTTTTTATGTTTATCCTCAACAATCTCTCCTCCACTTTCCTCTCAGTTATTACAAAATCATCCAGCTCACTGCCAATGTTTACTTTACCTACATCATTCTCCTTCCTGAATAACTCCTCATGCGTGAATGTAGATGCAAAATACTCGTTTAGATTGTTAGCCACCTGAGCAGGATCCTCAACTGTTGAACCATCAATATCCAGTGGACCAATCTGATTCATCCCTTTCCTTCTCGAGTTCAAGTATGTAAAGAACTCCTTTCTGTTTTTCTTTGCATCCTTTGCCAAGGATTTTTCGTAGTCTGCCTTTGCCTGCCTAATCTCCTTTGTGACTTGGTTACAGACCAACTTATATCTATCACAGGCTTCCATGTCACCCATTAATTTGTATGTATCCCATTCAATTTTCTTCTCTGCCACATGTCTCATTAGTCCATCTGACAACCATTTAGGCCTAAACCTTGAACAATATTTCTTAGTTGGTATGTAAAGCCTGGTAGCCACCAAGATTAGTTCCTTGAATGCTTCCCATTTTGAGTTTGCTGTTGGTAACATCATCAGTTGGTCCCACTGTATAGAATTTAAATACTGTCTCAGACCGTCATAGTCGCCTTTACGAAAACAAAAACCCTTCCCTTTACCTCTGATGGTAGTTACCTCCTTGAGTAAATCCCACTTCAACACACTGTGATCACTGCCACCTAGTGGTTCATTTATCTGCAGGTTCTTAATGCATGAAGAATCACTACTGATAATCAGATCAAGAGTATTGCTCCCTCTTGTTGCCTCACGAACATGCTGATATAGAAAACAATCATCCAATAAATCCACAAAAGCCTTGCTAGTGTGCGAGTGACCAACCCACAAATTCCAGTCAATATCTGGGAAATTAAAATCCCCCATTATAAGACTCTCTGATTTACTGGCCCACTCTATTTCCCTGTGCAATATATTATTATACTCATCAGAGTCATTAGGCCTATAGCACACTCCTACTCTCAATTTTGATTTCCCTATGCTTATGTCACACCAAACTGACTCGACACTGCCCTGTCCATCGATGTCAACTGGCTTCACTTCCTTTGACTTTATGTGTTTCTTAATTAATAGCATATACTTATACCTATTGTACTAACTCCTAACATATACTAGCACACATTCTCAATATCTTTCAGTAAAGCCTAATTTTTAAAAATATTTTATTCTCAAATTAAAGATATGAGTAATTGTTACATCAATAAATGAATACAAACAGTTATTAACAAATAATAATTTATTTGTTTTTTTTGAAAAAATTTCAAGCCTAAAGGGAAATAATGTTCCATGAACATTGTGAGAGTGCTTAAGTGCCAAGATGTGCTCCTTCTTGATGACTTCGGTAAGCTTTAGAGATGTTCAGAGAAGTGACAGTTATGTTTTAATGCTGCAAAATTCAAGGTCTTACACTTGGGAATAGTAACCCCAAAATAATTTATACACTTGATCATGTTGAATTAAAAGCAGTAGAGGAAGAATGGAATTTGGAAGTTATGATAAATGTGGAAATTAAGTTCCCATGAGGCAGTTGTCTGAATACACTTGGAATACTTTGTCCAAGTATGAAGACTGCACCAAAGTTTTATAAGGCCTTGATGCTGCAATTTGCAGAATTAAGCCTTTTTTTTGTAAGATCACCCCTTTGTTCCCTCACCAATCTCGTCCTTCCTAAAATGAGGCCTCCAGACCTGTATGCAGTACTCAAGGTGTGGCCTGACCATTGCCTTGTACAAGGGGATAACCTTGTCTAGATCCAGTTGGAGTAGCATACTGTCTTTACTGTCATTAACAACTCTTCCAACCTTTGTATCATCTGCAAACTGGGACATTTAGCCTAATATACCTTCATCAATATAATTCATAAATACAGAAAACAACAATGCTCCTAACACCAAAACCATGGGGGGGGGGATTCCACTAATGCCATTATTCCATGAAGAGCAGGATCCATTGATTTCCATTCCCTGTCATCTCCCACTCAATCATCCCACATAGCAGCAACTTGCGATTAATGCTATAGTGCTCCAATTTCTACAAGAGTCTTTTTATTTGTAACAGAATCAAAAACTTTCCTGAAATCCAAGTATATGATATAAAAATAATTCTTTCCATTCAGTTCCTTTCTGAATACATTGTTAGTATCCAATAAAATTGGTCAGGCAAGATTTCCCCTTAAGATTAACCCATGTTGTGTCTGAACTATGACTGCAGTCTTGTCTAGATAATTCTGTCTAGTTCCCTGGAACAGAAGTTAAACTAACTGGTCTGTAATTACTCTTGTCACCCTTTATGAATTGGGGAATACATTTGCACATCTCTAGTCCATGGGGACCTCCCCTGAATCCAAGGATGCTCTCATAATTATAGCTAAAGGATTTGCTTACTTCCTTTGCTGCCTCCATTAATATAACTGGATAGTTCCCATCCACCACCCCAGGTGCCTTTCTTATATTTTATTCAATAATTTCTCCTCCTCCACTTCCCTCTCAGTAATTATAAAATCATTTAGCTTCTTATTAGAGTCTTATAAACTTCTGGCCTCCACTTTCCCTCAGAATTTCTCATGTGTGAATATGGATGAAAAATACTCATTCAATTTGTCAGCTACCTGAGCATGATAATCAACAGTTGAACCATCGATATCAATTGGACCAAACTGATTCATCCCCTTCCTTCTAGAGTTTACTTAAGTAAACAAGTCTTTTCATTTTTCTTTGCGTTCTTTTCCAAAGATTTCTCGTAATCTGCAAGCTTACAAGAATCTACATTCGCTTGTCTAACCTCCTTTGGGACTTGATTACAGACTAGCTTATATCTACCATAGTCTTCTGTGTCATCTGATAATTTATATGCATCCCATGCAATTTTATTCTTTGCCACGAGTCTTGTTAGTTCATCTGACATCCATTTAGGCCTAAACCTTGAACGGAATTAATTTCTTAGTTGGTATGAAAAGACTAGTAATTTGCAAGATTAATTTTAGCATTAGCACTAGTAGAGGCATATGATGCAAGAAAGCAAGCTTATGCAGCATCAGCCAAAAAAAAAAAAAAAAACACTTCCACTTCACCCCTCCATTCGTTCGAAATACCTGTCCAGCTGAGCCTTAAATTTATTTAGGCTATCAACTTCCACGACAAGGGTTGGAAGTCTGTTCCACCAACCAACTACCCACTGGCTAAAGGCAAATTTCCTTGAATTCCTTCAATGCTTCCCATTTAGAATTTGCTGTTAGTAACATCACATCAGTTGGTTAAAAACTGTCTGAGACCACCATAGTCACCTTTATAAAAGCAAAACCCCTTCTTTTACCCTTGATGGTAGTTACATCTTTAAGTAAATCCCAAATTAATACACTGTGATCACATTGATGATGATGATGCAGTTGATGCAGATTCCATTATAATGGAGTAAGCTTTCTGAATAATAAAAATAAGCATCATACCAGAGTAATGAGTGAAGTTGATATTTAATGCTTAATTAGTATATTATATATACTTTTTAAATTGATTTGATAATAATAAGAATAAGAATCAAAAACAGAGATGTAATATTATACATATTTTATTCTATTTATTTTATTACAGAAATATGCACTGAATATGGTCCTTGGGTCAGTCTTTCTGTACCATCTCCTTCCAGTAAAGGAGATATAGAGCCCATTGATGAGATTATAAAAGTATCAGGTATTTGTAACAATCCTATAGGAATAGAATGCAGGGAATATACGACAGAAAAAAGCTACAGTGCAATGGGACAGAAAGTAACTTGTGATCTAACAAAGGGATTGTATTGCCTGAATACAGAACAACCTGTTGGTCTCTGTTTCAATTACCAAGCTAGAATAGAATGTTATACTTGTGGTAAGCAATTTATAAAAAATATGCATATGTGATTTTTTTTTTATTAATTTTCTTGTTTTTCTTTTATTAATAATTGACTCTGTAAATTTAAAATATAAAGATATACTGTTAATATGTAACTAATGTAATAGAGAAAAAGTTACTTGAAAAGTTACTTTGATATGAGAAATTACTTTGTATATAATTTTCCCTGTATTTATATTTTCATTTTCAAATATTTATATTTTAAATATAACAGAGGGAAATCTCAAAACACTACAGCTCACTACACCACAGTTTCAAACATAATTATTATTAGCCACCATATGGTGCAAGGAAGCCTGAGGCTTATGCTGCAACAGCCAAAAAAAATTCCCGAGTTACCCTGAGAGAGAGAGAGAGAGAGAGAGAGAGAGAGAGAGAGAAAGTCAGAAGTAGAAAGGAATCACCAAGAAAAAGATGATATCCAGCTCAGGACTCTGGGTGTGCCAAGCCCATACTCACAAGATGTGAGCCCCTACACATTGACACATATTCCTTGAAAGACTAGGAATGTACTGCATGACACAATTGAAAACAAAAGTTTAGTTCCACTCTACCTCATACAAGAAATATATTTTCATCAGTTATTATGACATATACTAAAAGATTAAAGACCAGTCGATCAACTTTGTGACCTTAATAGTAACACATTCTTCATTCTTCACATTCTTCTACAAACTCAGTGCCGACCTTATTAAGTACACCACGACATTGCATGCAAACAAGCGGATATAATTATGTTCGTGTTTATACTCCAACATGAGCACCATGTCAGTGGAGTTTACAATAAATTATCGATACAAACATTAAACATATTTGACAGTCACAGGCTTGAATCCTAGTCCACTCAAAGAGCATATGCTACTACACTCTCGCTCCTGACCACTCAGCTACGTCACTGTGATTGTGACTTGGGATACAAACCATAAAAGGTGGGGTCAAAAAGTTCAGGGTTGGAACTAATATTTGGGAAATGATTAAACTAATCAGATGTTTGGATGGATTTCCTTTGAAGTAGTCTCCTTGACACTAAATGGATTCCATTTCTTTTATAGTTTCTGGATGCATCCCTAATAGTCTTATTTTGGAATTGCTAATAGTTTCTGTGTAACATTCTAGCATTTTTCCTCACTGGTTACAAATCTATGGCCTTTCAAAGAGGCTTTAAGCTTGGGAAACAAAAAAAAAATCGCACAGAGTCAAAATCTAGTTAACAAATTCATGAGCATTAGCATATGATTTAAGAAAGCAAGCTTACATAGCATCAGTCAAAAAAAAAAAAAAAACCCTTCCCATTTCACCAATCCATTCACTCCAAATGCTTGTCTAGCTCTGCCTTGAACTTATATAAGTTGTCGACCTCCACTATGACAGATGGAACTTTGTTCCAACAATCAGCCACCTGCTGGCTAAAGGCAAATTTCTGCACATCTATTCTACAATTGTTTTTTCATTCTCCAGTAACATCAGTGTAGTAACATGCCACACATTTGGTATGTTAGCATTAGCAAGGGCACATGATGAGAGAAAGCAAGCTTATATAGCATCAGCCAAAAAAAAAAAAAATCCTTATTTCACCCATCCCCTCGCTCCAAACGTTTGTCAAGTTCTGCCTTGAATCTATTTAAGCTATCAACTTCTACAATGACAGATGGAAGTTTGTTGCAGCAATCAACCACCCGCTGGCTAAAGGCAAATTTCCACACATCTCTCCTACAACCGTCTTTCCTCAATTTGAATTTATGCCCTCTCAGGTGATTATTCAGAGCAAGAGGAAGAATCCCATCAGCATTGAGCATGCTCAAACCATTCAAGGCTTTATACACCTCAATCAGATCACCTCACAGGTGCCTAGACTCCAGATACTGTAATTTGCAAAACTTAAGCCTTTCTTCGTAAGAGCAACCCTTTGTTTTGTTCACTAATCTTGTTGCCCTTCTCTGTACTTGTTCCACCAGCTCTACTTCCTTCTTAAAATGAGACCTCCAGACCTGTATACAGTACTCAAGGTGTGGCCTGATCATTGCCTTATACAAGGGGATAATCACCTCCTTATCCCTGCTAGAAAAATTCCTATATATCATTGACAAGGCACCATGAGCTATTCTTGCAGACCGTCTACACCACTCAGAAAACTTCATATCTACCTACACAATTAACCCCAGGTCCTTTTCATTCTCTACCACTGTCAGTGTGGTACCACAGAGTTGATACGTTGATCTGGGGTTACTGTTTCCCATATGCAGTACTTTACATTTGTCAACGTTAAACTTCATTTGCCACCTCTGAGCCCATCTGCTCAACTTTTCTGGATCCTGTTACAGCAGTGTACTGTCATTAGTGTCAATAACAACCCTGACAACCTCCGTGTCATCTGCAAACTTGGACATTAAGCCTGATATACCATCATCAATATAATTTATAAATACAGAAAACAACAATGGACACAACACTGAACCCTGAGGGCCTCCACTAATAACATTAGTCCACAAAGAGCAGTGTCCATTGATTACCACTCTGTCTTCTCCCACTCAACCATCCCTTTATTCATAGCAGCAATTTGCCTCCAATGCCACACTGCTCCAATTTGTGCAGCAGTCTTCCATGTGCAAAAGTATCAAAGGCCTTTCTAAAATCCAAATAAATGATATCAAAGTTATTCTTTGCATCCAGTTCCATTGTGACTACGTTATTGTATCCAATCAAATTAGTCAGACAAGACTTCCCCTTAATAAACCTATGCTGTGTCCGAGCTATAACTGAAGTCTTCTCCAGATGATCCTGCAATGCTTCTTTAACCAGTGCCTCAATTAATTTCCCTGGAACAGAAGTTAATCTAACAGGTCTGTAATTACCTGTCTCCCTCTTTGATCCTCCTTTGTGGATTGGGGTCACATTTGCATATTTCCAGTCCATGGGTACCTCCCCTGAGTCCAGGAAACCTCTCATAATTATGGCTAAGGGTTTGCTTACTTCCTTTGCCGCCTCCTTTAATATAGCTGGATAGATTCCATCCACCCCAGGTGCCATTCTTATGTTTATCTTCAACGATTTCTCCTCCACTTTACTCTCAGTTATTACAATATTTTCTAGCTTACTGCCAGAGTTGAATACATCTCCTCATGTGTGAATGTAGATGCAAAATATTCATTTAGTTTGCATTAGCATTAGCATTAGTAGAGGCATATGATGCAAGAAAACAAGCTTATTCGGCATCAGCCAAAAAAAAAAAAAAAAAAAAAACACAACCACTACTCCCATTTCACCCCTCTGTTCATTTGAAATACCTGTCCAGCTGAGCCTTAAATTTGTTTAGGCTATCAACTTCAACAACAAGTGATGGAAGTCTATTCCACAAACCAACTGCCCGCTGGCTAAAGGCAAATTTCCGCACATCAATCCAACATCCGTCCTTCCTCAATTTGAATTTATGCCCTCTCAGGTGATTATTCTGAGCAAGAGGAAGAATCCCATCGGCATTGAGCATGCTCAAGCCATTCAAAGCCTTATACACCTCTATCAGAACACCTCGCCGATGCCTAGTCTCCAGACTCTGTAATTTGCAAAACGTAAGCCTTTCTTCGTAAGAGCAACCCTTTGTTCCATTCACTAATCTTGTTGCCCTTCTCTGTACTCGTTCCAGCAGCTCTACATCCTTCTGGAAATGACGCCTCCAGACCTGTATACAGTACTCAAAGTGTGGCCTGACCAATGCCTTATACAAGGGAATAATCACCTCCCTATCCCTGCTAGAAAAATTCCTGTATATCATTGACAAGACACCATGAGCTACTCTTGCAGCTCGTCTGCACTGCTCAGAGAACTTCATATCTGCCTGCACAATTATCCCCATGTCCTTTTCGTTCTCTACCACTGTCAGCGTAGTACCACAGAGTTGATACGTTGATCTGGGGTTACTGTTTCCCATATGCAGTACTTTACATTTGTCAACGTTAAACTTCATTTGCCACCTCTCAGCCTATCTGCTCAACCTTTCCAGATCATGTTGCAGCAGCATAGCATCAGTAGTGTCCTTAACAACTCTGCCAACCTTTGTATCGTCTGCAAACTTGGACATTAAGCTTGATATACAAATCAATATATACCATCATCAGTATCATTTATAAATGTACCATCATCAATATCATTTATAAATACAGAAAACAACAATGGACCCAACACTGAACCCTGAGGAACTCCACTAATAACATTAGTCCACGTTGAGCAGTGTCCATTAATTACCACTCTCTGTCTTCTGCCACTCAACCATCCCTTTATCCATAGCAGCAATCTGCCTCCAATGCCACACTGCTCCAATTTGTGCAGCAGTCTTCCATGCGCAACAGTATCAAAAGCCTTTCTAAGATCCAAATATATAATATCAAAGTTATTTCCTGCATCCAGTTCTTTTGTGACTACATCATAGTATCCAATCAAATTGGTCAGACAAGATCTGCCCTTAACAAAACCATGCTGTGTCTTAATTATAACTGAATTCTTGTCTAGATGATCCTGCAGTGCTTCTTTAACCAGTGCCTCCATTAATTTTCCTGGAACCGAAGTTAAACTAACAGGTCTATAATTACTTGTGTCAGCCTTTGATCCTTCTTTGTGAATTGGGGTTACATTTGCACATCTCCAGTCTATGGGTACCTCCCCTGAGTCCAAAGAAGCTCTCATAATTATGGCTAGGGGTTTGCTTACTTCCTTTGCTGCCTCCTTTAATATAACCGGATAGATCCAATCCACCCCGGGTGCCTTTTTTATGTTTATCCTCAACTATTTCTCCTCCACTTTCCTCTCAGTTATTAGAAAATCATCTAGCTCACTGCCAATGTTTACTTCACCTACGACATTCCCCTTCCTGAATAACTCCTCATGTGTGAATGTAGATGCAAAATACTTGTTTAGATTGTTAGCCACCTGAGCAGGATCCTCAACTGTTGAACCATCAACATCCAGTGGACCAATCTGATTCATCCCTTTCCTTCTTGAGTTTAAATAGGAAAATAACTCTTTTCTGTCTTTCTCTGCATCTTTGCAGAGAAAGACAAGGATTATGAGAAATCCTTTGCCAAGGATTTCTCATAATCTGCCTTTGCCTGCCTAATCTCCTTTGTGACTTGGTTACAGACCAACTTATATCTATCATAGGCTTCCATGTCACCAATTAATTTTTATGTATCCCATGCATTTTTCTTCTCTGCCATAGGTCTCATTAGTTCATCTGACAGCCATTTAGGCCTGAACCTTGAACAATATTTCTTGGTTGGTATGTAAAGCCCGGTAGCTTCCAAGATTAGGTCCTTGAATGCTTCCCATTTTGAATTTGCTGTTGGTAACATCATCAGTTGGTCCCACTGTATAGAGTTTAAATACTGTCTCAGACCATCATAGTTGCCTTTACGAAAGCAAAACCCTTCCCTTTACCTCTGATGGTAGTTACCTTCTTGAGTAAATCCTACTTCAGCACACTGTGATCACTGCCACCTAGTGGTTCCTTTATCTATTCGTTTTTTATTCGTTTGTTAGTTACCTGAGCAGGATCATCAACAGTTGACTCATTGATATCAAGTGGACCAATCTGATTCATCCCCTTCCTTCTAGAGTTTACATAAGTAAAGAATTCTTTGCATCCTTTGCCAAAGATTTCTCATAATCTGCCTTCGCCTGCCTAACCTCCTTTGTAACTTGGTTACAGACCAGCTTATATCTATCATAGGCTTCTGTGTCACATGTTAATTTATATGTATCCCATGCATTTTTCTTCTCTGTCACATGTCTAATTAATTCATCTGACATCCATTTAGGTCTAAATCTTGAACAACATTTCTTTGTTGTTATGAAAAGTTGGTATATTCCCGAAGGAACTAGTAGTTGCTGGTGACTCTATTGTCAGGGAAACGGGGAACATGCTTTGTAAAAAAGATAGGTGGAACAGGACCAGGGTATGTCTGCCAGGGGCAAAGGTTGATGACGTTGTAGAGCGAATATCATCTTTTAAGGGCACAAAAGGTGATATAGTTGTACACGTTGGCACTTATAATATTAAGAGTAGGAGACCGGCAGAATTACTTAACAAGTACAGGTCACTGCTGAACAAAAGCCGAGAATTAGGGTTGAATTTGAAAGTGTCTGCAATTCTGCCCAGACACGATAGGAGGGAGTATATGATGAGAGCCTTGTCGATCAATTCGGCCCTGGAAAGATTGTGCAAGGCTCAAGGGGTAGAATTTTTTTCAGCCTGGACTGTACTTGTTAACAGGAGAGATTGCTTCTACAGGGATGGGATACACTTAAATAGAAAGGGTGCAAGAATATTTGCTGATGCTATCGAGGCAGTGTTAGGTGGGTCGGAAAACTGCTAGCTTGGGGGGAGACAAAAACCAATAGATTGACAGTAGCCACTGGCAGAGGTGAAAGAGATTCTTGCACTGCTTCTATTAGAATGAACAGAAGCCTGGAAAACAAGATGCATGGTATTTCAGAGACTGCTGGGAGCCATTGCGGTACAAGTAAACACATGGGTTGTGTTAGGGTAGCTAAGAATAGAAACAGGTGCAGGTATACTTGCGTGTACACCAATGCTAGGAGTTTAGTAAATAAATTTGATGAATTTGAGGTATTGCTCAAAACATCAAAGGCAGATATTGTTGGGATATCAGAGACGTGGTGTCACACAGATATAAGGGATGCAGAACTGCAATTTGGGGAGTACAACGTCTACAGAAAGGATAGACAGGATAGGAAGGGGGGAGGGGTTATGCTATTAGTTAAGAAACACATAAAATCCAAGAAAGTGAAACCAGTCGACATCGCCGGACAGTGCAGTGTTGAGTCAGTTTGGTGTGACATAAGCATTGGGAGATCAAAATTGAGAGTAGGAGTGTGCTATAGGCCTAATGACTCTGATGAGTATAATAAGGAACTGTACAGGGAAATAGAGTGGGCCAGTAAATCAGAGAGTCTTATAATGGGAGATTTTAATTTCCCAGATATTGACTGGAATTTGGGGGCTGGTTACTCACACACTAGCAGGGCTTTTGTGGATTTATTGGATGATTGTTTTCTACATCAGCATGTTCGGGAGGCAACTAGAGGGAGTAATACTCTTGATTTGATTATCAGCAGTGATTCTTCATGCATTAAGAATTTGCAGATAAACGAACCACTATGTAGCAGTGATAACAGTGTGCTGAAGTGGGATTTACTCAAAGAGGTAACTACCATTAGGGGTAAAGGGAAGGGTTATTGCTTCCGTAAAGGCGACTACGATGGACTGAGACAGTATTTAAATTCTATACAGTGGGACCAACTGATGATGTTACCAATAGCAAATTCAAAATGGGAAGCATTCAAAGAACTTATCTTGGAAGCTACTAGGCTTTACATACCAACTAAGAAATATTGTTCAAGGTTTAGGCCAAAATGGATGTCAGATGAACTAATGAGGCATATGGCAGAGAAGAAAAATGCATGGGATACTTACAAATTAACACATGACACAGAAGCCTGTGATAGATACAAGTTGATATGCAACCAAGTTACAAAGGAGGTTAGGCAGGCAAAGGCAGATTACGAGAAATCCTTGGCAAGGGATGCAAAGAAAAACAGCAAAGAGTTCTTTACTTATGTTAACTCTAGAAGGAAGGGGATGAATCAGATTGGTCCACTTGATATTGATGGGTCAACTGTTGATGATCTTGCTCAGGTAGCTTACAAACTAAATGAATATTTTGCATCGACATTCACACATGAGGAGTTATTCAGCAAGGGGAATGCCAAAGGTGTATTCAACTCTAGCAGTAAGCTACAGAATCTTGAAATAACTGGGAGTAAAGTGGAGGAGAAACTGTTGAAGATAAACACAAGAAAGGCACCCAGGGTGGATGGGATCTATCCAGTTATATAAAAGGAGGCAGCAAAGGAAGTAAGCAAATGCTTAGCCATAATTATGAGAGCTTCCTTGGACTCAGGGGAGGTACCCATAGACTGGA
This sequence comes from Mastigoproctus giganteus, assembly GCF_048544385.1. Lineage (NCBI taxonomy): Eukaryota > Metazoa > Arthropoda > Arachnida > Uropygi > Thelyphonidae > Mastigoproctus > Mastigoproctus giganteus. The sequence continues at coordinate 261,400,343 of NC_143576.1, read as the reverse complement.
AATGTGCAAATGTGACCCCAATTCACAAAGGAGGATCAAAGGCTGACACAAGTAATTATAGACCTGTGAGCTTAACTTCTGTTCCAGGAAAATTAATGGAGGCACTGGTTAAAGAAGCACTGCAGGATCATTTAGACAAGACTTCAGTTATAGCTCAGACACAGCATGGTTTTGTTAAGGGGAAGTCTTGCCTGACCAACTTGATTGGATATTATGATCCAGTCACAAAAGAACTGGATGCAGGGAATAACTTTGACATTATATACTTGGATCTTAGAAAGGCTTTTGATACTGTTGCACATGGAAGGCTGCTACACAAATTGGAGCAGTGTGACATTGGAGGCAAATTGCTGCTATGGATAAAGGGGTGGTTGAGGGGGAGAAGACAGAGAGTGGTAATCAATGGACACTGCTCATCGTGGACTAATGTTATTAGTGGAGTCCCTCAGGGCTCAGTGTTGGGTCCATTATTGTTTTCTGTATTTATAAATGATATTGATGATGGTATATCAAGCTTAATGTCCAAGTTTGCAGACGATACAAAGGTTGGCTGGGTTGTTAAGGACACTACTGACACTATGCTGCTGCAACAGGATCTGGAAAGGTTGAGCAGATGGGCTGAGAGGTGGCAAGTGAAGTTTAACATTGACAAATGTAAAGTACTACACATGGGAAACAGCAACCCCAGAGCAACGTATCAACTCTGTGGTACTACACTGACAGTGGTAGAGAATGAAAGGGACTTGGGGGTGGTTGTGCAGGCAGATATGAAGTTCTCTGAGCAGTGCAGACGGGCTGCAAGAGTAGCTCATGGAGTATTGTCAATGATATACAGGAATTTTTCCAGCAGGGATAAGGAGGTGATTATTCCATTGTATAAGGCAATGGTCAGGCCACACCTAGAGTACTGTATACAGGTCTGGAGGCCTCATTTCAAGAAGGATGTAGAGCTGCTGGAACGAGTACAGAGAAGGGCAACAAGATTAGTGAATGGAACAAAGGGGTACTCTTACGAAGAAAGGCTTAAGTTTTGCAAATTACAGTGTCTGGAGACTAGGCACCAGCGATTTGATTTGATAGAGGTGTATAAAGCCTTGAATGGTTTAGGCATGCTCAATGCTGATGGGATTCTTCCTCTAGCTCAGAAAAATCACCTGAGAGGGCATAAATTCAAATTGAGGAAAGACAGATGTAGGATAGACGTGAGGAAATTTTCCTTTAGCCAGCGGGTGGTTGGTTGGTGGAACAGACTTCCATCCCTTGTGGTGGAGGTTGATAGCCTAAATAAGTTTAAGGCTCAGCTGGACAGGTATTTGGAACGAACAGAGGGGTGAGGTGGAAGTGGGTTTTTTTTTATTTTATTTTTTTTTTTTTTTGGCTGATGCTGCATAAGCTTGCTTTCTTGCATCAAATGCCTCTACTAATGCTAATGCTAAAAGCCTAGTAGCTTCCAAGATTAATTCTTTGAATGCTTCCCATTTTGAATTTGTTGTTGGTAACATCATCAGTTGGTCCCACTGCATAGAATTTAAATACTGTCTCAGACCACTGTAGTCACCTTTACAAAAGCAAAAACCCTTCTCTTTACCCTTGATAGTAGTTACTTCTTTGAGTAAATCCCACTTCAGCACATTGTCGTCATTGCCACCTAGTGGTTCCTTTATCTGCAGATTCTTGATGCATGACGAATCACAACTGATAATCAGATCAAGAGTATTACTCCCTCTAGTTGCCTCACGAACATGCTGCTGAAGAAAACAGTCATCCAATAAATCCACAAAAGCCTTGCTATTGTGTGTGGGACCAACCCACAAATTCCAGTCAATATCTGGGAAATTAAAATCCCCCATTATAAGACACTCTGATTTACTGGCCCACTCTATTTATTTGCACAATTGCTCTCTCTCTCACCTACTCTCATTTTTACTTTCCCAGTGCTTATGTCACACCAAACAGACTCAACATTGCATTGTCCACCAACATCAATTGGACGCACTTCCTTAGATTTTGTGTTTCTTAACTAACAACATAACCCCTCCTCCCTTTCTGTCCTGTCTATCTATTCTGTACACATTGTACTCCCCAAATTCCAGTTCTGCACTGCTTATGCCTGTGTTACACAATGTCTCTGATATCCCAACAATATCTGCCTTTGATTTCTTGACTAGCACTTAAAGCTCATTGAATTTATTAACTATACTCCTAGCATTGGTGTACATGCACCTGTTTCTACTCTTAGTTACCCTAACACAGCCTATGTTTTTACTTGTTTCACTATTACTCCCAGCAGTCCTGGAAATCCCCATTGCTTTGCTTTCCAGGCTGCTGCTGCTCAATTGCATTTCAATAGAAGTAGTGCAAGCATCACTTTTACCTCTGCCAGCGGCTACCATTAATCTATTAGTCCATGTATTCTTCAATGTTACTCTGGGGGTTAGTGCTCCTATATGCAGTATTTTTCATTTGACAATGCTGAACTTCAGTTTCCACCTCTCTGCCCATCTTCTCAACTTTTCTAGATCCTGTTGCAGTAGTTGTTGTTTTGGTTTTTAGGAGTATTAGCAACTAAGGCCATATTGCTCCGGGATATGCGGTGGTCATTCCCTGACCTTTCCGCATCTTCCGTATTTGGTGGTGATGCACTCGAGCCCCAGTCTAATCAAGAAGCATGTGATACGCACTACTGCTTCTTCCCACCTGGCTACGGAGGCGCCCAAATGTTATAGTAGGGTACTGTCATTAACAACCCTGCCAACCTTTGTATCACATGAAAACTTGGATATTGACCCTGATATACTTTCATCAATATCATTGATAAATACAGAAAACAACAATGGGCTCAACACTGAACCCTGGGATATTCTACTAATAACATTAGTCCATGAAGAGCAGTGTCAATTGATTACCAGTCTCTTTGTCTTCTCCCACTCAACCATCCCTTAAGCCATAGCAGCAACTTTCCCTTAATGCATACTGCTACAATTTGTACAATATTCTTTCATGTGCAAAAGTATCAAAAGCTTTCCTAAAATTCAAGTTTATGATATCAAATTAATTTTTGCATCCAGTTCCTTTGTGACCACATCATAGTATCTGATCAAAGTTGGTCAGACAATGACTTCCCCTTAACAAACCCATGTTGTGTGTAAATTATTACTGCCGTCATGTCTAGATGATCCTGCAATGCTTCTCTAACCAGTGATTTCATTATTTTCCCCAGAACAGAAGTTAAATTAACAGGTGTGTAATTGCTTGTGTCACCCTTTGATACCCTTTTATGAATTGGGGACATATTTGCGCATCTTCAGTCCATGGGAATCTCCAAGGAAGTGCTCATAATTATATCTAAGGGTTGCTTACTTCTTTGCTGTCTCCTTTAATATAACTGGATAGAGTCTATCCACCCCAGGTGCCTTCCTTATGTTCAACTTGAACAATTTCTAACCCATTTGCTCCAGTTATTATAAAATCATTTAGCTCCCTGTTGGATTTTTATAAGCTTCTGGCCTCCACTTCCCTACAGATTTCCTCATGTTTGAATGTAGATGCAAAATATTCATTCAGTTTTGGTCAACTACTTCAGCAAGATCATCAACAATCGAACCATTAATATCAAGTGGACCAATCTGATTCATTCTCTTCCTTCTAGAGTTTACATAACTAAAGAAATCTTTGCTGTTTTTCTTTGCATCCTTTGCCAAAGATTTCGTATAATCTGCCTTCACTTGCTTAACTTCCTTTGTGACTTGATTAGAGACTAGCTTATATCTACCGTAATCTTCTGTTTATCCTGATAATTTATATGTATCCCATGCATTTTGATTCTCTGACACGAGTCTCATTAGTTCATCTGACATCCAATTAGGGCTAAACCTTGAACAATGTTTCTTAGTTGATATGATAGGCCTAGTAGCTTCCAAGATTACTTGAATGCTTCTTGTTTGGAATTTGCTGTTGGTAATATCATCAATTGGCCCCATTGTATAGAATTTAAAAACTGTCTGAGAGCGTCGCCTTTACAAAAATTAAAGTGACTACAGTGGTTTACGAAAGAGGCTTTACAAAAGCCACTAGGTGCATCGCAGGCATGCTTCTATAGAAAACAAACATCCAATAAATCCACAAAAGCCTTGATAGTGTGTGAGTGACCAATCCACAAGTTCCTGTCCATTTCCTGAGTAGAAAGTGCCAAGTGTGCAGGGGCACTGACATGATGTGACATAAGCATTGGGAGATCAAAATTGAGAGTAGGAGTGTGCTATAGGCCTATTGACTCTGATGAGTATAATAAGGAACTGTACAGGGAAATAGAGTGGGCCAGTAAATCAGAGAGTCTTATAATGGGAGATTTTAATTTCCCAGATATTGACTGGAATTTGGGGGCTGGTTACTCACACACTAGCAGGGCTTTTGTGGATTTATTGGATGATTGTTTTCTACATCAGCATGTTCAGGAGGCTACTAGAGGGAGTAATACTCTTGATTTGATTATCAGCAGTGATTCTTCATGCATTAAGAATCTGCAGATAAATGAACCACTAGGTGGCAGTGATCACAGTGTGCTGAAGTGGGAGTTACTGAAAGAGGTAACTACCATTAGGGGTAAAGGGAAGGGTTATTGCTTCCGTAAAGGCGACTACAATGGACTGAGACAGTATTTAAATTCTATACAGCGGGACCAACTGATGATGTTACCAACAGCAAATTCAAAATGGGAAGCATTCAAAGAACTTATCTTGGAAGCTACTAGGCTTTACATACCAACTAAGAAATATTGTTCAAGGTTTAGGCCAAAATGGATGTCAGATGAACTAATGAAGCATATGGCAGAGAAGAAAAATGCATGGGATACTTACAAATTAACACATGACACAGAAGCCTATGATAGATACAAGTTGATATGCAACCAAGTTACAAAGGAGGTTAGGCAGGCAAAGGCAGATTACGAGAAATCCTTGGCAAGGGATGCAAAGAAAAACAGCAAAGAGTTCTTTACTTATGTAAACTCTAGAAGGAAGGGGATGAATCAGATTGGTCCACTTGATATTGATTGGTCAACTATTGATGATCCTGCTCAGGTAGCTAACAAACTAAATGAATATTTTGCATCGACATTCACACATGAGGAGTTATTCAGCAATGGCAATGCCAGAGGTGTATTGAACTCTAGCAGTCAGCTACAGAATCTTGAAATAACTGGGAGTAAAGTGGAGGAGAAACTGTTGAAGATAAACACAAGAAAGGCACCCGGGGTGGATGGGATCTATCCAGTTATATTAAAGGAGGCAGCAAAGGAAGTAAGCAAACCCTTAGCCATAATTATGAGAGCTTCCTTGGACTCAGGGGAGGTACCCATAGACTGGAAATGTGCAAATGTGACCCCAATTCACAAAGGAGGATCAAAGGCTGACACAAGTAATTATAGACCTGTGAGCTTAACTTCTGTTCCAGGAAAATTAATGGAGGCACTGGTTAAAGAAGCACTGCAGGATCATTTAGACAAGACTTCAGTTATAGCTCAGACACAGCATGGTTTTGTTAAGGGGAAGTCTTGCCTGACCAACTTGATTGGATACTATGATGCAGTCACAAAAGAACTGGATGCAGGGAATAACTTTGATATTATATACTTGGATCTTAGAAAGGCTTTTGATACTGTTGCACATGGAAGACTGCTACACAAATTGGAGCAGTGTGACATTGGAGGCAAATTGCTGCTATGGATAAAGGGGTGGTTGAGGGGGAGAAGACAGAGAGTGGTAATCAATGGACACTGCTCATCGTGGACTAATGTTATTAGTGGAGTCCCTCAGGGCTCAGTGTTGGGTCCATTATTGTTTTCTGTATTTATAAATGATATTGATGATGGTATATCAAGCTTAATGTCCAAGTTTGCAGATGATACAAAGGTTGGCAGGGTTGTCAAGGACACTACTGACACTATGCTGCTGCAACAGGATCTGGAAAGGTTGAGCAGATGGGCTGAGAGGTGGAAAATGAAGTTTAACATTGACAAATGTAAAGTACTACACATGGGAAACAGCAACCCCAGAGCAACATATCAACTCTGTGGTACTACACTGACAGTGGTAGAGAATGAAAGGGACTTGGGGGTGATTGTGCAGGCAGATATGAAGTTCTCTGAGCAGTGCAGACAGGCTGCAAGAGTAGCTCATGGAGTATTGTCAATGATATACAGGAATTTTTCCAGCAGGGATAAGGAGGTGATTATTCCATTGTATAAGGCAATGGTCAGGCCACACCTAGAGTACTGTATACAGGTCTGGAGGCCTCATTTCAAGAAGGATGTAGAGCTGCTGGAATGAGTACAGAGAAGGGCAACAAGATTAGTGAATGGAACAAAGTGGCGCTCTTACGAAGAAAGGCTTAAGTTTTGCAAATTAAAGTGTCTGGAGACTAGGCACCAGCGAGGTGATCTGATAGAGGTGTATAAAGCCTTGAATGGTTTAAGCATGCTCAATGCTGATGGGATTCTTCCTCTAGCTCAGAAAAATCACCTGAGTGGGCATAAATTCAAATTGAGGAAAGACAGATGTAGTATAGACGTGCGGAAATTTGCCTTTAGCCAGCGGGTGGTTGGTTGGTGGAACAGACTGCCATCCCTTGTGGTGGAGGTTGATAGTCTCAATAAGTTTAAGGCTCAGCTGGACAGGTATTTTGAACGAACAGAGGGGTGAAGTGGAAGTGGGTTTTTTTTTTTTTTTTTTTTTGGCTGATGCTGCATAAGCTTGCTTTCTTGCATCAAATGCCTCTAATAATGCTACTGCTAATGATGCAAACTAAAATTCCCCAAAACCTAATTTTCTCAGCCATTTTCTCCGAACAGCATCACACAATCACCGTGAAACTGTTTTGTTGTATTCCTGTTCACTGTTTGACTATTCTAGACAAATTCCTAATGGACAATGCCCTGTGAGTCTAAAGATAGGATGTCTTGATCTTCATATTTCATCAAGATTGTTTTGCATTTTCAGGTCTTATGGAGGATGGAGTCTTCCATCCTCCATAAGGACTGAGGACTGAATGTGAGGACTGAGGCTTTGTTTTCAGGTCATAGCTATATACCCACAATTCTTCATCAGTAATGATGGAAGGAACAAATTATATGTCAGCAACAGCACATTTACAAAGATCTTGATGTGTGAAAACTCGCCACTCTTTACGATAATCATCAGTAGATAGCAGGAACAAACTTGGCTGAAATGCCTCACATTGACATTCTTAAATCTTGTATTAATTGAACTGACATGTCCAATAAGAAATATCTTTATCAATTTAATTGGCAACTTTACAAATAGTTAAACATCGATCACTCCAAATCTGATCACCAACAAAGAAATGAACCATTGATTTCAAAGTAGAAGTGCAGTTAGAGTGAGGATCATCTTCAATAGACAAGTGGCCTCTTTAAACTTTGAAAACTATGGAAAGGTATTTTTTTAAACAATGCACAGAATCTTTCCAAAAGCTGGTTTTAACATTTCATGGGTTTTAATTAATCCACTTTTCCCAAATGTAAAGCAAAATTTGATACAAATTCACATCACATTCATATACATTTTAAAATGCAATGAAACACATCTTTTTAATGCATGCTAATTTAGACTGACTGCAGATAAATTGGGGTTTCATGCATTACTATGTCAAGATGAGTCATAAAAATGTTGGAACAAGTCACAACTCATTGCAATGCTGCAATTTCAAGTTACACAGTCAGTTCCGAAACTTTTTGATTCATACCTCGTATATCCCAGGTGAATGGTAGCATCCCAAGCAGTTGTAGAAGGACATTGCAAATGATACAATGGATAAATGCAGGTGTTGAAATAATTTGATAAGTAAACGCTTTTGTTTGTTTCCTTTTTTTTTTATCTTGTTGTCACTTTGTTTACTTCAGTGATGTGGCAGTCTTAGATTTGAACTCACTTTAGAGATAACACCGTTATCCATGAGCCAACTTAAAGTTACTTAATATCATTTTTAATAATGTAAATAGCAATAAGAGCTTAATAGACGGCACTCACCTCAATTGATCTGCTTAGTTACATGGAGTTGGAGTGGAAATGAAGTTTAAAATAGGTTAAATTGAATAAATATGGAATTGTTAAAACCTGTAATTAAAATTTGCTCAAGGAAGTAGAAGTGCACTACCTCATCCTTGTTTATCATTTGAAAATATATTAATATGAAACAAGTGAAGCCAATAGTCACAGTGAGTGACTTTCGTGTTAAACATGTTGGCAATGATAGAAGAAAAAATAAATCATGTATTTAAAGAATTCCTATTTCCCATAATGCATTTTGAGACTTTTTCGACATTTTACATCTGCATACCATCTGCATTATGGGAACATAGGATTTCTTTAAATACATGATTTCTTTTTTCTCCTATCATTGCCAACATGTTTAATACAAAAGTTGCTTGTTGTGACTATTGGCTTCACTTGTTTCATATTAATATTTTTTCAAATGACAACCAGGGATGAGGTAGTGCACTTCTACTTCCTTGAGCAAATTTTAATTACAAGTTTTAACAATTCCGTATTTATTCAATTTAACTTATTTTAACTTATTTTAAACTTCATTTCCACTCCAACTCCATGTAACTAAGCAGATCAATTGAGGTGAGTACCATCTATTAAGCTCTTATTGCTATTTACATTATTAAGTCGATTATACAATGGTACATTAAGAAGCTCTATAAATTATCTAAGTATCATTTTTAATTAAATAACATTTCTAGATATTCGCAAACAACCTGAAGGCACTACTATGGCTTGGTTCTGAGCTGTGTTGGCCCATTGTAGCAATTAATTAAAGAAATGGAGATATTTTAGAATAGATAAATTCTTTTTTACATTAAATTTGTGTGTCTTGCTGTCTTAGAGAAACCTTATGCCCTCCAGTGACAACAAATAGCTTGGGAGTTAAACTCATTTTAGAAATGACACCATTATCTTCAAGTCAACCTAAAAATACTAATATTGTTTTTAATCATATAACTTAAATAATGATTACATTTCTAAAGAGAGTTTAATCTCAGCCTCTTTCTGTCACTGGAGGAAAATGAGTTCCCAAGACATGAAAGCAGAAAAATATAACACAAAGGTCTTTATTTCTCAAATTATTGAAAGATTGTTGAACAGAACAACCAAGTCGGTACTATTCTTGGGACTGAATATGTAGATTCAGCTATTGGTACATTATTCGAGAGGCATCAAATTAACCTGGGTAGTTCTGACATTCTATATTCACCAAAAGATCTACATTGGCTCCAGGCTCTTTACATTTGCAGCACTAGCCATAATATGAGGGCTGTTCAATAAAGAAAAATCATAATTTTTTTTCACAACATACCTTTATTAATCATCATTATTTTGATGGTTCTTTTCATAGTAGTCTCCATTTGATGACATGCACTTACTCCAAAGTTTCTACCATTCTTCAAAAATATGGTGGAAGCCATTTTTTGAGAATCGCCGCCGATGCCTTTACAACTTTTGACAACTGGAAATATTTTCCTTGCAGCTCCCCTCTTTAACTTTGACAATAAAAAAAAATCACAGGGTACAAGGTCAGAATTGTAAGTTGGATGAGGAACACTTTTGACGTTAATGCTGGCTAAGTACTCGATAACAGCATAAGCAATGTGAGGTCTTGTATTATTGCGATGTAGCATCTGACCACCTGCATGCAGTTGCGGTCATTTGCGAGGAATGCGATTCTGCAAAAGTGTGCAATATAATTCTGTAGTAAAGTCCCTTAACAGTCATATGATGTGGCACAACATGCTCGTAAACCATTCCTTAAATGTCAAAAAAAATTGTGACCATAACCTTTCCTGCAGAAGTCACAACTTTTGCTTTTTTCGATGTTGGTGATAAAGTAGACTTTCAAACAAAGCTCTGTTGCTACTCTCTTGGTCAAAATGACAAAGCCATGTGGCCAAGGTGGGGCACCATGCTGCCGGCGCCCATTTGGATATCAAAGTAATGTACAATTTTTAATATTTTCATTAATTTATTGAAACATTAAAACAATACAAATTCACAAATTCTTTCTTTCAAAATACAACTAATTTCTCCAACCGATCAAGAAACATTGTCTTGGCTGTACATGTAAATCAGCCAAACTTGACTTAATTAAAATATTACGTGTATTCGAAAATTCGGTGAACAAAAAATTTATTCACACATGCAAAATATTATTCACACCTTGCAAAATATTCTGCCGACACCCATAGATGAAGCCATGTCTCATCTGCCTTATCACTTTATGCAGAACCTCACCATCTTCAATAACTATCCATTGCAGCTCCTGACAAACCTCCATGTAAACTTGCTGTTACTAATATAGTTAGGGAAGGACATTATGTGGTTGTTATCTTTTAAGAATTATTAATATGTATATATAATTAACCACTCTTATGCCACATGAAGTTATTAAGCATAGCTAAACTAATATATACAATTGGGTAACATTTCTGGTAGCTTGCCAATACCCTTCATCAGACCCTGCTGCTGACCGCCCTCAGACCTAAAGAGAATGGGCTCACATAATCTTAATAATTCTTAATAATAAGACTGGCTGGAGTGATATTTACGTTTCTACATTTTACTAGAAATTTATGTCTACACTTTAGTTTTGTAATATTCGCTTATATTTTCTAATTCGCAGATAAGACGGACAGTGGTTGGTCCGTACCTAGTTCTAATATAATTAGAGAAAGACATTATGTGGTTGTTATCCATTAAGAATTATTAATATGTATATATAATTAACCACTCTTATACCACATGGAGTTATTAATATATATTTTATTAAGCATAGCCTAAACTAATATATACAATTGGGTAACGTTTCAGGTATCTTGCCGATACCCCATTCTCTTCAGGTCTGAGGGCAGTCAGCAGCACGGTCTAATGATGGGTATCGGAAAGATACCTGAAACATTACCCAATTGTATATATTAGTTTAGGCTTTGCTTAATAAAAATAAAAATTAATAACTCCACGTGGTATAAGAATGGTTAATTATATATACATATTAATAATTCTTGCTGTTACTCTGTTATTCAGGTGTGTGTAGTCTTGGAACCCAGCATACACAAACACATTATATGAAAATGGTCATGGAGAATACCGTGTATGCTTTCTACTGATATTCTCAACATCTCTGCCAGTTGCTTTACTATTATATGATGATCTTTTCTCATAGTTAACAGAAGCAGAGTTTATGGTTTCTGTGGTGATAGCAGTGGTTGGAGCTCCAGGACCACTGATTTTTGTGATTAAATCACCACATCCATCTTCAAACATAATAACCCATCTGTGTGTTGTGCTATATGGAAGTGTAGAACCACCATAAACCTCTTTTAACATTTCATATGCTTCAGCTGATGTTATATTGAGATGGAAACAAAATTTAAGAGCAGCATATTGTTCATTGTGGAAGTTAAACATAAGAAAGGCACCTGGGGTGGTGGGATCTATCGAGTTATATTAAAGGAGGCAGGAAAAGAAGTAAGTGAAGCCTTACCCATAATTATGAGAGCATCCTTGGATTCAGAGGAAGTCCACACAGACTGGAGATGTGCAAATGTATCCTCTATTCACAAACAGGGTATCAAAAGGTGACACGAGTAATTACAGACCTGTTAGTTTAACTTCTGTTCCGGAAAAATTATGGAGTCACTGGTTAGCGAAGCATTGCAGGATCATCGAGACAAGACTGCTGTTATAGTTCAGACACAGCATGGGTTTGTTAAGGGGAAGTCTTATCTGACCAGTTTGATTGGATACACTCATGATTGGATACTGTGATGTAGTAACAAAGGAACTGGATGCAAAGAATAATTTTGATATCATATATTTGGATCTTAGAAAGGCTTTTGATACTGTGGCACATGGAAGACTGCTGCACAAATTGGAGCAGTGTGGCATTGGAGGCAAATTGCTGCTATGGATAAAGGGACGGTTGAGTGGGAGAAGACAAAGAGTGGTAATCAATGGACACTCATCTTTATGAATTAAAGTTATTGGTGATGTCTCCCATGGTTCAATGTTGGGCCCATTGTTGTTGATGAAGGTATATCAAGCTTAATGTGCAAGCTTGCAGATGATACGAAGGTTGGCTGGGTTGTTAATGACAGTAATGACATGCTACTGCAGCAAGATCTAGAAAAGTTGGGCAGCTGGGCTGTGGGGGGTGGTAACTGAAGTTTAACATTGACAAATGCAAAGTACTGCATATGGAAAGAAGTAACCCCAGAGTAACCTACCAACTGCATGGTACTACACTCAGGATAGTGGAAAATGAAAAGCACCTGGGTGTTATTGTGCAGTCAGATATGAAGTTTTCTGAGCAGTGCAGACAGGATGCCACAGCCATTCATGAGGTCTTTTCAATGATATACAGGAATTTTGCTAGCAGATATAAGGAGGTGATTATCCCCTTGCATAAGGCAATGGTCAGGCCACGCCTTGAGTACTGCATACAGTTATGGAAGCCTCATTTTAGGAAGGATGTAGAGCTACTGGAATGAGTACAGGGAAGGACAATGAGATTGGTGAGAGGAACAAAGGGTTGCTCTTACCAAGAATGACTTAAGAAGAAGAAGAACTCTTTATTCCATACAAAAGGCACACGCCGCACACAATACCCTTCACGGCTACAAGCCAGGGGTCAGGTTCTGCAAATTGCAATGTTTGGAGACCAGGCACCTGTGAGGTGGTCTGATTAAGGTGTATAAGGCCTTGAATGGTTTGAGCATGGACAGTTCTGATGGGATTCTTTCTCTTGTTTAGATTGCGCACCTGAGGGTGCATAAATTCAAGTTGAGGAACAAAAGTTGTAGAACAGATGTGTATACAAGGGTGGTTCAGTAAAGAATCGCCCTCACCTACTTCCACATATCGCAGAGTCATGATATTTTGTAGGTAGCATCATACGTATCTCTGTACTAAAGCTGTAAAATTTCAGCCCTCTGTCTTAATTTGTTTTTCTCTTACAGAGTTGAATGTGTGACAATGTAGCATCATGGACAAAGTTGAAGCCAGAGTTGTAATCCAGTATCTGTTCTTGAAGGGGAAATCAGGGGCTCACATCTGGTGAGTATGGGCTTGGCACACCCAGGATCCTAAGCTGGATATCATCGTTCTTCTCTTTCTTGGTGATTCCCTTCTAATTCTGACTTGTTCTCTCTCTCTCTCTCTCTCTCTCTCTCTCTCTCTCTCTCTCTCTCTCTCTCTCTCTCTCTCTCTCTCACACACACACACACACACACACACACAGGGTAATTCAGGTATTTGTTTTTTTTGTTTTTTTTTGTTTTTTTGGCTGGTGCAGCATAAGCCTCAGGCTTTCTTGCACCGTACAGCTAATAATAATAATAATAATCTCCTAAATAAATCCACGAGGAGATGACTGCTGTATATAAGGATGAAGCCCCATCCTATGGCATTGTGAAGCACTGGCATAGAGAGTTTAGGTGTGGTCGGACATCTGTAGAATCTGAGCCCATTCCAGGTCATCCCCATTCAGCCATTGATGATAGCATGATCAGAAAAGTGGAGTCATTAATCATGGAAGATCTCCGGACATCTAGTTGTGAATTGTCCCAGGAGGTGAAGATTAGTGTGGGCTCTGTTGAAACAGTCCTTCATGACCAACTCCATTTAAGGAAATTGAGTGCAAGATGGATTCCCCGATTATTGACTGGTTTCCAGAAGGCTGATTGACAACAAAAATCACAAGAGTTGTTAGCCCTGTGCCAAAAAAATGAGGAAGACCTTTTCTCTCGTCTAATCACTCAGGATGAAAGTTGGATATACCATTTTGACCCCAAAAGTAAAAAGCAGTCCATGAAATGGCAACATCATGGTTCCCTCCCCCCAAGAAGGCAAGGGTCCAAGCATCACCAGGAAAGGTCTTGCTGACAGTGTTCTGGGATGAGAAAGGTGTAATAATGACTCATTACCTGCCGAAAGGTAGAACAATTACAGGTGCCTATTATACCAACTTACTCACAAAATTACGGGAGAAAATCAAAACATGTAGGCGTGGCATGCTGTCCAAAGGTGAGAATGCTTCAAGACAATGCCTCAGTTCACACTTCTGAAATTGCAGCAACATAGGCGGCCACTTGTGGAATGAAATACTGCCCCATCCAGCCTACTCATCTGATCTTTCACCATCGGACTCCTTGCTTCCTTCCCTCAAATCATTTCTTCGGGGGACCCACTTCCCTGGCGATGAGACACTCATTTCTGCAACACAGTCATGGTTCAAAGACCAACTTCACCACTTCTACAAAAACGGTATCCATATCCTCATCCATCGATGGAAAAAAATGCGAAAATCTGCACAGTGGCTATGTAATAAAAACTGCAGCCATTATCAATCCATTGTAGCATGGAAGCCCCATCAACAATTGGTGTATTCAACTCTAGCAGTAAGCTAGAGAATCTTGTAATAACTGAGAGCAAAGTGGAGGAGAAATTGTTGAAGATAAACACAAGAAAGGCACCTGGGGTGGATGGGATCTATCCAGTTATATTAAAGGAGGCAGCAAAGGAAGTAAGCAAACCCTTAGCCATAATTATGAGAGCTTCCTTGGACTCAGGGGAGGTACCCATGGACTGGAGATGTGCAAATGTGACCCCAATTCACAAAGGGGGATCAAAGGCTGACACAAGTAATTATAGACCTGTGAGTTTAACTTCTGTTCCCAGAAAATTAATGGAGGCACTGGTGAAAGAAGCACTGCAGGATCATCTAGACAAGACTTCAGTTATAGCTAGGACACAGCATGGGTTTGTTAAGGGGAAGTCTTGCCTGACCAATTTGATTGGATACTATGATGCAGTCACAAAAGAACTGGATGCAGGGAATAACTTTGATATTATATACTTGGATCTTAGAAAGGCTTTTGATACTGTTGCACATGGAAGACTGCTGCACAAATTGGAGCGGTGTGGCATTGGAGGTAAATTGCTGCTATGGATAAAGGGGTGGTTGAGGGGGAGAAGACAGAGAGTGGTAATCAATGGACACTGCTCATCGTGGACTAATGTTATTAGTGGAGTCCCTCAGGGTTCAGTATTGGGTCCTTTATTGTTTTCCGTATTTATAAATGATATTGATGATGGTATATCAAGCTTAATGTCCAAGTTTGCAGACGATACGAAGGTTGGCTGGGTTGTCAAGGACACTACTGACACTATGCTGCTGCAACAGGATTTGGAAAGGTTGAGCAGATGGGCTTTGAGGTGGCAAATGAAGTTTAACATTGACAAATGTAAAGTACTACATATGGGAAACAGCAACCCCAGAGCAACGTATAAACTCTGTGGTACTACACTGACAGTGGTAGAGAATGAAAGGACCTGGGGGTGGTTGTGCAGGCAGATATGAAGTTCTCTGAGCAGTGCAGACGGTCTGCAAGAGTAGCTCATGGTGTATTGTCAATGATATATAGGAATTTTTCTAGCAGGGATAAGGAGGTGATTATTCCCTTGTATAAGGCAATGGTCAGGCCACACCTAGAGTACTGTATACAGGCCTGGAGGCCTCATTTCAAGAAGGATGTAGAGCTGCTGGAACGAGTACAGAGAAGGGCAACAAGATTGGTGAATGGGACAAAGGGGTGCTCTTACGAAGAAAGGATTAAGTTTTGCGAATTACAGTGTCTGGAAACTAGGCACCAGCGAGGTGATCTGATAGAGGTGTACAAAGCCTTGAATGGTTTGAGCATGCTCAATGCTGATGGGATTCTTCCTCTTGCTCAGAATAGCATTAGCATTAGCATTAGCATTAGTAGAGGCATTTGATGCAAGAAAGCAAGCTTATGCAGCATCAGCCAAAAAAAAAAAAAAAAAAAGTAACATAAATAAATAAAAATAACCACTTCCACTTCACCCCTCTGTTGGTTCGAAATACCTGTCCAGCTGAGCCTTAAACTTATTTAGCCTATCAACTTCCACGACAAGGGATGGAAGTCTGTTCCACCCACCAACCACCCGCTGGCTAAAGGCAAATTTCCGCACATCTATCCTACATCTGTCTTTCCTCAATTTGAATTTATGCCCTCTCAGGTGATTTTTCTGAGCTAGAGGAAGAATCCCATCAGCATTGAGCATGCTCAAACCATTCAAGGCTTTGTACACCTCTATCAGATCACCCCGCTGGTGCCTAGTTTCCAGACACTGTAATTTGCAAAACTTAAGCCTTTCTTCGTAAGAGAACCCCTTTGTCCCATTCACCAATCTAGTTGCCCTTCTCTGTACTCGTTCCAGCAGCTCTACATCCTTCCTGAAATGAGGCCTCCAGGCCTGTATACAGTACTCTAGGTGTGGCCTGACCATTGCCTTATACAAGGGAATAATCACCTCCTTATCCCTGCTAGAAAAATTCCTATATATCATTGACAATACACCATGAGCTACTCTTGCAGCTCGTCTGCACTGCTCAGAGAACTTCATATCTGCCTGCACCACCACCCCCAGGTCCCTTTCATTCTCTACCACTGTCAGTGTAGTACCACAGAGTTGATACGTTGCTCTGGGGTTGCTGTTTCCCATATGTAGTACTTTACATTTGTCAATGTTAAACTTCATTTGCCACCTCAAAGCCCATCTGCTCAACCTTTCCAAATCCTGTTGCAGCAGCATAGTGTCAGTAGTGTCCTTGACAACCCTGCCAACCTTCGTATCGTCTGCAAACTTGGACATTAAGCCTGATATACCATCATCAATATCATTTATAAATACAGAAAACAATAAAGGCCCCAATACTGAACCCTGAGGGACTCCACTAATAACATTAGTCCACGATGAGCAGTGTCCATTGATTACCACTCTCTGTCTTCTCCCCCTCAACCACCCCTTTATCCATAGCAGCAACTTGCCTCCAATGCCACACTGCTCCAATTTGTGCAGCAGTCTTCCATGTGCAACAGTATCAAAAGCCTTTCTAAGATCCAAGTATATAATATCAAAGTTATTCCCTGCATCCAGTTCTTTTGTGACTGCATCATAGTATCCAATCAAATTGGTCAGGCAAGACTTCCCCTTAATAAAACCATGCTGTGTCCTAGCTATAACTGAAGTCTTGTCTAGATGATCCTGCAGTGCTTCTTTCACCAGTGCCTCCATTAATTTTCCGGGAACAGAAGTTAAACTCACAGGTCTATAATTACTTGTGTCAGCCTTTGATCCCCCTTTGTGAATTGGGGTCACATTTGCACATCTCCAGTCAATGGGTACCTCCCCTGAGTCCAAGGAAGCTCTCATAATTATGGCTAAGGGTTTGCTTACCTCCTTTGCTGCCTCCTTTAATATAACTGGATAGATCCCATCCACCCCAGGTGCCTTTCTTGTGTTTATCTTCAACAATTTCTCCTCCACTTTGCTCTCAGTTATTACAAGATTCTCTAGCTTACTGCTAGAGTTGAATACACCTCTGGCATTCCCCTCGCTGAATAACTCCTCATGTGTGAATGTCGATGCAAAATATTCATTTAGTTTGTTAGCTACCCGAGCAGGGTCATCAACAGTTGACCCATCGATCTCAAGTGGACCAATCTGATTCATCCCCTTCCTTCTAGAGTTTACATAAGTAAAGAACTCTTTGCTGTTTTTCTTCGCATCCCTTGCCAAGGATCTCTCGTAATCTGCCTTCGCCTGCCTAACCTCCTTTGTAACTTGGTTACAGATCAACTTGTATCTATCATAGGCGTCCGTGTCACGTGTTAATTTGTATGTATCCCATGCATTTTTCTTCTCTGCCATATGCCTCATTAGTTCATCTGACAACCATTTAGGCCTAAACCTTGAACAATATTTCTTAGTTGGTATGTAAAGCCTAGTAGCTTCCACGATAAGTTCTTTGAATGCTTCCCATTTTGAATTTGCTGTTGGCAATATCATCAGTTGATCCCACTGTATAGAATTTAAATACTGTCTCAGTCCATTGTAGTCGCCTTTACGAAAGCAATACCCCTTCCCTTTACCCCTAATGGTAGTTACCTCTTTGAGTAACTCCCACTTCAGCACACTGTGATCACTGCCACCAAGTGGTTCATTTATCTGCAGATTCCTAATGCATGAAGAATCACTACTGCAACTAGAGGGAGTATTACTCCCTCTAGTTGCCTCCCGAACATGCTGATGTAGAAAACAATCATCCAATAAATCCACAAAAGCCTTGCTACTGTGTGAGTGACCAGCCCCCAAATTCCAGTCAATATCTGGGAAATTAAAATCCCCCATTATAAGACTCTCTGATTTACTGGCCCACTCTATTTCTCCGAACAGTTTCTTATTATACTCATCAGAGTCATTAGGCCTATAGCACACTCCTACTCTCAATTTTGATCTCCCAATGGTTATGTCACACCAAACTGACTCGACACTGCACTGTCCAGCGATGTCGACTGGCTTCACTTCCTTGGATTTTATGTGTTTTTTAACTAATAGCATAACCCCTCCTCCCTTCCTATCCTGTCTATCCTTTCTGTAGACATTGTACTCCCCAAATTCCAGTTCTGCATTTCTTATATCTGTGTGACACCATGTCTCTGAAATCCCCACAATATCTGCCTTTGATGTTTTGAGCAATACCTCAAATTCATCAAATTTATTTACTAAACTCCTAGCATTGGTGTACACACAAGTATACATGCACCTGTTCTTTTTCTTAGCTACCCTAACACAACCCATGTGTTTACTTGTACCCCAATGATTCCCAGCAGTCTCTGAAATATCCTGCATCTTATTTTCCAGGCTGCGGCTCATTCCAATAGAAGCAGTGCAAGAATCACTTTCACCTCTGCCAGTGGCTACTGTTAATCTATTAGTCCTTGTATCCTCCCAATCTAGCAGTTTTCCGACCCACCTAACATTGCCTCGATAGCATCAGCAAACATTCTTGCACCCTTTCTATTTAAGTGTATCCCATCCCTGTAGAAGCAGTCTCTCCTGTTAACAAGTACAGACCAGGCTGAAAAAAATTCTACCCCTTGAGCCCTGCACAATCTTTCCAGGGCCGAATTGATTGACAGGGCTCTCATCATATACTCCCTCCTATCGTGTCTGGGCAGAATTGCAGACACTTTCAATTTCAACCCTAATTCACGGCTTTTTTTCATCAGTGACCTGTACTTGTCAAGTAATTCCGCCGGTCTTCTACTCTTAATGTCATTAGTGCCAACGTGTACAACTATATCACCTTTTGTGCCCTTAAAAGATGATATCCGCTCTATAACGTCATCAACTTTTGCCCCTGGCAGACATACCCTGGTCCTATTCCACCTATCCTTTTTACAAAGCATGTTTCCCGTTTCTGAGAGGGCATAAATTCAAATTGAGGAAAGACAGATGTAGGATAGATGTGCGGAAATTTGCCTTTAGCCAGCGGATGGTTGGTAGGTGGAACAGACTTCCATCCCTTGTCGTGGAAGTTGATAGCCTAAATAAGTTTAAGGCTCAGCTGGACAGGTATTTCGAACGAACAGAGGGGTGAAGTGGAAGTGGTTATTTTTATTTATTTATGTTACTTTTTTTTTTTTTTTTTTTTTTTTGGCTGATGCTGCATAAGCTTGCTTTCTTGCATCAAATGCCTCTACTAATGCTAATGCTAATTCATGCTAAGGGAAATGGACCATTGGTGGAACAGACTTCCATCTCTTGTCGTGGAAGTTGATAGCCTAAATAAGTTTAAGGCTCAGCTGGACAGGTATTTCGAACGAACAGAGGGGTGAAGTGGAAGTGGTTATTTTTTATTTATTTATTTATTATTATTATTTTTTTTTTGGCTGATGCTGCATAAGCTTGCTTTCTTGCATCAAATGCCTC
Organism: Mastigoproctus giganteus; assembly: GCF_048544385.1. Classification (NCBI taxonomy): domain Eukaryota; kingdom Metazoa; phylum Arthropoda; class Arachnida; order Uropygi; family Thelyphonidae; genus Mastigoproctus; species Mastigoproctus giganteus. Next base: position 261,380,469 of record NC_143576.1, on the reverse strand, counting down.
TACTAATGCTAATCTGCCACACTGGTCCAGTTCGGGTTGGCAGATCGACCATATTTAGCAGTCAGGGGCTTGAACCCCGGTTCACTCAAAGAGCATGTACTACTGCACTCCCATATTTAGCAGTCAGGGGCTTGAACCCCAGTCTACTCAAAGAGCATGTGCTATTGCACTCCCGCTCTTGACCATTTGGCTATGGAGACCTTGTAGAGAAGGACTAAAACCTGTGCCAAGAATCAACATGCTAGCACCTCTGCAGCTAGGTTAGGGCAATTCTTTATTGAACCATCCTCGTAAATATGCCTTTTTCCAGCAGGTAGTTGACTACTAGAACAAATATCCATCTGCCGTTGTGAAAGTTGATAGCTTAAATAAATTCAAGGAAGAACTGCACAAACTTTTGGAGCGAATGGATGCATGAAATGGGAAGGGTTTTTTTTGACTGATGCTATAAAGTTGCTTTCTTGCATCATATGCATCTACTAATGCTAATTTCAAAATTATGAAAGGTACAAGGATTTTCTCATGCTTTTTTCATTTTATCATCATTACTTTTCATAATTCTGAAAGGGTCAAATAGCTGTTTTATTATTTCTGCAGCTTTAACTTCATGTATGGCATGATAGCTCATTGAACAACTTTATTGTCACTAGAGATTGCCTGTTATCCAAGGAGGGAAGTAAGTCCTGATACAAGCTGCATAAGTGTTTATGTTCCAAACAAATGACAGACTAACATCTCAATAATGTTATCTGTTTGAAAATAGTCCTAATACCAAGGCAACTCATGAAAACACAGTTTGTTCTGCTTTGAGCATCAAGATCATTGGAGGAGTTATTAGGCAGCTTAAACCTGTTTGATTGAAAAAAAATACAAGAAAGAGGAAGTATTTGAACTTTTCATAATATTTCACATCTAACAACTATTTGCACCCTTTTATAGATATTCAGAAATTACAATTTTAATGTACTAACTGTAACTGATTATACTTATCAGGAACATATAAAATTTGAATGTGTTTGAACATGATATATTAGTTGAACGCAATCTGTAATGTATAGGTAACACAATCAGGATGCATGAAAGGTATACACTACTCTGCATGAAATTGAAGTAAAAGCTGAACACCTGTTAATGTATTTATTTTGCATATTAAGGGCCGTCTAGTACTCCAGAAACATCTTCACTTCTTCCTGTGCCCCTATGTCCAGAAATTGATATTTTGGATTCTTCACAGTGTCCACCAGCTTGTCCTCCAGGTCATCTCTGTGATGGTGAAAAGTGTGTTGATCCTGTTGACTGCTTGTGTGTAGAAGATGGCAGAAAATTCAAAGTAAGTTTCTCTGTGTTTCACTAACAGTTAGATTAACTAGGAAAAAGCATTGATTTTCAGAATGAGAGTGTACAAGGACATTTTTAGCCTAAACTGCATATAGCAGAGTCATTTATAGACTATTGCTTTTAAATTTGTTTTAACAAAGGTTTTTGAACTAAACAGTTATTTTTGATAATTTTTCCATCTTACTTAACTTTTATAAGATTACAATATGACTGTATAAAAACATTTGTGATTGATTTTTTTTTCCTGATCAGCTATGGCATGGCAAAAATGAAATCTCCATTTATAATGGCAGTAGTTATTTAAAAAAAAAAAAAACCTTTAAATATTCATAATATATATGAGTACATGGGATCTTTTGTCTACTCAAACTTTTGAAGCATATAATACAGCCAAAATGAATATTTCTTATTATTTTTTCTTTCCTGGTCAGTAATATTATAAAAACTGTACAAATAAAATATCATGATGACAGTTATTTAAAAAAAAAAATCATCCTGTTTTATCATGGAGCTTTGTCAATGATGTATAGAACTTTGGATAAGGAGGTGAATATCCCATTGTACAAGAAAATGGTTAGGCCATATCTTCAGTACTGTATACAGGTCTGGAGGTCTGATTTTAGAAAGGATGTATATCTCTAAATCTCCTGGAATGGGTGCAGAGAATGGCAACAAGATTGCTGAGTGGAACAAGAAAGGCTTCAGTTCTACAAATTTCAGCATCTGCAGACTAGGTGCATGCAATATGATCTGATTGAGGTACTTAATGCTTTGAGTGGATTGTGCAATGCCATTCTTCCTCTTGACCAATTAGCATTAGCATTAGCATTAGTAGAGGCATATGATGCAAGAAAGCAAGCTTATTCAGCATCAGCCAAAAAAAAAAAAAAAAAAAAAAAAAAACCAACCACTACTCCCATTTCACCCCTCAATTCGTTCGAAATACCTGTCCAGCTGAGCCTTAAATTTGTTTAGGCTATCAACTTCAACAACAAGCGATGGAAGTCTATTCCACAAACCAACTGCCCGCTGGCTAAAGGCGAATTTCCGCACATCTATCCGACATCCGTCCTTCCTCAATTTGAATTTATGCCCTCTCAGGTGATTATTCTGAGCAAGAGGAAGAATCCCATCGGCATTGAGCATGCTCAAGCCATTCAAAGCCTTGTACACCTCTATCAGATCACCTCGGCGATGCCTAGTCTCCAGGCTCTGTAATTTGCAAAACTTAAGCCTTTCTTTGTAAGAGCAACCCTTTGTTCCATTCACTAATCTTGTTGCCCTTCTCTGTACTCGTTCCAGCAGCTCTACATCCTTCTTGAAATGAGGCCTCCAGACCTGTATACAGTACTCAAGGTGTGGCCTGACCAATGCCTTATACAAGGGAATAATCACATCCCTGTCCCTGCTAGAAAAATTCCTGTATATCATTGACAAGACACCATGAGCTACTCTTGCAGCTCGTCTGCACTGCTCAGAGAACTTCATATCTGCCTGCACAATTACCCCCAGGTCCTTTTCATTCTCTACCACTGTCAGCGTAGTACCACAGAGTTGATACGTTGATCTGGGGTTACTGTTTCCCATATGTAGTACTTTACATTTGTCAATGTTAAACTTCATTTGCCACCTCTCAGCCCATCTGCTCAACCTTTCCAGATCCTGTTGCAGCAGCATAGTATCAGTAGTGTCCTTAACAACCCTGCCAACCTTTGTATCGTCTGCAAACTTGGACATTAAGCCTGATACACCATCATCAATATCATTTATAAATACAGAAAACAACAATGGACCCAACACTGAACCCTGAGGAACTCCACTAATAACATTAGTCCACGTTGAGCAGTGTCCATTGATTACCACTCTCTGTCTTCTGCCACTCAACCATCCCTTTATCCATAGCAGCAATTTGCCTCGAATGCCACACTTCTCCAATTTGTGCAGCAGTCTTCCATGCGCAACAGTATCAAAAGCCTTTCTAAGATCCAAATATATAATATCAAAGTTATTCCCTGCATCCAGTTCTTTTGTGACTACATCATAGTATCCAATCAAATTGGTCAGACAAGACCTGCCCTTAACAAACCCATGCTGTGTCTGAGCTATAACTGAATTCTTGTCCAGATGATCCTGCAGTGCTTCTTTAACCAGTGCCTCCATTAATTTTCCTGGAACCGAAGTTAAACTAACAGGTCTATAATTACTTGTGTCAGCCTTTGATCCTCCTTTGTGAATTGGGGTTACATTTGCACATCTCCAGTCCATGGGTACCTCCCCTGAGTCCAATGAAGCTCTCATAATTATGGCTAGGGGTTTGCTTACTTCCTTTGCTGCCTCCTTCAATATAACTGGATAGATCCCATCCACCCCGGGTGCCTTTTTTATGTTTATCCTCAACAATTTCTCCTCCACTTTCCTCTCAGTTATTAGAAAATCATCTAGCTCACTGCCAATGTTTACTTCACCTACGACATTCCCCTTCCTGAATAACTCCTCATGTGTGAATGTAGATGCAAAATACTCGTTTAGATTGTTAGCCACCTGAGCTGGATCCTCAACTGTTGAACCATCAACATCCAGTGGACCAATCTGATTCATCCCTTTCCTTCTTGAGTTTAAATAGGTAAAGAACTCTTTTCTGTTTTTCTTTGCATCCTTTGCCAAGGATTTCTCATAATCTGCCTTTGCCTGCCTAATCTCCTTTGTGACTTGGTTACAGACCAACTTATATCTATCATAGGCTTCCACGTCACCCATTAATTTGTATGTATCCCATGCATTTTTCTTCTCTGCCATATGTCTCATTAGTTCATCTGACAACCATTTAGGCCTGAACCTTGAACAATATTTCTTGGTTGGTATGTAAAGCCTGGTAGCTTCCAAGATTAGTTCCTTGAATGCTTCCCATTTTGAATTTGCTGTTGGTAACATCATCAGTTGGTCCCACTGTATAGAATTTAAATACTGTCTCAGACCATCATAGTCGCCTTTACGAAAGCAAAAACCCTTCCCTTTACCTCTGATGGTAGTTACCTCCTTGAGTAAATCCCACTTCAGCACACTGTGATCACTGCCACCCAGTGGTTCATTTATCTGCAGATTCCTAATGCATGAAGAATCACTACTGATAATCAGATCAAGAGTATTACTCCCTCTAGTTGCCTCCCGAACATGCTGGTGTAGAAAACAATCATCCAATAAATCCACAAAAGCCTTGCTAGTGTGTGAGTGACCAACCCACAAATTCCAGTCAATATCTGGGAAATTAAAATCCCCCATTATAAGACTCTCTGATTTACTGGCCCATTCTATTTCCCTGTACAGTATCTTATTATACTCATCAGAGTCATTAGGCCTATAGCACACTCCTACTCTCAATTTTGATTTACCTATGCTTATGTCACACCAAACTGACTCAACACTGCACTGTCCAGCGATGTCAACTGGCTTCACTTCCTTGGATTTTATGTGTTTTTTAACTAATAGCATAACCCCTCCTCCCTTCCTATCCTGTCTATCCTTTCTGTAGACGTTGTACTCCCCAAATTCCAGTTCTGCATTCCTTATATCTGTGTGACACCACGTCTCTGATATCCCAACTATATCTGCCTTTGATGTTTTGAGTAATACCTCAAATTCATCAAATTTATTTACTAACTCCTAGCATTAGTGTACACGCAAGTATACATGCACCTGTTTCTATTCTTAGCTACCCTAACACAACCCATGTGTTTACTTGTACCGCAATGACTTCCAGCAGTCTCTAAAATATCCTGCATCTTGTTTTTCAGGCTTCTGCTCATTCCAATAGAAGCAGTGCAAGAATCTCTTTCACCTCTGCCAGTGGCTACTGTTGATCCATTAGTCTTTGCCTCCCCCCAAGCTAGCAGTTTTCCGACCCACCTAACACTGCCTCGATAGCATCAGCAAATATTCTTGCACCCTTTCTATTTAAGTGTATCCCATCCCTGTAGAAGCAATCTCTTCTGTTAACAAGTACAGTCCAGGCTGAAAAAAATTCTACCCCTTCAGCCTTGCACAATCTTTCCAGGGCCGAATTGATCGACAAGGCTCTCATCATATACTCCCTCCTATCGTGTCTGGGCAGAATTGCAGACACTTTCAAATTCAACCCTACTTCACGGCTTTTTTTCAACAGTGACCTGTACTTGTTAAGTATTTCCGCTGGTCTCCTACTCTTAATATCATCAGTGCCAACGTGTACAACTATATCACCTTTTGTGCCCTTAAAAGATGATATCTGCTCTACAACGTCATCAACCTTTGCCCCTGGCAGACATACCCTGGTCCTGTTCCACCTATCCTTTTTACAAAGCATGTTCCCCGTTTCCCTGACAATTGAGTCACCAACAACTACTAGTTCCTGTTGGACCAGCGCATTCTGCCTTGGGGGCTGCCTCTGTGTTGCAAGATGACCAAGTCCAAGCTCTGGTGTTGATGTGGGCAGCTGAGAGCTTGATGGGCCCCTCAATTTATTTCCTTCGAGGGCATCCACCCTGTCCTTCAAGGTCTCATATAGGCCCATAACAACGCCGAGTTGTCGCCTAATTTCCTTGCACTCCTTGCATCGTGCACACACAAAGACATCCCCCATGGCAGTATCATGTCCCGTACCCGATTGCTCCGCAAACATCAAGCAAACAGTGCATCTTAAAAGGCCGTGATTCAGGGGGCAACCGCCCCCCTCAGTTCTCCCCTGAGTCACAGCACTCCCATTAGCTTGAGCCTTTTGCTTTGCTGCTCTGGTCAGAGTCATGATTTCGATTTAAATGTTAATAAAATTACAATTTCAGAACAAAATTAAAACCTTAAACTTGTATCTTAACACAGTTATAACGCTATATTTATTTTTCGGTATCGAGTGTTATCTACGAGTTCCCTTTATATAACTTCCGTATCAAGTATGTATTAATTATTTGTTACGTTTGTACTCAAGTCGTTATATATATATAGTTAAAAGTACAATTTAATTGACAATGAAGTTTAACAAGATTAATAGATGTACTGATTAATTGACAATATTATATTATGCACTATACTATACAAAGCTAATGCTATCGAATTCCGGATATGCTGTAACGCGCTTCAGTAACGAGTGTTATCTACGAAATCCCTTTATATAACTTCTGTATCAAGTTATGTATTAATTATTTATTTTTACTAATTATTTATGTTCCGTAACCTAAGTGGTTATATGTATAGTTAAAATTACAATTTAATTGCCACTGAAGTTCGACAAGATTAATAGATTTTACTGATTAATTTTCACGTAACAATGGCGGCCGTTTATGAATGGTAAACACGTGGATTTGATACCCTTTCCGATACTAAGTAATACCTACAAAATCTCTATCTAAGTTATTTTAACTTTAAGTACCGTAAATAGGAATATAAAGCTACTCTAGAAATAAGTTAATATGTCAATTTAAACTAATAAAGCAGAAAATAAATCAGAAAAAACTTCTCTATTCCAAGAGCGGCAGAAAGGCACGTCCGCACAGGAAACCCTCAACCTCAGACTCCACACATGAGGGATTACACACATGAGGGATCATAAATTCAAATCAAGGAAAGATTGTTGCAGAATAGATGTCTGGAGGTTTACCTTTAACCAGCAGGGGGTTGATTGTTGTAACAAACATCCATCAGTTGTTGTGGAAGTAGATAGTTTGAATTAATTCAAGGAAGAACTAGATAAATTATTGGCAGAAAATTCAAATGATGTGGGTTTTTTTTCTATGTTGATGCTTTATAAACTTGCTTTCTTGCATTATATGCCACTACTAATACTAATCTCATACCTAGATTCTTATTCAGTTGTGAAGAGATATTATTGCTCATGGATGATTGCAGCTGTCATTGTGTTTTTTATAAGAAGTAATTTCTAATTAATAAAATAAACAACATCCTAAAAATAAGAAATTTTTTGCTCTTGTTTACAATGTGAGTATTACCAAACCTGATAGCCTCAGAGAAAAACTAAAACTTTTAGGGAACTATTTTTAACACCATCTTCAACTGGATACAGCTGATCATAATCAACACTTTTTCAAATAATTATTTGAAATCATCTGATGCATTATAATACATAAAATGATTTATGATAATAAAAACTTTACCAAGGCCATAAACCAGTTATTGCATATAAAGAGCAATCGGTGTTATCTGGAATAATAAATAATTTTCTATCTAAATGAAAACCAAAAGTTTTTAGCATTAGCATTAGCATTAGCAGAGGCATATGATGCAAGAAAGCAAGCTTATTCAGCATCAGCCAAAAAAAAAAAAAAAAAAAACCCACTCCCATTTCACCCCTCCGTTCGTTCGAAATACCTGTCCAGTTGAGCTTTAAATTTGTTTAGGCTATCAACTTCAACAACAAGTGATGGAAGTCGGTTCCACCTACCAACCACCCGCTGGCCAAAGGCAAATTTCCGCACATCTATCCGACATCCGTCCTTCCTCAATTTGAATTTATGCCCTCTGAGGTGATTATTCTGAGAAAGATGAAGAATCCCATTGGCATTGAGCATGCTCAAACCATTCAAAGCCTTATACACCTCTATCAGATCACCTCGCCGGTGCCTAGTCTCCAGACTCTGTAATTTGCAAAACTTAAGCCTTTCTTCGTAAGAGCAACCCTTTGTTCCATTTACTAATCTTGTTGCCCTTCTCTGTACCCGTTCCAGCAGCTCTACATCCTTCTTGAAATGAGGCCTCCAGACCTGTATACAGTACTCAAGATGTGGCCTTACCATTGCCTTATACAAGGGAATAATCACCTCCTTAGCCGACCGGGCTAGCCGAGTGGGTAAAGTACCTGCCCGGCAACCCAAAGGTCGTGGGTTCGATTCCCGCCTCGGGCTTGGATCAAAGTACTACAAAAACCTTGGGAGGTGCAATATGGCCACAGAAGCCAATGCGCTAACAACTACCAAATCAAAAAAAAAAAAAAAAAAAATCACCTCCTTATCCCTGCTAGAAAAATTCCTGTATATCATTGACAAGACACCATGAGCTACTCTTGCAGCTCGTCTGCACTGCTCAGAGAACTTCATATCTGCCTGCACAATTACCCCCAGGTCCTTTTCATTCTCCACCACTGTCAGTGTAGTACCGCAGAGTTGATACGTTGCTCTAGGGTTACTGTTTCCCATATGCAGCACTTTACATTTGTCGATGTTAAACCTCATTTGCCACCTCTCAGCCCATCTGTTCAACCTTTCCAGATCCTGTTGCAGCAGCATAGCGTCAGTATTGTCCTTAACGACCCTGCCAACCTTTGTATCATCTGCAAACTTGGACATTAAACTTGATATCCCATCATCAATATCATTCATAGACACTGAAAACAACAACGGACCCAACACTGAACCTTGAGGAACTCCACTAATAACATTAGTCCACGTTGAGCAGTGTCCATTGATTACCACTCTCTGTCTTCTGCCACTCAACCATCCCCTTATCCATAGCAGCAATTTGCCTCCAATGCCACACTGCTCCAATTTGTGCAGCAGTCTTCCATGTGCAACAGTATCAAAAGCCTTTCTAAGATCCAAATATATAATATCAAAGTTATTCCCTGCATCCAGTTCTTTTGTGACTACATAATAGTATCCAATCAAATTGGTCAGGCAAGACCTGCCCTTAACAAAACCATGCTGCGTCTGAGCTATAACTGAATTCTTGTCTAGATGATCCTGCAGTGCTTCTTTAACCAGTGCCTCCATTAATTTACCTGGAACAGAAGTTAAACTAACAGGTCTATAATTACTTGTGTCAGCCTTTGAACCTCCTTTGTGAATTGGGGTCACATTTGCACATCTCCAGTCCATAGGTACCTCCCCTGAGTCCAAGGAAGCTCTCATAATTATGGCTAAGGGTATGCTTACTTCCTTTGCTGCCTCCTTTAATATAACTGGATAGATCCCATCCACCCCAGGTGCCTTTTTTATGTTTATCCTCAACAATCTCTCCTCCACTTTCCTCTCAGTTATTACAAAATCATCCAGCTCACTGCCAATGTTTACTTTACCTACATCATTCTCCTTCCTGAATAACTCCTCATGCGTGAATGTAGATGCAAAATACTCGTTTAGATTGTTAGCCACCTGAGCAGGATCCTCAACTGTTAAACCATCAATATCCAGTGGACCAATCTGATTCATCCCTTTCCTTTTCGAGTTCAAGTATGTAAAGAACTCTTTTCTGTTTTTCTTTGCATCCTTTGCCAAGGATTTTTCATAGTCTGCCTTTGCCTGCCTAATCTCCTTTGTGACTTGGTTACAGACCAACTTATATCTATCATAGGCTTCCATGTCACCCATTAATTTGTATGTATCCCATGCATTTTTCTTCTCTGCCACATGTCTCATTAGTTCATCTGACATCCATTTAGGCCTAAACCTTGAACAATATTTCTTAGTTGGTATGTAAAACCTGGTAGCCTCCAAGATTAGTTCCTTGAATGCTTCCCATTTTGAGTTTGCTGTTGGTAACATCATCAGTCGGTCCCACTGTATAGAATTTAAATACTGTCTCAGACCATCATAGTCGCCTTTACGAAAACAAAAACCCTTCCCTTTACCTCTGATGGTAGTTACCTCCTTGAGTAAATCCCACTTCAACACACTGTGATCACTGCCACCTAGTGGTTCATTTATCTGCAGGTTCTTAATGCATGAAGAATCACTACTGATAATCAGATCAAGAGTATTGCTCCCTCTTGTTGCCTCACGTACATGCTGATGTAGAAAACAATCATCCAATAAATCCACAAACGCCTTGCTAGTGTGCGAGTGACCAACCCACAAATTCCAGTCAATATCTGGGAAATTAAAGTCCCCCATTATAAGACTCTCTGATTTACTGGCCCACTCTATTTCCCTGTACAATATCTTATTATACTCATCAGAGTCATTAGGCCTATAGCACACTCCTACTCTCAATTTTGATTTCCCTATGCTTATGTCACACCAAACTGACTCGACACTGCCCTGTCCATCGATATCGACTGGCTTCACTTCCTTGGACTTTATGTGTTTCTTAATTAATAGCATAACCCCTCCTCCCCTCCTGTCCTGTCTATCCTTTCTATACACATTGTATTCCCCAAATTCCAGTTCCGCATTACTTATATCTGTGTGACACCACGTCTCTGATATCCCAACAATATCTGCCTTTGATGTTTTGAGCAATACCTCAAATTCATCAAATTTATTTACCAAACTCCTAGCATTGGTGTACACGCAGGTATACATGCACCTGTTTCTATTCTTAGCTACCCTAACACAACCCATGTGTTTACTTGTACCGCAATGACTTCCAGCAGTCTCTGAAATATCCTGCATCTTGTTTTTCAGGCTTCTGCTCATTCCAATAGAAGCAGTGCAAGAATCTCTTTCACCTCTGCCAGTGGCTACTGTTGATCCATTAGTCTTTGCCTTCCCCCAAGCTAGCAGTTCTCCGACCCACCTAACACTGCCTCGATAGCATCAGCAAAAATTCTTGCACCCTTTCTATTTAAGTGTATCCCATCCCTGTAGAAGCAATCTCTCCTGTTAACAAGTACAGTCCAGGCTGAAAAAAATTCTACCCCTTGAGCCTTGCACAATCCCTCCAGGGCCGAATTGATCGACAAGGCTCTCATCATATACTCCCTCCTATCGTGTCTTGGCAGAATTGCAGACACTTTCAAGTTCAACCCTAATTCACGGCTTTTTTTCAACAGTGACCTGTACTTGCTAAGTAATTCCGCCGGTCTCCTACTCTTAATATCATTAGTGCCAACGTGTACAACTATATCACCTTTTGTGCCCTTAAAAGATGATATCCGCTCTACAACGTCATCAACCTTTGCCCCAGGCAGACATACCCTGGTCCTATTCCACCTATCCTTTTTACAAAGGATGTTCCCCGTTTCCCTGACAATAGAGTCACCAACAACTACTAGTTCCTGTGGGACCAGCGCATTCTGCCTAGGGGGCTGCTTCTGTGTTGCCTGATGACCAAGTGCAAGCTCTGGCGTTGATGTGGGCAGCTGAGAGCTTGATGGGCCCCTCAATTTATTTCCTTCGAGGGCATCCACCCTGTCCTTCAAGCTCTCATAAAGGCCCATAACAACGCTGAGTTGTCGCCTGATTTCCTTGCACTCCTTACATCGTGCACACACAAAGACATCCCCCTTGGCAGTATCATGTCCCGTACCCGACTGCTCCGCAAACATCAAGCAAACAGTGCATTTTAATAGACTGTGATTCAGAGGGCAACTGCCCCCCTCAGTTCTCCCCTGAACCACAGCACTCCCATTAGCTTGAGCCTTTTGCTTTGCTGCTCTGGTCAGAATCATGATTCCGATTTAATTCAATAAAATTCAAAACAAAAATTAAATCCTTAAGTTATATCCCAAAACAGTTATGTTATATATATATTTTTTCGGTATCTAGTGTTTTCTACGAGTTCCCTTTATACAACTTCCGTATCACGTGTACCACTATAGTTATGTATTAATTATTTGTTAGATTAAGTCGTTATATATATATATATATATATATATATATATAGAGTTAAAAGTACAATTTAATTGACAATAAAGTTTATCAAGATTAATAGATTTACTGATTAACTGACAATATTATATTATGCACTATACGACACTAAGCTTATGCTATCGTGTAAAAATGGCGGGAATTCACGAACGGTATTTCTATGGACTCGTAAGTATTGATTAGCTTCCAAATCTCGCTATCTCAATTTAGAATAAACTAAGGATCCTGACTAGGTCTATAATCTACTTATAGAAGATAATTTGATATAACAGTTGGTTAATAAATCGACTAAATTTGGTTAAAAAAAAATTTGGTTTGTGACATGTGGATTTGATACCGTTACCGATACTAAGTAATATCTACAAAATCTCTGTCTAAGTTAAACTTTAAACTAAGTATCGTAACTAGGAATATGAAGCTACTCTAGAAAATAAGTTAATATGACAATTTAAACTAATAAAGCAGAAAATAAATCAGGAAAAACTTCTCTGTTTGAAGAGCTTTAAGGAGCAATGTCCGCACAGGCTAACCTCCTTTTTTTAGCTGGTTCTTGTTAGCTTAATAATTAAAAGAAAATTAAAGCCATGGATAGGTGAAACTGATGGTTTGAGAAATTCAGAGTTCTACCAGATAGTATTAAGCAAATGAGTTTGCTTATTTGCAAATGATGCAAATAAGCAAACTTATACTGCATCACCATTAAAAAAAAAAAAAAAGAAAGAAACCCTTCCCTGTAATAATTTCTCTAATTTCTCCTTAAATTTTATCATTTTTGCTACATCTCATATTGTAAATGCCTTCACAAGAAGTTGCCTATTATTGCATTACTTCAAATAAACAACCTTTCCACAGTAGAGAAGACTAGTGTTACTTACTCTTGGCAGTTACCACCACCCAAACAATGTCATTTTCACCTAGTTTGGTGATTTACTATGAACTAAAATGATGCTTTGCACTAAATCGTTTGTCTAGTAAATTTCCCATAGTCTGAGGCTTTCAGACCTAAACCGTTTTTAGTACATTACTAGCACACACCATCAGTCATCTCTCATATTGTGAAGTTAAACTTCATAACTGGGTTGTCACTTATTGTATCACTAGGGTACCTACCTGCCCACCGATGAGAAGCCAGCAAGCTTCAAAACAGTGATATTTGGGAGTGGTATCTGCTGAGAATAAGTAACATTAGTTTTCTCTACTGGAGGAAGCGTTGCTTATTTGAAGTAGTCAAAAACAGGCTTGTTTTGTTTTTGTTTGTTATTTGGTTTTTAGGAGCATTAGCAGCTAAGACCATATTGCTCTGGGAATATGCGGTTGTCATTCCCTGATCTTTCCGCATCCTCCGTGTTTCGTGGATCACGGGCTCGAACCCCGGTCTAATCAAGAAGCGTGTGCTACGCACTGCTGCTCCTTCCCACCTGGCTACGGAGGCACCCAAAAACAGGCAAGTCACTGTGAAAGCACTCACAATATCAGATGTAACAAAAACAATGCCATTTCACCTACTTCAGTGCTTTACTACACACTAAAATGATGCTTTGTACTAACTTGTTCATCTAGTAAATTTCTTGTAGTCTGAGGCTTTCGGCCCTAAATCCTTTTTATTTCTGTAATTTTATAAACCTTTTGTTTTTGACTCAGTTGTTGTGTCAACAAAGTTTGAATTTTTTAACCAGCTAAATGAGTTCATAACGTTAAAAGCTGTAAGCCATAATTAGATGTAAGCCCAGTCATGTAATAGCATATCGACATTTCAGTAAATGAATTAAGATCTAACTCTGCTACAATTTTTGTGCATCTTCTAATATTATAGAAGTTACTCAGCTGTATTTAAAACTTATAGTCTCAAGGTTCTTAACATTAAAACCGAATTGAATATTACTGAAGTTCAGGATTTGTGAACAGGTTTCTATTTCTATACAGTGTCAGAAATATTAATTTCTGTAGATTGACAATTTAATAATATTGCTTTGCTGATAATTTCTAACTTTTATTCTAGCCTGGAGACCAGATAGAAACAGAACACTGTCTTTTGTGTGACTGCATGATTGAGGGACATTCGAAATGTTCACCAAAAACTTGTTCTTCCTGCAAGGAGGTATGTATAATGTAAAGCTTCTATGGCATATTTTATGCTTTTCTGGCAGTACTGGTGGCAAGAGGTTAAAAAAAAAAAAATACTTCATAAAATTATACACTTTCCAATCAAACGATTATGACCACCTAATAGCGGGTATGTCCTCCTCTTGCCACCAGTACTGCCACCACACCTTGCAGGTGCCTAGTCTCCAGATGTTGCATTTTGCAGAATTAAGCCTTTCTTGGTAAGAGCACCCCTTTGTTCTCCTCACCAATCTCGTTGCTTTCTCTGCACTCATTCCAGCAGCTCGACATCCTTCCTAAAATGTGGCCTCCAGACCTGTATGCAGTACTTAAGGTGTGGCCTGACCATTGTCTTATACAAAGGGATAATCATCTCCTTATCTCTGCTAGCAAAATTCCTGTATATCATTGTAAATACCCCATGAGCTGCTTTGGCAGCCTGTCTGTACCATTCAGAAAACTTCATATCTAGCTGCACAATAACCCCCGGTCTTTTACATTCTCTACTACCCTGAATGTAATACTGCACAGAATTTCTCATGTGTGAATGTAGATGCAAAATACTCATTCAGTTTGTCAACTACCTGAACAGGATCATCAACAGTAAAACCATTGATATTAAGTTGACCAATTTGATTCATCTTCTTCCTTCTAGAATTTACATAAGTAAAGAAGTGTTTGAAGAAGAAGAAGAACTCTTTATTATATACCATGTTTGCTGTTTACCTTTGCATCCTTTGCCAAATATTTTTTGTAACCTGCCTTCACTTGACTAACCTACTTTGTGACTTGATTACAGACTAGCTTATATCTACTATAGACTTCTGTGTTTAATAATTTATATGCATCCCATGCATTTTTATTCTCTGCCACAAGTGTTATTAGTTCATCTGACATCCATTTAGGACTAAGCATTGAACAGTATTTCTTAATTGATATGAAAAGCCTAGTAGCTTCTGTGATTATATCCTTGAATGCTTCCCATTTACAATTTGTTGTTTTTGATAACATCATTAGTCGGTTCCAATGTACAGAATTTAAAAATGGTGTGAGACCACTGTAAATCTCCTTTACAAAAACCCTTCCCTTTACCCTTGATGGTAGTTATATCTTTGAGTAAATCCCACATCAGTACACTGTGATTACTGCCATGTAATGGTTCCTTTATCTGGAGATTATCAATGCATGAATAATCACTGCTGATAATCAGATCTAGAGTATTAACCCCCCAAACACTTGCCTCTCAAACATGCTACTGTAGAAAACAATCATTGAATAATTGCACAAATGTCTTGCTAACGTGCGAGTAACCAGTCCACAAGTTCTAGTCAATATCTGAGAAATTTTTTTTTTTTTTTTTTTTTATGAGAACCCCAAACACGAGAGTTATTATAACCTATAGTACTTAGTACCGTGCTTGGGTTGGTCGTTGAGAAGACGAAAGAAGATATTTGTTGATATTGGACTTGAACTTCTGTAGATTGTAATTTTCAGGAAATACGTATGAAGGAAGGTTGTTCCAGAAAACGGCAGTTGAATGAATAAATGAGGAAGATGAAAAGTTGGTTCTGTGGGTTTGAAGTTGGACAGTAAATGGATGTTGGCTGGTGGCGGCACGTGTTTGGACTGTTTTGAAAGAGAGAGCGGGAATTATAGAAGCCAATTCAGAAGAACAGTGCCCATGGAAGTATCTGTAGAAGAGGCATGCAGCAGAAACAGTGCGTCTATGAGAAAGCGAGTGGAGAGACTCTGTTAGAGATGAATCATTAATTAACCTAACTGCCCTCTTCTGAATGGAATCAAGAAGCCTGAGAGAGGTTTTGGGGGCACCACCCCAGATGTGGGAACAATATTCCATGGCAGGGCGGATTTGCGATTTATACAGAGTGAGCAGCTGTTTGGGAGAAAAGTAACGCCGAGAGCGAAAGAGAAAACCAAGTTTTTTAGATGCAGAGGAAGCAATATTTGTAATGTGCTTGTGCCAAGAGAGATTAGAAGTCAGGGTAATCCCCAAAAGAGATATATCATTTTGCCTAGAAATCGGAGTGTCACTAAAGATAAGCATAGGAACAGAAGAATCCTTTTTGCGAGATATAAGACAAGATTGAGTTTTAGAAGGGTTGAAATCAAGTAAGTTGTCTTTGCCCCACTGGAGAATTACCTGAAGATCGGCATTTAAGGAATTGGCAGCAGATTTTCGAGAACTTGAAGCTGATTGAGCTGGACAAGGTTTCTCAAAATGGAAAGTTGAATGCAATGTGCTATCATCGGCAAAATTATGGATAGGATTTCCAGTCAATGGAAGAAGTCATTGATATACAAGAGGAAAAGAGTTGGGGAAAGAACTGAACCTTGGGGGACACCGGCATTAGTGGAGAAGTTAGAAGACAGAAAGCCATCTACCATCACCCTCAGTGAGCGATCAGAGAGAAAACTGGATAACCAATTACTAAAAACAGTTGGCAAACCATAAGATGGAAGCTTGTTTAGAAGACCTTTATGCCAAACACGATCAAAAGCCTTTGAGATGTCAAGAGCAACTACTTGTGTTTCACCGAACCTTTCCATTGAATTAGTCCATAAATGGGTAACATAAGCCAGAATATCACCAGTGGATCGACACTGACGGAATCCATACTGGCGATCGTTGATCAGACGGAAGGTTTCTAGGTAGTTTAAGAGTTGGCGGTTAATTGATTTCTCCATTACTTTAGAAAGAGTAGAAGTAATTGCAATGGGACGATAATTGGATGGGAGGGATTTGTCACCCTTTTTAGGAACTGGCTGGATATGAGCAAATTTCCAAGCAGAAGGAAAAACACCTTTGGAATAAGAAAGTGAAAAGAGGCGGCAAAGAATAGGAGTAAGTTCAGGAGCACAGGTTTTGAGAACAAGTGGAGAAATACCATCAGGACCTGGAACTTTCTTAGCATCAAGATTCATTAAAATCCTTCTGATATCCTTTGGACGGAAGTCCACAGGAGGCATTGAATGGAGCGTGTTAGGAATGGTGGGAGGTGTTTTACCAAGATCATTAATACATGAGCTCGAAGAAAAATGGGATGCTAGCAGGTCAGCTTTATCCTTGGCTGAAGTGACAACAGAACCATCTGGTTTGGACAGAGGTGGGAGCAGAGATGGGCAAAAGTTGCGGCCAATAGCTTTGGCAAGAGACCAGAATGCTCGGCTACCATTAGGGCAAGAAGCAAGTTTTCTACTCCTAGCCTGTTCAAACTCTAGTTTGGACTGATTAATAACTGCTTTACAATTGTTGCGAGCTTTGGTGTATGCAGAAAATGAAACTGAAGAATTAGAAACAAGCCAATTACGATATGCAACGTTCTTCTCTTGGACAGCCTTAGCACATTTATTGGAAAACCAAGGTTTAGATAAAGGACGAGATTTTAAAGCGGAGTGCGGGATAAAGGATTCCATTCCTGCAAAAATAATTTCACTGACTTGATCTGAGCAAACGTTGACATCAGAAGTTTTGAAACAGTAATCCGAACAAGGAAAAGAAGAAAAGAAGTCTCGCAGGTCATCCCATTTTGCATTCTTGTAATGCCAAACAATACGAGGTTGGGAATAGCCATGAGATAAAGGTTCCATTGGAGAAGAGACAATCACCAAGTTGTGATCTGAAGTGCCTAAAGGACCTCTCACTTCAACCTTGTACTTAGAAGGGTTGTTTGTGAGAAAAAGATCAAGCGTATTGGCTGTATGATTAGGATTGTCCGGTATTCTTGTAGGTAAATGAACAATCTGTGCTAGGTCATTAGTAATTGCAAAAGCCTCGGCATCTCGACCTGCTGGGTCGGTGTGACTAGAAAACGGAAGCCAGCTGGAGTTGTGAACGTTAAAATCACCAAGAAAAATTACCTCACTGTTAGGAAAGTTGGACTGAAGAAAGTCAAGTTGCAAAGAGAGGAAGTCAAAGAGCTCCAAGTGATTAGTGGAGTTGGGAGAACGGTAGAGACAACAGATGAATTTTACACAATGAGGTAGAGAGATTTTAAGCCAGAGAAGATCAAAGAGAGGAGATTCCAAATTGCCAAGTCTCTGACAGGGAATATCAGAACGGCCATATGCACAAGTACCACCTTTGAGGCGAAAGGAATCATACAGCAAATAATTTGGACATCTGAGATGAGCAGTAGTTGAATCAACTGATAACTGAGATTCAGTCAGAAAAAGTACATGGGGTTTGGAAGACTGCAAGTGGAAATGGACATCGTTGAGATTAGAATTGAGACCACGTATATTTGGGAAATGAATTAGGAAGTCCTTGGGAGGTTTAGATCTTTTCGCAGATAAGCTTGCTCTATTATTTTGACAATTCATGGTGTATTCAATAGTAAGAAAAAGTGGGTGGGACATGCTGTATGAAGTAATGAAATTTTTGGATATGGCGTACATGTGGTAAGAATATACCCAGATCCTTGACATAACGTGGCCTCGACAATGCTCCCCACATACACACTACTCGGACTCCCTCCAGTCACTATCTGGCAGAGTAGAGGTAGCAAGATTATACACTAGCTGATCCGGAAGCTTCCTAGAGAGTTACCAACAGGTTCAGTCCGGTGTACTAACTAGCGGCCGGCCTGCGAACACCGTTTTAGAGCTGTACCCTCGAAATGTAAGGAATATTGGATCTCGCCACAACATTCATCATAACCTCAAAAATCATCAATCATACTGCATGATGGAAGAGATAGGGAAGGGTTGGCCGGAACTTAGCTCTAGAGACTAAACATGGGTTCCACCACTTCAAGCCTCCAATAAGCAAAGTGGTGGTATTTCACCGGTTGATGAGAGTCATCTACCACCTAGTAAATAGAAATAGAATTAAATAGAAAGTTTTATTTTGTTAAAAAGAATTAAAATGGCATCTGGAGGAGATTGCTCCCATCACTGGCTACCCCCCACTTCTCCCAAAACTGTTTAAAAATTAAGCATTCAAATTATATAATAAGGTCCAGCGTGTTCAGTTCTGGTGTGGAGGGGGACATGTTAGTCAATTTGACATTGATTCAATGTTCAGCAATATCCCTCTTTCAGAAACCATTTTTCTATGGACATTTCCTCTATATGTCAATATATATGTAAGCGAATCCTTTAAATTTAATTTCAATTTAAATAAAGTTGGTAATGAAATGGGATAAATTTTAAACTGATATTTTAAAAATTGATTTAAAGCATATTAATAAAAATTAGCAACAAAATAGATTAATAAATTAAAATATATTAAAAGCACCAGTATTTATACCATGATCAGTTTATGCATTAAGAAAAATGTTGTTATTATGTAGGAAGAGAAAGCAAAACTTCTCCCTAATTGTACCTGTGTTTGTGAAAGCTGTGCAGATGGATTAAGACTCTGCCCTACCAGCAAAGAGTGTATTCCAGCAGAAGCCTGGTGTGATGGAATTTATGATTGCCCTGATGATGAAATTGGCTGCCTAAGTGAGTCATTGCATATATGATGATTGGCTTAAATTTCTGTTTTCATAGCATAATCATTCTAGAGTAAATTTAGATAGACTATAGAAGAAGCAACCAAAGTGTAAAATTCTTATGGAATTGAATTACTTGTAGATTTTATACCTTATATTTATAAGCTATAAAATCAGATGGAAATCTGACTTTATGCTTTATAAATATAAGGTGATCAGCTGAAGATTATTCACATGTTAAACTGCATCCCACCCTCCACATGGTATAGTGTACATTTATATACAGAGTGTTTACTGATACTGCAGCCTCAGTCTTTCTCAACAAGTTCTCCTATTGCTTTGACACTGATTATAGTCTCTTCAAATCAATATTTCCTTTCCGTTCAAAGCCTGAAAGTGCATTAAGAAAAGACTTTTCATCTCCCCTAAATATTCTTATTCTTATTTCAAATTTATTCAATATTCTTATTTCAAACTTTTCTTTTGTTATATATCAAACTCTCTTCATTACAGCTTCTTGGTTATAGTTAGCCAGATGTTATGGCTAACCTTCATTTCCGTAAATATTGTGTCCAATCTCATTTACTTTTTCCTCCTAATACAAACCCACATGAAACAAACTTGTTCATCCTGTTTAAAAATATGCCATTTTATATAAAAATTATACAAAAATCCCACAGGGGCTAGTTATAATTTATTTTCTACTCACAGGCATGCTTTTTAATGTAGCTAAAACTCGAGCTCTATCAGATTTTGAGATCTTAAAAACATCCAGAGTAAAAAAAGTCTTCTCTGATACAGCTACCACCCTTCCAAACTCCTTTGATCTTGAGGTATGGTCCTATCATGCAACTCGTCATAATGTTAAAAACAAAAAAATCCTTTAGTTTAGGTACCATACCTATATCGGCTTAGAGGGGAACAGGTATCCTGTGTGTTATCAGACACTCAGCCTAAAACACTGATGGATCCAATATCTCTCTATTACAGAAGATTTAGGAGAAGTCCCGTTGACCTGCCTCCCTAAAATCCACTCATGCACACCTTCTCGATGGTAAGCCCTGTTATGTCACTTAGGTGGCAACGAACATGTAGAGTGGTTCTCTTCAAGACGAGTGGTTCTCTTCCATGTCAACAGAAAGTCGACATGGAAGAGTCCAAATGGATTAACAACTAATGAAATCGACTTCATCCTCACTAACAGAAGATATATTGTGAATGATGTTACCATCCTGAATAAGGTAAATGTTGGAAGTGATCACAGAATGGTAAGATGTACACTTGATATAGATGTAGGAAAGGAAAGGAAAAAACTGACTCGAGTAAATAATACAAAGGTCTTTAAGATAACAGAGGAGGAGAAAAAGCAGTATGTACTGGAACTTAAGAACAAGTTTGAGCTTCTGCAGACTGCTCAGGACCAAGATATCGACGAGGAATATTACAGCTTTCTGAAAGTGATAAAGCCCAAGAAACCTATAGGGAAACAGCAATCCAAAGAAGAAAAAATTAGTCAAGAAACACTTGTCATGGTGAACCGAAAATGACAAATAAAGAGCAAGAAAAACACTGACAGGGAGAAAATTGAGTATACTGAGTTATGCAAAGCCATTAGAAAGAGACTCAGAGAGGACATAAGAAGATTTAACACAAGAAAAGTAGAACAAGCATTAAGGGAAAACAAAGGATTTAAATCAGCAGCCATGAGCAGTAATACAGAAAGACAAATGATACTGAAACTGAAGAATAGCAATGTTGTACTTATAAACAGCAGAGAAGGCATAATTCAAATAGCAGAAGACTACTATAGAGAATTATACAAGGAGCGAGGGAATGATACCAGCAGTGGGGAGGATGGATTGCAAAGTAGCAACACATATGACATACCCGATATTCTTCCTGATGAGGTAGAACATGCATTGAAGAAAATGAAGAATCGGAAAGCCCTGGGGGAAGATGAAGTTACTGTAGAGTTGTTAAAATTGGGAGGAAGAGACATAACACAAAAACTGGCAAGGCTCTTCACAAAGTGCATTAGAAAAGGTGTGATGCCTAAGCAGTGGAATAATGCAATCATAGTTTTGCTGCATAAGAAAGGAGATAAATCAGAAATTGGAAATTATAGACCAATTAGCTTGTTATCCCACATCTACAAGTTGTTCACAAGGGTCATTACTAACAGATTAGAAAGAATACTTGATGAGAATCAACCGAAAGAGCAAGCTGGCTTTAGGACAGGATTCTCAACTATGGATCACCTTCATGTAATATCACAGCTAATGGAGAAAGCAAATGAATATAAAACACCATTATGCCTGGCTTTTGTAGATTATGAAAAGGCATTTGAATCCATACAGCATAAGGCAATATTTCGGGCACTGGAAAGACAAGGCATAGATACCCCATATATTATGATTTTGAAGAAAATATATGAGTGCTACCTCCTTTATTAGACTAGACAAAGACAATAGCAAATTTAAAATCGAGAAAGGAGTTCGACAAGGAGACACAATATCTCCGAAGCTGTTTACTGCTGCCCTTGACGAAGCTTTCAGAAGATTAGACTGGTCACAGAAAGGAGTCAATGTGAACGGAGAGTACCTAAACCATTTACAATTTGCAGATGACGTTGTGGTCATAAGCCACGATCCCAAAGAATTAGAGGAAAATCTTAATCAGTTATGCACAGTTAGTAAGGATTTTGGACTAAAGATGAATATGGCTAAAACAAAAGTAATGATGAACAAGTATGCCACGGAAAGGGAAATAATGATCGAAGGAGCAGTAATTGAAAAGGTGGAGTCATATACTTATCTGGGACAAGCTGTAATAATGATAAATGGCTGGAAGTCAAGAGAAGAATAAATTTTGGATGGATAGCATTCAGGAAATATAGTCACATACTGAAGAGCAATATCCCAGTTTGTCTGAAACGTAAAATAATGAATCAATGTATACTCCCCACCATGACTTATGGAAGTGAAACTTGGGCACTCACCAAAAGAATGGAAGAGAAGCTGAGAACTACACAGCGAAGAATGGAACGAATTATATTGGGAATCAGACTGTTAGATAAGAAGAGAAATACAAGGATTAGGCCACAAACTCAAGTAAAGGACATTCTTGAGGTTGTCACAGACATTCTCTCAGATATGCCAGACAAGCTGTTCTTGCTACCTGGAAGTCTAAAACGCTGATGGAACTGATATTCGGGTGACACTCAAGTCAAAGTGGACCCAATTTCGGCGAAGTCCGGACGGTCTATGACAGCCAAATCCTCTGCTTGCACCTTCACGATGGTGGGACTGTTAGTAATCCTGGGTATAACCTTCATGCATAAGTACATGGTGGGTGATCACCCAGGTGTAAACCAACGTAAGCAGGGGTCGAGGTGTGGCGCCCACACCACATGGAGGAATGCCGCCCCTCTATGTTACCAGGCAGTACTAGGTGGTAGATGACTCTCATCAACCGGTGAAATACCACCACTTTGCTTATTGGAGGCTTGAAGTGGTGGAACCCATGTTTAGTCTCTAGAGCTAAGTTCCGGCCAACCCTTCCCTATCTCTTCCATCATGCAGTATGATTGATGATTTTTGAGGTTATGATGAATGTCGTGGCGAGATCCAATATTCCTTACATTTCGAGGGTACAGCTCTAAAACGGTGTTCGCAGGCCGGCCGCTAGTTAGTACACCGGACTGAACCTATTGGTAACTCTCTAGGAAGCTTCCGGATCAGCTAGTGTATAATCTTGCTACCTCTACTCTGCCAGATAGTGACTGGAGGGAGTCCGAGTAGTGTGTATGCGGGGAGCATTGTCGAGGCCACGTTATGTCAGGGATCTGGGTATATTCTTACCACATGTACGCCATATCCAAAAATTTCATTACTTCATACAGCATGTCCCACCCACTTTTTCTTACTATTGAATACACCATGAATTGTCAAAATAATAGAGCAAGCTTATCTGCGAAAAGATCTAAACCTCCCAAGGACTTCCTAATTCATTTCACTAATATACATGGTCTCAATTCTAATCTCAATGATGTCCATTTCCACTTGCAGTCTTCCAAACCCCATGTACTTTTTCTGACTGAATCTCAGTTATCAGTTGATTCAACTACTGCTCATCTCAGATGTCCAAATTATTTGCTGTACGATTCCTTTCGACTCAAAGGTGGTACTTGTGCATATGTCCGTTCTGATATTCCCTGTCAGAGACTTGGCAATTTGGAATCTCCTCTCTTTGATCTTCTCTGGCTTAAAATCTCTCTACCTCATTGTGTAAAATTCATCTGTTGTCTCTACCGTTCTCCCAACTCCACTAATCACTTGGAGCTCTTTGACTTCCTCTCTTTGCAACTTGACTTTCTCCAGTCCAACTTTCCTAACAGTGAGGTAATTTTCCTTGGTGATTTTAACGTACACAACTCCAGCTGGCTTCCGTTTTCTAGTCACACCGACCCAGCAGGTCGAGATGCTGAGGCTTTTGCAATTACTAATGACCTAGCACAGATTGTTCATTTACCTACAAGAATACTGGACAATCCTAATCATACAGCCAATACGCTTGATCTTTTTCTCACAAACAACCCTTCTAAGTACAAGGTTGAAGTGAGAGGTCCTTTAGGCACTTCAGATCACAACTTGGTGATTGTCTCTTCTCCAATGGAACCTTTATCTCATGGCTATTCCCAACCTCGTATTGTTTGGCATTACAAGAATGCAAAATGGGATGACCTGCGAGACTTCTTTTCTTCTTTTCCTTGGTCTGATTACTGTTTCAAAACTTCTGATGTCAGCGTTTGCTCAGATCGTGTCAGTGAAATTATTCTTGCAGGAATGGAATCCTTTATCCCACACTCCACTTTAAAATCTCGTCCTTTATCTAAACCTTGGTTTTCCAATAAATGTGCTAAGGCTGTCCAAGAGAAGAACGTTGCATATCGTAATTGGCTTGTTTCTAATTCTTCAGTTTCATTTTCTGCCTACACCAAAGCTCGCAACAATTGTAAAGCAGTTATTAATCAGTCCAAACTAGAGTTTGAACAGGCTAAGAGTAGAAAACTTGCTTCTTGCCCTAATGGTAGCCGAGCATTCTGGTCTCTTGCCAAAGCTATTGGCCGCAACTTTTGCCCATCTCTGCTCCCACCTCTGTCCAAACCAGATGGTTCTGTTGTCACTTCAGCCAAGGATAAAGCTGACCTGCTAGCATCCCATTTTCTTCGAGCTCATGTATTAATGATCTTGGTAAAACACCTCCCACCGTTCCTAACACGCTCCATTCAATGCCTCCTGTGGTCTTCCGTCAAAAGGATATCAGAAGGATTTTAATGAATCTTGATGCTAAGAAAGTTCCAGGTCGTGATGGTATTTCTCCACTTGTTCTCAAAACCTGTGCTCCTGAACTTACTCCTATTCTTTGCCGCCTTTTTTCACTTTCTTATTCGAAAGGTGTTTTTCCTTCTTCTTGGAAATTTGCTCATATCCAGCCAATTTCTAAAAAGGGTGACAAATCCCTCCCATCCAATTATCGTCCCATTGCAATTACTTCTACTCTTTCTAAAGTAATGGAGAAATCAATTAACTGCCAACTCTTAAACTACCTAGAAACCTTCCGTCTGATCAACGATCGCCCGTATGGATTCCGGCAGTGTCGATCCACTGGTGATATTCTGGCTTATGTTACCCATTTATGGACTAATTCAATGGAAAGGTTCGGTGAAACACAAGTAGTTGCTCTTGACATCTCAAAGGCTTTTGATCGTGTTTGGCATAAAGGTCTTCTAAACAAGCTTCCATCTTATGGTTTGCCAACTGTTTTTAGTAATTGGTTATCCAGTTTTCTCTCTGATCGCTCACTGAGGGTGATGGTAGATGGCTCTCTGTCTTCTAACTTCTCCACTAATGCCGGTGTCCCCCAAGGTTCAGTTCTTTCCCCCACTCTTTTCCTCTTGTATATCAATGACCTTCTTCCATTGACTGGAAATCCTATCCATAGTTTTGCCGATGATAGCACATTGCATTCAACTTTCCATTTTGAGAAACCTTGTCCAGCTCAATCAGCTTCAAGTTCTCGAAAATCTGCTGCCAATTCCTTAAATGCCGATCTTCAGGTAATTCTCCAGTGGGGCAAAGACAACTTACTTGATTTCAACCCTTCTAAAACTCAATCTTGTCTTATATCTCGCAAAAAGGATTTGTGTGCTCCTATGCTTATCTTTAGTGACACTCCGATAGGCAAAATGATATATCTCTTTTGGGGATTACCCTGACTTCTAATCTCTCTTGGCACAAGCACATTACAAATATTGCTTCCTCTGCATCTAAAAAACTTGGTTTTCTCTTTCGCTCTCGGCGTTACTTTTCTCCCAAACAGCTGCTCACTCTGTATAAATCGCAAATCCGCCCTGCCATGGAATATTGTTCCCACATCTGGGGTGGTGCCCCCAAAACCTCTCTCAGGCTTCTTGATTCCATTCAGAAGAGGGCAGTTAGGTTAATTAATGATTCATCTCTAACAGAGTCTCTCCACTCGCTTTCTCATAGACGCACTGTTTCTGCTGCATGCCTCTTCTACAGATACTTCCATGGGCACTGTTCTTCTGAATTGGCTTCTATAATTCCCGCTCTCTCTTTCAAAACAGTCCGAACACGTGCCGCCACCAGTCAACATCCATTTGCTGTCCAACTTCAAACCCACAGAACCAACTTTTCATCTTCCTCATTTATTCATTCAACTGCTGTTTTCTGGAACAACCTTCCTTCATACGTATTTCCTGAAAATTACAATCTACAGAAGTTCAAGTCCAATATCAACAAATATCTTCTTTCGTCTTCTCAACCTCCAACCCAAGCACGGTACTAAGTACTATAGGTTATAATACCTCTCGTGTTTGGGGTTCTCATAAAAAAAAAAAAAAAAAAACTAAAAAACTAAAATGGTCTTGGGCAGGACACATAGCTCGAAGACATGATGACAGATGGACTAAGAAAATAACAGAATGGTACCCAAGAGGAGCTAGAAGAAAACCTGGAAGACATAGGCGGAGATGGATAGATGAAATTCATGAGTTTTTGGGTAGTAAATGGATGGCCAGTGCTCAAAACAGAAGGAACTGGAAAGTTGCTGGAGAGGCCTTCATCCTGCAGTGGATTGAAAATGGCTGATGATGATGACCTATAACAAACTCTCTCTCTCTCTCTCTCTCTCTCTCTCTCTCTGATGTAGAAATTTCATCTCTTCAGCTTAAGAATGTCATCAGTTCTCTCCCTGATTTTTCTGCTTTAGGGCTGGATAAGATCCCCACTAGTTGCATTAAAATTATCAGTCACTTTCTTCATCTTGGGTGTCTTACTCTATCTTTTCAATCATTCTCTAAAAGAAGCCTTTGTCCCTCCACATTTGAAATCCTATTGTGTATTACTTCTCCCAAAGTATTCTGACCCCACCAACCAGACTAACTTTCACCACATTTCAATATTTTTGCCATTACTTAAAATATTTGACAAAAGTTCTAGTGCTAAGGCCTTTGAGTCATCTTTTCACCAAGGCTTCAAGCAACTCATTATGGTATCTCTCATTGTTTTACTGAACTTGTTTAATCTGGCTTTTCACCAAGGCTTCAAGCAACTCATTATGGTCTCTTATTGTTTTACTGAACTTGTTTAATCTGGCTTCTACTGTATTTTGAATATAAGAAGGCACTTACCTTTATTATTTCTTTTATTTTTATTTTTTTTCTACTACTGTATATAAAGCTTGGAGCAAAAGAAAATCTTCATTGTGTTTTTTTAGATATACTTTGTTTTTTATATACAGTCGATTCCGGTTAATTGGGACACATCGGGACAGATCACTTTGGCCCAATTAAGTGGCTGCCCCAATTAAGCGAAATTTTAATGAGCTGAAACGCACATTCTAACGGAGGCAAAAAGGTATGAATAAAATAAAGGGAATGTGGTATTTAATGAAAGCACACTGTATTTAAGTTATATTGGTGCAAACATTTATTTAAAAATAACTAAAGCTAAAAGCAAACAAAATGTATTTATGTACATATGTAAAATGAAGATATAGTACAGAATAATGTCCGTGTCAAGCAAAGGTTACACATTACTTAAGGGTTCTTACTTTGAAAAAAATTATGAAGTGTACCCTGACGTGTTCTCTTTATGGACTGCAATTGAACAAAGTTGGCGCAGGTATCTAATGCTGATAAAGGACTGCCTTCATTGCCTTCCTGCATGAAATAACATCTCAATTCTGCGATACATTTCCTGGAATCCTGGTTAGTCACTCGCTTAGGTATATCATCGTCATCATTTTCTTGGTCTTTTGGTGTCTGAGTGTTTTGCCGCAATTTGTTCAATAATCGTTTCCTCGTAATCTTCATTTTCATCGTGGCATTGAAGGTTATCGTCAATTGTTAAAAATTCTTCACAATTTTGGACCTGTTGCAGTTCCAAAGCCATTTCATTTTCTGTACAGCTTATCGCGTCTGAATCACAATTAGTCGTGAAACCACATTTAGCAAAACAATTCCGAATTGTTTTGCTGCTTATTCCTCGCCAGCTATCGGCGATAAATTGTACAGCTTTTAACATTGAAACTTTTGCACTAATCTCTATTGATTTCGAAGATGATGTCAGCAGATTTTCCTCAATTGCTTCAAGGATGTGATTAACTAGCTTTCCACGATAATAGGTCTTCAAATTTTTTATAATTCCCATGTCCGTAGGCTGTATTAGGGATGTGGTGTTAGGGGATAAAAATTTCAGTTCAATATTTTTTAAACCAGCTACATTAGAGTGTGCAGTGCAGTTGTCCAATATCGACAGAATTTTTCTGGACTTCCGTTGCAGTTCCGCGTCCCAGTTCATTAGCCATTGCGTAAAAATATGTGGTCATCCACGCTTTCTTATTGGCATAATACGAAACTGGAAAACTGCCTATTGTAAGCCCCTTGAAACAACGAGGTTTGGCACTTTTACCAATAACCAAAAGTTTGAGTTTATCATTTCCTGACATGTTTGAGCAGCACAACACTGTTACACGATCCATTGCTTTCTTTGAACCGGACAGTGTTATGTGTTGATAGCTGAGAGAACCATCTGGCGTAGCACGATAATACAGACCTGTTTCATTGGCATTGTAAATGTCATCCCCACTAAATTTTTTAAGCAACTCTGGCAGTTTTTCAGATTTCCATTGCTCAGTACTCGTAGCATCAGCACTATCCTTCTTGCCATCTGCTTTTTTGTAACTAATGTCATGTCTACACTTCCATCGAGACAACCAACCATCTATCGCTTTGAAATTTATGTTACCTAGCTTTTTGGCCAACTCTTCTGACTTGTTTTTTAGCATAGGGCCGCTTACACGCACTCCTCGTTTAGATACAGTGGAAAACCATTGATTCAAAGCATCTTCGATGTCTGGATCTTTGCCTTCCCTCTTTTGCTTAAGAGATGTTTTCTTTAAATCCACGTGCAATGTCCACTCCTCTCTAAGTTTTTCTTGTTGCTGTAGCAGTCGGGAAATTGTAGATTTTGGCACCTTTATTATCTCCGCTAGCTGACGATGACTGATGTTAGGAGGTTGACTTTATCTTGCCAAGAATAGCGATTTTTTTCTGAAAGCGACAAATCTTTACATGGCATCTTGACAGGGGTCTTAAATGTACTGAAAAAAAGGGGAGGGGGGAAACCAAAATCAGTGCACTGTTTGGTACAGTTTTTAATCTATTCTAATCCACAAGATGTATGCATATGTACCTAGTGTGATCGTAAACAACTGCAAGCAAAATTTCTTCAGAATCTGATTACCATGACACAGAACAAACGTAAAACAACCACTGTACAGCACGAATTCACAATAACTGAATCGGCTGCTGCCCACATGATCTTTGTTACGAACCATCTAAATTAGTTTATTGTTCAATAAACTATATTTAGATGTTTGTGCGTGCCGTCTAAATATAGTTTATTGTTCAATCAAGACCTTCATTGCCCCAGTTAAATGGCGAGTTGACCCAAATAAGCGGAACAAATTCAGGCTAAATATTTGTTTTGTTTCTGTTCTTCATAATTTGCCCCAAATAAGCGGCTGCCCCAATTAACCGGAATGTACTGTAGTATGAGTTTCTTCTCTTCTCTTCTGTTCCTGTTTCAGACATATTTCTTTATCTCTGATTCCCTCATAAAATTCTTCAATGGTTACTCAAAAAGATCCAATTGATATTTTTTTGCAAACTGATCCACAGTTGTCAAAACAGTTAGTGTGGGTCTTCCACAAGGTGCAGCACTGTCAGCTTACTCTTCTCCACAAACCTTTGGTCTATCTTCTCCCAGATCTTGATTTCTGCTCTCATGCTGATGATGTCTTCTTTACTATTCTCATTCCTTCTAATGCCTGCCAACTAACTCAATATGTCCTAGCTGCAAAAAAAGTGCAGTTTTTATAGTGCATAGATTATATTGCTTATTTTGGGTTAGTTATCCCTGATCTTATTCCCAATTTTGGGTTAGCTAATCGTAATAAGGCTAAATAAGTGAACTGTACTTTTTCCCCCTCCCTTCAGTGTTATCTCTTTATATTCAGTCTGTAATATTGCTCCTGTGTTAAATTCTGTGCAGTTTATTTAGATGCCAAGATGCAGTTTGCCAGCCATTACATTAAACTTTGTAATACCATATTGAGAGCTTTCTGGGCAATGAAATGTAATATTGCATTCATAATTTAATACTTGCACCATGCTGAATTACTTTATAATATATTCTGCTATTATTTATGTATATCCTATTCTCTGGTCCTCATCCTTCAAATCAACTACATAATCAGTTGCTTCTTGTGAGTACTGTATTTCTTAATGCATTTACCATAGACTCGCTCTCAGGATTGCTGTGTATTTGGTGTCTACATCAGATATACTTGAACTGCTACATCAGCAATTCAAGACAATACCATTTATGGTGTTATCATTAAGCGAATAAGAGTACATAATTTTCTAGTTTCTGAAACTTCTGTCATGATGAGATGATATTTTGGAAATCTGGCAAGTTATTCAATGGAGGATAACTTATAGTGACAGTCATCTCTTAATACCCATAAGAATGCATCTTTACTACTGTAATGTGCTTGTCAAGAATCTATACATTATCAAAACCATTTCTGATATATGTTTTTTCATGATATTGGCCTCCCAAGTTGCATCTACAAAGAAAATTTATGTAAAGTAATAATTAGAATTTAGTGGGTTAAGTTTTAAATATGAAGTTAGATAATTGATGCTTTTGTGCAAATGATTAAATGACATTGTAAATCAAGATATTATAAGTGCAACAATAACTGTATACATACTGTTATTGTTGTGCTTATAATATCTGTAATATAAGTAAACAATATGTATACTGTTTACTTAACGGACAAAAGAATTTCATTAGCATTTTTATTACTTCGGGCATATGTGATCAAATTCAGATGTAGGCATTTTTTTTTTTTTTACTAATTATTCCTTGATTCGCTTTACAGAAAAATTGAATAAATTGATATAAATGAAAGATATAAATAAAAAAAGCATATCACCAGGAAGGAATTTACTGATTAAATAAACTGACTACTGAATGTTAAATCGTAACCTGATTTTTAATTCTTGAAACCAACCTTCATGGCATTCTGCGATCCACTTGGATCACCAATATCACAGAATCCAGCATACCTCCAGACCAGTAGAACGATTTGAATGTGTTGTAAAAGTCAAATTTTGTAATCATAGTACTAACTCTTAAAATTTATAACATGAATTCTCAAATATCTTTAATTAAGTCAACTTTAAAATACATTTATTACCAGCCAACATATTAGCATTAATAGAGGCATATGATGCAAGAAAGTAAGCTTATGCAGCATCAGCCAAAAAAAAAAAAAAAAAAACTCCCATTTCACTCCTCCATTCATTTCAAATGCCTGTCCAGCTCAGCCTTTTAGGCTATCAACTTCTGCAACAAAAGATGGAAGTCTGTTCCACCAATCAACCACCCGTTGGCTAAAGGCAAACTTCCACACATCCATTCTATTGTCTTTCCTCAATTTGAATCTATGCCCCCTCAGGTTCTTAATCTGAGCAGGAGGAAGAATCCCATCAGCATTCAGCTTGCTCAACCCATTCAAGGCCTTATACACCTCAATCAGATCACCTCGCAGGTGCCTACTTTCCAGGTACTGCAATTTGCAGAACTTGTTCCAGCAACTCTATATCCTTCCTAAAATGAGGTCTCCAGACCTGTACACAATACTCTAGTTGTGGCCTGACCATTGCTTTGTACAATGGGATAATCACCTCCCTGTCCCTGCTAGCAAAATTCCTATATATCATTGACAAGACTCCATGACCTGCCCTGGCAGCCTGTCTACACTGCTAAGCAAACTTCATATTTGACTGCACAATTACCTCCAAGTCTTTTTCACTTTCCACTTCCCTGAGTGTAGTACCACACAGCTGGTAGGTTTCTCTTCGGTTATTGCTACCCATATGCAGTACTTTGCATTTATCAATGTTACACTTCAGTTGCCACTTCTCAGCCTATTTGCCTAACTTATCTAGATCCAGTTGGAGTAGCATACTGTCTTTACCGTTGTTAACAACCCTGCCAGGTTGGCAGGGTTTTAACGTGTTTATTACTGATATCACAGATAAGTTGATTGCAGAATCCAACATACTCTGGGTAAAGTAAAATGACCACTCCGCATATGTGTGAATATACTAAATTGTACAAATAAATGTACAATTTTGTATATTCATAAAAAAACAATTGTACAAATACTGTATACTAAATGTATAATTATACCACTTACTCTTAATATTTATAACATGCATTCTCAAATATCTTTGATTAATCAACTTTTCAAAAACATTTATTATTAAACTAAATCATCATTCACTATAATGATGATGATGTTTACCAACTGATGATGTTACCAACAGCAAATTCAAAATGGGAAGCATTCAAAGAACTTATCTTGGAAGCTACTAGGCTTTACATACCAACTAAGAAATATTGTTCAAGGTTTAGGCCAAAATGGATGTCAGATGAACTAATGAGGCATATGGCAGAGAAGAACAATGCATGGAATACTTACAAATTAACACATGACACAGAAGCCTATGGTAGATACAAGTTGATATGCAACCAAGTTACAAAGGAGGTTAGGCAGGCGAAGGCAGATTACGAGAAATCCTTGGCAAGGGATGCAAAGAAAAACAGCAAAGAGTTCTTTACTTATGTAAACTCTAGAAGGAAGGGAATGAATCAGATTGGTCCACTTGATATTGATGGGTCAAGTGTTGATGATCCTGCTCAGGTAGCTAACAAACTAAATGAATATTTTGCATCGACATTCACACATGAGGAGTTATTCAGCGAGGGGAATGCCAGAGGTGTATTCAACTCTAGCAGTAAGCTACAGAATCTTGAAATAACTGGGAGTAAAGTGGAGGAGAAACTGTTGAAGATAAACACAAGAAAGGCACCCGGGGTGGATGGGATCTATCCAGTTATATTAAAGGAGGCAGCAAAGGAAGTAAGCAAACCCTTAGCCATAATTATGAGAGCTTCCTTGGACTCAGGGGAGGTACCCATAGACTGGAAATGTGCAAATGTGACCCCAATTCACAAAGGAGGATCAAAGGCTGACACAAGTAATTATAGACCTGTGAGCTTAACTTCTGTTCCAGGAAAATTAATGGAGGCACTGGTTAAAGAAGCACTGCAGGATCATTTAGACAAGACTTCAGTTATAGCTCAGACACAGCATGGTTTTGTTAAGGGGAAGTCTTGCCTGACCAACTTGATTGGATACTATGATGCAGTCACAAAAGAACTGGATGCAGGGAATAACTTTGATATTATATACTTGGATCTTAGAAAGGCTTTTGATACTGTTGCACATGGAAGACTGCTACACAAATTGGAGCAGTGTGACATTGGAGGCAAATTGCTGCTATGGATAAAGGGGTGGTTGAGGGGGAGAAGACAGAGAGTGGTAATCAATGGACACTGCTCATCGTGGACTGATGTTATTAGTGGAGTCCCTCAGGGCTCAGTGTTGGGTCCATTATTGTTTTCTGTATTTATAAATGATATTGATGATGGTATATCGGGCTTAATGTCCAAGTTTGCAGACGATACAAAGGTTGGCAGGGTTGTCAAGGACACTACTGACACTATGCTGCTGCAACAGGATCTGGAAAGGTTGAGCAGATGGGCTGAGAGGTGGCAAATGAAGTTTAACATTGACAAATGTAAAGTACTACACATGGGGAAACAGCAACCCCGGAGCAACGTATCAACTCTGTGGTACAACACTGACAGTGGTAGAGAATGAAAGGGACTTGGGGGTGGTTGTGCAGGCAGATATGAAGTTCTCTGAGCAGTGCAGACGGGCTGCAAGAGTAGCTCATGGAGTATTGTCAATGATATACAGGAATTTTTCCAGCAGGGATAAGGAGGTGATTATTCCATTGTATAAGGCGATGGTCAGGCCACACCTAGAGTACTGTATACAGGTCTGGAGGCCTCATTTCAAGAAGGATGTAGAGCTGCTGGAACGAGTACAGAGAAGGGCAACAAGATTAGTGAATGGAACAAAGGGGTGCTCTTATGAAGAAAGGCTTAAGTTTTGCAAATTACAGTGTCTGGAGACTAGGCACCAGCGAGGTGATCTGATAGAGGTGTATAAAGCCTTGAATGGTTTAAGCATGCTCAATGCTGATGGGATTCTTCCTCCAGCTCAGAAAAATCACCTGAGAGGGCATAAATTCAAATTGAGGAAAGACAGATGTAGGATAGACGTGCGGAAATTTGCCTTTAGCCAGCAGGTGGTTGGTTGGTGGAACAGACTTCCATCCCTTGTGGTGGAGGTTGATAGCCTAAATAAGTTTAAGGCTCAGCTGGACAGGTATTTTGAACGAACAGAGGGGTGAAGTGGAAGTGGTTTTTTTTTTTTTTTTTGGCTGATGCTGCATAAGCTTGCTTTCTTGCATCAAATGCCTCTACTAATGCTAATAATGCTAATAAGGCCTGAAATCCCTACCTCAGGGGCAGGCCTTTATTATAAAATTAAGGATATGAATAAATATTACAAGGTAGCACTTTAAATTTTACCTGGTAATATACAGAGTTGTGTCAACTTGTTTCCTATAATGATCAAATGAAGTCATTACTTATGTGTATTTTGACAGCTACAATACCTGTAACCACAGCATGTCCTGTTCCTGAGATGCCTCAGTGTCCGGATGATCACACTCCCATACCAATACCTGGGAATGGCTCAGTCTGCACAGAGTACAGATGTAGTGAGTATAAAATCAAAACTGCATTAAACATGTAGTAAAAAAATTAATATGCAAATTAAGGCAACATATTTTTTCCTTTAATTTTCTTATTTTTAAACTTTTATGTTAAGACTACAGGTATAGGAAATTTCTGTATGAATAAATAATGCAGTATTATCAGCCATTATCATAATGACTTTATTCTTATAGGTTTTAGAGAATGTTTTAAAATCAAAAAGTTGGTTTTGAGATTTGATCTTATATTAAGTTCTCTTGATTTAACAACTCTAAAGCTAATGCACCTGCCCAGTTGGTGCTTTAGTCAATAAATAAACTGTAGATACTGTTAATTCAGTTAAAAAAATACTGTACATTATGCTGTAAAGGTTAAATGATTTATTCACCTTATAATACTTTTACAGTTATTGACAGTTACATTCAGTGGTGGCTCATGACACTGATTGATATAAGCCCATACTCACAAGATGTGAGCTCCTGAGGTTCCAGCAACCACTCTCAGGGTAAAGGCAAATTTCCACACATCTATTCTACAACATAACTTTCTTTCTTCAATTTCAATTTATGTCCCCTTGGGTGTTTAATCTGGGCAAGAGGAAGAATCCCATCAGCATTTAGCTTGGTCTAACTACTCAAGGCCTTATACACCTCAATCAGATTGCCTCACAGGTGTCTATCATCCAGACACTGTAATTTGCAAAATGTAAGCCTTTCTTTGTAAGGGCATCCCTTTGTTCCATTCACTAATCTTGTTGCCCTTCTCTGTACTCGTTCTAGCAAGTCTGCATCCTTCCTAAAATGAGGCCTCCAAACCTGTATACAGTACTCAAGATGTGGCCTGACCATTATGTTATACAAGGGGATAATCACCTCCTGTGGTTGAGCAAGACATTTCATTGAAGAATGTGCATTGAGAATGCACATTTTCACACATAACTGTGAAAGTGAATTAAATGCTGTCATGTACCTTCGTAATTCTCTTTTAAAACATGCTCACTGAAACAGTGCGTTTTGACAGATTATTTCAAAGTCTGAAACCAATTTCCTTGTCTATAGTTAGGCCTCAATATATACGTACACATATATATTGTACATACGACATTTAAAAATTAACAAATTACAAATCAAACAAAAAATGCATGGGATGCATAGAAATTATCTAGTGACACAGAAGCCTATGGCAGATATAAGCTACTCTGTAATCAAGTCACAAAGGAGGTTAGGCAGATTACGAGAAACCTTTGGCAAATGATGCAAAGAAAAACAGCAAAGAGTTCTTTACTTATGTAAACTCTAGTAGGAAAGGGATGAAACAGATTGGTCCACCTAACTTAGATGGTTTGACTATTGATGATCATGCTCAGGTAGCTGACAAACTGAATGAGTATTTCCATCTACATTCACACATGAGGAGCTATTCAAGAAGGAGAATGCCAGAAGCTTATCAAACTCTAACAGGGAGCTAAGTGGACTGGCAGAATTACTTAACAAGTACAGGTCACTGTTGAAAAAAAGCCATGAATTAGGGCTGAATTTGAAAGTGTCTGAAATTCTTCCCAGACACGATAGGAGGGAGTATATGATGAGCGCCTTGTCGATCAATTCGGTCCTGGAAATATTGTGCAAGCTCAAGGGGTAGAATTTTTTTCAGCCTGGTCTGTACTTGTTAACAGAAGGGACTGCTTCCACAGGGAAGGGATACACTTAAATAGTAAGGGTGCAAGAATATTTGCTGATACTATCAAGGCAGTGTTAGGTGGGTCGGAAAACTGATAGCTTGGAGGGATGCAAGGACTAATAGATTAACAGTAGCCACTGGCAGAGGTGAAAGTGATTCTTGCACTGCTTCTATTGGAATGAGCAGAAGCCTGGAAAACAAGATGCAGGATATTTCAGAGACTGCTGGGAGTCATTGCGGTACAAGTAAACACATGGGTTGTGTTAGGGTAGCTAAGAATAGGAACAGGTGCATGTGTGCTTGTGTGTACACCAATGCTAGGAGTTTTATAAATAAATTTGATGAATTTGAGATATTGATCAAAGCATCAAAGGCGGATATTGTTGGGATATCAGAGACATGGTGTCACACAGATATAGGGAATGATGGCGCCTCCGTAGCCAAGTGGGAAGGAGCAGCAGTGCGTAGCACACGCTTCTTGATTAGACCGGGGTTCGAGCCTGTCACCACCAAATACGGAGGATGCGGAAAGGTCAGGGAATGACCACCGCATTTCCCGGAGCAATATGGCCTTAGTTGCTAATGCTCCTAAAAACCAAATAACAAACAAAAGAACAACAAATATAAGGAATGCAGAACTGGAATTTGGGGAGTACAACATCTACAGAAAGAATAGACAGGATAGGAAGGGAGGAGGGGTTATTCTATTAGTTAAGAAACACAAAAAATCCAAGGAAGTGAAGCCAGTCGACATCGCTGGACAGTGCAGTGTTGAGTCAGTTTGGTGTGACATAAGCACTGGGAGATCAAAATTGAGAGTAGGAGTGTGCTATAGGCCTAATGACTCAGATGAGTATAATAAGAAACTGTACAGGGAAATAGAGTGGGCCAGTAAATCAGAGAGTCTTATAATGGGGAATTTTAATTTCCCAGATGTTATTGACTGGAATTTGTGGGTTGGTTGCTCACACACTAGCAAGGCTTTTATGGATTTATTGGATGATTGTTTTCTACATCAGATTGGATGATTGTTTTCTACATCATTCAAAGGTTGGCATACTCTTGATTTGATTATCAGTAGTGATTCTTCATGCATTAAGAATCTGCAAACAGAGGAACCACTAGGTGGCAGTGATCACAGTGTGCTGAAGTGGAATTTACTCAAAGAGGTTACTACCATCAGGGGTAAAGGGAAGGGTTATTGCTTTCGTTAAGGCAACTACGATGGTCTGAGACAGTATTTAAATTCTATACAGTGGGACTAACTGATGATGTTACCAACAGCAAATTCAAAATGGGAAGCATTCAAAGAACTTATCTGGGAGGCTACTAGACTTTACATACCAACTAAGAAATATTTTTCAAGGTTTAGGCCTAAATGGATGTCAGATGAACTAACGAGACATATGGCAGAGAAGAAAAATGCATGGGATACATATAAATTAACACGTGACACAGAAGCCTATGATAGATATAAGTTGATCTGTAACCAAGTTACAAAGGAGGATAGGCAGGCGAATGCAGATTACGAGAAATCTTTGGCAAGGGATGCAAAGAAAAACAGCAAAGAGTTCTTTACTTATGTAAACTCTAGAAGGGAGGGGTTGAAACAGATTGGTCCACTTGATATCGATGGTTGAACTGTTGATGATCCTGCTCAGTTAGCTAACAAACTAAATGAATATTTTGCATCGACATTCACACATGAGGAGTTATTCAGCAAGGGGAATGCCAGAGGTGTATTCAACTCTGGT
Source organism: Mastigoproctus giganteus (assembly GCF_048544385.1). NCBI lineage: Eukaryota > Metazoa > Arthropoda > Arachnida > Uropygi > Thelyphonidae > Mastigoproctus > Mastigoproctus giganteus. The sequence continues at coordinate 261,342,217 of NC_143576.1, read as the reverse complement.
AGTAAGCTAGAGAATCTTGTAATAACTGAGAGTAAAGTGGAGAAGAAATTGTTGAAGATAAACACAAGAAAGGCACCTGGGGTGGATGGGATCTATCTAGTTATATTAAAGGAGGCAGCAAAGGAAGTAAGCAAACCCTTAGCTATAATTATGAGAGCTTCCTTGGACTCAGTGGAGGTACCCATAGACTGTAGATGTGCACATGTGACCCCAATTCACAAAGGAGGATCAAAGGCTGACACAAGTAATTACAGACCAGTGAGTTTAACTTCTGTTCCAGGAAAATTAATGGAGGCACTGGTTAAAGAAGCACTGCAGGATCATCTAGACAAGACTTCAGTTATAGCTCGGACACAGCATGGTTTTTTTAAGGGAAAGTCTTGCCTGACCAATTTGATTGGATACTATGATGCAGTTACAAAAGAACTGGATGCAGGGAATAACTTTGATATTACATATTTCATCTTAGAAAGGCTTTTAATACTGTTGCACATGGAAGACTGCTGCACAATTTGGAGCAGTGTGGCATCGGAGGCAAATTTCTGCTATGGATAAAAGGATGGTTGAGAGGGGAGAAGACAGAGTGGTAATCAATGGACACTGTTTATCACGAACTAATGTTATTAGTGGAGTCCCTTAGGGTTCAGTGTTGGGTCCATTATTGTTTTCTGTATTTATAAATAATATTGATGATGGTATATCAAACTTAATGTCCAAGTTTGCAGACGATTCAAAGGTTGGCAGGGTTGTTAAGGACACTACTGATGATGCTATGCTGCTGCAACAGGATTCGGAAAGGTTGAGCAGATGGGCTGAGAGGTGGCAAATGAAGTTTAACATTGACAAATGTAAAGTACTACATATGGGAAACAGCAACCCCAGAGCAAAGTATCAACTCTGTGGTACTACACTGACAGTGGTAGAGAATGAAAAGGACCTTTGGGTAATTGTGCAGGCAGATATGAAGTTTTCTGACCAGTGCAGACGGGCTGCTCAATGATATACAGGAATTTTTCTAGCAGGGATAAGGAGGTGATTATTCCCTCTTATAAGGCAATGGTCAGGCCACACCTTCAGTACTGTATACAGGTCTGGAGGCCTCATTTCAAGAAGGATGTAGAGCTGCCGGAACGAGTACAGAGAAGGGCAACAAGAATTATGAGTGGAACAAAGGGTTGCGCTTACGAAGAAAGGCTTAAGTTTTGCAAATTACAGTGTCTGGAGACTAGGCACCGGCAAGGCGATCTGATAGAGGTGTATAAAGCCTTGAATGGTTTGAGCATGCTGAATGTTGTTGAGATTCTGCCTCTTGCTCAGAATAATCACCTGATAGGGCATAAATTCAAATTGAGGAAAAACAGATGTAGGATAGATGTATGGAAATTTGCCTTTAGCCAGCGGGTAGTTGTTTCGTGGAACAGGCTTCCATCCCCTGTTGTGGAAGTTGATAGCCTAAATAAATTTAAGGCTCAGCTGGACAGCTATTTCGAACGAATGGAGGGGTGAAGTGGAACTTTTTTTTTTTTCTTTTTTTTTTTTGACTGATGCTGCATTAGTTTGCTTTCTTGCATCATATGCCTCTACTTAATGCTAAAGTATTTTGTAATAACTGAGAGCAAACTGGAGGAGAAATTGTTGAAGTTAAATATAAGGAAGGCACCTGGGGTGGATAGGATCTATCCAGTTATATTAAAGGAGGCAACAAAGGAAGTAAGCAAACTCTTAGCCATAATTATGAGAGCTATTTAAACTCTGGAGAGGTGCCCATGGGCTGGAGGTGTGCAAATGTATCCCCAATTTACATTGGGGATTCTAAAGGTGACACTAGGCCTGTTAGTTAAACTTGTGTTCCGGGAAAAATAATGTAGTCAGTGGTCAAGAAGCATTGCAGGATCATCTAGACAAGATTGCAATAATAGTTAAGATGCAGCATGGGTTTGTTAAAGGGAGGTTTTGTCTGACCGGTTTGATTGAATGCTATGATGTGGTTACAAAGGAACTGAATGGAAAAAATAATTTTGATATCATATACTTGGATTTCAGAAAAGCTTTTGATACTGTTGCACAAGGAAGACTTCTGTACATATTGGAGAATTGTGACATTAAGGGCAATTTGCTACAAGGGATAAGGGGATGGTTGAGTGGGAGATGGTAGAGAGTGGTAACCAATGGACACTGCTCTTCATGGACTAATGTTATTAGTAGAGTACCCCATGGTTCAGTGCTGGGCCCATTTTTGTTTTGTGTATTCATAAATGATATTGATGAGGGTATATCAGGCTTAATGTCCAAGTTTGCAGATGATACAATGGTTGGCAGGGTTGTTAATGAGAGTAAAGACAGTATGCAACTACAGCTGGATCGATAAGTTGGGCAAATGGGCTGAGAAATGTTAACTGAAATTTAACATTGACTATTGCAAAGTACTGCATATGGGTAGCAGTAACCCCAGAGAAATGTACCAGTTATGTTGTACTACAATCAGGGAAGTGGAGAATTAAAAACACCTGAGGGTAATTGTGCAGTCAGATGTGATGTTTGCTGAGCAGTGCAGATGGGCTGCCAGAGCAGGTCATGGAGCCTTGTCAGTGATATATAGTAATTTTGCTAGTAGGGACAAGGTGATTATCCCATTGTACAAGGCAATGGTCAGGCCACACCTTGAATACTGTACAGGTCTGGAGGTCTCATTTTAGGAAGGATATAGAGCTGCTAGAATGAGTACAAAGAAGGGCAACAAGGTTGGTGAGGGGAACAAAGGGGGTGCTCTTACCAAGATAGGCTTAAGTTCTGCAAACTGCAGCACCTGGAGACTAGGCACATGTGAGGTGATCTGATTGAGGTGTATAAGGCCTTGAACAAGTTGAGCAAGCTCAATGCTGATGGGACTCTTCCTCTTGCTCAGATGAAGAACCTGAGGGGGCATAGATTCAAACTGAGGAAAGACAGTTGTAGAATAGATGTGTGGAACTTTGCCTTTAGCCAGTGGGTAGTTGATTGCTGGAACCGACTTCCTTCTCTTGTGGAAATTGATAGCTTAAATGAAAATTAAGGCTGAGCTGGACAAGCATTTGGAGTGAATAGATGAGTGAAATGGGAGGTTTTGTTTTGGCTGATGCTGCACATGCTTGCTTTCTTGCATCATATTCCTCTGTTAATGCTAGTGCTAATCTTACTAAACCATCAATCACTGTAAAATGCACAATCTTCATTTTTTCATTTAAAACTGGAGTACATATTCTGAATTGTATGGTTTACATTAAATTTTCAAACTTTTCTTTGATCTTTTTGCTGATTTTATGAACTATCTATTCTAATTGATATTAGCATTAGCATTGGTTGGGGCATATGATGCAAGAAAGCAATCTTATACAGCATCAGCCAAAAAAAATCCCTCCCATTTCACCCATCCATTCACTCCAAATGCCTGTCTACCCCAGCTTTAAATTTATTTAAAGCTGGGGTAGATTTAAGCTATCAACTTTCACAACAAGAGATGGAAGTCTGTTCCAGCAATCAACTACCCGTTGACTAAAGTAAATAACATTCTTTTGATAAAATGGCCATTTTTCTCATTCCTCTTGGGAAGGGAGTTACTATAAATAGCTTTGGTTGTATTTATGTTATAATTCTCCCTTTGCCTTATGATGAAATGTCTAGTAATACTTAAGTTTTTTAAACAGTTCAGCTATTCCCATCCTTTAAAGATATTATTAATAATTACTTAATAATAATAATAAAATGTAATTAATCTGTTCTTTAATTCCTGAAATGTTTTGACCCATTACTGATATAAATATTATTATCATCCATAAGGCCCATTATTAAAATGAATAGTAATTTATTATATACAAAATATTAATATTCACCATTATTTATTTTTGTAGTACCTGTCACTGTAAATGAAACATCAACAGTTATTACACCTACTCCTGAACCACCTGGTAAGTTCCTTTGAAAAAGAGCACATCTTTTATAATATTTAATTATAAATTTAATACAGATTTTAACATGTCCTTATTTATTTTTACACTTCATGTGAATTTATTATTTAAAACGATATAAATTAATACTAACATTTACTAGGCAATCAACCTTTTAGTAATAAATTAAATTAGAGCAATATCTTAATTACTGGTTTTTGTTGAACTGTTCTCTTAGCTGAAAATGCAAACTGTGAACTTATTGGAAGACATATCCAAACACTAGATGGTCAAGAACTAGATTATGATTTCTGTCACCATGTAGTTCTTCAAGATATGCTGAAAAACAGATTCAATGTTTCAGGTTAGTTTGCACAAAAAGAAATGTTAAAAATGTTTTAAGTTTCATAATTTCTGTGTGTAAACACACACTCATATTTATGCTGGTGAAATCGAATGGAAATAAAAATAAAATTGAAAAGGATAGTAGTATTACCATTGGCATGTGAGGCAAAAAAGTAAGCTTATATAGCATCAGCGAAAAAGAAAAAAAAGTATACACTTCATCTCACCATCTTCTCTAATAATTTGTCTAATTCTTCCATAATTTACTCAAACTACCCACATGCACAACACCAGATGGAAGTTCCAACAGTCTAGTATGTATGCGTTACTGTTGCCATATGCAAAGCAGCAATGATAGACTTGTATGAAGATATCAGATGTGTAGGGGAGAATGGTATGAAGAAACGTCTACTGTTACAGTGTTATAATTAAATTCTGAGAGCTAGATAAAGCATTTGTAAAGTATTAAAAAGTAAAGTCAAATCATGATGAAATAAACAATAAAATTCAAATAAAAACAAAAAACATGTTATAAATAGATAGTGGCAGCATTAAAAAATCCCAGTACCAGTACACCATGTGATTTTGAGGATCATTATAATTAATATCCAAATGTGCATATAGAATAGATAATGAGTATGGTGACAAATGGTTGGAATGAATGAATTACCATTCCCCATCCCATTGGGGGGGGGGGGTATAAGGTGTGATATTTTATTTGGGAAACAGCATATAATTGAGAATTTTCCTGCTAATGGCAATTAGCAGGAAAATTGCTAATCGTTCCAATGAAAGAATTTTATGGCAGTGAAAGTCTTGATTTTAGTCACAATGGTGCATATCAATGTTAGCATGCATATAGATTAATGAAAACTATTTTACACAGGGTACAAATAATAAATATTATAATAAACCTTTTATTTTACGGACTTCGGATTTAATGGATATAATTAAGAATTAAGATTAAGAATTTCCCAAATTGCTAATTGCCAAAATGACAACAGATAAAGTACTAAGGTCAACAAGTAGTGTTTAAATCTATAAAGAAGAATATTTTTAACAGGGCACAAATAATAAATATTATAGTAAACCTTCGATTTTGTGGACTTCAGATTTCATGGACGAAAAACTGACGGGCATTAGTGTATTTTGAGTGAGTGTGTGCTTGTGAAAGAGGAGAAACTGAATACCCATGTGTCATGGCAGCTGACAGCAAGCAAGCATTGCAGACTATTTATAGATACACTCACTATTATTAAGTTCTCATTTGTGCACTGTTCTTTATTATAACCCTCATTTGCATTGGCATTGTCATCCGGGGCCCCGTAAGAAAACTGGTGTAAAGAGAAAGAGTGTATATTAGCATTAGCATTAGTAGTGGCATATGATTAGCATTAGTAGAAGCATACAATGCAAGAAAGCAAGCTTATACAGCATCAGCCAAAAAAAAAAAAAAAAAAAAAAAAAAACCCCTTCCCATTTCACCCATTCATTCATTTCCAATGCTTGTCTAGTTCTGCCTTGAATTTATTTAAGCTATCAACTTCCACAACAGATGGAAGTTTGTTCCAGCAATCAACTACCTGCTGGCTAAAAGCAAATTTCCGCACATCTATCCGACAACTGTCATTCCTCAATTTCAGTTTATTCCCCCTCAGGTTTGTGATCTGAGCGAGAGAAAGAATCCTATCAGCATTGAGCCTGCGCAATCCATTCTAGGCCTTTATACACCTCAATCAGATTGCCTCGCAGGTGCCTAGTCTCCAGAAGCTGCAACTTGCAGAACTTTAGCTTTTATTTTTTGTAAGAGCACTCCTTTGTTCGCTTCACTAGTCTTGTTGCCCTTCTCTGTACTTGTAGTAGCAGCATCAGAAAAAAAAAAAAAAAAAAAACACTTCCTGTTTCACCTATCCATTCACTCCAAAAGTTTGTTCCAGCAATCAACCACCCGCTGGCTAAAGGCAAATTTCCACACATCTATTCTCCAACTTGTTTCTCAACTTTTAAATCAGTGCCAAGATGGCGCCACTCTCTCACTCTGCATTCCTTTGCACCTGTTTTTGGAACTTGGTGCTGGACAAGTTATTGGGAGCAGATGCAGGTAAGGTGGACAAGGTTGCCTTTGCAAATGACCTTGTTCGCCTTGTGAAGAGTAACACCAGAAGGGCCCTGGCTTGGAAGCCAGCGCAAACCATGCCCTGAACCTTCTACAGTACTGGGCAAAAACCCACAAGCTGATTATCTCAGGCACAAAATTTACCTAGATTCTAATTATGCCTCAGGTTATTATCCAACATAGTTTGTATGTGAACAAAAATATAAACTTATACTTATTATTCCTTCATTCCTGCCCACTGTAGCCAGGTGGGCAGGAGCAGCAGTGAGTAGCACACGCTTCTTGATTAGACCAGGGTTCGAGTCCGTGACCACCAAATACAGAGGATGCGGAAAGGTCAAGGAATGACCACCGCATATCCCTGGAGCAATATGGCCTTAGTTGCTAATGCTCCTAAAAAACCAAACAACAACAACAACCTTCATTAGAATTCAATCTTAAAAATTATACAGAAAGTATCTTTACAATTTTACCAAAAATATTTACGTAAGTCCGAAGTTACATAACTCAGGCTTACATAAGTCGGGGACAAACTGTATAATTTATCACCATCAATGTTCATTGTATTCCTGCAGATACATATGATAATTAGCTGAAAAATTTTTAATCGTTTGAAAAATTCAGATTAAATTGGTATCCTGGAATTTAGGATACCAATTGCATCACTGGAATAGTAAAAGAAATGTGATATTTATTTTCTATTCATAAAGTGTAGTAAGCAGTGCCTTTTTTATTGTTATGTTACCATATGTTTGTATTATTGTTGGTCTACAGAATTTGTTTAAATATATTTGAATCAAATTTGAAGCACTATAAAGAACTTAATTTTTTTCTTTTACAGTCCATAAAGAATGTACACCACCAAAAAGTTCTAACTGTAAACAATGGGTAACTGTAAAGCAAGATGACCACACAATAACTGTTGGATCTGATTTGGATGTTTCTTTTGATGGTCATACTTATTCAGCTAGCCAGTTAACTCTGCTAAATAGAAGGGCTGGGATGCTTACTGTTGAAGTCATAGGTCAACAAGTAGTGTTTAAATCGCAGTCATATGGTTTTACTGTTGTATATGACACCAGGGCTAACCTAAGAGTTGGAGTATGTATATTTCTTGAAAATTTTATTTAGTATTATATATACTTATACAAGGTTATTAAAAATTATCTTTTCTAATTAGATAACTCCATCGTGACACTATTCAGAAAATAATTTGTGATTTTTTTCTCAGAAAAGAAAGCAGGGGGACACTGATGCAGCATTGAAGGAAAGTACTAACACTGTGTTACTCCAGAGTCTCAAAAAATATCAGTATGCTTATGTTGATGAAATGTCAGACAGTCACATTATTATGTTGTAATGTCATATTAGAAGTGGCAAATGATGCAGGAAAGCACCAGCCAATAAAAAAAAAATGTATTTTATGCCACCTAAGATTTAATTTGCATTAAATGCATTTTAAAGGAACATAGTATATGCTGTGCCTTCATTCACTGTTAGAATCATTGGGCTTGTTACCAACAGCAATTTTAAGAAGAAAAGAAAAGTGTCTTGTCAAGCTAACTGCATTATTAAAATAATATAAAACTGAAAACACAAATATTTTTATACAATTAAAATCTAACAGTAAACATACAATATTTAGAATATAATAATAACAATGATAATCGGTTTATTATATCCATGAAAAATTTGTAGCAGTGTGCAACAACTTAATTTGCATATAGGTTCAAGTTCATGCTCAAACAAATGATTCTGTAGCATACAAAAAAAAATTCATATAATGAACAACTGTGGTGTCCTTTGGCAAGAGTCAACCACTGAAATTTTGAGAAAATACAGGAACATGTAGGCCACTGTTTCTGACATAAACATTATGCATGCAAATAGTTAGAGTTTGAAATTAGAATTTAGCAAATTAGGAAGTTTCAGGCCAAAAAACTTATGAAAAAAAATATTATTAAAAACAAGCATGCAGTTTGCAGTTGAACCAACAGAGGATCGAACAAAGTAAGAAAATATATGAAAATAATAAAACAAGAACTTACTGTTTTCAAATAAACATATAAAAATGTAAGAAATTATTAGTGCCTAAAATAAGCTGAGTAAATGACAACAGATGGAGAAAATAGGAGGAATCAATAAATTCTAGAAGGAAACAAGGAATAAGTATTTTTTTTATTAAAACCCTAAATATGAAAGGTATACTTAGTACTGTGCATGGATTGAAGGTTAGGAAGACAGAAGAAGAAGACTTTTTGGCATTAGACTTCAATTTTTGCAGATTGCAATTTGTGGGAAAACATGTGAAAAAAGGTAATTTCAGAAATCTGAAGTTGAAGAGATAAATGAGTAAGAAGAAAAGTTGGCTCTTTGAGCTTGAAGTTGAACGGTAAATGGATGTAAAATGACTGGTTACAGCATGTGTTCAGACAGGGATTGGATACACTTAAATAGAAGGGGTGCAAAAATATTTCATGCTATTCAGGCAGTGTTAGGTGGGTCGGAATGCTTCCCATTTTGAATTTGCTGTTGGTAACATCTTCAGTTGGTCCCACTGTATAGAATTTAAATACTGTCTCAGACCATCGTAGTCACCTTTACGAAAGCAATAACCCTTCCCTTTACCCTTGATTGTAGTTACCTCTTTGAGTAAATTCCACTTCAGCACACTGTGATCACTGCCACCTAGTGGTTCCCCTCTGTCTGCAGATTCTTAATGCATGAAGAATCACTACTGGTAATCAAATCAAGAGTATTACTCCCTCTTGTTGCCTCCCGAACATGGTAATGTAGAAAACAATCATCCAATAAATCCACAAAAGACTTGCTAGTGTGTGAGCAACCAACCCACAAATTCCAGTCAATAATATCTGGGAAATTAAAATTCCCCATTATAAGACTCTCTGATTTACTGGCCCACTCTATTTCCCTGTACAGTTTCTTATTATACTCATCAGAGTCATTAGGCCTATAGCACACTCCTACTCTCAATTTTGATCTCCCAATGCTTATGTCACACCAAACTGGCTCGACACTGCACTGTCCAGCGATGTCGACTGGCTTCACTTCCTTGGATTTTATGTGTTTCTTAACTAATAGCATAACCCCTCCTCCCTTCCTATCCTGTCTATCCCTTCTGTAGACATTGTACTCCCCAAATTCCAGTTCTGCATTCCTTATATCTGTGTGACACCACGTCTCTGATATTCCAACAATATCCACCTTTGATGCTTTGAGCAATACCTCAAATTCATCAAATTTATTTACCAAACTCCTAGCATTGGTGTACACGCAAGTATACATGCACCTGTTTCTATTCATAGGCACCCTAACACAACCCATGTGTTTACTTGTACCGCAATGACTCCCAGCAGTCTCTGAAATATCCTGCATCTTGTTTTTCAGGCTTCTGCTCATTCCAGTAGAAGCAGTGCAAGATGTTTGGTAAAATACAAAATACATAAGTATGCATTTTGTCTTCTTGCTCCCTTGGAAGAAATTTTAATCTGGTATTTCCTGGCAATTGTGGCCACTTTTTATCTGCAGCTTAAGATTTGCCTAACCTACAAAGTACATTGTTTTAAAGTTATCTGGCTTTAAAAACTGTATCTTATATGTATATGTACATCTGCACATATCACCTTACCAGCCGAAACTTTAGAGTACGAGTACAAGAAGTATAGACAAAAATCCTACTTGATGGTGCTTATTAACTTTTTGGCTGACCACCATAACATATTATTTAAAAGAAAGAGTTGTACTTCTGAATTTTTTTCTATTTTTGCAACTGTAATTTGTGAATTGCAAATATTTGGAAATTAATAATTTTTTTTATTATTACTACTAGTATTATTATTATCATTTATAATTTCTTATAATTCACATACAGTTTTATTGCAATAAAGATGTTTAATTTTGTTTTTTGTAATGCTGCTCAGCTGCACTATTTCTTACAATTAAGCAGAAATGATCTTGAATGTATTTGGTTGGCAGTTTATTTCTGCTTTATGTCTATTAGTTATGTTATTTACTTCCTCATAGCATCCTGTCAGCTTTAAATTAATTCACCCATAATGCAGATACAGTAGAACCCAGATAAGAAATTCCCACATAAGAAGTTTTCCCATGTATTAGGTTTGGTTTCTTTATTCCCAATTTCAACTCTATGTATTATTTTCCCATGTAAGGAGTTTTCCCGCATAAAAAGTTCATGATAAAGGATACATGGTGTATTATTATAATGACATTTTCCCATTTAATGCATTTTTTTAAATATAGAAATTCTTTATTTTTATATTAAAAAAATATAAAACAATATAAACATTTTGATAATTGAACAAGTTAGTTCATAGTATTGTTTTAGTTCATATAAATCACCAAAGTAGGTGAAATGGCATCATTTTTGTTACATCTCATATTGTGAACAAAATGCCTTCACAATGAGTAGTCCTCATATTTCACTACCTCACATAAGCAACACTTCACCAGTGGAGAAGACTACTGTTACTTATTCTCGGCGGATACCACCATTCCTGGGTGGTGATATTCGCCGAGAATCCACTGGCGAAGTGTTGCCTATTTGAGAATGAATCCACTGTCGAAGTGATATTGAACTACCTTATCCGAGGTAGTTCAATATCAGGGCAACTTGTTGTGAAGGCATTCGCAATATGAGATATAATAGAAACAATGCCATTTCACCTACTTTGGTCAGCGATTTACTACAAACTAAAATGATGCTCTGCACTAACTTGTTCAATTAGGGAATTTTCTTAGTCTGAGACTTTCAGCACTAAAACCTTTTTAGTATAAACATTTTGATATAACAGAAGTGACATATTGCAATTATTTTCATCAATATCCATAATTGGATAGTGTCGACCACACGAAGCACAGTGAAGCATTTGCTGCTGAGTTCTGATGGTTGCGAACAGTTCTGAATTACTTAGTGGATTTTTGCTCTGTCTTATTGTAATTGTGATCTTTTAAGGTGTGTTGAAACTCCAAATTCTTCCAACTTGGTAATGAGTTTAATAAACAGAATGTTAAGCAATTAGAAATCCTCAGTTTAAAAGTGTTTTCCATATGGAGAGTAAAATATTTATAAATTCTGAAATAGTACTTAAAATGATCTTTAACTTATATATGTGTATCTTTTCATTTTTATTTGCATAGTTAATATTTCATGCCCTTAGGTCATTTTCCTTTCTAAGAAGCTTTTCCCTCTTAAGAAGTTCTAAACATCCAGTCCTTTGGAAAACTTCTTAACTGGGTCTTACTGTATCTTTTTTTGATGTGTTTTTATCTCACATTACATAAGTACTAATTCTAAATAATATTTTAATTTAAGGTATCTCCTGAACTGTTATATAAAGTAGCAGGGTTATGTGGATACTACACAGGGAATGAGCAAGACGATCGTCGAACACCTGATGGTAAACCAGCTTCTACTGCACAAGAATTTGGTGACAGCTGGACTGTGGACTCTAAAGAAAAGTGTACAACCTCCACTTGTCCTCCTAGTATTGCAATACAATCATTTAAAGCCTGTAATAAACTGAGGTAAAAATAAATATACTATTAATTACACAGTACACCTCAAAATAATGAACATTTTTGCAAGACATAAATAATAAATTTTGAGCCATACATGTTATAATGAAATTTATACTGTAAAAATTAGCGAATTTAACATTGTCCATAAGTAGAATAGCTGTGGGTACAACAATTAAATGCAGAACCATATTGTCATTTAGTAATACATTTATTTTAATTTATTTAATAGTATATGTTCACAATAATAATAAATGGTATCTGCTTTATGCAATAATAATGTAAGAATTATCATTACAGTAGAGCTGTGGGGGGCGGGAAAAGTAAGGGTCCTTAATAAATATACATATGTCTTTACTCTTGTTTAATTTTATTTTGAATATTAATAATAATAATTCTTTATTAAATATTCCTTATTTGTTCTGTTCCCTTATAACTATATAGACCTCTATTTCTTACACCCCCACGTACACATCTGACTTTGCTTCACAGGAGAATTCCAGATTCAAGGGAACTTCTCAATTATGCATAATTCCCTTTGGAAAGGCTGAGTGTTCAGGAATAACAAACTCACAAATTAATAAACAACAAAGTTTATTTACATATATATATATATATACAACATAATATACAATTGAATTAAAAAACATGTAATATGACATACAAAGTTAAATCAAAGCTACCTTGCATATATTATTCTTATTCCTGTTTCCCTTCACTAGCTAATCTGAGTTGACCATTATATGAAAACACTTGATTCATTCTTCTTGCCCTAACTAACTCCTAACATTTATACACATTCACCATACCTATTTCACTTACTCCTGGATACAATTCTGTTTCTTATATTAACAATCAATATGCTACTTTCATCATTATACTCTGTGTTCTCACCATTCTGTTACAATATACTGAAGACCAATCTTAACTTTCCTAAAGTCTCTATTTGTTATTAGTCTTTCAGATAAACCAGCAATTCCTCATCAATACAAACACTATATTCAGAGTTTCTCATATAACTCAATTATCTATCATTAAAACATATTCAAAGTTGCTCCTATAACTCAATTATCTATCATTAAAACATATTCAAAGTTTCTCTTTATAAACTTTACTACCCTTCTAACACATTATAATTATTTGAACAACAGTTTAATCTATTACTCATCCTTCGTTTCCCTTGCATTTTACAATAACCTTTTTTAATTAATTAAACTCTGTTAGTATATATGATTTACTTCAGAGATAATTTATCTATCATTTTACTTTCTAGTGCTACCCCTTTTTTTTAATTTTTTTTTTATTACAATACTGTTTCACTAACAGTCCTTGTTAACTAACAATACTTACTATATTACTCACCTACTTCTATCTTTCCTTTCCGGGGAGGTTTCAATCTTGCATTTTTGGCTCTCTGAGGATCTCCTTCATCTGCTACAGATGATTTTCTGAAACCCTTGGCTGCATGGGTCTGGCATCCTTTCTCCGTCTTATTCGGGCTACCTTCCATTCGCTGCTTCCTTCCTTCTCATCGAGCTACTAATTCTGCGTTTTCGCTCCTCTCGAGCTACTAATTTTGCGGATTTCACTCCTTCTCTCTCCACCTTATTAAAACTTATTCACAAAAAGAAAACTCACAGGGCATCTCACACTAACTCCTTTTCTACTCCACTTTTTACAGCTCATCCACAAAGAGATAGCTCATAGGGTGCCACCCTCGCTTCTCCGCTCCACCTTTTAAAAACTTCTTATTAAATTAAGAAATATTTCACAGCACTCGTTTGCTTACAGGTCACTACCCTTGCCTTTCTTCCGATAATCGATTAGACTAATTGCAAAATGGCCAATGCTCTTGCCTTCCAATGACGGACAGGCTTATTCTTTTTTTTTTTTTTTTTTTTTTATGTGAACCCCAAACACGAGAGGTATTAGAACCTATAGTACTTAGTACCGTGCTTGGGTTGGAGGTTGAGAAGACGAAAGAAGATATTTGTTGACATTGGATTTGAACTTCTGTACATTGTAATTTTGAGGAAATACGTATGAAGGAAGGTTGTTCCAGAAAACGGCAGTTGAATGAATAAATGAGGAAGATGAAAAGTTGGTTCTGTGGGTTTGAAGTTGGACAGTAAATGGATGTTGGCTGGTGGCGGCATGTGTTTGGACTGTTTTGAAAAAGAGGGCAGGAATTATAGAAGCCAGTTCAGAAGAACAGTGCCCATGGAAGTATCTGTAGAAGAGGCATGCAGCAGAAACAGTACGTCTATGAGAAAGCGAGTGGAGAGACTCTGTTAGAGATGAATCATTAATTAACCTAACTGCCCTCTTCTGAATGGAATCAAGAAGCCTGAAAGAGGTTTTGGGGCACCACCCCAGATGTGGGAACAATATTCCATGGCAGGGCGGATTTGCGATTTATACAGAGTGAGCAGCTGTTTGGAAGAAAAGTAACGCCGAGAGCGAAAGAGAAAACCAAGTTTTTTAGATGCAGAGGAAGCAATATTTGTAATGTGCTTGTGCCAAGAGAGATTAGAAGTCAGGGTAATCCCCAAAAGAGATATATCATTTTGCCTAGAAATCGGAGTGTCACTAAAGTTAAGCATAGGAGCAGAAGAATCTTTTTTGCGAGATATAAGACAAGACTGAGTTTTAGAAGGGCTGAAATCAACTAAGTTGTCTTTGCCCCACTGGAGAATTACCTGAAGATCAGCATTTAAGGAATTGGTAGCAGATTTTTGAGAAGTTGAAGCTGATTGAGCAGGACAAGGTTTCTCAAAATGGAAAGTTGAATGCAATGTGCTATCATCGGCAAAACTATGGATAGGATTTCCAGTCAATGGAAGAAGGTCATTGATATACAAAAGGAATAGAGTGGGGGAAAGAACAGAACCTTGGGGGACACCGGCATTAGTGGAGAAGTTAGAAGACAGAGAGCCATCTACGATCACCCTCAGTGAGCGATCAGAGAGAAAACTGGATAACCAATTACTAAAAACAATTGGCAAACCATAAGATGGAAGCTTGTTTAGAAGACCTTTATGCCAAACACGATCAAAAGCCTTTGAGATGTCAAGAGCAACTACTTGTGTTTCACCAAACCTTTCCATTGAATTAGTCCATAAATGGGTAACATAAGCCAGAATATCACCAGTGGATCGACACTGACGGAATCCATACTGGCGATCGTTGATCAGACGGAAGGTTTCTAGGTAGTTTAAGATTTGGCGGTTAATTGATTTCTCCATTACTTTAGAGAGAGTAGAAGTAATTGCAATGGGACGATAATTGGATGGGAGGGATTTGTCACAATTTTTGGGAACTGGCTGGATATGAGCAAATTTCCAAGCAGAAGGAAAAACACCTTTGGAATCAGAAAGGGAAAAAAGGTGGCAAAGAATAGGAGTAAGTTCAGGAGCACAGGTTTTGAGAACAAGTGGAGAAATACCATCAGGACCTGGAGCTTTCTTAGCATCAAGATTCATCAAAATCCTTCTGAAATCCTTTTGACGGAAGACCACAGGAGGCATTGAATGGAGCGTGTTGGGAATGGTGGGAGGTGTTTTACCAAGATCATAAATACATGAGCTGGAAGAAAAATGGAATGCTAACAGGTCAGCTTTATCCTTGCCTGAAGTGACAACAGAACCATCTGGTTTGGACAGAGGTGGGAGCAGAGATGGGCAAAAGTTGCGGCCAATAGCTTTGGCAAGAGACCAGAATGCTCGGCTACCATTAGGGCAAGAAGCAAGTTTTCTACTCTTAGCCTGTTCAAACTCTAGTTTGGACTGATTAATAACTGCTTTACAATTGTTGCGAGCTTTATTGTAGGCAGAAAATGAAACTGAAGAATTAGAAACAAGCCAATTACGATATGCAACATCCTTCTCTTGAACAGCCTTAGCACATTTATTGGAAAACCAAGGTTTAGATAAGGGACGAGATTTTAAAGTGGAGTGTGGGATAAAGGATTCCATTCCTGCAAGAATAATTTCACTGATACGATCTGATCAAACATTGACATCAGAAGTTTTGAAACAGTAATCCGACCAAGGAAAAGAAGAAAAGAAGTCTCGCAGGTCATCCCATTTTGCATTCTTGTAATGCCAAACAATACGAGGTTGGGAATAGCCATGAGATAAAGGTTCCATTGGAGAAGAGACAATCACCAAGTTGTGATCTGAAGTGCCTAAAGGACCTCTCACTTCGACCGTGTACTTAGAAGGGTTGTTTGTGAGAAAAAGATCAAGCGTATTGGCTGTATGATTAGGATTGTCCGGTATTCTTGTAGGTAAATGAACAATCTGTGCTAGGTCATTAGTAATTGCAAAAGCCTCAGCATCTCGACTTGCTGGGTCGGTGTGACTAGAAAACGGAAGCCAGCTGGAGTTGTGAACATTAAAATCACCAAGGAAAATTCTCCTTACACTCCATAATTTCTAACACGACAAAAAACTCAACTGTCAACTGTTACCAACTCATATTTTCTACCACGACCAAACACTCAACTGTCCATGTCACTAACTCATTTTTACTTACACCGACAAAAAGACTCAACTGTCTGTCCTAACTCATTTTCCCAAACGCCGACAAGAATCTGAACTTTGTCTCCCCTTAACTCATTTCCATAAACACCCACATAAAACTCAACTCAGGGTTCTGTGTCTCCCTCCCCCTGTTCACTCACTTTTTTTCATCTGAATTACATACCGCCTCTATGTGTCAGGGCTGCCCTTGTTCTGAGTCTTAACCAATCTTTCTCATTTTATCAACTTTCACTCTGTCCTATTTGCTCATGTTATCTTTTCCCAAGCTGTCCCCTTATTGCTCAATCTAACTTCTTATTTTAAGAAATTTGTAAAATTTCTCAGGCTGTCTGTACTTTGAAGTTAGCCGCTTATAGTTATACTTTAGCAGACTTATTTCACAAGATCTTCAAAACTTGCCATCACTGACAGCCAGACGCCAGTCTTAACTCTAATTCCAATATTTGTCCCGTATTTACTACCCGACTCGTCTCCAGGTGTCACCGATCAAAGAAATGTCCCGACAGTACCATGGTCCACCGCACCATTGTTTTCCAGAGTTAACAACTATTACCAACAGCAGTTGGTAATAGGTGTTGTTTTGGTTTGTCCCTGTGTGCTGGGAACCGAAGTACACCCCTATTGCCTTTCAGCTTACCGCTCCCCATCTATAAACGTTGTCTAATTTAATCCCTTGCGAGTGACCTTAGTAATATTCTTGACTTGTAAGGATTCACTCCCCCATATTGCTATATTATAAGTTTTACTTTAAATTAATCTCACTTTTCTATAAAATATTATACTTGTAAGATTTTACATCTTACAGAGTCAGTTATCAGGAATAATTGATGTCAGACCTCTTCTGGATAGCCAAATTTTCCGGATAATTGAACCGAAAAATTTTCCCAGTAAGATTAAATAAATTTAATCTCACCTTACAATTAAATTAAATAAGATTAATTAAATTTTAAAAAAATTATAAACCAATTTCGGAAAACAGAAACATCCATCCAGGTATTTTTATGATTTTTATACAAAACAGGAAAGTTAGAAATATTTTTAAATGCTCTCAGTTTTTGCAACCCAATAATGAGCACTGACCAGTGGCGGATTAAGGATAGTTGGGGTTCCTAGGCAAATTATATTTGGGCCCCCCCCCCCCAAAAAAAATAGGCAAATAAATGAAATTTTTTCTTTTGAATTTTTTGAACTTCTGGATTTTCTGCCTGTTAAAGGGTTAAAGGATGATAAATAATAAAACTTTTTAGTTTAATGAATAATTTTTTATGTCGTTTTTACAAATTTACTTTGTGAATTTTAGAATTCGCAAATTTATTGATTATGTCTTCAAAGTTTATTTTTTCGGCAAACTCGTGTTCAATGAAAATTAGGGATAAGGCATTTAATCGCTCTTGGCTCATTACAGCCATTGGTTTGTGGCATTATTTAAAGCGTAGATAGTCCGCACTGTTCAAGATACGTATTAAAAATTTGTCTATTTGTCTTAATAATAGTCTTATTTTAAGCAAAAATTAAAAATTTTCACTTAAAATAATCAAGATTTTTATGATGTTTACTGAAAACATTAATCTATTTAAGAACACTATAGGAAAATGTCTTGGCTTGGGGGCCCCCAAAGCCTGGGGCCCTAGGCATGTGCCTCATTGCCTTAATGGGTAATCCTACCCTGGCACTGACAATCTGTGCTTCCCAGTGGCATTTGCACACATAGCAACTGTAACTTGCTCTTTTCTCATCTTAAAACTTGGTGCAGTCATTTCTCACCAACATTATAAACGTTTTCTTTCTCATAATTTGCTATAACTGAAGCAAACTTCCTTTTCAAAGGCACCGCTGCCGATTCATCTGCAGAAAGTTTCTCACCTTGAATATGTAGTTCATGCATACCGTGTCTCAGTTTAAAGTTTTTCAGCCAACCTGTGCTTGGCTGAAAAATCTTAAAATCTTGGCCTTAAAATCTTTAATACGTATTAATTTTTTATTAAAATCCAATGTTTTTTCACACACAAGATTGGGCCAGACACTGGTTCACCTAAACTTCACTCTGAAGAAAACAACAAAATAAATTGAGTGCACTCTCTAAAGCAGCATTTTCAGGTTTCGATATTTTTTCTTTCTAGATTATTTTTCTTTCACTATCTATAATGGACACAAATTCTGTTATAGCTATAGAATTTTTCTTGATGGTCATAAATTGTTGAAGTCCCCATATTAAACTCTTTGAAGAGATTTCCTAAATTTTCACCTTTTCTAATTCTATTAATAATATCCATTTTTTGTTGCAATGTTAAAACTACGTATTTTCTTTTCATTCACATTCTGTAAAAAAATGATAAAAATAATAACTTGCACAGTTTCAGGCTGATATTATTCTTACTGAATCTGGAGCTAAACTAATCTGAAATTCAGTCATGGTTTCCGAGAAAACCCAGTAGTCTCTGTGATATTTTTTCTAAAGCACATTTTTGAAGGTCACATAGAGTTCTAGAGGTCACAGCCATAAAACAATAAAAGCAATTCGCAGTTTTCAGGTTATTGGGCTTTTTGTTTGTACAATCTGTTATAAACAGGTAGTAAACTTGATCTTTGCTTATTATAATCAAAATTCAATTTGTAAATGTGATCACTATAACTGGAGCTTACTGCACTACCATTAATAAAAAAAGAAGAAAGATCAGCCTTTCAAATTGATCCGGATAACTGACATTCTACTGTATTTTATAATTTTCACAAAACTATTATTAAAATAAATATAATTATTGTAGAAATTATTTCTACAATTGTTACATAATTATGCATTGCATTATAATCCAAGGCATTACTAATTAAAGTGAAGTATATGATTCTAATATGAAATAATATGGATGTGCTTCTCACGCATGTATAATGTTTAGAAGAAACACTTCACTATGTGGTCAATATCCCAATTTGTCTGAAATGTAAAATAATGAACCAATGTATACTCCCCACCATGACTTATGGAAGTGAAACTCAGGCACTTACCAAAAGAATGGAAGAGAAGCTGAGAACTACACAGTGAAGAATGGAACAAATTATATTGGGAATCAGACTGTTAGATAAGAAGAGAAACACATGGATTAGGCAGCAAACTCAAGTAAAGGACATTCTTATCAAAACTTTTTTTTTTTTATCCTCACCTTTTCCCATTATTATATGGGGTCAGCATTTTTTTTATTGTTTTGGTATGCAATTTTTACAGCTGGATGCCCTTCCTGATGCCAACCCTCACCCTTTATGTGGGCTGGGAATATGCGGTGGTCATTCCCTGACCTGCCGCATCCTCCGTATTTGGTGGGTACGGGCTCGAACCCCATCCTGCCCACCTGGCTACGGAGGCGCCACATTCTTATAAAAACTAAAGAACTAAAATGGTCTTGGGCAGGACACATTGTGCGAAGACAAGATGACAGATGGACTAAGAAAATAACTGAATGGTATCCAAGAGGAGCTAGAAGAAAACCTGGAAGACAATGACGGAGATGGACAGATGAAATTCATGAGTTTGTGGGTAGCAAATGGATGGCCATTGTACAAAGCAGAAGGAACTGGAAAGTTGCTGGAGAGACCTTCATCCTGCAGTGGATTGAAAATGGCTGATGATGATGAAGTGGTCAAAAAAGAAGTTTAATTTAGAAAAGCAATTAATTATTTTGTATTTAAAAATAATTTACATTACTATTATTCTTCTTCGGTACACTTCATAATAGCAAAAGGGTTAAAAAGATCTACATATGAGATATCAAGACATCAAAAGCAGATATTGTTGGGATATCAGAAACATGGTGTCACAGATATAAGCAGTGTAGGATTGGAATTTTGGGAGTACAATGTGTACAGAAAGGATAGGAAGGGAGGAGGGGTTATATTGTTAATTAAAAAAAACATAACATCTAAGGAAGTGCATCCACTTGACATAGATGGACAGTGCAATGTTGATCCAGTTTGGTGTGACATAAGCACTGGGAAAGCAGAAATGAGAGTAGAAGTGTGTTATAGGCCTAATGATTCTAATCAGTACAATGAACAATTGTACAGAGAAATAGAAAGAGCTAGTAAATCAGATTGTGTTATAATGGGGAAGTTTAACTTCCCAGATACTGATTGGAACTTGTGGGTTGGTCACTTGCACACTAGCAAGGCTTTTGTGGATTTATTGGATGATTGTTTTCTGCAGCAGCATGTTTGAGAAGCACCCAGAGAGGATAATACTCTTTATCTAGTTATCAGCAGTGATTATTCATGTATAAAGAATTTGCAGATAAAGGAACTACTAGGTGGCAGTGATCACAGTGTACTGATGTGGGATTTACTTAAAGATATAATTACCATCAGGTGTAAAGGGAAGGGTTTTTGCTTCCATAAAGGTGACTGTAGTGGTCTGAGACAGTTTTTAAATTCTGTACATTGGGACCAACTGATGATGTCACCAACAGCAAATTCTAAGTGGGAAATATTCAAGGAACTAATTGTTGAAGCTACTAGGCTTTTCATACCGATTAAGAAATAGTGTTCAAGGTTTAGACCTAAATGGATGTCAGATGAACTAATGAAACTCGTGTCAGAGAATAAAAATGCATGCAATGCATATAAATTATCATGTGACACAGAAGCCTACGGCAGATATAAGCTAGTCTGTAATCATGTCACAAAGGAGATTAGGCAAGCGAAGGCAGATTACGAGATATCCTTGGCAAAGGATGCTGAGACAAATGGCTAGGACTTCTTTTCTTATATAAACTCCAGAAGGAAGGGGATGAATCAGATTGGTCAACTTGATATCAGTGGTTCGATTATTGATTCTGCTCAGACTACTTGCTGCCTACAATTAAAGTATCCCTATTTAGATCTCTCTAGAGCAGTGTTTCTCAAACTGTGTGCTATGGCACATTAGTGTGCCATGAGTATCCTTCAAGTGTGATGTGGAAAATGCAAATTAAAAAAATAATAATAAATCTAAATTTTATAATAAAAATTTATTCAGACAAAAAATTTGTTTATTCATGCTGCACCGATCTGAGCACATTCTGGCGGTCAATGTGATGTCACATTTTGATTCCTAGTGCTCGATCTCAGTGTATTGCAGCAACGAAAAGGTTGAGAAACACTGGTCTAGAGCATGATTTAATGGAAGAACTGCAACCAAATTTGGCAGAAATGTCCTTTAGAGGATGTGGAAGAGAACTGCATGAAAGCCAAAATTAGTTCTAAAAGTCAGCACCAGGGAAAACATTTTGCTGACACATACTTCAAATGAAGACCATGCCATTAGTGCCATGTGAAGGCCATGTCATTTGTTTTCCTTACAGTTTTAACATTTTGTGTAACAGCATTATCAACAACACATAATATATAAGCATGATTGCTGTTTAGCACATCTGCAAAACTTTTACAGTATAGACTTCCCATTATAGGTGACAATATTGGATTTGTTGATTAGCATTCAATATGAGCCTCAGCGTGGTCACCACTGTGGCCTAGCAAACCTCAAATGGAATAACAGCATGGTCAACTGTCAAAACTAACATATCAGAGGAGACATATTTGTCATGTGGCATATAATACTATCCTTCAGAGCTGCTGGGTCAGGAATATTGCCAGGAGACACACTCTTCAGTTAGCCCCTGAACCAAAAGTTACTAGGAAGTGAAGTCATGGGATTAAGGCATCCATTGTGAGAAATGAGTGCCCTGTATAGCATAAAAATTGCTGTTTTCAGGCAACCTAACTGTTGCAGTTGCGAAATGGCAAAAGTTGTAATATGTCTGAATTCCACTGTAAGGCAATTACAGGCCTAGCAGGATAGTTTCTAAAATATGATGGGCTGACTTTAGACAAATAAGGGGACTTCCTGCAACTTTAGATGAGAAAGGGAACTTCCTGGATGGGGTAGCAATGCGGCCCAAATTCTACAGTTTTTGGTGTTCACAGCCGCATTTAAGTGAGAATGGACATTTTGTTTTCCTTACAGTTTTAAAATGTACAGTATCATGATAGAAAATTGCTTATTTTGCTTAATCTAGGACTTTCACAAGAATTATACAAATAATTTTAATTTTCATATAAAATCCATAATTAATTTTCTATGATCTTACTTAGAGAGGCTCCATTTGATCAGTGCAGTGATGTTATATCTCTACAAAACTACATAACTGCATGTCTGGGAACTATGTGTGAATGTTTGCAGAAGACAAAAGCTGATTCTAAGAAGTGCAGCTGCAATAGTTATCTTCCCTTGGTGCAAGCATGTGAAAATAAACTTGGTCATCCATTGCGTGGTTGGAGAATGAAACATGGTTGTGGTAAGTGTAACAGGAATAACACTATAAAATAAGTTAAGACCACTCTTCTTGAGTAATTTATATATTTTAAATATTAAGTATTTTAATAGTTCAAGAATTTTTCAATCATAATTCAGAGCTTTCATTCCCTTTTTTGCCGACACATGCATACTTCAAATGAAGACCATGCCATTAATGCCAGTACAGTTACAATATTACTTTATTGCTTAACATTTTTGTGTAGTAGCATTACCAACAGCAACACATAACATATAAGCGTGATTTCAACAACACATAACATATAAGCACAACTTTTACAGTACAGACCTCCCATTATAGGTGACAATTTTTCTTCAATTTTTCATTGAAATAATCCTTGGTAGTTTATCCAACCCTTTCATAGTAAAGCAGGGGTGCGCAAGAGTGGTGCATAAAAAAGAAAATGGATTTAATTTTATAAACTGCAGCATTCTTCGTATGAAAATATATATTTTTTTCCATTCTCCAAATTCCTGATTGGGTCACTGATTCAGGGAATTGGAAATAAGTGAACAGTATTAAATTGTATAATTAGTATTGTCAAACTAATACAAGGAACCAAACTTAAACAACACCAACAAACAAAAAAAATTACCTACTTTTTTGCCCATTCCTTCTCATAATTTGTCCGGTTCTCCTTTAAATTTATTCAAATTACCCACTTCCACAATACCAGAAGAAAGTTTATTCTAACAATTAGTTACTCTCTAGCTGTTCTCCTTTAAATTCATTCAAAATACCAACTTCCACAACACAAGAAGAAAGTTTATTCTGACAGTATCTACAATTCACAAAGGGGGATTGAAGGGTGACACGAGTAATTACAGACCAGTTAGTTTAACTTCTGTTCCGGGTAAAATAACGGAGTCACTGGTTAAAGATGCATTGCTAGACAAGACTGCAGCAATAATTCAGACACAGCATGGGTTTGTTAAGTGAAAGTCTTGTCTGACAAATTTGATTGGATACTACAATGTGGTTACAAAGGAACTGGATGCAAAAAATAATTTTGATATCATATACTTGGATTTCAGAAAAGCATTTGATACTGTTGCGCATGGAAGACTACTTTACAAATTGGAGCAGAATTAGCATTAGCATTAGTAGAGGCATATGATGCAAGAAAGCAAGCTTATTCAGCATCAGCCAAAAAAAAAAAAAAAAAAAAAAAAAAACAACAACCACTACTCCCATTTCACCCCTCAATTCGTTCGAAATACCTATCCAGCTGAGCCTTAAATTTGTTTAGGCTATCAACTTCAACAACAAGCGATGGAAGTCTATTCCACAAACCAACTGCCCGCTGGCTAAAGGCGAATTTCCGCACATCTATCCGACATCCGTCCTTCCTCAATTTGAATTTATGCCCTCTCAGGTGATTATTCTGAGCAAGAGGAAGAATTCCATCGGCATTGAGCATGCTCAAGCCATTCAAAGCCTTGTACACCTCTATCAGATCACCTCGGCGATGCCTAGTCTCCAGGCTCTGTAATTTGCAAAACTTAAGCCTTTCTTCGTAAGAGCAACCCTTTGTTCCATTCACTAATCTTGTTGCCCTTCTCTGTACTCGTTCCAGCAGCTCTACATCCTTCTTGAAATGAGGCCTCCAGACCTGTATACAGTACTCAAGGTGTGGCCTGACCAATGCCTTATACAAGGGAATAATCACATCCCTGTCCCTGCTAGAAAAATTCCTGTATATCATTGACAAGACACCATGAGCTACTCTTGCAGCTCGTCTGCACTGCTCAGAGAACTTCATATCTGCCTGCACAATTACCCCCAGGTCCTTTTCATTCTCTACCACTGTCAGCGTAGTACCACAGAGTTGATACGTTGATCTGGGGTTACTGTTTCCCATATGTAGTACTTTACATTTGTCAATGTTAAACTTCATTTGCCACCTCTCAGCCCATCTGCTCAACCTTTCCAGATCCTGTTGCAGCAGCATAGTATCAGTAGTGTCCTTAACAACCCTGCCAACCTTTGTATCGTCTGCAAACTTGGACATTAAGCCTGATACACCATCATCAATATCATTTATAAATACAGAAAACAACAATGGACCCAACACTGAACCCTGAGGAACTCCACTAATAACATTAGTCCACGTTGAGCAGTGTCCATTGATTACCACTCTCTGCCTTCTGCCACTCAACCATCCCTTTATCCATAGCAGCAATTTGCCTCGAATGCCACACTTCTCCAATTTGTGCAGCAGTCTTCCATGCGCAACAGTATCAAAAGCCTTTCTAAGATCCAAATATATAATATCATAGTTATTCCCTGCATCCAGTTCTTTTGTGACTACATCATAGTATCCAATCAAATTGGTCAGACAAGACCTGCCCTTAACAAACCCATGCTGTGTCTGAGCTATAACTGAATTCTTGTCCAGATGATCCTGCAGTGCTTCTTTAACCAGTGCCTCCATTAATTTTCCTGGACCCGAAGTTAAACTAACAGGTCTATAATTACTTGTGTCAGCCTTTGATCCTCCTTTGTGAATTGGGGTTACATTTGCACATCTCCAGTCCATGGGTACCTCCCCTGAGTCCAAAGACGCTCTCATAATTATGGCTAGGGGTTTTCTTACTTCCTTTGCTGCCTCCTTTAATATAACTGGATAGATCCCATCTACCCCGGGTGCCTTTTTTATGTTTATCCTCAACAATTTCTCCTCCACTTTCCTCTCAGTTATTAGAAAATCATCTAGCTCACTGCCAATGTTTACTTCACCTACGACATTCCCCTTCCTGAATAACTCCTCATGTGTGAATGTAGATGCAAAATACTCGTTTAGATTGTTAGCCACCTGAGCTGGATCCTCAACTGTTGAACCATCAACATCCAGTGGACCAATCTGATTCATCCCTTTCCTTCTTGAGTTTAAATAGGTAAAGAACTCTTTTCTGTTTTTCTTTGCATCCTTTGCCAAGGATTTCTCATAATCTGCCTTTGCCTGCCTAATCTCCTTTGTGACTTGGTTACAGACCAACTTATATCTATCATAGGCTTCCACGTCACCCATTAATTTGTATGTATCCCATGCATTTTTCTTCTCTGCCATATGTCTCATTAGTTCATCTGACAACCATTTAGGCCTGAACCTTGAACAATATTTCTTGGTTGGTATGTAAAGCCTGGTAGCTTCCAAGATTAGTTCCTTGAATGCTTCCCATTTTGAATTTGCTGTTGGTAACATCATCAGTTGGTCCCACTGTATAGAATATAAATACTGTCTCAGACCAGCATAGTCGCCTTTACGAAAGCAAAAACCCTTCCCTTTACCTCTGATGGTAGTTACCTCCTTGAGTAAATCCCACTTCAGCACACTGTGATCACTGCCACCCAGTGGTTCATTTATCTGCAGATTCCTAATGCATGAAGAATCACTACTGATAATCAGATCAAGAGTATTACTCCCTCTAGTTGCCTCCCGAACATGCTGGTGTAGAAAACAATCATCCAATAAATCCACAAAAGCCTTGCTAGTGTGTGAGTGACCAACCCACAAATTCCAGTCAATATCTGGGAAATTAAAATCCCCCATTATAAGACTCTCTGATTTACTGGCCCATTCTATTTCCCTGTACAGTATCTTATTATACTCATCAGAGTCATTAGGCCTATAGCACACTCCTACTCTCAATTTTGATTTACCTATGCTTATGTCACACCAAACTGACTCAACACTGCACTGTCCAGCGATGTCAACTGGCTTCACTTCCTTGGATTTTATGTGTTTTTTAACTAATAGCATAACCCCTCCTCCCTTCCTATCCTGTCTATCCTTTCTGTAGACGTTGTACTCCCCAAATTCCAGTTCTGCATTCATTATATCTGTGTGACACCACGTCTCTGATATCCCAACAATATCTGCCTTTGATGTTTTGAGTAATACCTCAAATTCATCAAATTTATTTACTAAACTCCTAGCATTAGTGTACACGCAAGTATACATGCACCTGTTTCTATTCTTAGCTACCCTAACACAACCCATGTGTTTACTTGTACCGCAATGACTTCCAGCAGTCTCTGAAATATCCTGCATCTTGTTTTTCAGGCTTCTGCTCATTCCAATAGAAGCAGTGCAAGAATCTCTTTCACCTCTGCCCGTGGCTACTGTTAATCCATTAGTCTTTGTCTCCCCCCAAGCTAGCAGTTTTCCGACCCACCTAACACTGCCTCGATAGCATCAGCAAATATTCTTGCACCCTTTCTATTTAAGTGTATCCCATCCCTGTAGAAGCAATCTCTCCTGTTAACAAGTACAGTCCAGGCTGAAAAAAATTCTACCCCTTCAGCCTTGCACAATCTTTCCAGGGCCGAATTGATCGACAAGGCTCTCATCATATACTCCCTCCTATCGTGTCTGGGCAGAATTGCAGACACTTTCAAATTCAACCCTACTTCACGGCTTTTTTTCAACAGTGACCTGTACTTGTTAAGTAATTCCGCTGGTCTCCTACTCTTAATATCATTAGTGCCAACATGTACAACTATATCACCTTTTGTGCCCTTAAAAGATGATATCTGCTCTACAACGTCATCAACCTTTGCCCCTGGCAGACATACCCTGGTCCTGTTCCACCTATCCTTTTTACAAAGCATGTTCCCCGTTTCCCTGACAATTGAGTCACCAACAACTACTAGTTCCTGTTGGACCAGCGCATTCTGCCTTGGGGGCTGCCTCTGTGTTGCAAGATGACCAAGTCCAAGCTCTGGTGTTGATGTGGGCAGCTGAGAGCTTGATGGGCCCCTCAATTTATTTCCTTCGAGGGCATCCACCCTGTCCTTCAAGGTCTCATATAGGCCCATAACAACGCCGAGTTGTCGCCTAATTTCCTTGCACTCCTTGCATCGTGCACACACAAAGACATCCCCCATGGCAGTATCATGTCCCGTACCCGATTGCTCCGCAAACATCAAGCAAACAGTGCATCTTAAAAGGCCGTGATTCAGGGGGCAACCGCCCCCCTCAGTTCTCCCCTGAGTCACAGCACTCCCATTAGCTTGAGCCTTTTGCTGCTCTGGTCAGAGTCATGATTTCGATTTAAATGTCAATAAAATTACAATTTCAGAACAAAATTAAAACCTTAAACTTGTATCTTAACACAGTTATAACGCTATATTTATTTTTCGGTATCGAGTGTTATCTACGAGTTCCCTTTATATAACTTCCGTATCAAGTATGTATTAATTATTTGTTACGTTTGTACTCTAAGTCGTTATATATATATAGTTAAAAGTACAATTTAATTGACAATGAAGTTTAACAAGATTAATAGATGTACTGATTAATTGACAATATTATATTATGCACTATACTATACAAAGCTAATGCTATCGAATTCCGGATATGCTGTAACGCGCTTCAGTAACGAGTGTTATCTACGAAATCCCTTTATATAACTTCTGTATCAAGTTATGTATTAATTATTTATTTTTACTAATTATTTATGTTCCGTAACCTAAGTGGTTATATGTATAGTTAAAATTACAATTTAATTGCCAATGAAGTTCGACAAGATTAATAGATTTTACTGATTAATTTTCACGTAGCAATGGCGGCCGTTTATGAACGGTAAACACGTGGATTTGATACCCTTTCCGATACTAAGTAATACCTACAAAATCTCTATCTAAGTTATTTTAACTTTAAGTACCGTAAATAGGAATATAAAGCTACTCTAGAAATAAGTTAATATGTCAATTTAAACTAATAAAGCAGAAAATAAATCAGAAAAAACTTCTCTATTCCAAGAGCGGCAGAAAGGCACGTCCGCACAGGAAACCCTCGACCTCAGACGACCTCAGAATGGTATTAAGGGTAAATTGCTACAATGAATAAAAGGGTGGTTGAGTAGGAGAAGACAGAGAGTGGCAATCAGTGGACGCTGCTCTTCGTGGACTAATGTTATTAGTGGAGTCCCACTTTTTTTTTTTTTTTGATTTGGTAGTTGTTGGCGCATCGGCTTCTGTGGCCATATTGCACCTCCCAAGGTTTTTGCAGTACTTTGATCCAAGCCCGAGGCGGGAATCGAACCCGCGACCTTTGGGTTGCCGGGCAGGTACTTTACCCACTCGGCTAGCCCGGTCGGCTGTGGAGTCCCACAAGGTTTGGTGTTGGGCCCACTGTTGTTTTGTATATTTATCAATGAGACTGATGAAGGTATATCAGGCTTAGTGTCGAAGTTTGCAGCTGATATAAAGGTTGGCAGGGTTGTTAATGACAGTAATGGCAGTGTGCTACTACAACAAGATCTAGAAAATTTGGACAGATGGGCTTGAGAAGCGGCAACTGATGTTTAACATTGACAAATGGAAAGTACTGTATATGGGTAGAAGTAACCCCAGAGGAATGTACCAACTTGTGGTACTACACTTTAGTGTGATGGGACATGATATTGCCAAGAGGAATGTCTTTGTGTGTGCACAATGTAAGGTATGTGAGGAAATCAGATGACAATTCAGTGTTGTTATGGGCCTATATGAGAGCTTATTATTATGGAATTGGTGAAAGAAATGAAAGAGGCGAAAGACTTGTGGAATTTGCAGAATCTCAAGGATTGTAAGTAATGAACAATTTTTTCAAGAAAAAGGGTGAACAAAAAGTGAACATGGAAGAGTCCAAATGGATTAACAACTAATGAAATCAACTTCATCCTCACTAATAGAAGATATATTGTAAATGATGTTACCGTCCTGAATAAGGTAAATGTTGGAAGTGATCACAGAATGGTAAGATGTACACTTGATATAGATGTGGGAAAGGAAAGGAAAAAACTGATTCAAGTCAGTTTTTACTGACAGGAGAAAATTGAGTATACTGAGTTATGCAAAGCCATTAGAAAGAGACTCAGAGAGGACATAAGAAGATTTAACACAAGAAAAGTAGAACAAGCATTAAGGGAAAACAAAGGATTTAAATCAGCAGCCATGAGCAGTAATACAGAAAGACAAATGATACTGAAACTGAAGAATAGCGATGGTGTACTTATAAACAGCAGAGAAGGCATAATTCAAATAGCAGAAGACTACTATAGAGAATTATACAAATAGCAAGGGAATGATGGATTGCAGTGGGGAAGATGGATTGCAAATTAGCAACACATACGACATACCCGATATTCTTCCTGATGAGGTAGAACATGCATTGAAGAAAATGAAGAACCAGAAAGCCCTGGGGGAAGACGAAGTTACTGTAGAGTTGTTAAAATTGGGAGGAAGAGACAACACAAAAACTGGTAAGGCTCTTCACAAAGTGCATTATAAAAGGTGTGACGCTTAAGCAGTGGAATAATGCAATCACAGTTTGGTTACAGATCAACTTGTATCTATCATAGGCTTCTGTGTCACGTGTTAATTTGCATGTATCCCATGCATTTTTCTTCTCTGCCATATGCCTCATTAGTTCATCTGACATCCATTTAGGCCTAAACCTTGAACAATATTTCTTAGTTGGTATGTAAAGCCTAGTAACTTCCAAGATAAGTTCTTTGAATGCTTCCCATTTTGAATTTGCTGTTGGCAATATCATCAGTTGATCCCACTGTATAGAATTTAAATACTGTCTCAGTCCATCGTAGTCGCCTTTACGAAAGCAATACCCCTTCCTTTTACCCCTAATGGTAGTTACCTCTTTGAGTAAATCCCAC
The DNA here is from genome assembly GCF_048544385.1 of Mastigoproctus giganteus. Classification (NCBI taxonomy): domain Eukaryota; kingdom Metazoa; phylum Arthropoda; class Arachnida; order Uropygi; family Thelyphonidae; genus Mastigoproctus; species Mastigoproctus giganteus. The sequence continues at coordinate 261,311,734 of NC_143576.1, read as the reverse complement.
TTCAGAACACTGTGATCACTGCCACCTAGTGGTTCATTTATCTGCAGATTCTTAATGCATGAAGAATCACTACTGATAATCAAATCAAGAGTATTACTCCCTCTTGTTGCCTCCCGAACATGCTGATGTAGAAAACAATCATCCAATAAATCCACAAAAGCCTTGCTAGTGTGTGAGTGACCAGCCCCCAAATTCCAGTCAATTCCCTGTACAGTTTCTTATTATATTCATCAGAGTCATTAGGCCTATAGCACACTCCTACTCTCAATTTTGATCTCCCAATGCTTATGTCACACCAAACTGACTCGACACTGCACTGTCCAGCGATGTCGACTGGCTTCACTTCCTTCGATTTTATGTGTTTCTCAACTAATAGCATAACCCCTCCTCCCTTCCTATCCTGTCTATCCTTTCTGTAGACATTGTACTCCCCAAATTCCAGTTCTGCATTCCTTATATCTGTGTGACACCACGTCTCTGAAATCCCAACAATATCTGCCTTTGATGTTTTGAGCAATACCTCAAATTTATTTATTAAACTCATAGCGTACACGCAAGTATACGTGCACCTGCTCTTCCTCTTAGCCACCCTAACACAACCCATGTGTTTACTTGTACCCCAATGACATAATGATTGAAGGAGCAGTAATTGAAAAGGTGGAGTCATATACTTATCTGGGACAAGTTATTAGCTGTAATAATATAAATGGCTGGAAGTCAAGAGAAGAGTAAATTTTGGATGGATAGCATTCAGGAAATATAGTCACATACTGAAGAGCAATATCCCAGAATGTCTGAAACGTAAAATAATGAACCACTCCCCACCATGACTTATGAAGTGAAACTTGGGCACTCACCAAAAGAATGGAAGAGAAGCTGAGAACTACACAGCGAAGAATGGAACTAATTATATTGGGAATCAGACTATTAGATAAGAAGAGAAACACGTGGATTATGCAGCAAACTCAAATAAAGGACATTCTTATCAAAACTAAAGAACTAAAATGGTCTTGGGCAGGACACATAGCTTGAAAACATGATGAAAGATGGACTAAGAAAATAACAGAACGGATAGATGAAACACATGGATAGATGAAATTCATGAGTTTGTGGGTAGCAAATGGATGGCCAGTGCTCAAAACAGAAGGAACTGGAAAGTTGTTGGAGAGGCCTTCATCCTGCAGTGGATTGAAAATGGCTGATGATGATAATGATGATGAGAGCTTGAAGGACAGGGTGGATGCCCTTGAATGATCTAAATTGACAGCCCATCAAGCTCTCAGCTACCTGCATCAACGCCAGAGCTTGCACCTGAACATCACGCTGCACAGTGGCAACCCCCAAGGCAGAATGCGCTGGTCCCACAGGAACTATTAGGTGTCGGTGATTCTATTGTCTGGGAACTGGGAAACATAATGTGCAAAAAGGATAGGTGGAACAGGACCAGGGTATGCCTGCCAGGGGCAAAGGTTGATGACATTGTAGAGCAGATATCATCTTTTAATTACACAAAAGGTGTTATTGTTGTACACATTGGCACTAATGATATTAAGTGGATTGGCGGAATTACTTAACAAGTTCAGGTCACTGTTGAAAAAAAAGCCGTGAATTAGGGTTGAATTCGAAAGTGTCTGCAATTCTGTCCAGACACGATAGGAGGGAGTATATGATGAGAGCCATGTCGATCAATGAATTCGAAAGTGTCTGCAATTCTGTCCAGACACGATAGGAGGGAGTATATGATGAGAGCCATGTCGATCAATGCAGCCCTGGAGAGATTGGGCAATCTTTGAGGCGTAGAATTTTTCTCAGCCTGGTCTGTGCTTGTTAACAGGAGAGACTGCTTCTCTTTAAGTGCTTCTACAGGGATGTAGAAGCACTTAAAGAGAAAGATGCAAGAATATTTGCTGATGCTATCGAGGTAGTGTTAAATGGGTCTGAAAACTGCTAGCTTGGCTGTATACATGGACTAATAGATTAACAGTAGCCGCTGGCAGAGGTGAAAGTGATTCTTGCACTGCTTCTATTGGAATGAGCAGCAGCCTGGAAAACAAGATGCAGGGGATTTTGGAGACTGCTGGGAGTCATTGCGGTACAATTAAACACATGGGCTGTGTTATGGTAGCTGAGAATAGGAACAGGTGCATGTATTCTTGCATGTACACCACTGCTAGGAGTTTGGTAAATAAATTTGATGAATTTGAGGTGTTGGTCAAAACATCAAAGGCAGATATTGTTGTGATATCAGAGACATGGTGTCACCCAGATATAAGGAATGCAGAAATGGAATTTGGGGAGAACAATGTGCACAGGAAGGAACACATAAAATTAATTGAGAAACACATAAAATTTAGGAACGAGTATAGAGAAGGGCAACAAGGTTAGTGAATGGAACAAAGGGGCACTGTTACGAAGAAAGGCTTAAGTTTTTCAAATTACAGTGTCTGGAGACTAGGAACCAGCGAGGTGATCTGATAGAGGTGTATAAAGCCTTGAATGGTTTGATGCTCAATGCTGATGGGATTCTCCCTCTTGCTAAGAATAATCACCTGAGAGGGCATAAATTCAAATTGAGGAAAGACAGATGTAGGATAGACATGCGAAAAAGTTATCTTTAGCCAGCGGGCAGTTGGTTGGTGGAACAGACTTCCATCCCTTGTCGTGGAAGTTGATAGCCTAAATAAATTTAAGGCTCAGCTGGGCAGGTATTTCGAACGAACGGAGGGGTGAAATTGAAGTGGTTTTTTTTTTTTTTTTTGGCTGATGCTGCATAAGCTTGCTTTCTTGCATCATATGCCTCTGCTAATGCTAAAATGCTAAAAATCTAAGGAAGCACAGTCAGTCAACATGGCTGGACAGTGCAGTGTTGAGTCACTTTGGTGTGACTAAGCAGTGGGAAAACAAAATTGAGAGTAGGAGTGTGTTATAGGCCTAATGACTCTGATGAACATAATAAACAACTGTACAGGGAGACAGAGTGAACCAGTAAATCAGAGAGTCTTATAATGGGAGATTTTAATTTCCCAGATATTGACAGGTATTTGTGGGTTGATCACTCACACACTAGCAAGGCTTTTGTGGATTTATTGGATGATTGTTTTCTACAGCAGCACGTTCAGGAGGCAACTAGAGGGAGTAATACTCTTGACCTGATTAAGAATCTGTAGATAAAGGAACCACTAGGTGGCAGTGATCACAGTGGGCTCAAGTGAGATATACTCAAAGAGGTAACTACCATCAGGAGTAAAGGGAGGGTTTTCGCTTTCGTAAAGTTGACTAAAGAGGTCGGAAACAGTATTTAAATTCTATGCAGTGGGACCAACTGATGCTGTTACTAACAGCAAATTCAAATTGGGAAGCATTGAAACAATCAATCTTGGAAGCTACTATGCTTTTAATACCAACTACGAAATGTTGTTCAAGGTTTAGGCCTAAATAGATGTCAGATTTTTTTTTGGCCTTTTTTAAATTAAAAGCACTTTTTTTTTTTATTCAGCCACACAGAAATTGGTTAACTACTGAATAGTTTCCCACTCACAAGTGGGTGTAGTTTTGTACTTCCATCTGCTTTGCAGCAAAACTAAATAGTGATTCTTTCTTTCTTTAATTTTGCCTCACTGCATCACTCTTCTCAGTTGTTTTGTTTGGTAATAAATTAAACATTAATTAATTAGGATTATATAATCCAAGCTTTGTGTTAACTTAACAAAATACATAATGTATGAATTTTGTAATACTTCTGAAATGAGCTCTTAATAAATGAATAAGTATGTGTGTAGAAAAGCCTATCAATAAGCAGAGGAACAATATGTACTTCATATAAACAAGATTATACTTATAGATTGTACTTCAGATGAACAAGATTTTATGAACATGATTTTATTTATTCCCAATAATATTAGTTTTTACAAACTATTACATACATTTTGAAAGATATTAATGACTTTATAATTATTCTTTCCCTCTCTGGCATTAGTAACTCCATGTCCACCAGGTTTAGAATGGAATGACTGTGGACCAGCATGCCAATTAACTTGTGATACTCTAGATATAGACTCAGATCAGTGTACAAAAGAATGTGTTCCCGGTTGTTTCTGCCCTGCAGGGATGGTGCAAGATGGTGATACTTGCAAAACTCCAGATGAGTGCTCTGATAGTAAGTTTTTTTTTTTTTTTAATCATTTAGTCATCTGAAATTGTTACTTATGTTATCAAGATTATATTTTTCATCTCTTTGTAGTTGACTATAAAAAAATATTTCAGTAGAAATATTCATAAGCAGCAATCATGTGCTGCTTATGAATAATTCACTGAAGGAAAATACCCCAAGCAAGCTCTCAGTTTAGGAAGATTAGCATCTTGTATTTTCAATGGCCAAAGTTAGAAAGTTGTTACACTGAAATATCGCTAAATGGAATGTGCCCACTGATCAGTTAACTGATTAGCATTCTTTTTACATAAGGGCACTCTGCAATTTTATTTTCTGCCATCAAAAGATGGCAGAAAATAAAATTGCATGCTGGATCACATTTTTCATCTTTAGAAGGTATCATTTTAATTAAATATCTAAAATACTTCATTATAATTGTAATGATCATTTCATTTTTATTTTCTTATCTAATTCCTTATTATGACGGAACATTTAGAAATAAATGATTGCATGTGCTTTATACACGCATGCTCACAATTATAATCGGAGAAGTCTAAATAGAATCACTTCTACTATTTACAGGAGTCTGTCAAGGATTTGGAGATCCACATTTTGAGACCTTTGATAGGTGGTACTTTCCTTTTCAATCAACAGGCTCCTTTACTTTAGTTCTGGACAAAACAGGAGCACTTAAGGTGGAAGGAATCAGTCAAGAATGTAACCCTGGAGGTACCATTTCTTGCATTGTTGGACTTACGGTTACCTACCAAAAACAGGTGGTTAACATCAAGAAAGGATATCCAGTAAGTTTAATAAGTTTATAAAAGTTAAAAGTAATAACAAATTAATAAAATTGATTAAATTAAATTCTTTAAAGCTACTTAAAAACAGTAATTTATAATTTAAAAAAATACAAAATTGCTGTGTTAGGAGAAAGTTTGCTTTCAGTATTTTATGTGAACGTCACGTCATACTTATATATTTTAGGTTCAGTAACAAGCTAATCTCAAATTAACAGTCCATTGCGGTAGGCATGTTTATTACAAAGACACTATTCTGTGTAAAGTACTTGATTTAATAGAAAATGGCAATATAATATGCCGTGTATTGTCATCCTTCCCAGAGGATATTATGCTGCTTTTACTATTCACTTTCAGGGGTGTAGTCATGATATATGGTGTAAAGAAATATTTTTTTATACAGAGCACTGCCTTTTCTCCCATACAAATTAACACCATTTATAAATTAACTTTTCTAAATGAACATCATTATGAACTTATTAGAACCCATATAGTCACTATGTGCACAAATAAAATGTTCCCCCCACTAAAAAACGTGCAGGTCTAAAATTTTGCACATTGACAAAAGCAATTAATTTCTTTGCAAGCATTAATCATTGGCAGGAGGACATATTTGTTTCTAGTACCAATTCTGCTGACCTTCATTATCTGCTGGAGATATCATGACTTCATTAAAACCATTATATATGGTTTACATGAGTGTCCAGTGCAATGTTGAGTCAGTTTGGTGTAACATAAGCACTGCAAAACCAAAAGTGAAAGAAGCATGTTATAGGCTGAATGACTGTGATGAGTACAACTTCTTAGAGAAATAGAGTGGGCCAGTAAATCAGAATGTCTAATATTGGGGGATTTTAATTTTCCGGATATTGACTGGAATCTGTGGGTTGGTCACTCGCACACTAGCAAAGCTTTTGCGGATTTAATTAATGGATGACTGCTTTCTACAGTAGTATGTTAGAGAGGCAACCAGAGTAAGCGGTACGCTTGATCTGATTATTAGTGATAATGCAGATAAAATAACAACTGGGTAGCAGTGATCACAGTGTACTGATGTGGGAATTAATTAAAGATGTAATTACCATCAAGGGTAAAGGGAAGGGTTTTTGTTTTTGTAAAGAAGATTACAAGGGTCTCAGACCATTTTTAAATTCTGTACAGTAGAACCAACTAATGTTGTTATCAACAACAACAAATTCTAGATGGGAAGCATTGAGGGATATAATCACAGAAGCTACTAGGCTTTTCATACTGACTAAGAAATACTGTTCAAGGCGTAGACCTAAATGGATGTCAGATGAACTATTAATACATGTGGCAGCAAAGAAAAGTGCATGGGATGTATATAAATTATTAGGTGATGCAGAAGCCTTTGGTAGTTGTAAACTAGTCTGCAATCAAGTCACAAAGGAGGTTAGGCATGCTAAGACAGATTACAAGAGATCTCTATCAAAGAATGTGAAGGAAAGCAGCAAAGCCTTCTTTACTTATATTAATAGCAGAAGGAAATGTTTGAATCATATTGGTCCATTTGATGTCAATAGTTTATGCTAATGAAATTGAATGACACTACGCTGTTATATCATGTGGTAGATTAAGTAATTTATTATTGAAATGATACACTTTAAAGGATTGAACTATCTTGATGCCACACACTTAAACAACTCACTCACTGTTTCCCATTTTCAGGCCTATGAGATTAGAACACTATTTGAGAAGTGATACTACATGTTTTCAATTTGACAATGATTATATGCATTGATTAAGTTAAATAGAGAATAATTCATTATTTTTTACACGACGATGTATTCTAATTAAATCTACAATATTATAATATACTCCATTACATATAAAATTGCCATTTAATTATCACACTTTTGCTTATTCTTTAATTAATTTTCATTAATAAATAAATATAGTTTATGAAATGTCCCTAGAATTAACTATCTAAATTAGGTTAGGAAGGGTTTATTAAGTAATTTACTTGTTAATATGACACTGGAGTGGAGCTTCCTGGTCCATTTGGGGAGGACTAAGAGAGATATGAGTGAACCAATTGTTTATGTAGGTTGGGGTTGACTAATTTGTAACCAGTGGAAGGTTGTTACGTGGCTTAACCTGGTAGAGTTTTGAGATGGGGCTATATTATATAGGGAAGATTAGAGTGGTTCTGAGGTTAAGGAAAAAGAAAAAGAAGGAAGAAGAAGAAGGAAAGATATGAGAGCTTCCTTGGACTCAGGGGAGGTACCCATAGACTGGAAATGTGCAAATGTGACCCCAATTCACAAAGGAGGATCAAAGGCTGACACAAGTAATTATAGACCTGTGAGCTTAACTTCTGTTCCAGGAAAATTAATGGAGGCACTGGTTAAAGAAGCACTGCAGGATCATTTAGACAAGACTTCAGTTATAGCTCAGACACAGCATGGTTTTGTTAAGGGGAAGTCTTACCTGACCAACTTGATTGGATACTATGATGCAGTCACAAAAGAACTGGATGCAGGGAATAACTTTGATATTATATACTTGGATCTTAGAAAGGCTTTTGATACTGTTGCACATGGAAGACTGCTACACAAATTGGAGCAGTGTGACATTGGAGGCAAATTACTGCTATGGATAAAGGGGTGGTTGAGGGGGAGAAGACAGAGAGTGGTAATCAATGGACACTGCTCATCGTGGACTGATGTTATTAGTGGAGTCCCTCAGGGCTCAGTGTTGGGTCCATTATTGTTTTCTGTATTTATAAATGATATTGATGATGGTATATCGGGATTAATGTCCAAGTTTGCAGACGATACAAAGGTTGGCAGGGTTGTCAAGGACACTACTGACACTATGCTGCTGCAACAGGATCTGGAAAGGTTGAGCAGATGGGCTGAGAGGTGGCAAATGAAGTTTAACATTGACAAATGTAAAGTACTACACATGGGAAACAGCAACCCCAGAGCAACGTGTCAACTCTGTGGTACAACACTGACAGTGGTAGAGAATGAAAGGGACTTGGGGGTGGTTGTGCAGGCAGATATGAAGTTCTCTGAGCAGTGCAGACGGGCTGCAAGAGTAGCTCATGGAGTATTGTCAATGATATACAGGAATTTTTCCAGCAGGGATAAGGAGGTGATTATTCCATTGTATAAGGCGATGGTCAGGCCACACCTAGAGTACTGTATACAGGTCTGGAGGCCTCATTTCAAGAAGGATGTAGAGCTGCTGGAACGAGTACAGAGAAGGGCAACAAGATTAGTGAATGGAACAAAGGGGTGCTCTTACGAAGAACGGCTTAAGTTTTGCAAATTACAGTGTCTGGAGACTAGGCACCAGCGAGGTGATCTGATAGAGGTGTATAAAGCCTTGAATGGTTTAAGCATGCTCAATGCTGATGGGATTCTTCCTCTAGCTCAGAATAATCACCTGAGAGGGCATAAATTCAAATTGAGGAAAGACAGATGTAGGATAGACGTGCGGAAATTTGCCTTTAGCCAGCGGGTGGTTGGTTGGTGGAACAGACTTCCATCCCTTGTGGTGGAGGTTGATAGCCTAAATAAGTTTAAGGCTCAGCTGGACAGGTATTTTGAACGAACGGAGGGGTGAAGTGGAAGTGTTTTTTTTTTTTTTTTTTTTTTTGGCTGATGCTGCATAAGCTTGCTTTCTTGCATCAAATGCCTCTACTAATGCTAATGCTAATGCTAAAAGGATGGGGAAGGGTGAGGAATGGTTTGAGAGTATATCTATGAATTTTCTAAACTTTTTAACTTATTAAACATGATCTGATTGATCAACATAAAAAAAAAAAAAATGTTTGGCACAACCACCAGATCAGTGTAGTTTACAATAAATCAATCAGTACAAATGTTAATCGTATTTAGCAGTCACAGGCTTGAACCCTGGTCCACTCAAAGAACGCATGCTACTGCATTCATGCTCCTGACTGATATGATCTATTCAATAATTTGTGTTAAACTAACAGACCCATTAAAACTAAACTAAATTAAATTACAATATCCATTAAAATTGCCATGCAGTTGCCAGTTCTTATATGATTATTACAATAATGATAATAATTATTAGTTGATTAATATTTAAACTCAAGTTTTAATTTTAGATTAATTTTAATTTGATTTTGACTGGAATTTCCTGGAGATACTTTTTCCATTTGGAGGTTTGGGACCTTCTTGCTGATAACTTCTTCAGGATATCTGTGTGGAATAGGTTGTGATATGTGTCATGGAAGTTAACTCCTTGCTTCTTGTTGATTGTGGAGCTTCTGAAACATTTTATGAATAAGCTTCTTTAAAGGTTCTGAAATATGATGAATCTGTCATCAGTACTATGGTGTTGGAGAAGTCCCATGCACCTCTGCAAGAAAGGAAAGGACACATACAGCTGTTTTGGATGTTGCATATCTTTTTGCAGTTCTTCTTGTATCCTTTCCTTGAGTCTTCTATATGTTTCTCCAATGTAGGTTGAGTTGCATGAGCATTGGATAAATTACACAAGAGCCTCTAGGAAAAGAAAAAAGAGGTTAGGTTAATGTTGGTTCCCACATAGTTTTGTTTCACACACACACACTGGGTTCCTGCACAGAATGTAGGGATGTTGAAGGTTTTTTCTGCTTTTGCTATGATGCTTCTAATTCCTTGGATGTATGGAATAATGAACTTGGCCTTTGGTTTGTCTTCTTTATTCATTTCTTTCTTTTTTCATTATTCCATACATCTCAGGAATCAGCAGATCATAGCAAAAGCAGCAAAACAAATTGCAGCATCTGGACACTAGGCACCTGTGAGGTGATCTGATTGATGTGTTTAAGGCTTAAGCAAACTCAATTCTGATGGGATTCTTCCTCTTGTTCAGACTATGCACATGAGGAAGGATGGTTGCAGAATGGATGTGTGGAAATTTGTTTTCAGCCAACAGGTGGTTGATTGCTGGAACAAGCTTTCATCCATTATTGTGGAAGTGGATCTTCTTCTTCTTTAATGCTGCCGAATGGCGTTTGCGACTTCGTTTTGATATTGTTCTCTGTCTAGCACTGCGTGTAGAATTTGTGCTGTTGTCATGTGAAGCCAGGTGTTGATGTTATCTAGCCATGCCATTTTCGGTCTGCCTGGGCGTTTCTTTCCCTCCAGGATGAGTGGTAGTAGGTGATATTTTTGTTGGTTCCTAGCGATGTGACCTAGGTATTTGCATTTCCTGCTGATGATGGTTTTGAGCAGGTCCCATTCCGTGTGCATGTCCTGCAAGACCTGTGCTGTCCACGGAATTTTCAGCATTCTTCGGTAGAGCCACATTTCGAAGGCCTGGAGCTTTTTTGTAGTGGCTGATGTTAGAGTCCAGGTTTCTACACCGTAGAGCAGTATTGGCCAGATGTAGCATTTCAATGTGCGTAATTTGAGCATGATGTTCAAGCTTCTGTCGGTGAGGAGGGTTCTCCATTTGGTGAATGCCTGCCTGGCTTGTTCAATTCTGCTTTTGATTTCGGCCTCATGGTTCAGCTGGTCATCAATGAGTACTCCGAGATACTTGAAGCGGTGTATTTGTCTAATTTTTCGTTGTTTAGTTTGATCGTGATTTTGCTTGCAGTCCTGCTGACCTTCATCACCTTTGTTTTCTTTTTGTTGATTCGTAGCCCCCATGCTTGGCTTTCTATGTCCACTTCGTTCAAGATGGTCTGTAAATCTTGTTCTGAATCCGCTATTAGTGCTGTGTCATCGGCATATCTTAAGTTATTGATGTAGTGTCCGTTAACTTTTATGCCGATGTTCTTGTCAGCCAGTGTTTGGTCGAAGATCATTTCCGAATAGATGTTAAAAAGAATGGGAGATAATGGACAGCCTTGCCGGATGCCTTTTTTTATTGGAATTGGGTCTGTCAGGTCATTGTCATAGCGAAGCCGGGCTGTTTGATTCCAGTAGAGAGTTGTAATAAAGTTGATATCATTGTTTTCAAGCCCAAGTTTTCTCAGTCGGTCAATTAGGCGGTCGTGGTCTACTGAATCGAAGGCTTTCTCGTAGTCAATAAAACATATATACACGTATTTTTGATGTTCATAGCACCTTTGTAGCAATATTTGTAAACAGAAAATTGCTTCTCTGGTGCCTAGTCCCCTGCAGAATCCGAACTGTGTGTTTCCTAGTGCACTTTCGCACTTAGATCTTATCCTTTGCTGAATCACCTTGAGGAAGACTTTTGGCACCTGGCTCATTAGACTGATCAGCCTGAAGTCTTCGCATTTCCGGCTGGTAGCCTTTTTTGGTAGGGCCACAAAGATGGATTGCAGCCATTCGGATGGAATGTCGTTGTTGTTGTAGATTTGATTGAACCATTTTGTTAGTTGTTGGATGTTGCTGTAGTCTAGTTGTTTCAGCAGTTCCACATGAATGTGATCAGGTCCACAGGCCTTGCCTGGCTTCGTTATTCGGATGGCATGTTCCACTTCAGATGTTAATATGTGGAGATTGTCTTCCTGTGTTTGTTGTTGCGTTTCTGCCGGTTTTCTGTTGGTGCCGAACAGATTGTATATATAGCTCTTCCAGGTGTCGAGTTTGGCTTGTTTGCTTAGTATAGGTTGATTGTTGTCCGTATATAAACTTGGGATAGGAGCCGGTTTGTAGATGTTTCCAGCTTCTTTAAGCTTCTTGTGCAGGTTATAGTTGTCATTTTTCTTGATTAGGTCTTCGATTTCTGCACACTTTGGAAGTGGATAGTTTGAATAAATTTTGGAATTAGATAAACTATTGGAAGAAATGGATAGATGAAATAGGGATTTTTTTTTTTTTTTTTTTGGCCGATGCTGTAAAAGCTTGCTTTCTTGCATCATTTGCCACTATTAACAATAATATTAATATATTATTTGAAGATAATAAAACATTCAAACCTAAATTGTTTTAATTTTTTGTTTCAATTTGGAAATATGTATATAATGGAGTTTCAGTTTGATATTTTCTTGCCACTTCTTCAGTGACTACAAAGGCACTAATAACTAAGAGTTATTATTATGTAATTCTTAAAATTCTAGTAGAAATTAAATTTCCAAAAAGTTTTGTAAATCTAATTCAGAAAAATTTCAAAGAATTTTGTTTTACGATTAACTTTATATAAGAAAATAACAATAATAAGTAAACACTTACCAGCTGCCTTTGAAATATCTTTGTCACTAAAGAGCACTTAAGTCACGAGAACTTATTACTTTTTTTATTAGTGAAACATATATATGTACTTTGGTTTCCTTAATCCTATTACCAGGAATTATTTTCACCTGAATAATCTGTGCAATTCTTACATAAATTTATTCAAACTACATTTTCACAACAGCTGATGGAAATGTATTCTAACAATCGATCACTCTCCAGCTAAAAGCAATTTCTCCACATATATCCTGCAACATCTATCGTTTTCAATTTAAGTTTATATTCCCTTATGTGTGTGTTTTCCAAGAAAGAATAAGAATGCCATCAGCATTTAGTTTACTCAATCCATGGAAAGTCATAAACACTTCAATCTGGTTTTAACACTTCAAAATTAGGCACCTCACAGGTAAAGAAGCATTCCAGGCTCATCTGGACAAGACTGCAGTTAGAGTTCAGACACAGCATGGTTTTGTTAAGAAGTCTTGTCTGATCAATTTGATTGGATAATATGATGTCATCACAAAGGAACTGGATGCAAAAAAAAATTCTGATATATACTTGGATTCCAGGAAAGCTTTTGATACATTTGCACATAAAAGACTGCTGTACTAATTGAAGCTGTATGGTATTAAAGGCAAGTTGCTGTTATGGATAAAGAGATGGTTGAGTGGGAGAAGAGGGAGAATGGTAATCATTGGACACTGCTCGTTGTGGACTAATGTTATTAGTGAAGTCCTTCAGGGTTTGTTGTTGGGCCCGTTGTTGTTTTCTATATTTATCAATGATATTGATGAAAGTATATCAGGCTTAATTAGCATTTTTTAGCATTAGTTCAGGCATATGATGTAAGAAAGCAAGCTTATATAGCATCAGCAAAAAATAAAAAAATAAAAAAAACCCTTCCCATTTCACCCATTCAGTCACTCCAAATGTTTGTCTAGTTCAGCCTTAAACTTATTTAAGCTGTCAACTTCCACAGCAACAGATGGAAGTCTGTTCCAGCAATCAACTACCTGCTGGCTAAAGGCAAACTTCTGTACATATATTCTACAACTGTCTTTCCTCAGTTTGAATCTATGCCCCCTCAGGTTCTTAATCTGAACGAGCAGAAGTATCACATCAGCATTGAGCCTGCTCAAACCATTCATGGTCTAATACACCTCAATCAGATCACCTCGCAAGTGCCTAGTGTCCATATGCTGCAACTTGCAGAACTTATGCCTCTCTTGGTAAGAGGACTCCTTTTTTCCTCTCACCAATCTTGTTGCCCTGCTCTATAATCATTGTAGCAAATCTACATCCTTCCTAAAATGAGGCCTCCAGACCTGTATGCAGTACTCAAGTTGTGTCCTGACCGATGTTCAAGAATGCAGATGATATGAAAGTTGGCAGTGTTGCTAATAACTGTATGCTAGTGCAGCAGGACTTAGAAAAGTTGGACAGATTGGCTGAGATGGCAACTGAAGTTTAACATTGACAATTGCAAGTTTGGGAGGCCTCATTTTAGGAAAGATGTAGAGCTGATGGAACAAGCACAGAGAAGGGCAATGAGATTGGTGAGGGGGAACCAAGGGTTGCTCTTTCCAACAAACACTTATGTTTTGTAAATTACATTGTCTGGCACCTGTGAGGTGATCTGATTAAAGTGTATAAGGCTTTGCATGGTTCAACAAGCTCAATGCTGATGGGATTCTTCCTCTTGCTCAGATTACAGCTGAGGGGGCATAAATTCAAATTGAGGAACAACGGTTGTAGAATAGATGTGGGGAAATTTTCCATAAACCAGTAGGTTGTTGATTACTGGTACAAATTTCCATCTGTTGTGGGAGTTAACATCTTAAATAAATGTAAGGAAGAACTGAACAAACTTATGGAGCAAATGGATGGATAAAATGGGAAGTATTTTTTTTTTTTTTTTTTGGCTGATGCTATATAAGCTTGCTTTCTTGCCTCATATGTCTCTACTAATGCTAACTTTAATGCTAAAAAGCATCTGGTGTGAATGGAATTTATCCAATTATATTAAGGGAGGCAGCAAAGGAAGTAAGCAAACCCTTAGCCATAATTATGAGAGTATTCTTGGATTCAGGGGAGTTCCCTATGAACTGGAGATGTGCAAAATGTATCCTCAATTTATAAAGGGGGATCTAAAGGCAACATGAGTAATTACAGACATGTTAGCCTAACATCTGTTCCATGGAAAATAATGGAATCACTGGGGTTAAAGAAGTAATGCAGGACCACCTGGACAGGCATGCAATTATACTGCAATCACAGTATAGATTTGTTAAGGGGCAGTCTTGTCTAACCAGTCTGGTAGATTAGTATGATGCAGTGACAAAAGAACTGGATGCAAAAAATAATTTTGACATGATATACTTACATAAAAGACAGCTGCACAAACCAGATCAATGAGTCATTAAGGGCTGTTTACTGCTAAAGATAAAGGGATGGTTAAGTGGAAGAAGACAGATAGTGGTTATCAATGGGCACTGCTTTTTGTGGACTAATGTTATTTGTGGAGTCTCCCAGGGTTCAGCACTGGCCATATTGTTATTTTTAATATTTATAAATGATGTGTCTAAGTTTTAAATTAATGATACAAAGTTTGGCAGGGTGGTGAATGACAGCCATCAGCAGGGCTGTATTTCCCATTAGGCACCATAGGCACAATGCCTAGGGTCTACGAAGGAAGGCAAAAATTAAAAAAAAAAATACCAGTTCACTCTTTTCACTATGACTAACGAAAAATGAGCTGAGAAAATAAGCACAATTGGCTCTGGAACTTCAATTCAATTCAATAAGCATACTCTATCTAGTAACTGTTCTCGAAACTAGAAGAATTAAAGTGATAGTCACTCCGTTAATTGAGGTGGTTTATCATTTATTATAGTTGAAACTTGAGTCGAGTTAATTGACATGATTCTCAGTCAAAGTGTTAAAATAGAAGAAACATTTAACCCCTTTTTTTAACACATTTCGGAATAAAAGTGCCTAAGGTGTCAAAAAATAATTTTTTATGAATAAAAAATTATTTTTTGCATCCAGTTCCTTTGTGACTACATTATAGTATCCAATCAAATTGGTCAGACAAGATTTCCCCTTGACAAACCCATGCTGTGTCTGAATTATTACTGCTGTCTTATCAATATGATCCTGCAATTCTTCTTTAACCAGTAACTACATTATTTTCCGTGGAACAGAAGTCATACTAACATGTCTGTAATTACATGTGTCACCCTTTGATCCCCCTTTGTGAATTTGATCTCCCTCTAATCCGTGGGGACTTCCCTCGAGTCCAAGGTTGCTCTCACAATTATGGCTTATTATTTATTTATTATAAGTGCAAACTCTTATTTATTATATGGGTTTTCTTACTTCAGTTGCCACCTCCTTTAATATAACTGGATAGATCCCACTACCCCAGGTGCCTTTCTTATGTTTAACTTCAACAATTTCTCCTCCACTTTGCTCTCAGTTATTACAAAATCATTTAACTTCCTGATAGAGTTTGATAAACATCTGGCCTTCTCCTTGAATAACTACTCATGCTTGAATGTAGATGAAAAATACTCATTTAGTTCAGCAGCTATCTGAGAATGATCATCAATAGTCAAACCATCGATATCAAGTGGACCAATCTGATTCATTCCCTTTCTTTTAGAGTTTATATACATAAAGAAGTCTTTGCTGTTTTTCTTTGTATCCTTTGCTAAGGATTTTTCATAATCTGCTTTCACTTTTTCTTTGCATCCTTTGCCATAGATTTTTCATAATCTGCCTTCACATAAATTCACTTCCTAACCATGGACTAGAGATGTGCAAATGTGATCCCAATTCACAAAGGAGGATCAAAGGGCAACACAAGTAATTATAGACCTGTTAGTTTAACTTCTGTTCCAGGAAAATTAATGGAGGCACTGGTTAAAGAAGCACTGCAGGATCATCTAGACAAGACTTCAGTTATAGTTCGGACACAGCATGGTTTTGTTAAGGGAAAGTCCCTCAGGGTTCAGTGTTGGGTCTATTGTTGTTTTCTCTATTTATAAATGATATTGATGATGGTATATCAAGCTTAATGTCCAAGTTTGCAGACGATAAGAAGGTTGGCAGGGTTGTTAAGGGCACTAATGACAGTACGCTGCTGCAACAGGATCTAGAAAAGTTGAGCAGATGGGCTGAGAGGAGGCAAATGAAGTTTAACAATGACAAATGTAAAGTACTACATATGGGAAGCAGTAACCCCAGAGTGACGTATCAACTCTGTGGTACTACACTGACAGCGGTAGAGAATGAAAGGGACCTGAGGGTGGTTGTGCAGGCAGATACGAAGTTCTCTGAGCAGTGCAGATGGGCTGCTAGAGTAGCTCATGGTGTATTGTCAATGATATATAGGAATTTTTCTAGCAGGGATAAGGAGGTGATTATTCCGTTGTATAAGGCAATGGTCAGGCCACACCTAGAATACTATATACAGGTCTGGAGGCCTCATTTCAAGAAGGATGTAGAGCTGTTGGAACGAGTACTACATCCTTCTCTGTACTCATTTCAAGAAGGATGTAGAGCTGTTGGAACGAGTACAGAGAAGGGCAACAAGATTAGTAAATGGAACAAAGGGTTGCTCTTATGAAGAAAGGCTTATATTTTGTATTAAGTTTTAAGTATAAAGACTTGAATGGTTTGAACAGACTCAATGCTGATGAGATTCTTCCTCTTGCTCAGAATAATCACCTGAGAGGGCATAAATTCAAATTGAGGAAAGATAGTTTTGGATAGATGTGCGGAAGTTTACCTTTAGCCAGCGGGTAGTTGGTTTGTAGAACAGGCTTCCATCCTTTGTTGTGGAAGTTGATAGCCTAAATAAATTTAAGGCTGAGTTGAACAGGTATTTGGAACAAATGGAGGGATGAAATGGGAGCAATTTTTTTTTTTTTTTTTTTGGCTGATGCTGCATAAGTTTGCTTTCTTGCATCATATGCCTCTACTAATGCTAATGCATGATTGTCAGTTATGCCTTTCAGTTCTCAATATTACACTAGTTCTTATGGCATTACAGTTTGTGAAATTTAACTTATGTTGTCTGCATAACTGGATATTCAGGGTGAGTGGGCAGCCTGGAATAATTCACAAGGAAACTCCCACTCTCTCCTCCTGCAATCAGCTAACTACGACCCCAGCTGAGGAGACCTTTAGGAATTCTTTGGTCTCCGATAAGGCTCAAACCCAGACCTGTCTACTGGTTGACAAGTAAAACAATTATAAAATGAACGAGAGTGAGCCACTGACATATGATGACTTGCCATTTGCCTCCACACAGCATTAGCATTAGTACAGGCATTTGATGCAAGAAAGCAAGCTTATGCAGCATCAGCCAAAAAAAAAAAAAAAAAAAAAACCCACTTCCACTTCACCTCTCTGTTCGTTCAAAATACCTGTCCAGCTGAGCCTTAAACTTATTTAGGCTATCAACCTCCACCACAAGGGATGGAAGTCTGTTCCACCAACCAACCACCCGCTGGCTAAAGGCAAATTTCCGCACGTCTATCCTACATCTGTCTTTCCTCAATTTGAATTTATGCCCTCTCAGGTGATTTTTCTGAGCTAGAGGAAGAATCCCATCAGCATTGAGCATGCTTAAACCATTCAAGGCTTTATACACCTCTATCAGATCACCTCGCTGGTGCCTAGTCTCCAGACACTGTAATTTGCAAAACTTAAGCATTTCTTCGTAAGAGCACTCCTTTGTTCCATTCACTAATCTTGTTGCCCTTCTCTGTACTCGTTCCAGCAGCTCTACATCCTTCTTGAAATGAGGCCTCCAGACCTGTATACAGTGCTCAAGATGTGGCCTAACCATTGCCTTATACAAGGGAATAATCACCTCTTTATCCCTGCTAGAAAAATTCCTGTATATTAGCATTAGTAGAGGCATATGATGCAAGAAAGCAAGCTTATTCAGCATCAGCCAAAAAAAAAAAAAAAAAAAAAAAAAACCTCTCCCATTTCACCCCTCCGTTCGTTCGAAATACCTGTCCAGTTGAGCTTTAAATTTGTTTAGGCTATCAACTTCAACAACAAGTGATGGAAGTCGGTTCCACCAACCAACCACCCGCTGGCCAAAGGCAAATTTCCGCACATCTATCCGACATCCGTCCTTCCTCAATTTGAATTTATGCCCTCTGAGGTGATTATTCTGAGAAAGATGAAGAATCCCATTGGCATTGAGCATGCTCAAACCATTCAAAGCCTTATACACCTCTATCAGATCACCTCGCCGGTGCCTAGTCTCCAGACTCTGTAATTTGCAAAACTTAAGCCTTTCTTCGTAAGAGCAACCCTTTGTTCCATTTACTAATCTTGTTGCCCTTCTCTGTACCCGTTCCAGCAGCTCTACATCCTTCTTGAAATGAGGCCTCCAGACCTGTATACACTACTCAAGATGTGGCCTAACCATTGCCTTATACAAGGGAATAATCACCTCCTTATCCCTGCTAGAAAAATTCCTGTATATCATTGACAAGACACCATGAGCTACTCTTGCAGCTCGTCTGCACTGTTCAGAGAACTTCATATCTGCCTGCACAATTACCCCCAGGTCCTTTTCATTCTCCACCACTGTCAGTGTAGTAGCGCAGAGTCAATACGTTGCTCTGGGGTTGCTGTTTCCTATGTGTAGTACTTTACATTTGTCTATGTTAAACTTCATTTGCCACCTCTCAGCCCATCTGCTCAACCTTTCCAGATCCTGTTGCAGCAGCATAGTGTCAGTAGTGTCCTTGACAACCCTGCCAACCTTTGTATCGTCTGTAAACTTGGACATTAAGCTTGATATACCATCATCAATATCATTTATAAATACAGAAAACAATAATGGACCCAACACTGAGCCCTGAGGAACTCCACTAATAACATTAGTCCACGATGAGCAGTGTCCATTGATTAGCACTCTCTGTCTTCTCCCCCTCAACCACCCCTTTATCCATAGCAGCAATTTGCCTCCAGTGTCACACTGCTCCAATTTGTGTAGCAGTCTTCCATGTGCAACAGTATCAAAAGCCTTTCTAAGATCCAAGTATATAATATCAAAGTTATTCCCTGCATCCAGTTCTTTTGTGACTGCATCATAGTATCCAATCAAGTTGGTCAGGCAAGACTTCCCCTTAACAAAACCATGCTGTGTCTGAGCTATAACTGAAGTCTTGTCTAAATGATCCTGCAGTGCTTCTTTAACCAGTGCCTCCATTAATTTTCCTGGAACAGAAGTTAAGCTCACAGGTCTATAATTACTTGTGTCAGCCTTTGATCCTCCTTTGTGAATTGGGGTCACATTTGCACATTTCCAGTCTATGGGTACCTCCCCTGAGTCCAAGGAAGCTCTCATAATTATGGCTAAGGGTTTGCTTACTTCCTTTGCTGCCTCCTTTAATATAACTGGATAGATCCCATCCTCCCCGGGTGCCTTTCTTGTGTTTATCTTCAACAGTTTCTCCTCCACTTTACTCCCAGTTATTTCAAGATTCTGTAGCTTACTGTTAGAGTTGAATACACCTCTGGCATTCCCCTTGCTGAATAACTCCTCATGTGTGAATGTCAATGCAAAATATTCATTTAGTTTGTTAGCTACCTGAGCAGGATCATCAACAGTTGACCCATCAATATCAAGTGGACCAATCTGATTCATCCCCTTCCTTCTAGAGTTTACATAAGTAAAGAACTCTTTGCTGTTTTTCTTTGCATCCCTTGCCAAGGATTTCTCGTAATCTGCCTTCGCCTGCCTAACCTCCTTTGTAACTTGGTTGCATATCAACTTTTATCTATCATAGGCTTCTGTGTCATGTGTTAATTTGTATGTATCCCATGCATTTTTCTTCTCTGCCATATGCCTCATTAGTTCATCTGACATCCATTTTGGCCTAAACCTTGAACAATATTTCTTAGTTGGTATGTAAAGCCTAGTAGCTTCCATGATAAGTTCTTTGAATGCTTCCCATTTTGAATTTGCTGTTGGCAACATCATCAGTTGGTCCCACTGTATAGAATTTAAATACTGTCTCAGTCCATCGTAGTCGCCTTTATGGAAGCAATAACCCTTCCCTTTACCCCTAATGGTAGTTACCTCTTTGAGTAACTCCCACTTCAGCACACTGTGATCACTGCCACCTAGTGGTTCATTAACTGCAGATTCTTAATGCATGAAGAATCACTACTGATAATCAAATCAAGAGTATTACTCCCTCTAGTTGCCTCCCGAACATGCTGATGTAGAAAACAATCATCCAATAAATCCACAAAAGCCCTGGTAGTGCGTGAGTAACCAGCCCCCAAATTCCAGTCAATATCTGGGAAATTAAAATCTCCCATTATAAGACTCTCTGATTTACTGGCCCACTCTATTTCCCTGTACAGTTCCTTATTATACTCATCAGAGTCATTAGGCCTATAGCACACTCCTACTCTCAATTTTGATCTCCCAATGCTTATGTCACACCAAACTGACTCAATACTGCACTGTCCAGCGATGTCGACTGGCTTCACTTCCTTGGTTTTTATGTGTTTCTTAACTAATAGCATAACCCCTCCCCCCTTCCTATCCTGTCTATCCTTTCTGTAGACGTTGTACTCCCCAAATTGCAGTTCTGCATCCCTTATATCTGTGTGACACCACGTCTCTGATATCCCAACAATATCTGCCTTTGATGTTTTGAGCAATACCTCAAATTCATCAAATTTATTTACTAAACTGCTAGCATTGGTGTACACACAAGTATACCTGCACATGTTTCTGTTCTTAGCTACCCTAACACAACCCATGTGTTTACTTATACCGCAATGGCTCCCAGCAGTCTCTGAAATACCATGCATCTTGTTTTTCAGGCTTCTGCTCATTCTAATAGAAGCAGTGCAAGAATCTCTTTCACCTCTGCCAGTGGCTACTGTCAATCTATTGGTCTTTGTCTCCCCCCAAGCTAGCAGTTTTCCGACCCACCTAACACTGCCTCGATAGCATCAGCAAATATTCTTGCACCCTTTCTATTTAAGTGTATCCCATCCCTGTAGAAGCAATCTCTCCTGTTAACAAGTACAGTCCAGGCTGAAAAAAATTCTACCCCTTGAGCCTTGCACAATCTTTCCAAGGCCGAATTGATCGACAAGGCTCTCATCATATACTCCCTCCTATCGTGTCTGGGCAGAATTGCAGACACTTTCAAATTCAACCCTAATTGTCGGCTTTTGTTCAGCAGTGACCTGTACTTGTTAAGTAATTCTGCCGGTCTCCGGCAGAATTACTTAACAAGAATTACTTAACAAGTCCGGCAGAATTACTTAACTCATGGATGCCACAGGCATTCATGAGTTTTCACAAAACTTTGTTACCCTCCACTTGGATGGCAATTAGATTTCAAGTTATGTATTTTTAATTTTCAATTCATTTAAAAAAATTAATTCATTAAAAATTAGTGTATTTTTTAAATTTATTATTTACATCATGTAGAATAAATTGTCCAGTGTTTACATTCCAGATGACAGATTACCTTTTTCATATTATTACATGTAACTACCAGAAAAAAACAGATAAAATGTAAAGTGATGTAATATTGTTGAAAGTGGTCATAGAGAGAGATCATCATGACCTACATTTTGAAAGTGTGCTACAAAGATAGCAATATCTTATATATGATTTTGTGTGACTACCAGTAGTTAAATAGCTAGCAAATAAATTCAGAGACAAACAATGCCACAAGATTTCAAAAAAAAAAAAAAAAAAAAATTGCAGTGAAAGTAAAGAAAAGATTAATTGTAATAAAGAAATGCAAATATATAATAAAATGCAATTGGAGCTACATGAAATAAAAATCTGCAATACATTTAATATTATAAGGAGACCATTGACTCAATGGAACTTCCATAATAGTAATGCTACTTATATTATACCAAAATAAACAAAATTCTCAGTGTATTGCAATTTGAAAATTATAAATTCTATATATAATGTATTTTTAATGTTTTATTTACAGCTGCAGATAAATAATAAAATTGTGTCACTGGAAGATCTTCCGCAAAAACTAGGTATAATGGAAGTATTGGGATTTCCAGGACCAGCTATAGTTGTAATAATCCCAGACATTGGAGTGCAGATTCGCTATTATGGAATGAATGCAGGGTTTGCAATCCAGGTTCCCTCTCGAAAATTTGCCAACACAACATCCGGCTTGTGCGGTACGTACATTTAAAAATAAATAAATTTTATTTACTGCTAATGTATGAAACAAATTAAATGGACTAATTCAAACTAATTTGCATCAAATAACTAAATTATCAAATTTAGTTATTTATTTAATTTATTTATTAAATTATTTTAGTTAAATTATCAAATTTTGAGCATGCTCAATGCTGATGGGATTCTTCCTCTTGCTCAGAATAATTGCCTGAGAGGGCATAAATTCAAATTGAGGAAAGATGGTTGTAGGATAGATGTGCAGAAGCTTGCCTTTAGCCAGCGGGTGGGTGATCTGGAACAAACTTCCGTCTTATCGTTGTAGAAGTTGATAGCTTAAATAGATTCAAGGCAGAACTTGACAAAAATTTGGAGTGAGTGGATGGGTGAAATAAGGGATTTTTTTTATTTTTGGCTGATGCTATATAAGCTTGCTTTCTTGTATCATGTGCCTTTGCTAATGCTAACTTTATCAAATTATTATCAGTGGGTAAAATTCTTGCTCATACTATTTGATGGTATAATCAAACTATATTATAACATCAGATAATAACAGCAAGAATTTTATTTACTCATTGCAGGTAATATTAGTATCAGCTATATAGTGCAAGGAAGCCACAGGCTTTTGTTTGACTGGCTAAAAAAAAGCAGATAAGAAATTAAAAATTATACGCTTGTCTCTTCACATAGGCAACTATCCAGTTGACCTTTGAATTTCTTCAAACTGTCAGCCTCAACCACCTACAAAGGCGACTTGTTCCAAAAATCAATGATTTTCTGGCTAAAAGAAAACTTCCTACAATCCAGACTAAGTCTCTTTCCTTGTAATTTGGATTTATGACCCTTAGTTCCGAAATCCTTTATAACAGTGAAAATTCCACCTTCATTCATTTTACTAACCCCTCTCAGAGCCTTATAAACCTCAATCAGGTCCCTTCTGAGAAGCTTGGTTGCAAACTCTGTAGCCCACATAATTGAAGTCATTCCTCGTATGGTTTTGCCTATCTCGCCATGTGAATTTCCCATCTTTAGACTCTTTCAAAAAGCTCAATGTCTTTTTTCAGATGAGGTTACCATATTTGGACACAATATTCCAAATGTGGTCTTAGGAAATTCTTGCTGTTACTATCTGATGAACAATGCTTCCACCATAATATCTGAAAACTCATATATTCTGTTACTATTTACAAATTATTAGCAGGTAAGAGATAAACCAACATGTCTATAGGGTGTAACAATATTTTGTGATTCATGCAATTGATAAATAAAAATGTGAGTTCCCTGAGGGTGCAAGTGTTTATTCATTAAACAGTCTAAAAATCTCATTAAAAAAATGACAGCATCATTCAGAAAGGAAATAGCATTACATCCTCATTATTACATAATAGTAAAGATGTGAAATGTAGCCACTAGAATATTATTATGCCATATTTGATTGCTACAGATGGCAATAATCCACAGAATGATGGACCGCAGGGTTCACTATACAATTTAAGCTGGCATTTCAGGAATTTTACTGATACCTGTCATCCTGCAGATTATTATATCCCCGATTTACTAAGGGGATCAAAGAGAGAGAGACATGAGTAATTACAGATCTGTTCATGTAACTTCTGTTCCAGGGAAAATAATGGAGTAATTGGTTAAAGAAATAATGCAGAACCATCTGGACAGGAATGGAGTTATATTGGAGTCACAGCATGGATTTGTTAAGGGGCAGTTTTGTCTGACCAATCTGATTGGATATTATGATGCAGTAACAAAGGAACTGGATACAAAGAATAATTTTGACATCATATACTTAGATTTTAGGAAAGCTTTTGATACCGTTGCACATAAAAGATTGTTGTATAAATTGGAGCAGATGCATTAAGGACAAGTTACTGCCATAGTAAAGGGATAATTAAGTGGGAAAAGACAGAGTTGTTGTTAATGGGCAATACTCTTTGTGGACAAATGTTATTAGTGAGATTTCTCCAGTTCAATGCTTGGCCCATTGTTTTTATTTCTGTATTTATTAATGATATTGATGAAAGTATGTCAGGCTCATAGTCTAAGTTTGCAAATGATACAAAGGTTGGCTGGCTGGATAGTTAATCTCAGTAATCAGAGTACAGTAGTGCAACAAGATCTAGACAAATTAGGCAGATGGGTTTGAGAAGAGTGGCAATTGAAGTTTAATATTGACATATTCAAGGTACTTCATAGGGGATGTAGCAATCTCAGATTAATGTACCACCTGTGTGGTGCCACACTCAGGGCAGTAGAGAATCAAAAAAGACCTGGGGGTAATTGTACAGTCAGGTATGAAGTTCACTGAGCAATGCAGATAGACTTCTAGGACATCTCGTGGGGATTTGTCAATGATATACAGGAATTTTTCCAGCTGGGATAGGGAAGTGATTATCCCTTTGTATAAGGCAATGGTTAGGGCACATCTTGAATGCTGCATACAGGTTTGGAAGCATAAATTTAGGAAAGTGATGGCTGTGTTGGAACAGGTTCAGAGAAGAACAAATTGGCAAGGGTTGCAAAGGAGTGCTCTTACCTGGAAAGGCTCCATTTCTGCAAAGTATCTGTAGGCTAGGTGTATGTGAGAAGATCTGATTGAGGTGTTTAAAGCTTTGACTGGATTGAGTCAGATTAAGTCAGATATCTGATGGAATCATTCCTCATGCTGAGACTACACACATGATGTGCCATAAATTCAAATTGAGGAATGATGGTTGCAAACTGTTAGAGGTGATGAATAGGCGAAATGGGAAATTTTTTTTTTTTTTTTGGCGGATGCTCTATAATAAGCTTGCTGCTACTTTTACTACTATTATTAATAATAATAATTAGCAGTAGCATTAGTAGAAGCATATGATGTAAGAAAGCAAGCTTATACAGCATCAGCCAAAAAAAATAATATTAAAAAAATAAAAAAATCCTTCCCATTCATCCACCCATTCACTCCAAAAGTTTGTCTAGTTCTGCCTTGAATTTATTTTTCAAAAATAATGACAGATGGACATTTGTTCCAGCAATTAACCGTCCTCTGGCTAAAGGCAAATTTCCGCATATCTATTCTACAACTGTCTTTCCTCCATTTGAATTTATGCCCCCTCAGGTGCATAATCTGAGCAAGAGGAAGAATCGCACAAGTATTGAGCTTGCTCAAACCATCCAAGGCCTTACACACCTCAAACAGATCACCTTGCAGGTGCCTAGTCTGCAGATGCTGCAATCTGCAGAAATTAAACCTTTCTTGGGAAGAACAAACTGAGATCTACTGTAATCACCTCTATGAAAGCAAAACCCTTCCTTTTAGACCAATGGAAGTTTCATTAGCATTAACAAAGGAACATGATGCAAGAAAGCAAGCTTATATAGCATCAGCAAAAAAAAAAAAAAAATCCTTATTTCACCAATCCACACACTCCAAATGTTTGTCACGTTCTGCCTTGAATCTATTTAAACTATCAGCTTCTACAACGACAGATGGAAGTTTGTTCCAGCAATCAACCACCCGCCCACTGGCTAAAGGCAAACTTCATCACATCCATTCTATACCTGTCTTTCCTCGATTTGAATCTATGCCTCCTCAGGTTCTTAATCTGAGCAAGAGGAAGAATCCCATCAGCATTCAGCTTGCTCAACCCATTCAAGGCCTTATACACCCCAGTCAGATCACATCGCAGGTGCCTACTCTCCAGGCACTGCAATTTGCAGAACTTAAGCCTTTATGGGGGATTTTAATTTCCCAGATATTGACTGGAATTTGTGGGTTGGTCACTCACACACTAGGAAGGCTTTCGTGGATTTATTGAATGACTGTTTTCTACATCAGCATGTTCGGGAGGCAACTAGAGGAAGTAATACTCTTGATGTGATTATCAGTAGTGATTCTTCATGCAGTAAGAATCTGCAGATAGAGGAACCACTAGGTGGCAGTGATCACAGTGTGCTGAAGTGGGATTTACTCAAAGAGGTAACTACCATCAGCGGTAAAGGGAAGGGTTATTGCTTTCGTAAAGGCGACTATGATGGTCTGAGACAGTATTTAAATTCTATACAGTGGGACCAACTGACGATGTTACCAACAGCAAATTCAAATGAGAACTTGCTGTTGGTAACATCATCAGAACTTATCTTGGAAGCTACTAGGTTTTACATACCAACTAAGAAATATTATTCAAGGTTTAGGCCTAAATGGATTTCAGATGAACTAATGAGACATATGGCAGAGAAGAAAAATGCATGGGATACATAGAAATTAACACATGACACACAGACGGTTATGATAGATATAAGTTGATCTGTAACCAAGTTACAAGCCGACCGGGTTAGCCGAGTGGGTAAAGTACCTGCCCGGCAACCCAAAGGTCGCGGGTTCGATTCCCGCCTCGGGCTTGGATCAAAGTACTGCAAAAACCTTGGGAGGTGCAATATGGCCACAGAAGCCGATGCGCCAACAACTACCAATAAAAGAGAGAGAACCAAGTTACAAAGGAGGTTAGGCAGGCGAAGGCAGATTACGAGAAACCTTTGGCAAGGGATGCAAAGAAAAACAGCAAAGAGTTCTTTACTTATGTAAACTCTAGAAGGAAGGGGATGAATCAGATTGGTCCACTTGATATCAAGGGTTGAACTGTTGATGATCCTGCTCAGGTAGCTAACAAACTAAATGAATATTTTGCATCGACATTCACACCTGAGGAGTTATTCAGCGAGGGGAATGCCAAAGGTGTTTTCAACTCTGGCAGTTAGCTAGATAATCTTGTAATAACTGAGAGTAAAGTGGAGGAGAAAATGTTGAAGATAAACACAAGAAAGGCTCCTGGGGTGGATGGGATCTATCCAGTTATATTAAAGGATGCAGCAAAGGAAGTAAGCAAATCCTTAGCCATAATTATGAGAGCTTCCTTGGACTCAGGGGAGGTACCCATAGACTGGAAATGTGCAAATGTGACCCCAATTCACAAAGGAGGATCAAAGGTTGACACAAGTAATTATAGACCTGTGAGTTTTACTTCTGTTCCAGGAAAATTAATGGAGGCACTGGTTAAAGAAGCACGTCAGGATCATCTAGACAAGACTTCAGTTATAGCTCGGACACAGCACGGTTTTGTTAAGGGGAAGTCTTGCCTGACCAATTTGATTGGATACTGTGATGCAGTCACAAAAGAACTGGATGCAGGGAATAACTTTGATATTATATACTTGGATCTTAGAAAAGCTTTTGATACTATTGCACATGGAAGACTGCTGCACAAATTGGAGCAGTATGGCATTGGAGGCAAATTACTGCTAGGGATAAAGGGGTGGTTGAGGGGGAGAAGACAGAGAGTGGTAATCAATGGACACTGCTCATCGTGGACTAATGTTATTAGTGGAGTCCCTCAGGGTTCAGTGTTGGGTCCATTGTTGTTTTCTGTATTTAAAAATAATATTGATGATGGTATATCAAGCTTAATGTCCAAGTTTGCAGACGATACAAAGGTTGGCAGGGTTGTTAAGGACACTACTGACACTATGCTGCTGCAACAGGATCTGGAAAGGTTGAGCAGATGGGCTGAGAGGTGGCAAATGAAGTTTAACATTGACAAATTTAAAGTACTACATATGGGAAACAGCAACCCCAGAGCAATGTATCAACTCTGTGGTACTACACTGACAGTGGTTTTTTTTTTTTTTTTTTTTGATTTGATAGTTGTTGGCGCATCGGCTTCTGTGGCCATATTGCACCTCCCAAGGTTTTTGCAGTACTTTGATCCAAGCCCGAGGCGGGAATCGAACCCGCGACCTTTGGGTTGCCGGGCAGGTACTTTACCCACTCGGCTAGCCCGGTCGGCACTGACAGTGGTAGAGAATGAAAAGGACCTGGGGGTAATTGTACAGGCAGATATGAAATTTTCTGAGCAGTGCAGAAGGGCTGCAAGAGTAGCTCATGGTGTCTTATCAATGATATACAGGAATTTTTCTAGCAGGGATAAGGAGGTGATTATTCCCTTGTATAAGGCAATGGTCAGGCCACACCTTCAGTACTGTATACAGGTCTGGATGCCTCATTTCAAGAAGGATGTAGAGCTGCTGGAACGAGTACAGAGAAGGGCAATAAGATTAGTGAATGGAAAAAAGGGTTGCTCTTAAGAAGAAATTCTTAAGTTTTGCAAATTAGTGTCTGGAGACTAGGCACCGGCGAGGTGATCTGATAGAGGTGTATAAAGCCTTGAATGGTTTGAGCATGCTCAATGCCAATAGGATTCTGCCTCTTACTCAGAATAATCACCTGAGAGGGCATAAATTCAAATTGAGGAAAGACAGATGTTGGATAGATGTGTGGAAATTTGCCTTTAGCCAGTGGGAATTTTGTTGGTGGAACAGACTTCCATCCCGTGTTGTGGAAGTTGATAGCCTAAATAAATTAAGGCTCAGCTGGGCAGGTATTTCGAACGAATGGAGGGGTGAAGTGGAAGTTTTTTTTTTTTTTGGCTGATGCTGCATAAGCTTGCATTCTTGCATCATATGCCTCTACTAATGCTAATAATGCTTTCTTGGTAAGAGCACCCCTTTCTTCCCTTCACCAATCTTGTTGACCTTCTTTGTACTCATTCTAGCAACTCTACATATTTCCTAAAATGAGGCCTCCAGATCTGTACCCAATAATCTAGGTGTGGCCTGGCCATTGCCTTGTACAACAGGATAATTACTCCCTGTCCCTGTTAGCAAAATTCCTATATATCATTTACAAGACTCTGTGACCTGCCCTGGCAGCTCATCTGAACTGCTCAGCAAACTTCATATTCGACTGCACAATTACCACCAGGTCTTTTTCACTTATCACTTCACTGAGTGTAATACCATACAGTTGATATGTTTCTCTTTGGTTATTTCTAACCATCTTCAGTATTTTGCATTTGTCAAGGTTAAACTTCAGTTGCCGCTTCTCAGCCCATTTGCCCAACGTATCAAGATCCAGTTGGAGTAGCATACTATCTTTACTGTCGTTAACAACCCTGCCAAATTTGTATCATCTGCAAACCTGCGCATTAATCCTGATATACCTTCATCAATAACATTGATAAATATACAAAACAACAATGGACCCAATATTGAACCCTGGGAACTCCACTAATAACATTACTCCATGAAGAGCAGTGTCCATTGATTACCACTCTCTGTCTTCTCCCACTCAACCATTCTTTTATCCATTGTAGCAACTTGTGTGTAATGCCATACCTCTCTTTTTACTTGATTACAGACAAGCTTATATCTGCCATAGGCTTCTATGTCACCTGATAATTTATATGCATCCCATACATTTTTCTTCCCTGCCACAAGCCTCATTAATTCATCTGACATCCATTTAGGCCTGAACCCTGAACAGTATTTCTTAGTTGGAATGAATAGCCTAGTAGCCTCCAAGATTATGTCCCTGAAGGCTTCCCATTTAGAATTCAATGTTGGTAACATCATCAGTTGATCCCACTGTACAGAATTTAAAAACTATCTGAGACTCCAGTAGTCCCTTTACATAAGCAAAAGTACTTCCCTTTAGCGTACATGGTTGTTACATCTTTAAGTAATTCCCATATCAGTATATTGTGATCACTGTCACCCAGTGGTTCCTTTATCTGCAAATTCTTAGTGCATGAATAATCACTGCTGATAATCAGATCAAGATTATTACTCCCTCTGGTTGCCCCTCGAGCATGCTGCTGTAGAAAACAGTCATCCAATAAATTCAAAAAAAAGTCTTGCTATTGTGCAAGTGACCAATCCACAAGTTCCAGTCAATATCTGGAAAATTCAAATCCCCCATTATAAGACATTCTGATTTACTGGCCCACTATTTCTCTGCAGAATTGCTCATTATACTCATCAAAGTCGTTAGGCCTATAACACACACCCACTCTCATTTTTCCTTTCCCAGTGCTTATGTCACACCAAACAGACTCAGCATTGCATTGTTCACCAACATAAGTTGGATGCACTTCTTTAGATTTTATGTGTTTCTTAACTAACAGCATAACCTCTCCTCCCTTCCTGCCCTGTCTATCCTTTCTGTACACATTGTTCTCCCCAAATTCTAATTCTGCACTGCTGATATCTGTATAACACCACATCTCTGATATCCCGACAATATCTGCCTTTGATGTCTTGACTAGCACTTCAAGCTCATCAAATTTGTTAACTATACTCCTAGCATTGGTGTACATGCAAGTATACATGCACCTGTTTTTACTCTTAGTTACCCTAATACAGCCCATGTATTTACTTGTTCCACTATGACTCCCAGCAGTCCTGGAAATCTCCATTGCCTTGCTTTCCATGCTGCTGTTCATTCTAATAGAAGCAGTTTAAGAATCAGTTTTGCCTCTGTCTACAGCCACTGTCAACCTTTTAGTCTGTGGATCCTCCCCAAGCTAGCAGTTTTCCGACCCACCTAACACTGCCTCGATAGCGTCAGCAAATATTCTTGCACACTTTCTATTTAAGTGTACCCCATCCCTATAGAAGCAGTCTCTCCTGTGAACAAACACAGACCAGGCTGTAAAAATTCTACCCCTTAAATTGATTTGATTTTATTTACTTCCAATGCCATTTCCACCAAATCTTCTTTACCAGCCTCTTTTTTCAGCAGTAATTATCCTCAAAACCTTCCCTTCCTGCCTACTTAGCAAATTCTACCATTGCATCGATTCCACTTTCTGCAGGTTCAACCATATTTCCTGAATGAATTGACTCTGGCCATACATTTTTCCAACATGCACGTGTTGACGGCTTTATTTCTTTGAGTGATAAAACTATGATTCCAATATAGTCCACAATTGAGAAATTTTTCCATGCCTCCATTAATTCAATAGATTTGGAATCAATTTTTTCCAAAATCTATTGTAACGATTTTCTGAGGTAATGAATTTTACATAATAATGCCTTGATCTAATGGCTGAATTAAAGAAGTTGTATTAGGTGGTAGGAACATTACTTCAACAATTTGGATGATTTAAATCTTTTGGATGGCCTGCCGCATTATCTAATAGTAATAAAATTTTAAAATTTAGATTTTTTCTGCTTTAAATAGTTTTGCACAGCTGGCACAAAACAATTTAGAAACCATTCTTTAAATAAACTGGCAGTTTCCCAAATTATGCATAAGTTCCTTAGGCATAATTTAGGGCTGAATTTAATTCACAACGAAAGAAATTATCCCAATACAGTTCTTAAGAACAAAGTGTAGTAATACATATTTGAAGTAAATTTTTTATGGTCTCAAACAAGCACAAGTTCAATAGCACAAAATCTAACATGGGGATTTCCTAATCATTTTATTTTTTTTTGCATAACGACTAGCAAGTCAACAGCGGGGATTCACAAAAAAGAATGGGAATGTTGAAAAATTACATCCAGCATAATTGCAGGGTTTTCTCCGCACAAAAGCTCAAAATACCATGTTATGCGAGGTTTGCCACAATTCTCTGACCATGTTAGAGCGAAACCATGTTATATAAGTACCGTGTTGTGCAAGGATTGCTGTTAGAGTGAAACCGTGTTGTAGAAGTACCATGTTATACGGGAGTTGCCTCTATTAGAATTGACAAATGATGCAAGCTAGGAAGTTTATACAGTATCAGCAAAAAAAAAAAAAAAAATCCCACATCACCTGTCCATCTCCTCTAATAATTTGTCTAATTCTTCCTTAATTTTATCCTAACTACTCATTTCCACACATATCCTGCAACCATCCTTCCTCGATTCTCCTCCATGCATGCAAATACCAGAGCTAAAATTGTGGTCTAAAACTCTAAGTCTGTATAACTGCAATAAAACTAACAAGCATTTGCTAATTCTTGTGCATCCAATTCCAGAAACTGCAAAACTGATTAATTAATTTGAAAATGTCATTGAGCACATAAGAGTCTAGCAACACCTCGTATACAATGTAAATTGTCATTAAATATTGCATTAATCATCTATATTTGTTGAGTCTTGTTTATCCCTTTTTACTGATTTCTATTTGGTGTCTAGATATAGATTATAATTCATAAATTAAAGAAAAATTACATGAACTATGTTGCATATAATCTTATTATTAATTTTACTGTTCTGTAATAATGGTTAATGATAATAAACAGTCTGCTTTTACATGACAAGGATGAATTTTGTGAACATTCCTTATGCTAAGTGATAATGAGAATGATGATTATAATGAGAATGAGAATTATATGATTTTTCTGCACAATTATAATTTCAGTGTCAATGGTTTTATATAATAAGGGATATTGGCCAGTAATTGATTCGGCTATCCTCTTCATAATTAGCAAAATATAAAATAATGCTTTTTAATATTTTAAAAGTGTGTAAGTACTTATTTGCATGGTTTCTTTGAACAGGAAACTGCAATGGAATTGAGGATGATGAATTGATAAATGACAAGGGAGAAAAGATAGATATCAGTGATTTTGTGTGCAGCTTTCAAGATGAAGGAAATCACCAAGAATGCATTTCATCATTTGATAAATTGGTTAGTTTTCTGGCTTATTTTTCCAGTTTTTCCTTCTTTCTGTTCTGACTCAGTTTAAAACTGCCTTAAGGCATTTATTAAATTAAGTACTAAAGTTATGGGCTGGTGATGGAAATATGTAGATCAGAATGCAATACTCTTGGTTCTGGCAATCAAAAAATAAATAAATAAATAAAATTATAAGTGATTGGCACTAATTGATATTGCTATACCCCTATTTCCAACATCATACTTCTGCCATAGGTTATATTCTGTGTATTCTGTGTATCTTGTAAACTCCTCTGACCATTTGGTCGTCCTGGAGTATAAGCAGAAAATTTATTTATTTATTTATATTGAGCTTATAGATAATTTGCACATACAATTTATACTTCTCATAAGGCTTTTTTTTTTTTTTTTTTTTTTTTTGTTAGCAAAATACAACAATCAAGTTGCAATTCTGACTATAGAACATAATTTGTGGAGCGTAGAGTAATTCTGAAACATACATGGAGTGGTGGTCAATTTATTAGACACACCAACCTAATAGCTTGTTGCATCTCCTGTGGTTCTCAGAATAGCTCAAGTCATCAGAGCATGAACTCCACAAGATGCTGAAAGCAGTTTGCAAGAATTCTGAGCCCATACAGACTCAATTGTTTCTTGCAATTATCTCTGATTGGATGGCAGTGGATCCCTGCCATAAATGGCACATTATAGCCATAGCAGCTTATATACCATCAAACCCCCATAACAACAACAACAACCCTGTTCTGTCAGTGGATAACCCAATCTGTGGAATGAGCTATCCACTGACAGAGCAGACCAATAAAGTAGGGTAAAGGGAACCATTCCTGAACAATCCATCCTTGTGACATGGTGCATTATCCTGCTGGAAGTAACCATTAGATGGATAAATTGTAGCATGAAGGGGATGCACTTGGTCAACAATGTTCAAGTGGGCTGTCCAATGCTTTAACCAAATTTAACTG
Organism: Mastigoproctus giganteus; assembly: GCF_048544385.1. Classification (NCBI taxonomy): domain Eukaryota; kingdom Metazoa; phylum Arthropoda; class Arachnida; order Uropygi; family Thelyphonidae; genus Mastigoproctus; species Mastigoproctus giganteus. Next base: position 261,277,954 of record NC_143576.1, on the reverse strand, counting down.
AGAGAAACGTATATGGTGAAAAGTCATTTGAAAGGTGCAATATGGCTGCAGTGTCTAATGCGCTGAAACCCACAACTGATATCTGATGATCCAGACTTTCCAAAACTCTACTGTTGATTTTGCAGCCAATTACTCTTCCCGATGCAACCACAGTCAAGCAGTAGTATTAACCTTAATACTAGGTTACCGTTATCTCTAGTATTAACCAGAGATAACAAAATTATTCGTGTCACAGCAGACCTCAAGAAATGCGGCTACCCTCAGAGGGTGTTGGACAGAATTATTACAGTACGGTGGACTCAGTACGGAGTCCACCCGTACTGAGCCATTTGCCCCTGTGAGCACTGCATACATCCCCCACTATCCGGGCCTTTCAGACCACATTGCACAAATAATTCGGGGGTGCCAGATACGCTGTGTGCAACTCCCGGGACAGAGGTTGTACACAGTGATATCTTGTGCCAAAGTCCCCATAACGAAAGAAACCAACAGTGGGGTGGTATACGAAATTAAATGCCTGGATTGTGGGGTGTGTTATGTAGGTGAGACAGTGCGACGACTGAAAGACTGTCTGGGGGAGCATATGAATGCAATAAAGTCTGCAAACTATGGGAAGTCTGCCATGGCAGAACACTTCTGGGAGAAGCAACATCAAATTTCCCCGGAGGATGCTGTCATCACGGATCATGCACAGGGGTTCTGGGACTGTAAATGGCTTGAGAGTTTACATACTGGGGCAACTAGCAATTCCATTAATAGAGACAAGGGTGTACGCTTACATCCCCTCTTTGAAACCGTTGTTCTTGGGCGAGATGAACGGTTTCAGCTGGCGCGCTCCCGAGCCATTTCCGGTTCCAGTGCATAAATGGGAAATTCCAGCTATATTCCCAAGGAACCATGTGACGAGTGCCATGGATCTGCTATTTAAGGATGTGCCACACAGCAGAAATATTCTGTTGAGAAAGGAGACCGCTGTCTCCGAAAGCTACAGTTGTTACGGTATTTTATTAACTGTTTTTATCGCTTTTATCATCATATTTTATTTTATATATATATTTTTATTTTATTGTAAATTAAATCACATCAGTTTTAGACTACTATATATTTTATTTTATTTCATTTCATTTCATTTTATACGCTTGTATTTTATTTTATTTTATTGTAAATAAAGTGCTTTAGTTGCAGGATTGAAATTTGTTTATTTGAATACCGGCTGGTATAAAGTCTAATTGTTCAATAAGAATTCCAGCCACTTTCAAATGTAACCCTAACTTTTGACTTTTTTTTAATAATGAATTGTAGTTTTTAAGCAAATGGGCAGATCTCGTACTCTTAATGTCATCAGTGCCAATATGTACAAAAATATCACCTTTTGTGTCCTTAAAAGATGATATCTACTCTACAGTGAATAATATCTGCTCTCAAATGGTATACAGGAATTTTTCCATCAGGAATAAGGAAGTGAGTATCTGTTTGTATGAAGTAGTGGTCAGGCCACATCTTAAGTACTGCAAACAGATGTTAAAGCCTCATTTTTGGAAGGATGTGGAGATCTTATTGAGCTGTTTAAGACTGAATCTATTTAGTAAGCTAAGTGATAATGGTACCCTTACTCTTGCTCAGACAATACGCATGAGAGAGCATAAGTTTAAAATGAAGGACTGTTGAAGGATAGATGTGTTAAAATTTGCTTCAGCAGGTGGGTAGTCAATAGTTGGAAGAAACTTCCATGTGGCTTTGTGGAAATGGGTAGTTTGAATATGTATAAAGGAAAACTAAACAAATGATTCGAGGGGTGATGTACAGGCGATGTGGAAAGGATTTTTTTTTTGGTCAATGCTATATAAACCTGCTTGCATCATTTGTTCTAATTATGCATGAAATCATCAACCATCATTTTAAGGTCAAATACGTCAGAAAAAGGAAAATTTCCTGCCAGAATGAATAAACTTCTTTCAAATGCATCCACCCACAGGATTGTTCTTGTGATTGCAGCTTGGAATCAACGTATTAAACAATGGTAATTTTTAAATGCCATAATTATTGTTTAGTATGGTAATTTAACAATGTCAGTTTTGTTAGCTGTAGCTTAATATGGCTTATTCTTTTTTTTTTTTTTTTTTTTAATTTTATAGCCTGCAGTGAATCATTCTGTTTCAGCTTGTGAAAGTTTGTATAGTGAAATTTTCAGTGGATGTCATCCATTGGTGGATCCTTCAGTATTTGTTAAAGCTTGTAGCTTTGACGCTGTTCACAGTAAAGATGAGCAAGGTTCTCTCTGTAAAAGTTTTATGGAATATGCACGTCAATGTTGCCAGGCGGGGGAAAACATCATTGACTGGATGGATAAATTTGGTTGTAGTAAGTATCTGTATTAAAAATTTTGTAAAAGAAGTAACTTCATCATGAATTCAGTTTTTTTATTTTCATTATCAAATAGTTTAATATCAGGTAGTTTGATTATATCTATATTTGTATGTTCATTTCTTCTGAGATAGAAAATATAATTTTGAAATTTTCTCCCGATAGCAGCAAATATTTATTGCTTCTAATATTAGAAATAACCAAAGCAGTAACTGCTGCTTAAACTTCTTAAGTAATGCACATTACTTGTTTTAGGTATGAATATTAGCAAAAATTCTTGTTTTAGGTATGAATTGCCCAGAAGGCTTAGAATTTCATCAGTGCCATGATGCATGCCCACAAACATGTCAGAATAAAAAATCTCCTCTGGAAGAAGATTGTCATCAGTGGAAGATCGATGGTTGCTTTTGTCCTGAAGATAAGGTTTTGAAAAATGGTTCATGTGTGGAACCTATAATGTGTGGTAAGGCCTGCATGTTTAAATTCTATATGTACAATAATGTCTTTACAAATTAAAATATATATTATGATAATTTAACTATAATTTATGTAAATAATTATTTCATAATAGTTATTGTATATGAAATTTCTATCATGCATCTCTTGCTCTGTTATTTGCACATCCTTATGGTTGATATGCTCCTTTAATTAACCTGATAACCAGCAGTTATAGGCAGTAGCACACCCAGAATTTTTTCTTTATTTGGTGGGGAGAAGAGTTTAGTATCACCAAGCTAATGTTGTGATAGGAAAATTAGTTTTGTGTTTTTTTTTTGTTTTTTTTTGCATTTTGATCATGTCTTTCATGATGTCTGAAGACTGATAGCCCACTCCTCAAAGTTGAGTTGTGAAGTTCAAATTACAAAATAGTTATCATTAAATGTCTCCTTGGGCTGGCTGTGGCCCAGTGGTTAGTTTGCATGACCACAAGTTAAGAGGTTCTGTGTTCAAATCCATATACTACCACAAAAATTGTATGGCCCATCATGAACTGTAGCACCAAAAAAAATTCTGGCTTCCCTTAATTCAGCTAAGTATGCACACAATCACAATGAATATCTAAACTATTCTAACCCTGGCCATATGGAGAATAAATTGAAATTTATTTATATTTTAGTATTCATGCTCCCAATGGGAGTTTAGAAATAATAACATTAACATTCTAGCAATGAAGAGTCAATTGGAGCAGTGTGGCATTAAGGGAAAGTTGCTGGGTTGAGCAACGAATATTTTTACATATTAAGGATTTTATCATTTCCAAGGGTGAGGTCATGGTTTCCTTTGATGTGTTTTCCCTGTTCACTTCTGTCCCTGTACAGCAGGCTGTCGCTTGTGCAAAAAATAAAACAAAAAAAAAAAATAAAAAGGTTGCTGTACATTATTGGGTCGAGCAACATAACCTTGATCACTGACAGGACATTGAAAACGTCAACTATTCACTTGACTACCTCCAGCACTCATGGCTTGAAGCACTGCACATAGTCAGCTGTAACAGTACCATGAATCACAATGGGGGAGTGCACACGCACCTCATTATGGGGTCTGCCATATTGCAGTGTGATGAGTACTACCATTCTTTATACATGTGTAATACTACATTACCGGCACAAGAGTTGTGATTTATGATCATGCCCAGTCTGCTTCTGTTATTTTACCCAATGTATATATATATACTCGATACACCACTCACCGACTGCTGATGAAGGGACACCTCGCCCCGAAAGCCACTCTATTTTATTGCTCATATATTTTTTATATAGTATAAATATATAAAACTTATATATTTTACTCTTTTATGTATTTTATTGCTTTTAATGCTTTTTATTTTATATCTGTTTTAGTATTTTATTTATGTATATATATTTTATTTATTTTAATAAAGTTTTAACTTAAACCAGTTTGTCGGTCATTACTAGGAAGTATAGAGTGCACAAAAGGTGATATAGTTGTACACGTTGGCACTAATGACACTAAGAGTAGGAGACCAGCGGAATTACTTAACAAGTACAGGTCACTGTTGAAAAAAAGCCGTGAAGTAGGGTTAAATTTGAAAGTGTCTGCAATTCTGCCCAGACACGATAGGAGGGAGTATATGATGAGAGCCTTGTCGATCAATTCGGCCCTGGAAAGATTGTGCAAGGCTCAAGGGGTAGAATTTTTTTCAGCCTGGAATGTACTTGTTAACAGGAGAGATTGCTTCTACAGGGATGGGATACACTTAAATAGAAAGGGTGCAAGAATATTTGCTGATGCTATTGAGGCAGTGTTAGGTGGGTCGGAAAACTGCTAGCTTGGGGGGAGACAAAGACTAATGGATTAACAGTAGCCACTGGCAGAGGTGAAAGAGATTCTTGCACTGCTTCTATTGGAATGAGCAGAAGCCTGAAAAACAAGATGCAGGATATTTTAGAGACTGCTGGAAGTCATTGTGATACACGTAAACACATGGGTTGTGTTAGGGTAGCTAAGAATAGAAACAAGTGCAGGTATACTTGCGTGTACACCAATGCTAGGAGTTTAGTAAATAAATTTGATGAATTTGAGGTATTGCTCAAAACATCAAAGGCAGATATTGTTGGGATATCAGAGACGTGGTGTCACACAGATATAAGGAATGCAGAACTGGAATTTGGGGAGTACAAAGTGTATAGAAAGGATAGACAGGACAGGAGGGGAGGAGGGGTTATGCTATTAGTTAAAAAACACATAAAATCCAAGGAAGTGAAGCCAGTCGACATTGATGGACAGGGCAGTGTCGAGTCAGTTTGGTGTGACATAAACATAGGTAAATCAAAATTGAGAGTAGGAGTGTGCTATAGGCCTAATGACTCTGATGAGTATAATAAGATACTGTACAGGGAAATAGAATGGGCCAGTAAATCAGAGAGTCTTATAATGGGGGATTTTAATTTCCCAGATATTGACTGGAATTTGTGGGTTGGTCACTCACACACTAGCAGGGCTTTTGTGGATTTATTGGATGATTGTTTTCTACACCAGCATGTTCGGGAGGCAACTAGAGGGAGTAATACTCTTGATGTGATTATCAGTAGTGATTCTTCATGCATTAGGAATCTGCAGATAAAGGAACCACTGGGTGGCAGTGATCACAGTGTACTGAAGTGGGATTTACTCAAGGAGGTAACTACCATCAGAGGCAAAGGGAGGGGTTTTTGCTTTCGTAAAGGCGACTATGATGGTCTGAGACAGTATTTAAATTCTATACAGTGGGACCAACTGATGATGTTACCAACAGCAAATTCAAAATGGGAAGCATTCAAGGAACTAATCTTGGAAGCTACCAGGCTTTACATACCAACCAAGAAATATTGTTCAAGGTTCAGGCCTAAATGGTTGTCAGATGAACTAATGAGACATATGGCAGAGAAGAAAAATGCATGGGATACATACAAATTAATGGGTGACATGGAAGCCTATGATAGATATAAGTTGGTCTGTAACCAAGTCACAAAGGAGATTAGGCAGGCAAAGGCAGACTACGAAAAATCCTTGGCAAAGGATGCAAAGAAAAACAGAAAAGAGTTCTTTACCTATTTAAACTCAAGAAGGAAAGGGATGAATCAGATTGGTCCACTGGATGTTGATGGTTCAACAGTTGAGGATCCTGCTCAGGTGGCTAACAATCTAAATGAGTATTTTGCATCTACATTCACACATGAGGAGTTATTCAGGAAGGGGAATGTCGTAGGTGAAGTAAACATTGGCAGTGAGCTAGATTATTTTCTAATAACTGAGAGGAAAGTGGAGGAGAAATTGCTGAGGATAAACATAAAAAAGGCACCAGGGGAGGATGGGATCTATCCTGTTATATTAAAGGAGGCAGCAAAGGAAGTAAGCAAACCCCTAGCCATAATTATGAGAGCTTCTTTGGACTCAGGGGAGGTACCCATGGACTGAAGATGTGCAAATGTAACCCCAATTCACAAAGGAGGATCAAAGGCTGACACAAGTAATTATAGACCTGTTAGTTTAACTTCGGTTCCAGGAAAATTAATGGAGGCACTGGTTAAAGAAGCACTGCAGGATCATCTGGACAAGAATTCAGTTATAGCTCAAACACAGCATGGTTTTGTTAAGGGCAGGTCTTGTCTGACCAATTTGATTGGATACTATGATGTAGTCACAAAAGAACTGGATGCAGGGAATAACTTTGATATTATATATTTGGATCTTAGAAAGGCTTTTGATACTGTTGCGCATGGAAGACTGCTGCACAAATTGGAGAAGTGTGGCATTGGAGGCAAATTGCTGCTATGGATAAAGGGATGGTTGAGTGGCAGAAGACAGAGAGTGGTAATCAATGGACACTGCTCAACGTGGACTAATGTTATTAGTGGAGTTCCTCAGGGTTCAGTGTTGGGTCCATTGTTGTTTTCAGTATTTATAAATGATATTGATGATGGTGTATCAGGCTTAATGTCCAAGTTTGCAGACGATACCAAGGTTGGCAGGGTTGTTAAGGACACTACTGATACTATGCTACTGCAACAGGATCTGGAAAGGTTGAGCAGATGGGCTGAGAGGTGGCAAATGAAGTTTAACATTGACAAATGTAAAGTACTACATATGGGAAACAGTAACCCCAGATCAACGTATCAACTCTGTGGTACTACGCTGACAGTGGTAGAGAATGAAAAGGACCTGGGGGTAATTGTGCAGGCAGATATGAAGTTCTCTGAGCAGTGCAGACGAGCTGCAAGAGTAGCTCATGGTGTCTTGTCAATGATATACAGGAATTTTTCTAGCAGGGATAAGGATGTGATTATTCCCTTGTATAAGGCATTGGTCAGGCCACACCTTGAGTACTGTATACAGGTCTGGAGGCCTCATTTCAAGAAGGATGTAGAGCTGCTCGAACGAGTACAGAGAAGGGCAACAAGATTAGTGAATGGAACAAAGGGTTGCTCTTACGAAGAAAGGCTTAAGTTTTGCAAATTACAGAGCCTGGAGACTAGGCATCGGCGAGGTGATCTGATAGAGGTGTATAAGGCTTTGAATGGCTTGAGCATGCTCAATGCCGATGGGATTCTTCCTCTTGCTCAGAATAATCACCTGAGAGGGCAAAAATTGAAATTGAGGAAGGACGGATGTCGGATAGATGTGCGGAAATTTGCCTTTAGCCAGCGGGCAGTTGGTTTGTGGAATAGACTCCCATCGCTTGTTGTTGAAGTTGATAGCCTAAATAAATTTAAGGCTCAGCTGGACAGGTATTTCGAACGAACGGAGGGGTGAAATGGGAGTGGGTTTTTTTTTTTTTTTTTTTTTGGCTGATGCTGAATAAGCTTGCTTTCTTGCATCATATGCCTCTACTAATGCTAATGCTAATGATATGCAACCCAAAACTCAAGGCTTTTTTTCTAATGACAAAAGATCCTTTATAGCAAGGAGAGGCTGGGTGAATGTGGCTTCACAGTATGAAATTAATGATATTTCTAATTTTCATAAATGACATCGATTTATTGATAGAGAGTGTGATGGCAATATTTGCAGTTGATACAGAGATTGGAAGAGTGGTTAATGATCAGTACCAAGAAATGCTACTTTGGGATGACTTAGATAGGCTTCGAGAATAGCCAGAAAAGTGGCAGCTGTGTTTTAATGCAGCAGAATGCAAGGTCTTGCATCTAGGGATTAGCAATCATGAAATAACATGTATGCTTGTTTTTTTTTTTTTTTGTTTGTTTTATTCCCTAGCTCTCGGTGGGGTTTGAAAAAATTCAAAACAGTAGAGGAAGAAAGGGATTTGAGAATTATCATACAGTTTGACTCGAGGTTCTCCAAGCAGCGTAGGCAGCTGGCAAGGCAGACCCATGGCATCCTGTTAATGGTATATTAGACATTTGTAAAGATATATGCAATTGTGAGATTACACTTGGAATACTGTGTTCAAGTATGAAGACTGCACCTAAAAAAGACATTTAGCTTCTTGATGGAGTCATGCTTGGTGAGATCAGCAAAAGAACACCCATATCTGAGGAACAATTTTGAATATAGTGGGAAACAGAGTTTGGCACACAAACACCTTAGAGGAGGACCTAACTGAGGTTTATAAGGCTCTGAGAGAAGACAGCAAAATGAATGAAAGTGAAATTTTCACAGTTATGAATGATTCAAGAAAATTCAAATTACAGTAAGTCCCCGACTTACGTAGACCCGAGTAACATAACATCAGACTTACGTAAATTTTTTTCACTCATTTTTTTTTTTTTTAGTACTGTAAAATTTAAAACAGTAAAAAAATAAAAAAATAAAAATAAGCAATCAATAACAACAAATATGGCACACACAAATTGCACAAGTGAGATATGGAGTAACAAGCCTAACAAATAGGAATGAAGAGAAGATTGGGTCAGAAAACTGCTAGCTTGAGGGATACACGAACTAATAGATTAACAGAAATCGCTGACAGCAATTTAGCATTAGCATTAGCATTAGTAGAGGCATATGATGCAAGAAAGCAAGCTTATTCAGCATCAGCCAAAAAAAAAAAAAAAAAACACACCACTCCCATTTCACCCCTCCGTTCGTTCGAAATACCTGTCCAGTTGAGCTTTAAATTTGTTTAGGCTATCAGCGTCAACAACAAGTGATGGAAGTCGGTTCTACCAACCAACCACCCGCTGGCCAAAGGCAAATTTCCGTACATCTATCCGACATCCGTCCTTCCTCAATTTGAATTTATGCTCTCTGAGGTGATTATTCTGAGCAAGATGAAGAATCCCATTGGCATTGAGCATGCTCAAACCATTCAAAGCCTTATACACTTCTATCAGATCACCTCGCCGGTGCCTAGTCTCCAGACTCTGTAATTTGCAAAACTTAAGCCTTTCTTCATAGGAGCAACCCTTTGTTCCATTCACTAATCTTGTTGCCCTTCTCTGTACCTGTTCCAGCAGCTCTACATCCTTCTTGAAATGAGGCCTCCAGACCTGTATACAGTGCTCAAGATGTGGCCTAACCATTGCCTTATACAAGGGAATAATCACCTCTTTATCCCTGCTAGAAAAATTCCTGTATATCATTGACAAGACACCATGAGCTACTCTTCCAGCTCGTCTGCACTGCTCAGAGAACTTCATATCTGCCTGCACAATTACCCCCAGGTCCTTTTCATTCTCCACCACTGTCAGTGTAGTACCGCAGAGTCGATACGTTGCTCTGGGGTTACTGTTTCCCATATGTAGTACTTTACATTTGTCAATGTTAAACTTCATTTGCCACCTCTCAGCCCATCTGTTCAACCTTTCCAGATCCCGTTGCAGCAGCATAGTGTCAGTAGTGTCCTTAACAACCCTGCCAACCTTTGTATCATCTGCAAACTTGGACATTAAACTTGATATCCCATCATCAATATCATTCATAAACACCGAAAACAACAACGGACCCAACACTGAACCCTGAGGAACTCCACTAATAACATTAGTCCACGTTGAGCAGTGTCCATTGATTACCACTCTCTGTCTTCAGCCACTCAACCATCCCCTTATCCATAGCAGCAATTTGCCTCCAATGCCACACTGCTCCAATTTGTGCAGCAGTCTTCCATGTGCAACAGTATCAAAAGCCTTTCGAAGATCCAAATATATAATATCAAAGTTATTCCCTGCATCCAGTTCTTTTGTGACTACATCATAGTATCCAATCAAATTGGTCAGGCAAGACCTGCCCTTAACAAAACCATGCTGCGTCTGAGCTATAACTGAATTCTTGTCTAGATGATCCTGCAGTGCTTCTTTAAGCAGTGCCTCCATTAATTTACCTGGAACAGAAGTTAAACTAACAGGTCTATAATTACTTGTGTCAGCCTTTGATCCTCCTTTGTGAATTGGGGTTACATTTGCACATCTCCAGTCTATGGGTACCTCCCCTGAGTCCAAAGAAGCTCTCATAATTATGGCTAGGGGTTTGCTTACTTCCTTTGCCGCCTCCTTTAATATAACTGGATAGATCCCATCCACCCCAGGTGCCTTTTTTATGTTTATCCTCAACAATCTCTCCTCCACTTTCCTCTCAGTTATTACAAAATCATCCAGCTCACTGCCAATGTTTACTTTACCTACATCATTCTCCTTCCTGAATAACTCCTCATGCGTGAATGTAGATGCAAAATACTCGTTTAGATTGTTAGCCACCTGAGCAGGATCCTCAACTGTTGAACCATCAATATCCAGTGGACCAATCTGATTCATCCCTTTCCTTCTTGAGTTTAAATATGTAAAGAACTCTTTTCTGTTTTTCTTTGCATCCTTTGCCAAGGATTTTTCGTAGTCTGCCTTTGCCTGCCTAATCTCCTTTGTGACTTGGTTACAGACCAACTTATATCTATCATAGGCTTCCATGTCACCCATTAATTTGTATGTATCCCATGCATTTTTCTTCTCTGCCACCTGTCTCATTAGTTCATCTGACAACCATTTAGGCCTAAACCTTGAACAGTATTTCTTAGTTGGTATGTAAAGCCTGGTAGCCTCCAAGATTAGTTCCTTGAATGCTTCCCATTTTGAGTTTGCTGTTGGTAACATCATCAGTTGGTCCCACTGTATAGAATTTAAATACTGTCTCAGACCATCATAGTCGCCTTTATGAAAACAAAAACCCTTCCCTTTACCTCTGATGGTAGTTACCTACTTGAGTAAATCCCACTTCAACACACTGTGATCACTGCCACCTAGTGGTTCATTTATCTGCAGATTCTTAATGCATGAAGAATCACTACTGATAATCAGATCAAGAGTATTGCTCCCTCTTGTTGCCTCACGAACATGCTGATGTAGAAAACAATCATCCAATAAATCCACAAAAGCCTTGCTAGTGTGCGAGTGACCAACCCACAAATTCCAGTCAATATCTGGGAAATTAAAATCCCCCATTATAAGACTCTCTGATTTACTGGCCCACTCTATTTCCCTGTACAATATCTTAATATACTCATCAGAGTCATTAGGCCTATAGCACACTCCTACTCTCAATTTTGATTTCCCTATGCCTATGTCACACCAAACTGACTCGACACTGCCCTGTCCATCGATGTCGACTGGCTTCACTTCCTTCGACTTTATGTGTTTCTTAACTAATAGCATAACCCCTCCTCCCCTCCTGTCCTGTCTATCCTTTCTATACACATTGTACTCCCCAAATTCCAGTTCCGCATTACTTATATCTGTGTGACACCACGTCTCTGATATCCCAACAATATCTGCCTTTGATGTTTTGAGCAATACCTCAAATTCATCAAATTTATTCACCAAACTCCTAGCATTGGTGTACACGCAGGTATACGTGCACCTGTTTCTATTCTTAACTACCCTAACACAACCCATGTGTTTACTTGTACCGCAATGACTCCCAGCAGTCTCTGAAATATCCTGAATCTTGTTTTTCAGGCTTCTGCTCATTTCAATAGAAGCAGTGTAAGAATCACTTCCACCTCTGCCAGTGCCTACTGTTAATCTATTAGTCCTTGTATCCCCCCCAACTAGCAGTTTTCCGACCCACCTAACACTGCCTTGACAGCATCAGCAAAAATTCTTGCACCCTTTCTATTTAAGTGTATCCCATCCCTGTAAAAGCAATCTCTCCTGTTAACAAGTACAGTCCAGGCTGAAAAAAATTCTACCCCTTGAGCCTTGCACAATCCCTCCAGGGCCGAATTGATCGACAAGGCCCTCATCATATACTCCCTCCTATCGTGTCTGGGCAGAATTGCAGACACTTTCAAATTCAACCCTAATTCACAGCTTTTTTTCAACAGTGACCTGTACTTGCTAAGTAATTCCGCCGGTCTCCTACTCTTGAATGAAAGTGATTCTTGCACTACTTCTATCGGAATGAGCAGCAGCCTGGAAAACAAGGTGCAGGGGGTCATTGCGGTACAAGTAAACACATGGGTTTTATTAGGGTAGCTAAGAATAGGAACAGGTGCATGTATACTTGCATGTACACCAATGCAAGGAGTTTGGTAAATAAATTTGATGAATTTGAGGTGTTGGTCAAAACGTCAAAGGCAAATATTGTTGGGATATCAGAAACATGGTGTTACACAGATATAAGGAATGCAGAAATGGAATTTGGGGAGTACAATGTGTACAGGAAGGCAGGGAGGAAGGGTTATGCTATTAATTAAGAAACACATAAAATCCAAGGAAGTACAGCGAGTCAACATGGTTGGACAGTGCAGTGTCAGGCCAGTTTGGTGTGAAAGCACTTGGAAATCAAAATTGAGAGTAGGAGTGTGTTATCGGCTTAATAATTCTGATGAGTATAATAAACAACTGTACAGGAAAATACAGTGGGTCAGTAAATCAGAGAGTCTTATAATGGGGGATTTTAATTTCCCGGATATTGACTAGAATTTTGAGTTTGATCAATCGCACACTAGCAAGGCTTTTGTAGATTTATTGGATGACGGTTTTCTACAGCAGCAGCATGTTTGGGAAGCATCTAGAGGGAGTAATACTCTTAATCTGATTATCAGTAGTGATTCTTCATGCATTAAGAATCTGCAGATAAACAAACCACTAGATGACAGTGATCACAGTGTGCTGAAGTGGGATTTACTCAAAGAGGTAACAGCCATCAGGGGTAAAGGGAAGGGTTTTTACTTTCGTAAATGCGACTACGGAGGTCTGAGATAGTATTTAAATTCTATATACTGTGGGACCAACTGATGATGTTACCAACAGCAAATTCAAAATGGGAAGCATTCAAAGAATTAATCTTGGAAGCTACTAGGATTTTCATGCCAATAAGAATTATTGTTCAAGGTTTAGACCTAAATGGATGTCAGATGAACTAATCTGACATGTAGCAGAGAAGAAAAATGCATGGGATACATATAAATTAATGGGTGACACGGAGGCCTGTGAGAGATATAACTTGCTCTGTAACCAAGTCACAAAGGACGTTAGGCAGGCAAAGGCAGATTAGGGGAAATATTTGGCATAGGATGCAAAGAATATTTCATAGATAACACTCGTTACTGAAACATAAATATAGCGTTATAACTGTGTTTGGATACAAGTTTAGGATTTAATTTTGTACAGAAATTGAAATTTTATTGAAAGTAAATCTAAATCATGACTCAAACCAGAGCAGCAAAGCAAAAGGCTCAAGCTAATGGGAATGCTGTGGCCAGGGGAGAACTGAGGGGGGCAGTTGTCCTCTGAATCACAGCCTTTTAAGATGCACTATTTGCTTGATGTTTGCGGAGCAGTCAAGTATGGGACATGATACTGCCATGGGGGATGTCTTTGTATGTGTGCGATGCAAGGAGTGTAAGGAGATCAGGCGACAACTCAGCGTTGTTATGGGCCTATATGAGAGCTTGAAGGACAGGGTGGATGCCCTCAAAGGATTACAAGTGAGGGGCCCATCAAGCTCTCAGCTGCCCACACCAATGCCAGAGCTTGCACTTGGTCATCACGCAACACAGTGGCAACCCCCAAGGCAGAATGCGCTGGTCCCAAAGGAACTAGTAGTTGTTGGTGACTCTATTGTCAGGGAAACGGGAAACATGCTTTGTAAAAAGGATAGGTGGAACAGGACCAGGGTATGTCTGCCAGGGGAAAAAGTTGATGACGTTGTAGAGCGGATATCATCTTTTAAGGGCACAAAAGGTGATATAGTTGTACACGTTGGCACTAATGATATTAAGAGCAGGAGACCGGCGGAATTACTTGACAAGTACAGGTCATTGATGAAAAAAAGCCTTGAATTAGGGTTGAAATTGAAAGTGTCTGCAATTCTGCCCAGACACGATAGGAGGGAGTATATGATGAGAGCCCTGTCAATCAATTCGGCCCTGGAAAGATTGTGCAGGGCTCAAGGGGTAGAATTTTTTTCAGCCTGGTCTGTACTTGTTAACAGGAGAGACTGCTTCTACAGGGATGGGATACACTTAAATAGAAAAGGTGCAAGAATGTTTGCTGATGCTATCGAGGCAGTGTTAGGTGGGTCGGAAAACTGCTAGATTGGGGGGATACAAGGACTAATAGATTAACAGTAGCCACTGGCAGAGGTGGAAGTGATTCTTACACTGCTTCTATTGAAATGAGCAGAAGCCTGAAAAACAAGATTCAGGATATTTCAGAGACTGCTGGGAATCATTGGGGTACAAGTAAACACATGGGTTGTGTTAGGGTAGCTAAGAAAACGAACAGGTGCAGGTATACTTGTGTGTACACCAATGCTAGGAGTTTAGTAAATAAATTTGATGAATTTGAGGTATTGCTCAAAACATCAAAGGCAGATATTGTGGGGATTTCAGAGACGTGGTGTCACACAGATATAAGAATGCAGAACTGGAATTTGGGGAGTACAATGTCTACAGAAAGGATATACAGGATAGGAAGGGAGGAGGGGTTATGCTATTAGTTAAAAAACACATAAAATCCAAGGAAGTGAAGTCAGTCGACATCGCTGGACAGTGCAGTGTCGAGTCAGTTTGGTGTGACATAAGCATTGGGAGATCAAAATTGAGAGTAGGAGTGTGCTATAGGCCTAATGACTCTGATGAGTATAATAAGAAACTGTTCGGAGAAATAGAGTGGGCCAGTAAATCAGAGAGTCTTATAATGGGGGATTTTAATTTCCCAGATATTGACTGGAATTTGGGGGCTGGTCACTCACACAGTAGCAACAGCACAGTAGCAAGGCTTTTGTGGATTTATTGGATGATTGTTTTCTACATCAGCATGTTCGGGAGGCAACTAGAGGGAGTAATACTCTTGATTTGATTATCAGTAGTGATTCTTCATGCATTAGGAATCTGCAGATAAATGAACCACTAGGTGGCAGTGATCACAGTGTGCTGAAGTGGGAGTTACTCAAAGAGGTAACTACCATTAGGGGTAAAGGGAAGGGGTATTGCTTTCGTAAAGGCGACTACAATGGACTGAGACAGTATTTAAATTCTATACAGTGGGATCAACTGATGATATTGCCAACAGCAAATTCAAAATGGGAAGCATTCAAAGAACTTATCTTGGAAGCTACTAGGCTTTACATACCAACTAAGAAATATTGTTCAAGGTTTAGGCCTAAATGGATGTCAGATGAACTAATGAGGCATATGGCAGAGAAGAAAAATGCATGGGATACATACAAATTAACACGTGACACAGACGCCTATGATAGACACAAGTTGATCTGTAACCAAGTTACAAAGGAGGTTAGGCAGGCGAAGGCAGATTATGAGAGATCCTTGGCAAGGGATGCGAAGAAAAACAGCAAAGAGTTCTTTACTTATGTAAACTCTAGAAGGAATGGGATGAATCAGATTGGTCCACTTGAGATCGATGGGTCAACTGTTGATGACCCTGCTCAGGTAGCTAACAAACTAAATGAATATTTTGCATCGACATTCAAACATGAGGAGTTATTCAGCGAGGGGAATGCCAGAGGTGTATTCAACTCTAGCAGTAAGCTAGAGAATCTTGTAATAACTGAGAGCAAAGTGGAGGAGAAATTGTTGAAGATAAACACAAGAAAGGCACCTGGGGTGGATGGGATCTATCCAGTTATATTAAAGGAGGCAGCAAAGGAAGTAAGCAAAACCCTTAGCCATAATTATGAGAGCTTCCTTGGACTCAGGGGAGGTACCCATGGACTGGAGATGTGCAAATGTGACCCCAATTCACAAAGGGGGATCAAAGGCTGACACAAGTAATTATAGACCTGTGAGTTTAACTTCTGTTCCCGGAAAATTAATGGAGGCACTGGTTAAAGAAGCACTGCAGGATCATCTAGACAAGACTTCAGTTATAGCTAGGACACAGCATGGTTTTGTTAAGGGTAAGTCTTGCCTGACCAATTTGATTGGATACTATGATGCAGTCACAAAAGAACTGGATGCAGGGAATAACTTTGATATTATATACTTGGATCTTAGAAAGGCTTTTGATACTGTTGCACATGGAAGACTGCTGCACAAATTGGAGCAGTGTGGCATTGGAGGCAAATTGCTGCTATGGATAAAGGGATGGTTGAGTGGGAGAAGACAGAAAGTGGTAATCAGTGGACACTGCTCATCGTGGACTTATGTTATTAGTGGAGTCCCTTAGGGTTCAGTGTTGGGTCCTTTATTGTTTTCTGTATTTATAAATGATATTGATGATGGTATATCAGGCTTAATGTCCAAGTTTGCAGACGATACGAAGTTTGGCAGGGTTGTCAAGGACACTACTGACACTATGCTGCTGCAACAGGATTTGGAAAGGTTGAGCAGATGGGCTTCGAGGTGGCAAATGAAGTTTAACATTGACAAATGTAAAGTACTACATATGGGAAACAGCAACCCCAGAGCAATGTATCAACTGTGTGGTACTACACTGACAGTGGTAGAGAGTGAAAGGGACCTGGGGGTGGTTGTGCAGGCAGATATGAAGTTCTCTGAGCAGTGCAGACGGGCTGCAAGAGTAGCTCATGGTGTCTTGTCAATGATATATAGGAATTTTTCTAGCAGGGATAAGGAGGTGATTATTCCCTTGTATAAGGCAATGGTCAGGCCACACCTAGAGTACTGTATACAGGCCTGGAGGCCTCATTTCAAGAAGGATGTAGAGCTGCTGGAACGAGTACAGAGAAGGGCAACTAGATTGGTGAATGGGACAAAGGGGTGCTCTTACGAAGAAAGGCTTAAGTTTTGCGAATTACAGTGTCTGGAAACTAGGCACCAGCGAGGTGATATGATAGAGGTGTACAAACCCTTGAATGGTTTGAGCATGCTCAATGCTGATGGGATTCTTCCTCTTGCTCAGAATAATCACCTGAGAGGGCATAAATTCAAATTGAGGAAAGACAGATGTAGGATAGATGTGCGGAAATTTGCCTTTAGCCAGCGGGTGGTTGGTAGGTGGAACAGACTTCCATCCCTTGTCGTGGAAGTTGATAGCCTAAATAAGTTTAAGGCTCAGCTGGACAGGTATTTCGAACGAACAGAGGGGTGAAGTGGAAGTGGTTATTTTTATTTATTTATGTTACTTTTTTTTTTTTTTTATTTATTTTTGGCTGATGCTGCATAAGCTTGCTTTCTTGCATCAAATGCCTCTACTAATGCTAATGCTAATGCTAAGAAAAACAGCAAAGAGTTCTTTACTTATGTAAACTCTAGAAGGAAGGGGATGAATCAGATTGGTCCACTGGATATCGATGGTTCAACTGTTGATGATCCTACTTAGGTAGCTAACAAACTAAATGAGCATCTTGCATCTACATTCACACATGAGGAGTTATTCAGGGAGGGGAATGCCAGATGTGAATTAAACTCTGACAGTGAGTTAGATGATTTTGTAATAACTGAGAGTAAAGTGAACGAGAAATTGCTGATGATAAACATAAGAAAGGCACCCGGAGTGGATGGGATCTATCCAGCTGCATTAAAGGAGGCAGCAAAGGAAGCAAGCATACCCTTGACCATAATTATGAGAGCTCCCTTGGACTCAGGGGAGGTACCCATGGACTGGAGATGTGCAAATATGACCCCAATTCATAAAGGAGGATCAAAGGAAGACACAAGTAACTACAGACCTGTTAGTTTAATTTCTGTCCCAGGAAAATTAATGGAGGCACTGGTTAAAGAAGCACTGCAGGATCATCTAGACAAGGCTTCAGTTATAGCTCAGACACAGCATGATTTTGTTAAGGGGAAGTCTTGTCTGACCAATTTGATTGGATACTATGATGTGATCACAAAGGAACTGGATCCAGGAAATAACTTTGATATCTTATATTTGGATCTTAGAAAGGCTTTTGATACTGTTGCACATGGGAGACTGCCACACAAATTGGAGCAGCGTGGCATTGGAGGCAAATTGCTGCTATGGATAAAGGGATGGTTGAGTGGGAGAAGACAGAAAGTGGTAATCAGTGGACACTGCTCATCGTGGACTTATGTTATTAGTGGAATCCCTCAGGGTTCAGTGTTGGGCCACTACTTGTTTTCTGTATTTATAAATGATATTGATGATGGTATATCAAGCTTAATGTCCAAGTTTGTAGACGTTACGAAAGTTGGAAGGGTTGTTAATGACACTAATGACAGAAGACTGCTGCAACAGGATCTAGAAAAGTTGAGCAGATGGTCTGAGAGGTGGCAAATGAAGTTTAACATTGACAAATGTAACATATTACATATGGGAAGCAACAACCCCAGAGTAATGTATCAACTCTGTTGTACTACATTGACAGTGGTAGAGAATGAAAAGGACTTGGGGGTAATTGTGAAGGCAAATATGAAGTTTTCTTAGCAGTGCAGACAATCTGTAAAAGTAGCTCATGATGTCTTGTGTCATGTCTTGTTAATGATATACATGAATTTTTCTAGCAGGATAAGGAGGAGATTATTCCCTTGTATAAGGCAATGGTCAGGCCCCACCTTGAGTACTGTATACAGGTCTGGAGGCCTCATTTTAAGAAGGATGTAGAGCTGTTGGAACGAGAGAAGGGCAACAAGATTAGTGAATGGAACAAATGATTGCTCTTATGAAGAAAGGCTTAAGTTTTGCAAATTACAGTGTCTGGAGTCTAGGCACCTGCGAGTTGATCTTATTGAGGTGGATAAAACCTTGAATGGTTTGAGCATGCTCCATGCTGATGGGATTCGTCCTCTTGCTCAAAATAATCAACTGAGAGGGCATAAATTCAAATTAAGGAAAGACAGTTGTAGGATAGATGTGCAGAAGTTCGCCTTTAGCCAGCGGGTAGTTGGTTGGCGGAACAGACTTCCATCTTTTGTTGTGGAAGTTGATAGCCTAAATAAATTTAAGGCTGAGCTGGACAGGTATTTGGAACGATTAGAAGGGTGAAATGGGAGCATTTTTTTTTTTTGGCTAATGCTGCATAAGCTTGCTTTCTTGCATCATACGTCTGTACTAATGCAAATGACATCTGTTTTTTCTTCATTTTATGGGGTTTTTTTTTTTTTTTTTATATGCCACTCCGACTACTTCACCACTGTCCCAGATATATATATTTTTAATTAGTTCAATTAAAAACTTTAACTATTTTTCTATATATATATATATATAACTAATATAGAAAAAATGTATAACTGATTAATTTGATTAATTTGACTATTTTCCTTCCTTCTTTTGAGGATATTATGTGGTTTTTGTAATTTTGTTATATCAGGGATGTAGTAGCAATATTTTATTAGTCATTTCTGAGTTACGTAAAACTCGACTTATGTAAGAAGTCCTGGAACATATCTCTTACGTATATTGGGGACTTACCGTACAGTGAAAGACATTTACACTGAATTGTAGGCAGTTTTCTTTTAGCCAGCAATTTGTTAATTACTGGAATAAGTTACCTCTGTGGGTTGTTAAGGATGACAGTTTTTGTGAATTCAGTGGTCAGCTAGATATTATATATATATATATATATATTTATGAAATGTTGTGTATTATGATTAAAAGTCATTGTCTAGCTATTTAGCTAATGGGAGGCAAAATTAGGAAATTAATTAGGATAGAAATAGACACTCCTGCCCTCGTATTGCACTAATAGCTCAGTGTGTGGACGAATTTTAGTTGTAGGAAAGTAAACAGTATATGATTCAAGAATATAAAGCTGGTGCTCAGGTTATAATGCACCAAAGTAACTCAATATCTTTTTGGTTCAGTTGGCAATGTGTTTTCACATTTTTAATCAATATATATTAATTAATTTTAATTATACTGTTGATTAACTTTTATTTTTAACAAATTTCACATTGTAATTAATTTTATTTTTAACAAATTTCACATTATAATTAATTTTATTTTTAACGAATTTCACATTGTAATTAAATTTTTAAAGTAAAGATAACATAACATAGATGCCACAGTTACCTTTACATATTTAAATTAACTTATAAAAATGCATTCCATTTTAATAAAAATAGTTTCCTGTATATACAATGCTAAGGTATTGTATATATAGGAAACTATTTAAATGTTAAAGGCTGTATATATGACTATTTCAGCATACTTTGATGAAATAGTGAAATGGTGCAGCATCCTGAAGAGATACTGTTTCACATATATCAGCCAGTTACCCACTAATTTAAGTTTAAAATGATAACAACATAAGTATAAGAATATACTGAAATGTAAAATAATGAACCAATGTATACTCCCCACCATAACTTATGGAAGTGAAACTTGGGCACTCACCAAAAGAATGGAAGAGAAGCTGAGAACTATACAGCGAAGAATGGAACGAATTATATTGGGAATCAGACTGTCAGCAAACTCAAGTAAAGGACATTCTTATCAAAACTAAAGAACTAAAATGGTCCTGGGCAGGACACATAGCTTGAAGACATGATGACAGGTGGACTAAGAAAATAACAGAATGGTACCCAAGATGAGCTAGAAGAAAACCTAGAAGACAACGGCAGAGATGGATAGATGAAATTCATGAGTTTGTGGGTAGTAAATGGATCACCATTGCACAAAACAGAAGGAACTGGAAAGTTGGTGGAGAGGCCTTCATCCTGCAGTGGATTGAAAATGGCTGATGATGAAGTATAAGAATATGCAGTAATGTTAAACAGAATTTTAATTTGAAGTATAATTTTAATTATAAGTATAAGATTTTGGTACATATAGATATACAGACAACCACTTCTGAATCCGTCTATCTACCATGTCCAGGGCCGTTATTAACACCGATGGAAAATTGTGCTCCCAGATAACCTGAGCACAAGCTTTATATTCTTCAATCATATACTGTTTACTTTCCTACAATTAAAATGCTTCCACACTCTGAGCTATTAGTGTAATATAAGGGCAGGAGTGTCTGTTTCTATCCTAATTTCACCTCCCATTAACTAAACAGCCAGACAATGACTTTTAACCATAATACACAACATTTCATAAAAAAAAAAAAATATATATATATATATATACTTACTAGCTCTATTTATACAGCCAGTTGCAAGATAGGTGAGTAGTTTCATGCAAATTGCTTATACAAAAATCTCACAAATAACATATATATAAATACTGTAATAAATTTACTTTATTTTGTTTATTAATTTTTTATAGTAAACCCACAATTTTATGGACTAATAGGAGGGGGCAGTCCATTATTGCTGAATATCTGTTAAATTGAAAGCTTTTTTTTGAGACTATTTGTATCTCACGTGATTGAAAATTTAAACATTTACATGTACATGCAAGTATTAGAAACATTGAAATTAAGTTAAACGATAAAAAAATATATATCTTTTATTTACCATGACTTTATTGGTTGATACTTAGTACACAACAGAAGATAGTTTACCATAACCATATATAGTGCCCTGTAAAAATTTTATTCAGGTTCAGAGGAAAGAAGCCGAAGTCAAGATACAGTACAGATTCCTTAAAAACTCTTTAAGCTTAGCCTTTATTTTTACAATATGTGACACAGTTTGCTTTTCTCATACCATTTCCTCACAGAGGCTGGAAACAGATACAGAGTTTAACTTCTCTAAATAGTTTTAATTTCTCTTTTCACCAGAAAACTGGTGATAAGGGAAAGCCACGAGAATACGCTGTAAAAGTAAAGCCTTAGGGGCCATTATGATACACTATAAGTGAGTTTATAACAGAGAAAGTGGGCACAGACAAGCACTTAACAATATGATAGTGAGCACATAAATGAACAGACTGGGACATTTAATGTCGACTACTGCTAGACATGAGTTCCCTATCTCGTGAGCACACTCAAAATACACTCTGGTGCTAATACAAATTTTTTTGTCTGTTAAATCTGGAGTCTGTTAAATTAAGGACTTTAAAGTCAAAGGTATGCTTAATTTTTTATTTGATTTAAAACATTTTTTTTTTTTTTATATTCGAGTTTAATTTTTTTTGTTTTGATTTTATTTTTATCATTTTTGTCTAATGCAGCAAAAGCCAGTGACTTTCTTTGTTATAATATTAGCATTAGCATTAGTAGAGGCATTTGATGCAAGAAAGCAAGCTTATGCAGCATCAGCCCAAAAAAAAAAAAAAAAAACCCACTTCCACTTCCCCCCTCTGTTCGTTCAAAATACCTGTCCAGCTGAGCCTTAAACTTATTTAGGCTATCAACCTCCACCACAAGGGATGGGAGTCTGTTCCACCAACCAACCACCCGCTGGCTAAAGGCAAATTTCCGCACGTCTATCCTACATCTGTCTTTCCTCAATTTGAATTTATGCCCTCTCAGGTGATTTTTCTGAGCTAGAGGAAGAATCCCATCAGCATTGAGCATGCTTAAACCATTCAAGGCTTTATACACCTCTATCAGATTGGTCAATGTAACTCTTGCACATACCTTAAGAGTTCTTATCTGTTACCCCAACTGGACTTACTATCTAGATGTTCTGGGGCAAAGATGTTTCACGTGAGCGGGTAGCTAATATCAGGGAAGAGAGCCTAAAAAACTTCAAGGGTTGTGTTAGGATTGTTAAATATACAAGAACAGTAAATCTTAATTGTTTATACAGTAACGTTAGAAGTGTTGTCAATAAAATGAGCGAATTCGAACTGCTGGTTAAAACAAGTAACGCAGACATAATAGGGCTTACAGAGACGTGGTGCCACCCGGAAATTGGGGATGATGAGTTTCAGTACGGCTTGTATAATGTATTTAGGAAGGATAGGTTAGATAGAAGGGGTGGTATGGTAATGCTTCTTATCAGAAGCAGCCTGAGTGCGACGATAGCTTTCCCGGATTCAGACATTTCACATGCTAGTATAGAGTCTGTATGGTGTGAGATAGTTGGAAACAAAGGTATAATGCGAGTAGGAGTAATCTACAGACCAGGTGATTGTGAAGATTATGACAAAAGCCTCTACAAGTAAGCGTCAATGCCTTATTATGGGTGATTTCAATTTGCCTCTAATTGATTGGAGTAAATGGGAAGGAAACTCGACATGGGGAACAAAATTTTTAAATCAACTAGATGACTGTTATTTGTATCAACATGTCAGGGAAAGTACTAGAGAAAAGAATATCCTAGACCTCATCATCACGCATGAATCAGATGACATAACAGGGCTGACAGTAGAGAAACCAGTAGCAGGAAGTGATCATGGAGTTCTACGGTGGATGATGATGAGAGAGGTAGCAGAAACAAAAGGCAAAGGAATGGGTTTTAATTTCAGAAAAGGAAATTACGATGCCTTAAGGTACTACATGGCCTCTATTAACTGGGTAGATATCGCGCAGAGAATGAATACAATTAAACTGTGGTACGCTTTTAAAACATTAATCACAGATGCCTTGAATGCGTATATACCATTAAAAAAATACTCCACGAGAAGGGTTCCAAGTTGGATGAATAGTGAAGTTGCCGCATTACTTGAGCAGAAAAAGGTGGCATGGAAAGGTTACAGAGCAATAAAAAGTACTGAATCCTATAACAGCTACAAGGTGATGTGTAATAGAGCCACAGAAAAGGTTCGACAGGCAAAGGCAGTTTATAAGAAATCACTAGCAAACAGAGCAAAGAGGGGGGATAAAGAATTCTTCACATATATAAATGCCAAGAAGAGCAGGACAAACCAGATCGGACCTTTATGTAAGGGAAAGGGGATAGTATTAAATACACCAGCTGCCATTGCAGATGAACTCAACAGTTATTTTGCATCAATATTTACAAATGAAAAGCCTTTTGTGGCAATGGGAAATTGTGGGAGCGAAGTTAAAAAATATGTAATTAATGATATTGAAATTTCCCAAGATTATTTAATGAAAAAACTTTCAAGCCTACAGACCAGTAAGGCTCCTGGAGTTGATGGAATATACCCTATAATCTTAAGAGAGGCGGCAAGCAAGTGCATTGAACCATTGAGGCTAATTATGCGAGCATCACTAGACTCTGGGGAGATTCCCTTGGATTGGAAAAGTGCAAATGTATCTCCCATACATAAGGGTGGCTCTAAAAGTGAAGTTGGAAATTATCGACCTGTCAGTCTCACTTCAGTAGTAGGGAAAATCATGGAGGCAATGATCAAGGGTGGAATTCAGGATCATTTGGATCGAATTGAAATTCTCAAGGATACTCAACATGGTTTTGTAAAGGGAAAATCATGTTTAACAAATCTGGTTCGCTATTTCGAAAGGGTCACTCACAAGCTGGATTTAGGGAATAATTTTGACATTGTTTATTTAGATTTCAGTAAAGCTTTTGACTCAGTCCCACATGAGTGGTTGCTTTATAACCTGGAACAGCTTATTGGAATCACTGGGAAAATCCTTAGATGGATAGAAGGATGGCTTCAGGGCAGGAGGCAGAGGGTTGTGATAAATGGCTATTCCTCAGATTGGGTTGATGTATGAAGTGTGGTTCCCCAAGGATCAGTATTAGGACCACTGTTGTTTTTAATTTTCATAAACGACATTGATGAAGGGAAAGAGGGCGTGATGTCTAAATTTGCAGATGATGTTAAAATTGGTAGAGTAGTTAATGATCACTGTCAAGCTGAGCTTCTTCAGAGAGACCTAGATAGACTTCAGGAATGGTCAGAAAAATGGCAGCTGTGCTTTAATCCAACAAAGTGTAAGGTATTACACCTGGGAAACAGTAATCCCAAAATAACTTATTCACTTGGTGGAGTTCAACTAAACCCAGTACTGGAGGAAAGGGACTTGGGTGTTACGATACGGTCAGACATGAAATTCTCTGAGCATTGTAAACAGGTTGCAAGGAAGGCCCATGGTGTCCTATCGATGATCTATTGAACTTTTGCAAGTAGAGATAGGGACGTGATAATCCCATTATATAAGGCTTATGTTAGACCACACTTGGAATACTGTGTTCAAGTATGGAGACCACACCTAAAGAAAGACATCGAGCTTCTTGAAAGGGTGCAAAGAAGGGTAACTCGCCTAGTGAGATCGGCAAAAGGGCGTCCTTATGAAGAAAGACTTTGAATATGTGGGTTGCAGAGTTTGGAAACTAGACACCTTAGAGGAGATTTGATTGAGGTGTTTAAGGCTCTGAGAGGCATCAGTAAAATGAACGAGGACAAAATTTTCAAGATTATAAATGATGCTGGAACTAGGAGACATAAATTCAAGTTACAGGGGGAAATGTTTAGATTGGACTGCAGGAAGTTTTATTTCAGCCAGCAAGTTATAAATTACTGGAATAAGCTGCTTACATGGGTGGTAGAGGCCGACAGTTTGGGGAAATTCAAAAGTCATCTGGATAGTACTTTCGGGTAAGGGAAGTGCATAGGATGATAGGTTTAATTTCCTTTTTATTTATTTTTTATTTTATTTTATTTTTATTTATTAATTATTATTATTTAGTTATTTATTTTATTTATTTATTTTTTTTTTGTTTTATCATTGTTTTGTTCGGATTTTTTTTTTTTTTTTTTTTGGCTGGTGCAGCATAAGCCATAGGCTTTCTTGCACCATGCGGCCGTTACTAATACTAATACTAATGGCTGCTACTAATACAAGAAAAACAGTCTGTATCCACCCCTGGATAGGAATGGAGCTATATGGCAGACATAGTATGGATTTCTGAAGGGAAGATAAGGCTGACAACCACACAGTAACATACTTTGTGGTTGTTGCAAAGTAACTGGATATAATAAAATAACTGGATGACTGGAAATGACAAAATAACTGGATGACTGAGAATAACAAAATGACTGAGAATAACAGAATATAACTAGATGACATTATATATTTATATTTCAGTAAATCTTTTTTATTGTTCAGTTTGAACAATTGTATAAATTGGAGCAATGTGAGATGAGAGTCAAATTGTTATTATGAATATAGGGATAGTAAGTGGTTGAAGTCAGCTAAAAAAGGATGGTTGGAGAATAAATGCGTAGAAATTTGCCTTCTGCCAGAGAGTAACTGATTTGTGAAATAAGTAATGAATTATTTGAAGGGATGGGTAAATTTAATGAGTAAGAGTTAATACTAATACAATACTATGTGTGACCTTTATACTGACTCAACTGACGTGTGACCTTGACTAATGCCATTAATCAGTTGCATATCTGTCTCCTACCTAACTCCTCTGTTCAAATGTACTTCATCCCTCAAAACAAACTCCTTCTGTCAATTATGGGGCTATGCCAATAAGAATCTTCCCCCAAAAGTCTTTCAGTGTTCTTCAAATCTAGTGTTAATCAACAAGGCTTGCATCACAAAATATTTTCCATCATACCTTGGTAGGACTGTAGCACACTTACATTTTGCTTTAACATTCAGCATTCATTTTTTCAGCATGACTGTATACTCTTCAACCACATCCTCAGTTTGCATGTGCTTGATTAACTAGATGTGAGTTATATATGTGCCACATATATAACTCACAAAGCAAACTTATACAGCATCAGCCAAAAAAAAATCCCATTTCACACAACCACTCACTCTAAAAGTTTGTCCAGTTCTTTATTTAAGCTATCAATTTCTACAATGACAGATGGAAGTTGTTCCAGAAATCAACTACCTGCTGGCTAAAGGCAAATTTCCGAACATCCATTCTACAACTGTCCTTCCTCAGTTTGAATTTATGCCCCCTCAGGTTCATAATCTGAGCAAGAGGAAGAATCTCATCAGCAGTGAGCCTGCTCAAACCATTCAAGGCCTTATACACCTCAATCAGATCACCTCACATGTGTTTACTCTCCAGATGCTGCATTTGCATAAGTTCATTTGCAGAACTTATGCCATTCTTGGTAAGAGCACCCTGATAAGAGGTGTTCTGTTTGCTTGTTAGTTTGTTATTTGGCTTTTAGGAGCATTAGCAACTAAGGCCATATTGCTCCGGGAATATGCGGTGGTCATTCCCTGAACTTTCCGCATTCTCCATATTTGGTGGTGATGGACTCAAACCCCAGTCTAATCAAGAAGCGTGTGCTATGCACTGCTGCTCCTTCCCACCTGGTTACGGAGGTGCCCGAGGTGTTCTGCTCACCAATCTTGTTGCCCTTCTCTGTACTTGTTATAGCAACTCTACATCCTTCCTAAAATGAGGCCTCCAGACCTGTACACAGTACTCAAGGTGTGGCTGATCATTGCCTTATACAAAGGGATAATCACCTCCTTATCCCTGCTAGCAAAGTTCCTGTATATCATTGACAAGACCTGATCTGGCAGCCTGTCTGCACTGATCATAAAACTTCATATCTGACTGCACAATTATCCCCAGGTCTTTTTCATTCTCTATCACCCTGACTGTAAAACCACACAGTTAGTATGTTTCTCTGGGGTTACTTCTACCCATATGCAGTACTTTGCATTTGTGAATGTTAAACTTCAGTTGCCACTCCTTAGCCCATCTGCCCAACTTTTCTAGATCATGTTGCAATAGCATACTATCAATACTGTCATTATAACAACCTTGCCAACCTTTGTATTATTTGCAAACTTGGAAAGCCTGATATGCCTTCATCAGCCTGATATACCTTCATCATTAAGCCTGATGTACCTTCATCAGTATCATTGATAATTATACAAAATAACAATAGTCCCATTGATTGTTGCACCAAGCAGACAAATAATGGTTCTATTTCACCTGTCTTTTTTTCGTTTCTCTCATAATTGAATTAACTAATAAAACTACTTCCTGCTGAACCAATAAAGTATTAATTTTCATACTCGTGAAGTATTTTAAGGTGAAAATCACACAGTCATAGCTCTAAACAACTCAAGTTTCCTGTTAAATTTATAACATCTTTCTATAACATTGAAACATTACCTAGTGGAATGAGTATAAGCAGGAATTGGCATGAAATAAGTGGATAGAGGGTATTATTGTAATCCACATATTAAAAGTAAAAATATTAATATTGAACTCTTAATTAGAACTTGGAAAAAATATATAAGAACTATAATAGTATAAGCAGCATGCACACTCCCAATGAATAAAATATGATGAAATGAAAACAATAATGATGTTTTAACAATCATTGTAGTATTTAGCTAGGTGGTCTTTATTTTTTTTTAAAAATAATATTTACTTTGTTTTAAAGCACTTATAATATTTAATCTGTGTAATATTTATATTTAAATAAATATAAATATTATATTTATTTAAATATAATATTTATTCTTTATTATAGAAACCTGTGATGAAGAGGACCATGTGGTAAGTAATATAAATAGCAAACTATTTGAAGCCATTTTTTGTTTTTATGAATATTTAAAAATTTTTTTCTATAATTTTTAAATTCTTACATATCCATATTGTAAATGAATAAAATCTAATGTAACATTAATGAAATCTTTAGCCAGGAGATGTTTGGAAAAAAGACCACTGTGAGCAGTGTCAGTGCACTACAAGCTTGAGAGTGGAGTGTGTACAGGAAGTGTGTCCTGATCCTCCAATATGTCAAGCTGATGAAACAATCAGCATCCTTACTAAAATCAAAGATACCTGCTGTGAGCGATACATGTGTGGTAAGTGATGAAATAAAATTTAAAAGAAATAATGTCATTATCATCGTAGAAATCTGTTATATCCAGGGGGCGGGATGTACAGGTCAATACTTCTGGATTATCAGCCTTTAATTCACTATTTTCCTCATGCTGTGCCATTTTCTATTAGATCTTTATCTCTAGCCAGACCAAGCCCACTTTACTCTCATGCTGCTTGACACCAATGATCCACTTTCCTCTTGCCTACCTCTGCTTCTGCTGCCATCAATTTTTGCTTTGAGTATCTCATTCATTAATCTCCCTTCTTCCATCCTTTACGATATGCCTATATCATCTTAAATTGGCTTCTTCACTTACTTTTGATTGGTTATTTCCTACCCCAAGATTATTCCTTATTTTCCATGTTTGTAATTTGGCCTTGCCATTGATTATATATATATATCATCATCATCATCATCATGAACTTGGTCCGGCTTAGGTCTTTTAAGACCTGTTCCATTGAAGCTCTTGGAGGTGGTCTTGATCTCGCCATTGTTGTCTTGGTCAACCAACATCTTTCTTGCCTGTAAGTTAGCATTAGCATTAGTAGAGGCATATGATGCAAGAAAGCAAGCTTATTCAGCATCAGCCAAAAAAAAAAAAAAAAAAAAACCCACTCCCATTTCACCCCTCCGTTCGTTCGAAATACCTGTCCAGTTGAGCTTTAAATTTGTTTAGGCTATCAACTTCAACAACAAGTGATGGAAGTCGGTTCCACCAACCAACCACCCGCTGGCCAAAGGCAAATTTCCGCACATCTATCCGACATCCGTCCTTCCTCAATTTGAATTTATGCCCTCTGAGGTGATTATTCTGAGCAAGATGAAGAATCCCATTGGCATTGAGCATGCTCAAACCATTCAAAGCCTTATACACCTCTATCAGATCACCTCGCCGGTGCCTAGTCTTCAGACTCTGTAATTTGCAAAACTTAAGCCTTTCTTCGTAAGAGCAACCCTTTGTTCCATTCACTTGTTGCCCTTCTCTGTACCCGTTCCAGCAGCTCTACATCCTTCTTGAAATGAGGCCTCCAGACCTGTATACAGTACTCAAGATGTGGCCTAACCATTGCCTTATACAAGGAAATAATCACCTCCTTATCCCTGCTAGAAAAATTCCTGTATGAGTTTGTAGTTAAAGGCTAATTTTGGGATCTGGTCTGGGTTCATTCTTTCTATGTGGCTGATCCATTTTTCCTGATACCATTTTATGTCATTTACTATGTTATCTACTTTTAATTTCTTGCGGATATCTAAATTTCTTTGGTGGTCTAGTCTTGTAAAGCCTAATAATGGTCTTAAAAATCTCATTTGTGCTGCTTCTAGTTTGTGTGCATATTTCTTATTTATGACCCAAGTCTCACAGCTGTAGAAGAAGGCTGGTTTTGAAGTGATGTTGTGCAGTCATAATTTTGTTTCAGTTGTCATTTGTTTTCTGAAGTGGTGTTTAATCGTTCCATTCATTTTATTATATTTTTGTAGTTTAGTGTGGATGTCTTTCCCTTCATTTGATATTAAATTTCCCAAATAGGTGAAGTCAGATATTTGTTCTATTATTTTATCATCAATAACAATTTTGACTCTTTGTATGTTTTTTCCACATAATCCCATTGATTTTGTTTTTGAGGTGGAGATTTTCATCTCGTACTTTTTACCTATTTTATTAAGTTCATTTGCTGCTATCTGTAGTTCATCTTCGGATTTTGCAATTATAACTTGATCATCAGCATATAATATGCGTATTATATTCTGATGATCAGTATATACTATATATATATTTTTTTTTTCAGCATATATATATATATATATGATCAGTATATATATATGTATATATATTTTTTTTTTTTTTTTTTTTATTATTATTTTTTTTTTTTTCTATTTCCATTTATTTTTCTTAAACCTCTAATTTCTGATCTCAGTTTTTATCTGTACCTCTATTTCTGGCCAAACTCAGCTGCACAGGTTAAAATATGTTAAAAACTATATTAGCTGTATTGGAGCTGTGCATGACACAATGCATGGCATGCATTCTGCAGGTTACAGCTCATGGTTTAAAAAACATATCCTGTTTTTATGTTCTGCTTGATGTCAATTATTTGTATTCAATTTTGTTTTGAATATAAACATTTTCATAATATTTTCCTTTTATTTTCATCATATTTATATCCTAATACCACTAAATTCATATATGTTGATATGCTGTTGAATTGTGAATAGCTTTGCTTGTTTTTATGAACTATAACTTGAAAATATTTACATATTATATTTAATAATTTAAACTTTTAACTAATTTGTACTACCCTGCCCCCTCCACTTTTTTCAAAGTTTTACTGTGTCTTGTATTTTTTCGACCTAAACCGTGGTGATAATAATGCATTTATTAATTTTACTAACACAAAAAACTGTTGCACTTTTTTTTTTTCTGCCCCTCTCTCTCTCTCTCTCTCTGCATAATATCTTATCTGATAAACATTAATTTCTAGATATTATACCTGACTGCAGCTTCATCTATGTATAATATTTCTTTGATTTCTGTATAATGAAAGAAACTTATATCACACCACTGCCTTAAATTTACTAAAAAAATTATATGGTAATTTGCGCATCTTATCACATTTATTACACGTATAAATTATATGGTTCTCTGCATCTCTCCCTATTATTTGAAAAATTCATTTATTAGACTATTGGACTTGCAGATAGACATTAGTGAAACCAGGGTCAAAACACCTGGAGGCAAGGGTTAATTTCTGCACCACTCTTCCTTAAGTGCAGAAGAGACAAAAGGTAAGAATATTTAATTAGTTTATTGGTGTGTAAAGATAAACTTATACAATTAGCTCCAAAAAGCTCCAATAACTAAAAAAAATTGCACCCAATATTATGTAGTTATTAGAAGTCTTTGGGTCTAATTATATCCATTTATCTTTAAATATGTGATAAAGCACATTTTATTAAATATTCTTACTCAGTAGTATTCCCATATGGATGCCCTTCTCAAGTTTAATTAAAGACAAAAGGTAATTGTGAACCCACATATAACTCCACCCAGAGGCATCCTACACCTCCCATCACCGTGCCACTGCAGATGAATCCAGCTAGCTTGCTTGATTCATTGAGCATCCAGTTTGCTTTCCTGCTGATGAAATCAGTTGAAATTTTGACATAAAAAAAAAAATCAGTAGTGTAAGCTTTGAAATGTCAAAATTTCAAAATCTGTCCATTCCAGTTATTGTTGTATTTCAGGTACTTATTCCTCTATTACATCATGGTCAAAGTGTAATAATCTCTTTGTATGAGACAATGAAGATGTGCAAATGTTTCATGTGGCTATACAAGTGAATGATATGCTGACATAATATAAAGTGTGGAGTAGTCTATTACATTTTTTTTTAAATAATTATTGCTTATCAAATTATTTTTATTAAAAGAAATTTATATTTTTAGGACCTTCTCCTCAAAAGAAATGTCCTCCTTTGGAAATTCCAAAATGTAAAAAGGGAGAAGTTGCAAAAGTGAAGAAATCTAATGCATCCTGTCCTCTTTATGAATGTGGTAACTAAATGCTTTATGCTAACTTTATGGTAACTCCTTGTGTAAATATGAACTATATATATAGTTTCACTGAGGATGGCTAGTTAGATACCCCACTATTACATTTAATTAACACTTATGTTTTTAAATCTGCGCTTATTGTCTGTCTCATCAGTAAAGAGCATAAAACAGAATGCATGTTCATTGTGATGTAACAATTTAATTTCTTAATATTGTTACTATATTGTTGTGTCATGCTTGTTATTTTACTTATGTCATAACTTCAGACAGACAAACTCAATGATTTTAATATAATCCTACTTTTAATTTACTTATAATTTATTTCTGACAATGTATTTTAAGTGAATAATGTTTTACTCTGTAATTTCAGTCTGTGATTCTGCTCTTTGTCCTCCAATTATTTGGCCAACTGATCTTGAACCAGGGCAAGACACAGAAATTGAAAAGAGTGGATGTTGCAATGTGGTCAAAATTGTATGTCATTCAGAAAGTTGTCCAGCACCTTCTATATGTGCTCCTGGTTTGGAACTGAAGGAAATTCCTGGAGAATGTTGCAGTACTTATCGATGTAGTAAGTATTAATATTAGTATTAGTAATGGCCATATGGGGCACGGAAGCCTTATGCTGCACCAGCCAAAAAAAAAAAAAAAAAAAAAAAGAGTAAAATAATTATAATAAAAAAATAAAATAAAATAAATAATTAATAAATAATAAAAGAAAAGGAAATAGACAACCTATGCACTTCCCTCCTTTGGTGGTAAAATTCAAAGATCCAGCTGATCTTTGAATTTTACCACCAATGTAGCTAACTTATTCTAGTAATTTATAACTCACTGGCTAAAATAAAACTTCCTGCAATCCAATCTAAACATCTCTCCCCTAGTTCTAGAATCATAACTGTGAAAATTTCATCCTCATTCATTTTACTTTTGCCTCTCAGAGCCTTAAACATCTCAATCAAGTCTCCTCTAAGGTGCTTGGTTTCCAAGCTGTGCAACCCACATATTCAGTCTTTCCTCATATGGATGTCCTTTTGCCGATCTCAGGAGATGAGTTACCTATCTTTGGACCCTTTAAAGAAGCTCAATGTTTTTATTTAGATGCAGCCTCCATACTTAAACACAGTATTACAAGTGTGGTCTAACAATAATCTTATATAATGGGATTATGACATCCTAACTCTACAAGAAAATGTTTGATAAATCATCAATAGGAGACCATGGGCCTTCCTTGCAACCTGTCTACAATGCTTGGAGAACTTCATGTCTAACCATATCGTAACTCCCAAGTCACTTTCTTCCACTACAAAGGTCAAGGAATGACCACCGCATATCCCGGAGCAATATGGCCTTAGTTGCTAATGCTCCTAAAAACCAAATAACAAATAACAAACAAATAACAAATTTCTTCCACTACTGACTTCAGTTCAACTCCAGCAAGTGTATAAGTTTTTTTTTTTTGGGTTACTGTTCCTCAGGTGTAAGACCTTGCAATTTACTGTATTAAAGCATAGCTGATACTTTTCTGACCATCCCTAAAGTTTATCCAGGTCACTCTGAAGAAGCTCTGCTTGGCAGTGATCATTAACTGCTCTACCGATCTTTATATCATCTGCAAATTTAGACATCACACCCTCTATTCCTTCATCAGTGTCATTTAAGAAAATCAAAAACAACAGTGGTCCCAATACTGATCCTTGGGGAACCCCACTTTTTACATTTACCCAATCTGAGGAATAACCAATTATCACAAACCTCTGCCTTCTGCTTTGAAGCCATCCTGCTATTCATCTAAGGATTTTCCCTGTGATTCCAGCCTGTTCCAACTTATAAAGTAACCACTCATGTGGTACTGTCAAATGCTTTGTTGAAATCTAAATAAACAATGCTGAAATTATTCCTTAAATCCAGCTCATGTGAGTGATCCTGTCAAAATAGCTAACCAGATTTCTTAAACATGATTTTCCCTTTACAGAAGCATGCTGCGTATCCTTCAGAATTCTATTTATATCTAAATGATCCTGAATTGCACCCTTGATCATTGCCTCCATGATTTCCCCTACTACTGAAATTAGACTGACCAGTCAGTAATTTACCTATACACTCTTAGAAGAACCGCCCTTATGTATTAGAGATATATTTGCACTTTTCCAATCCAAAAGAATCTCTCCTGAGTCAAGTGATGCTCTCATAATTAGCCTCAATGGTTTAATGCACTCACTTGCCACCTCTCTTAAGATTATAGGGTATATGCCATCAACCCCAGGAGCTTTACTGGCATGTAGGCTCGAAAGTATTTCATTAAATGATCGGGAGAAATTTCAATATCATTAATTAGATATTTGTTAACTTCACTCCCATAATTTCTCATTGACAGAAAGGGTTTTTCTTCTGTAAATATTGATGCGAAGTAACTATTGAGTTCATCTGCAACTTTATTATTATTATTTTTAGCCATATAGTGCAAGGAAGCCTGCGGCTTACGCAGCACCAGCCAAAAAAAAAAAAAAAATTCCTGCATTACCCTCAGAGAGAGAGAGAGAGAGTCAAGAACCAAGAAAGCAAGAAGGAGAAGAATGATGATATCCAGCTTAGGACCCTGAGTTTTCCAAGCCCATACTCACCCGATGTGAGCATGGGCTTGGAATAGGACCTCTTGTTCCTTGAGGTTGTCACAGACATTCTCTCAGATATTCCAGACAAGCTGTACTTGCTACCTGGGAGTCTAAAATGCTGATGGAACTGATATTCGGTTGACACTCAAGTCAAGTGGACGCAATTTCGGCGAAGTCCGGACGGTTTGTGACAGCCAAATCCTCTGCTTGCACCTTCATGATGGTGGGACTGTTAGTAATCCTGGGTATAACCTCCATGCACAAGTACATGGTGGGTGACCACCCAGGTGTGAACCAACGTAAGCAGGGGGTCAAGGTGTGGCGCCCATACCACATGGAGGAATGTCGCCCCTCTATGTCACCAGGCAATACTAGGTAGTAGATGACTCTCATCAACCAGTGCAATACCACCACTTTGCTTATTGGAGGCTTGAAGTGGTGGCACCCATGTTTAGTCTCTAGAGCTAAGTTCCGGTCAACCCTTCCATGTCAAGGATCTGGGTATATTCTTACCATGTGTACGCCATATCCAAAAATTTCATTACTTCATACCACCCACTTTTTCTTACTATTGAATGCACCATGAATTGTCAAACTAATAGAGCAAGCTTATCTGCAAAAAGATCTAAACCTCCCAAGCACTTCCTAATTCATTTCACAAATATACGTGGTCTCAATTCTAATCTCAACAATGTCCATTTCTCTTCCATCGTGCAGTATGATTGATGACTTTTGAGGTTATGATGAACATTGTGGCGAGATCCAATATTCCTTACATTTCGAGGGTACAGCTCTAAAACGGTGTTCGCAGTCTGGCCGCTAGTTAGTACACTGGACCGAACCTATTGGTAACTCTCTAGGAGGCTTCCGGATCAGCTAGTGTATAATCTTGCTACCTCTACTCTGCCAGATAGTGACTGGAGGGAGTCCGAGTAGTGTGTATGCGGGGAGCATTGTCGAGGTGACGTTATGTCAAGGATCTGGGTATATTCTTACCATGTGTATGCCATATCCAAAAATTTCATTACTTCATACCACCCACTTTTTCTTACTATTGAATACACCATGAATTGTCAAACTAATAGAGCAAGCTTATCTACAAAAAGATCTAAACCTCCCAAGCACTTCCTAATTCATTTCACAAATATACGTGGTCTCAATTCTAATCTCAACAATGTCCATTTCCACTTGCAGTCTGCCAAACCCCATGTACTTTTTCTGACAGAATCTCAGATGCCCAAATTATTCACTGTATGATTCCTTTCGCCTCAAAGGTGGTACTTGTGATATGTCAGTTCTGATATTCCCTGTCAGAGACTTGGCAATCTGGAATATCCTCTCTTCTAAAATCTCTCTACCTCATTGTGTCAGATTCATCTGTTGTCTCTACCGTTCTCCTAACTCCACTAATCACTTGGAGGTCTTTGACTTCCTCTTTTTGCAACTTGACTTTCTTCAGTCCAACTTTCCTAACAGTGAGGTAATTTTCCTTGGTGATTTTAATGTTCACAACTCCAGCTGGCTTCCGTTTTCTAGTCACACTGACCCAGCTGGTCGAGATGCTGAGGCTTTTGCAATTACTAATGACCTTGCACATTTATTCATTTACTTGCACATTTATTCATTTATTCATCAAGATTGTTCATTTACCTACAAGAACACTGGACAATCCTAATCATACAGCCAACACGCTTGATCTTTTTCTCACAAACAACCCTTCTAAGTACATGGTCGAAGTGAGAGGTCCTTTAGGCACTTCAGATCACAACTTGGTGATTGTCTCGTCTCCAATGGAGCCTTTATCTCATGGCTATTCCAAACCTCATGTTGTTTGGCATTACAAGAATGCAAAATAGGATGACCTGCAAGATTTCTTTTCTTCTTTTCCTTGGTCGGATTACTGTTTCAAAACTTTTGATGTCAACGTTTGCTCAGATCGAGTCAGTGAAATTATTTTTGCAGGAATGGAATCCTTTATCCCACACTCCGCTTTAAAATCTCGTCCTTTATCTAAACCTTGGTTTTCCAATAAATGTGCTAAGGCTGTTCAAGAGAAGAATGTTGCATATCGTAATTGGCTTGTTTCTAATTCTTCGGTTTCATTTTCTACCTACACCAAAGCTCGCAACAATTGTAAAGCAGCTATTAATCAGTCCAAACTAGAGTTTGAACAGGCTAAGAGTAGAAAACTTGCTTCTTGCCCTAATGGTAGCCGAGCATTCTGGTCTCTTGCCAAAGCTATTGGCCGCAACTTTTGCCCATCTCGGCTCCCACCTCTGTCCAAACCAGATGGTTCTGTTGTCACTTCAGCCAAGGATAAAGCTGAC
Organism: Mastigoproctus giganteus; assembly: GCF_048544385.1. NCBI lineage: Eukaryota > Metazoa > Arthropoda > Arachnida > Uropygi > Thelyphonidae > Mastigoproctus > Mastigoproctus giganteus. The sequence goes on along the minus strand of NC_143576.1, from coordinate 261,240,667 downwards.
CTGCTAGCATCCCATTTTTCTTCCAACTCATGTATTAATGATCTTGGTAAAACACCTCCCACCATTCTCAACATGCTCCATTCAATGCCAGGCGCCTCCGTAGCCAGGTGGGAAGGAGCAGCAGTGCGTAGCACACGCTTCTTGATTAGACCGGGGTTCGAGCCCGTCACCACCAAATACGGAGGATGCGAAAAGGTCAGGAATTGACCACCGCATATTCCCGGAGCAATATGGCCTTAGTTGCTAATGCTCCTAAAAAAAAAAAACCAAACCAAAACCATTCAATGCCTCTTGTGGTTTTCCGTCAAAAAGATGTCAGAAGGATTTTGACGAATCTTGATGCTAAGAAAGTTCCAGATCCCGATGGTATTTCTCCACTTGTTCTCAAAACCTGTGCTTCTGAACTTACTCCTATTCTTTGCTGCCTTTCTTCACTTTCTTATTCCAAAGGTGTTTTTCCTTCTGCTTGGAAATTTGCTCATATCCAGCCACTTCTAAAAAGGGTGACAAATCCCTCCCATCTAATTATCGTCCCTTTGCAATTACTTCTACTCTTTCTAAAGTAATGGAGAAATCAATTAACCGCCAACTCTTAAACTACCTAGAAACCTTCCGTCTGATCAATGATCGCCAGTATAGATTCCATCAGTGTCAATCCACTGGTGATACTCTGGCTTATGTTACCCATTTATGGACTAATTCAATGGAAAGGTTCGGTGAAACACAAGTAGTTGCTCTTGACATCTCAAAGACTTTTGATCATGTTTGGCATAAAGGTCTTCGAAACAAGCTTCCATCTTATGGTTTGCCAACTGCTTTTAGTAATTGGTTATCCAGTTTTCTCTCTGATCTCTCACTGAGGGTGATGGTAGATGGCTCTCTGTCTTCTAACTTCTCCACTAATGCCGGTGTCCCCTAAGGTTCAGTTCTTTCCCCCACTCTTTTCCTCTTGTATATTAATGACCTTCTTCCATTGACTGGAAATCCTATCCATAGTTTTGCCGATGATTGCACATTGCATTCTACTTTTTTTTGAGAAACCTTGCCCTGCTCAAACAGCTTCAACTTCTTGAAAATCAGCTACCAATTCCTTAAATGCCAATCTTCAGGTAATTCTCCAGTGGGGCAAAGACAACTTAGTTGATTTCAACCCTTCCAAAACTCAGTCTTGTGTTATATCTCGCAAAAAGGATTCTTCTGTTCCTGTGCTTATTTTTAGTGACACTCCGATTTCTAGGTAAAATGATATATCTCTTTTGGGGATTACCCTGACTTTTAATCTCTCTCTCTCTTGGCACAAGCACATTACAAATATGAAGCTCCTCTGCATCTGAAAAACTTGGTTTTCTCTTTCGCTCTTGGCATTACTTTTCTTTCAATCAGCTGCTCACTCTGTATAAATTGCAAATCCGCCCTGCCATGGAATATTGTTCCCACATCTGGGGTGGTGCCCCAAAACCTCTTTCAGGCTTCTTGATTCCATTCAGAAGAGGGCAGTTAGGTTAATTAATGATTCATCTCTAACAGAGTCTCTCCACTCGCTGTCTTTCATTATACCTTTGCTTCCAACTATCTCACACCATACAGATTCTACACTAGCATACAAAACATCTGAATCTTGGCAAGCTTTCGTCACACTCAGGCTGCTTTTGATACGAAGCATTACCCCGCCACCCATTCTATCTGTTCTATCCTTCCTAAATACGTTGTATATATCGTACCAAAACTCATCATCTCCTATCTCTGGGTGGCATCACCTTTATGTAAGCCCTGCTATGTTAGCGTTACCTTGTCCTAACCAGCAGTTCGAATACACTCATTTTATTGACAACACTTCTGACGTTACTATATGAACCATTAAGACTTAGTGTTCTTGTATAGTTAACTACTCTGACACACCCCTTGAAGTTATTTAAGCTTGGTTCCCTGGCATTAGCTACCAACTAATTTGAAACATTTCTGCCCTCAGAACATCTTGTCCATATGATCTGTTGCAGTAACAAACAAGAACTCTTGAGGTATTAGTCATATGGTGCAAGGCGTTTGCTACACCAGCCAAAAATAATAAACAAATAAAATATAAAGTACTTACTTTTGCATTTCCATTCTCATATAGGTCTGATTCAGCTGACCTTCGAAGCTCCCCAATCTGTCAACCTCAACTACTCGTGTAGGTAACTTATTCTAGTAATTAACAACTCACTGGCTAAAAGAAAACTTCCATCAATTCAGTCTAAACCTCTTCTCCTGTAGTTAAAATTTAGTCCTCTGGTTCTAGTCATTTATAACCATTAATATTTCACTTTCATTCATTTTACTATCCTCTATCAGAGCTGCAAAGACCTCAATCAGATCCTCCTCTGAGCTACCCAGTTATTGATTTCTGTAGCCCACATATTCAAAGTCTTTCCTCATGTGGGCACCCTTTTGTCAGTTTCACCAGGCATGTTGTCTGTCTTGGACCCACTCTCAAGAATATTGATGTTTTTCTTTAGGTGTGGTCTCCATACCTGGACAGAGTTTTCCAAGAGCAATATTACAGTTATCTTATGCAGTGGGATTATGACCTTCCTATATCTCCACAAGCAAATGTTTGAAATATCATCAACAGGACTGCATGGACCCTCCTTAATGCCTGTCTACACTGCATGGAGGACATCATATCTATCCATATCATAACTCCTAAATCCATTTCTTTCTCTAAATGTTTAAATTCAGCCCCAAGTGTGTAAGTTATTTTTAGATTACATTTTGCTGCATGTATTTTAGTACATAGCTACCACTTCTCTGGCCATCCTCAAAGCCTACCCAAATCATCCTGAAGCATTACTACTTGGTACTGATCATTAACTACTCTTCTGATTTTAACATTATCTGCAAATTTGACATTACACCCTATATTCCTTTTCCAATATCATTTAAGAAAATCAGCAACAACTTCTACCATTATACCAATAATCAAGAGTAACCATTAATCAAAATCCTCTGCCTCCTACCTTACAGTCACTCTGCAATCCATCTAAGACTCTTACATGTGATTCCAACGTGTTCCAGCTTATACAATAACCTCTTGTGCAGGGCTCTGTCAAGTGTTTTTCTGACATCCAAATAAAGAATATGAAAATTATTTCCTATATCTAGTTAATGAGTAACTCTGCCAAAGTAGCTAACCAGGTTAGTTAAGCATGATATACAAACCTTTACAAAACTATGGTTTGTTTCCTTCAGTACACCATTTCAATCTCTACTGTATTGCATTCTTTATCATTACTATCTTTAGTCCTTATTTCACTGGGAAATTTTTATGCAAGAAGGCAAAATTTTTTATTCACAAATTTCATTCAAAAATAATGATTTCATGGCTAGTGATGAGTGGATTGACAAATTTAAAATGTGCTGTGGAATTAGGTATTTGTCCAAAGATTGGTAAGACTTCCTAGTGATATTTCTGCCATAGAACCTTTTCAGTATAAATTTATTTGAGAGATAACAGAATTGGGTTTTAACCCTGAACAAGTTACTATGCTAATGATAGTGACTTATTTTGGAAAGCTTTACTAAAGAAAATTTTAGTCACGAAAATGAAGATTCTGCACAACACTACAAAATCAGCAAAAGGCAAATGATGCTTATGTACTATATACATGGTATTGGAAGATATAAATTACATTTATTGATGACAGGAAAATTGCAGTAAAACCAGGGCTTTCAAAAATGCTTCACTTCCTGTTCTCTACAAAAGCCACAAGAAAGGGTGTAGAAATGGAAATTGTTCACCAATTGGTTTCATTCTGAGTTTGTTCCATCTGTAAAATAACTTAAAGAAATCAAAATACTAGGAAAAGCATTGTAACATTGCTTCTTCTTCCTAATTGCACACCTCTAATTGCAGCCAGTAGACGAAAATCTTATTGTTCATGTGGTAGTCAAGCTGAAGACAACTGTATTGAAAAAAAAAAAAAATGTTGTGCCTTCTCTCATTGAAGCTTGAGATTTTGTAATGTCCAAACTTACTGGAAAAAAATTATTGCCAGTGCTTGTGCTAGCTTTATGCCGCCAAGCAAAATATTTTTTAGTGTCTCATAGTGAGATCAAAAAAAAAAAAAAAAAAGTTCACTATGGTAGGATGCAGTAATGTCTTGAAAGCATCACTGTTTTTTTTTTTTACTTTATTTTTACCACGTGCTCTGTGTGTGTTAAATAATAAAAAGTATTTAATACAGATCAACTGAACATCATTTTGGTACTCTTTTCAGTTTGGTGCCCCAAGCAACTACCTGCCTTTCCTGTGTGTAATGGCAGCCTTGACTATAGACAAAATCATAATTTACTAAATGATTTCAAAATTGGGGATCTGAAATTGAGGATAGTGAGGAACTGATACCAGTTAACCTAATAAAACAAATGCTCCAAGAAGAAGGTGCAATAAGTTGGAAAATGATTACAGATTGGATTAATGGCAAAATTGAAATTTATTTTAAATTTAAGACCAAAATTATAAATAGCATCTTACAAGATGAAGAAAAGGAAAATGAAGAGGAGGATCAAGAAGGGACCATTCATATGAATTTGGTGAAACACAAAGATGCTGTTTTATGTTTAAAGATGTATTGAATTAGATACACAAAATGACATACCAATTCATTAGGATGCTTTTATGGCAACTCCGTGAATTTGGTTTGGAGAAGACAGTGAGCAAAATGAAACATAATTAATTAGTAAGCAATACTGAGCAAAGTGAAACTTATATACAAAATAGAAATATGATTTATTTATTAAAAAAGTGAATATTATATTATGTGATATGTTCTGAATAATAAATACATATGTGAATTGATAGTTTATGTACATAAAATGTTTTTAGACACATTTGCATATGTACTGTATATTGCATGATTAGTCCCTTTCCCTGCTGTAAACCCATATTGGTTTTCAGACCACTCACAGTTTTCTTTAACGCACTCCATAATTCTACCTGCTAGCAATCTTTCATAAACTTTTCCGGGTCCATTCAATAATGCAATTGAATGATATGTAGCTGCCCTGTCTTTCGGTTTCAATGGCAATTTCACAGAAGTTTTAAAAGTGCTTTGTTCCGTGGTGATGGAAATACTCCATCTCTAAGACCTGTGTTAAAAGTGCTTAGCAGGTGCTCTGGTATAAATTTCAGATACGTTTTTTTGACCTCTCTCTCTCAATGAGGTCCATTCTTGGACATTTATTGTTCTTGATTCTTTCTACTGCAATTTCTAACTCATTCATTTGGAAGATGCGGTCTTCCCCACTGCCTCTGTAACTTTCATTAAGATATGATTACTTATGTTAAGATAAGGATACATTAACCTTTATTTTACCCGTAAAAAAGTTAAACTAACTGGTCTGTAATTACTCATGTCATCTCTCAATCTCCCCTTTGAGAATTGGGGATACATTTACACATCTCCAGTCCTTAGAGACTTCTCCTGAGTCCAAGGATGCTCTCATAATTATGGTTAAGGGTTTGCTTAGTTCCTTTACCACCTCCTTTAATATAACTGGATAGATCCAATCCATCCCAGATGCCTTTCTTATGTTTAACTTCAACAATTTCTCCTCCACTTTGCCCTCAGTTATTTCAAAATCATTAAGCACCCTGTTACAATTTGATAAACTTCTGGCATTTTCCTTGCTTAATAACTTCTCATGTGAGAATGTTGATGCAAAATACTCATTCAGTTTATTTGCTCTCTGAGCTGGATTATCAACAGTCGAACCATTGATATCAAGTGGACCAATCTGATTCATCCCTTTCCTTCTGGAGTTGACATAAGTAAAGAACTCTTTGCTGTTTTTCTTTGCATCCTTTGCCAAGGATTTCTTGTAATCTGCCTTCACTTGCCTAATCTCCTTTGTGACTTGATTACAGAATAGCTTATATCTGCCATAGGCTTCTGTGCTGCCTGATATTTTATATGCATCCCATGCATTTTTCTTCTCTACCACTAGTCTCATTAGTATTTTTTAAAACCATTTAGGCCTAAAACTTGAACAATATTTCTTAATAGGTATGAAAAGTCTAGTAGCTTCCACGATTAATTCCTTGAATGCTTCCCACTTAGAATTTGCTGTTGGTAACATCGTCAGTTGGTCCCACTGTACAGAATTTAAAAACTATCTATGACTACTGTAGTCACCTTTATGGAAGCAAAAACCCTTTCCTTTACCCTTGATGATAATTATATCTTTAAGTAAATCCCACATAAGTACACTGTGATCACTGCCACCTAAAAAAAAAAAAAAACCTAGTTGTACCTTTATCTGCAAATTCTTAATACACAAATTCGAATTATCACTGCTGATAACCAGATCAAGAGTATTACCCTCTCTGATTGCCTCTTCAACATGCTGCTGTAGAAAACAATCATCCAATAAATCCACAAAAGTCTTGTTAGTGGGCGAGTGACCAATTCACAGGTTCCAGTCAATATCGGGGAAGTTAAAATCCACCATTATAAGACATTCAGATTTACTGGCCCATTTTATTTCTCTGTATAATTGTTCATTGTACTCATTTGAGTCATTAGGCCTATAACACACTCCTACTCTTATTTTTGCTTTCCCAGTGCTTATGTCACACCAAACTGACTCAGCATTGCACTGTCCATCTATGTCAACTGGATGCACTTCCTTTGATTTTATGTTTTTCTTAATTAACAGCATAACCCCTCCTTCCTTTCTATCCTTTCTGTACACATTGTACTCCCCAAATTCCAATTCTCCATTCCTAATATCTGTGTGACACCAAGTCTCTGATATCCCAACAATATCCACCTTTGATGTCTTGACCAGCACTTCAAATTCATCAAATTTATTTACTATACTTCTAGCATTGGTATACATGCACCTGTTTCTACTCTTAGTTACCCTAACACAGCCCGTGTATTTATTTGTTCCATGATGACTGCCATCAGTCCCTGAAACTCTCAGCACCCCTCGCTCCAGGCCACTGCTCATTCTAATAGAAGTAGTGCAAGAATCACCTTCATCTCTGCACGTGGCTACTTTTAACCTTTTAGTCTGTGAATCCCCTAAGCTAGCAGTTTTCTGACCCACCTAACGCTGCCTCGATAGCATCAGCAAACACTCTTGCACCCTTTCTATTTAAGTGTACCCCATCCCTGTAGAAGCAGTCTCTCCTGTTAACAAGCACAGACCATGCTGAAAAAAATTCGACTCCACGAGCCTTGCGCAATCCCTCCATGGCCGAATTGATTGACAAGGCTCTCATTAACTCAGCGGCTCACATCTGGTGAGTATGGGTTTGGCACACCCAGAGTCCTGAACTGAATATCATCATTCTTCTCTTTCTTGGTAATTCCTTTCTACTTCTGTCAAATTCTCTCTCTCTCTCTCTCTCTCTCTCTCTCTCTCTCTCTCTCTCTCTCTCTCTCACTCACACAGGGTATCTTGGGAATTTTTTTTTGGCTGGTGCAGCATAAGCCTCAGGCTTCCTTGCACCGTATGGAGGATAATCATAATAATAATAATAATAATAAAAAAAGGGGCACGATGGCCCAATGGTTACGACACTGGACTACCAGCCTGATGGACCCGGGTTTGAGTACCACCTTGGTGGAAGCAAACGTGGCTCCATCACACTGGGAGACCGGTATAATAGCAGTAATAAATTAGAGTAAAAATAACAATAAATTAATGGTAATAAAAATTAATAAAATAAATAAACATCATGAAAGCTGCTCCAAGGGACCCACCTACCCCAAAGTCAGAGTGGCAGCTAAGGCAGATTGTGGCATCATCTGGTGTCACTCGCAAGAACTACCACTGGACATTAGCCGAAGCTAAACAGGTCCACATCCATAGATGGATGATATTGAAGAGAAATATTAATCATACTGCATTGAGTGTGGAGCAGGATCAAGTCACTCGCTTTCAGGTCTTAGGCAGAGGGGTCGGTTCAAAAAATCAGACAGTCTCCTGAGGAACACAGTGGAGCTGTCCCCCGTATGGCTACCACAAGAGAAGGGCAAGACCATCCAGCCCCGCCAACTGGAAGTGCTTCCTGTGCAACTGTGCTAGTGACCACCCAGGAAGGGAGAAAACGGCAACCCGTGAAGTGGAGCATCGAAATGAATAATGAAGCTGGAGACTGATATGACAACTTACAGGGCGAGACTACATACCAAGTGGCTGGAATGATTCCCAGTTATTCAGGTCACCAAACAGCGAATAGCGGGACAAGCAGGACGTGAGTGATCACGTCCTGCTTGATATTATGTAGTAATCTGCAAAAACCCTATATAAATTAAAAATAAAAATAACCAGCGAAAGATGATCAACTACAAAGGATAAAGAATATGGAACCAGAGGAGGAAGAGCAAGAAGAAATACGACCCAAAGCAGCTGAAGTGGAAACTGACGAGGTCATGATATCCAGAATAGAAGACAAGTGGAAGAAGACCTTAACAGAATTCGAAGGAATGGAACCCACAAAGACTCACGTGATACCAAAGCAGAGGCCGAATAGAACCATGTGGAGAGTCCCAGACCACCTGAATCAGCACATACCTTGACCACACTACCTCGACAGCAGTGGTGCAACACTGGAGGCCATCCACACGGCCATGTATTGTGCTGTGGTAGCAGCCACGAGGATTAATAGAAGGGAAGCAAGAGACCAGCAACAGAAGAACCAAAAACAGAAGGAACCGCCAGCTTGGGAAAAAAAGACTTCAGCAGAAGATAGAAGAATTAAGAGTCATGATAGGCCAATTGACCCATAACCAACGGGGCAATGGAGTAAGAAATTAATTGGAAAAGTGAACAGCATCCACAGCAAACATGAGACAAAAAATTAGAGAATAGGAGAGTACATGGACACATTGAAGCAGAACTCCCTGCACTCAGCAAGAGACTATGCCAGTACAAGTAGAGCTCCCAGAGAAAATAAACAAACAAATCTTTGACGAGGATCAAAGAGGCTTCTACAGGAAACTCAGAGAAGATGGGAAAGAAGGGAACGGACCACCCGAAAAGAAGATGATTGAAGATTTCTGTGGCTGGAATGATTCCCGGATATTCAGGTCACCAAAGAGCATCGAAGAGAAATATTAATGATGTCCCATTAATCACTATTAAAGAAATATTAATAGTGATTAATGGGAAACATATGGAGCAGAGAAGTAAGACATAACAGCCGAGCCACCTAGATAAAACTAGAACGCAAGAAAACCAAGGACGTACAAGAAATGAAAGGGTGGAAGATTCGGGAAGAAGTAAAACATACAATCAAGAACACTCACAACTGGTGAACTTCAGGAATAGATAACGTCCACAACTACTGGTACAAGAAGCTCACTTGCAACACACACAAGCACCTGGCAGAGCAGTTCGCCCGAACGATAAGGCACCCAGAGACAATCCTGAAGTTTCTCACTCAAGGAATCACATATCTGAAGCTAAAGATGAAGATACAAGAAACCCGGTGAAATATAGGCCAATCAACTGCCTCCCAACAATGTACGAGATCCTGACTAGCTGCATAACCAGGAAAATATTAGACCACTTGGAGAGCCAGAACATAATGGCCGAACAGCAGAAAGGATGCAAGCGGCTGAGCAAAGAATGCAAGGAGCAATTAACTATAGATGCCGCAGTTATGGAGCAAGCCTACAAGAAGCCGCAACATGTACACAGCCTACATCGATTACCGCAAGGCCTTCGACTCCATGCCTCATAGCTGGCTAATAGAGGTGCTGAACATTTACAAAGTCAATCCAATAGTGACAAACTTCCTAGGAGTGATGGATAATGGAGTACCCCCACTAAGGTTGAAAACATCACAACCAGGCCAATCCCTATCAGGAGAGGAATCTTTCGGGGAGATGCCCTGAGCCTACTGTCTAGCACTTAACCTGCTATCTTCCATGTTCAACAGTAGCAAGTACAAATATAACCTGAGAGAAGGAAGGAAGGAAGAACCTGTACACCCTCACCCACCTGATGTACATGGATGACATCAAGCTCTACGTGGGAACCAAGAAGCACCCCCAGCAACTACTCTAGATCACTGAAGAATTCAGCAATGATATTAGGATGGAATTTGATCTAGACAAATGCAAGACCCACAGATTACGTCAGGAAAATTAGTCAACTGAAATTACCAGCTGCAGAGTGGTAAAGAGATCGAAGCCATGGCAGAGGGAGAGGTCTACAAATACTTGGGGATGATGCAGGCTCAGCAGGTACAGCACAAGAAAATTAAGGCTTGTCTGACCGAAAAATATCATCAGAGACTCAGAAGCCTGCTGAAAGCAAAGCTGAATGGAGGGAACACGGTTAAAGCCATAAACACCTATGCAGTTCCAGTGCTAACATACTCCTTCAGGGCCATAGATTGGACTAACACCGAGCTGGAGGATATCATGAGAAATACAAGGACAATGATGACCAAGAGCCGCCAACACTGTCCAAAATCTGCCATGGAGAGACTTACATTTGCCCAGGAAGAAGGAGGAAGGGGACTGATAGATCTCATTGAGCAACAGAAGACAGCAATAGTTCACCTGAAGGATTCCTTCCAGAAACACACAGCAGCACTCCAGAAGGCCATAAGGAAGATAGACAAGTGGTATACCCACTCAACCTAAGCGAGGAGTCTCCCCCCTCCAACCAGGAGGTACAAACGAAGCTAGAAAGATGGGCAGAGAAGACATTCCAGGGCAGACAATACAATGATCTCCATCAAGAGCACATAGATAAAATTGCTTCCAATGCATGGCTCACGAGGGGGGATGCTCTTCCCTGAGACTGAAGGATTCATGCTGCCATCCACAACCAGGTAATCAACACCAGGAACTATAGAAAATACATTGCCAAGGAGCCTGGAGTGTCCGATGACACACGTCAACGATGCCACCTGTTCTCAGAAATGATCCAACACATCACTGTGGGATGGAAGGTGATCTCCCAGACTGAGTACACTCATAGACATGACCAGGTAGCCAAGATAATACAATAGAAGCTAGCAAGGAAAAATCAGTTGATCAAACAAAGTGTACTGTAATACAAGTACGAACCCCAGGCAGTACTAGAGACCCAAACCCACAAGCTTTACTGGGATCGCGCCATAATAACGGATAGGACAACCCCGCACAACAGACAGGACATAACCCTTGTGGACAAGAAGGAAAAGGCTACCTATCTGATTGACACAGCAGTACCCACTGGCAACCTGTAGAAAACCTATGGGGAAAAAATCAGAAAGTACACGAACCTAAGACAAGAGATCAAAGAGATGTTGCATATGCAGCAAGTAACGACCATCCCGATCATTGTGTTAACCCCCAGGTATGGTGCTGAAGGCCCTACATAACAAGCAAACAGCAGTAGGTCTCCCAGCGAACACCTACAAGGAACTCCAGAAAGTCGCAATCCTGAACACCTGTAGGATAGTCAGAGAGTTCCTCGACCAACAGTAACACTAGACATAACAACAACCACCCTGTGTACTTTGTAGCAATACCTGTCACGAGTTGGAACCCCCAATCAGGGAGAAATAATATAAAGAGCAATAATAATAATAATCATATACTTCCTCCTATCATGTTGTTGTTATTTGATTTTTTAGGAGCATTAGCAACTAAGGCCATATTGCTCCGGGGATATTCGGTGGTCATGACCTTTCCACATCCTCCGTATTTGGTAGATCACGGGCTCGAACCCTGGTCTAATCAAGAAGCGTGTGCTGCGCACTGCTGCTCCTGCCTACCTGGCTACAGAGGCGCCTCCTCCTATCATGTCTGGGGAGAATTGAAGATACTTTCAAATTTAATCCTAACTCACGACTTTTTTTCAACATTGTCCTGTACTTGTTAAGTAAATCTGCAGATCTCCTACTCTTAATGTCATTGGTGCCAACATGTACAACAATATCACCCTTTGTGCCCTTAAAAGATGATATCTGCCGTACAACATCATCAACATTTGCCCATGGCAGACATACCCTGGTCCTATTCCATCTATCCTTTTTACACAATATATTACCAATCTCCCTGAGAGTAGAATCATCAACAATAAAAAATTTGAATTCCCTGCCACTCTCTATACAAAAACAATAGCTGCAAGATTCGAACAAAACAACGGTTTTATGTATATTATGTAGTAATCTACAAAAACCCTATATAAATTAAAAATAAAAATAACCAGTGTAACTAGAACTATAAGGCTACTTATAAAGTACAATACAAAGTTCTAGTCACCATGACTCTGTGGAGAGGTGTATAGTCCTGCTGGAAGAGTCCATTGCCCTGTGGGTGCACAATGACCATGAGGGAATGCAGATGGTCTACAAGGATGGACATGTAATCTGGACCATTCAGAGATGCATCTAGACGTACCAGAGGTCCCAACGTGTGCCAGTTGGACACACCCCATACCATTACCTACCATCCACCTACCTGAACAGTTCCTTGTTGACATGACGGGTGCATAGCTTCTTGTGGTTTCCACAGATACGTACCCTCCCATCCACTCGAAATAACTGAAAAGGGACTCATCGGACCAGGAGACCCGTCTCCAATCATCCAGGGTTCAGTGCCGGTGTTCTTTTGCCCAGTTGAGGTGTAGAGTCCTGTGTCGTGGTGTTAGCAGTGGGACTCTGGTGGGTCGGCAGCATAGCCTATTGTGGCTAATGATTGCCTGATGGGCTTGGTGAAGAAAGACGTTTCTGGCACCTCCCTCGTTGAAATCGGTGGTGATTTGTGCCACTGTCACTCTCCGGTTGGCTGAAACAATGCGAGACAGACGTCGACAGCCACATTCATCTACCACCTTTCTCCACCACAGCGCTGTCCATGATGAGATGTTATTCCAGAAATGGCATATTTCCCGATAAACTCTTAATACTGTTGAATGGGGATAGTGCAATTTCTGTACCACCTTGGCGATAGTGACCCATGCATCAGGCACCGTCTACCATCCCTCTTTCAAAATCATTTAACTCACGACTTTTATCCATAACGACATTGAATTACCATCTACGTATTGTACCTATATACCTGCCAAGCGGTGGGTTCATCCAGCAAGAGGGGGGCGACAGCATCACATTGCCCCGGAACCAGGTATCCCATGAATTCTGTCCTTTCAGTGTACAAATTGGAGTACTGTGGCAGTAATCGTAAGTTACTGCTATGGATAAAGGGATGATTTGAGTGGGTGAAGGCAGAGAATGGTTAATTCATCAGTAGAAATGAGCCCATTGACTGAATTGATAACACAGGAGGAACATCACTAACAAAAATGGTTATGGATAACAACAGGAAATTATAAATTTTGAATACCTGTTTATATTTAGTAGTGACAAAATAAAATAGCCATCACCATATCTGAGTTCAATCATGAAAGTAGGATGCATACCAGGTTTCATCATATGCTTTAATCACCAGATTTTGCCTACTGTGATTTCTGTCTGTCTCTCTTTCTCTCCGTATGGCCACCCCCACCAAAGTTCAAAAATTAATCAAGGGGAAAAATATTTTAATCCATCAATGACATTAAATGCGATTGTGACATTCAGAATGATATTTCAAAAGGAGAGCTCCAACAGTGTTTTTTAATTGAAATGGCCCAAAATTCATTGTTATATATTGATAAAGCATATTTATTATAAAATTAGTCTAATTTCTTAATGGCTTTCTTCATAGATTAGGTTAAATTTAATAAGCTTACAAGATTGTTATTGATGATATTCTAGTAATTAATGAGATTTTTTTTTTTTCTGTGACATAATATAGAGCCTCCCGCAGATATTTGTCTGTATCATCTTGAATATGAGATTGATGAAGGCTATCAAATTCCAATTGAGGACAGTGATGAGAGAGACTCTCTGCAGTTTAAGGTGATGCCTCTTAATAATAATACTCTTTATGCATCATAACAGTTATAATGGTTTTGCATTAATTGTTTTCTTTTCATATGCTTTATTCTTTCAACTGTGTTCTTTCCATTCATTAAGTTAATATTAAAGCATTCCAACAAAAGACTTGTCAACATTTTTATGATTATATATTCAGTAGATATTACAATTTGGAAAGACCAAGCTGTAAGTCCTGTTCCATTCTTATTGCCACTTAATAGCAATGTGGAAACTCTTGTTGACATTACTTTCTTAAATTTGTCCATTATCACTGTCTGTATGTATAAATAAAACATCATGCTGTAATTGGAAAAAAATTGCTGAAATTTAAATGGACTTGCAGAAATTTGATATTTGAGGTTTTAATAAAATTTATTAATAACAGGTGTATTATTTTTAAAGATAAATATCAAAAATATTTATACACTTCTTCCATTGCTTTTTCAAATTCTAAAAATCTGATGCATAAAAAGATATTGGTTGCTGTGATAACCAGTGACGATTATTATTTTCAATCTCTGAATCATCAGAAATGGAATCATGGGATGAATCGTTGATTCACTCTGTACCCTAATTCAAATGTGCATTCATGAAATAAAAGCATCAGGTTCACCCCAACAAAGAATTTTAAGTCTGTTCCATCACCAGGGATGGTGATGGGACAGCCTTAAATAATATTGACTGTGTTCTGGGGATGTCATGACATTATTCTTTTGCATTTTCAAAATGCCTGTAGATATCATGAATGCCACATCATATTTCTCATTTTTGAAAGAACCGAGGGAATTATTTGCAGAAATTGGCCTGGGCTCTTGGGCCATGGAGTACTGCTGTTGCATGAAAATACAAGGCTGCATCACCTCATATAACCCAAGAGATCACTAATGATTTAAGATAAGGACTTCTTGATTGGACTGATGAGAAGCCAATAAGCTTTGAAACGGCACAGTCTGAGTGGTGGTATCCGCCGAGAATAAGTAACAATAGTCTTCTCCATTGGTGAAGCGTTACTTATTTGAGGTATTGCAAATATTAGGTACGAGGTTATCCATGTGTTAGCCAAGATTTTTGCAGCTCCGGCAAAATCTAAGTTTTTATTTATATTTAGTTGTTTTATTGACTTGATTGTTATACTAAATTATTTTCTATAAATAGTTTTATAGTTCTAGTCAAGCTCTGTGGTTTATTTTGAATTTAGATAGCGATTTTGAAAGTTAACACTGAGTGTTTGTAGATTTTGCTGTTCATAACTCGCCGCCATTATACATTGCCCTTGCCGTTATATGATACAGAATAGCATAACGTATATCCCGAAATTCATAGTGGTTTAATGTAAAATTAGATAGCGAAATACATAGCACTGCATTAGAAATCTGTTTGATTAGTATAGTATTATCAGTTAATCAGTTTTTGTTTTGTTTGTTTTGTTCTTCTTCTTCTTCTTCGGTCCTTAGCTGGCAGCTGGGGGAGGCGGTTGGCCACGCAACCAGTATGCTGCTGTAGGTGCCGCAGGGTTTCGGACTTGCTCTGTGATGTTCTTCCATACCTTACGATCCATGGCTTCAGTCCTGGCCTGGTTAAGGTCGAGACGTCGGCTCTTCAAGTCATCTTCCACTTGCTTGGCCCACGTTTTCCTAGGCGCGGTCCGTTGGATGCTCCATTGGGTGGGTCGTTGTCTCCAAAGGAGTGTGGATGGTATTCTGTTCGTGCCCATTCTACATACGTGGCCAAACCATCTGAGCCTTCGCTTCTGGATTTGGTCGGCAATGGTTGGTTGCTGTTGGCATCTGGCGCGGATGGTATCATTAGTGATGCGGTCGCGAAGAGAGATGCCCAAGATCTGCCGCAGGCATCGCATTTGGAATACCTCAAGTTTGTTCAAATCTAACTTGAGACAAATCCATGTTTCCGATCCGTAAAGAAGAATGGGCAGGATCAAAGTCCGAAAGAGTCGGATTTTAGTCTTTGTGGAAATGTTGGTCCTCTTCCACAGACACCATTTGAGTGAGGCGAACGCAGTGGCCGCCTGTCCAATTTTGCTGTGGATTTCCATGGTGGATGCAACTTTCTTCTCCTGGACCAGCGACCCAAGGTATTTAAAGTCCTGCACTTGCTCGATCTGGACGCCTTCGAGGTAGATGGTGGCTTGCGACCCATCTGTTGTCAGGGCCTTTGTCTTACCAGCATTGATCTTCAAACCGTATAGCCGGGCAATGCGGGCAATGTCGTAGAGGATGTCCGTGGCTTCAGCGTCGTTACCGGCAAGGATAGCACTATCATCAGCAAACATCAGGTCTGTCACATAGTGATCCTTGTCATATTGTATGCCCTGTCTGTTTCTGAATGCTTGCCTCATAATGGCGTCGACCACGATGTTGAAAAGCAACGGGGAGGCTACATCCCCTTGGCGGACTCCAGTTTGGATGGTAAATTCCTCAGATAAATCATTCTGGATGCGCACCTGTCTGGTTAAACCGTTGTATGCAGTTTGGAGGAGTGTGATGACTTTTCGAGGTACATGTTCAACCTCTAGTAGTTTCCATAAGGCAGGCCGGTGGACACAGTCGAAAGCAGACTTAAAGTCAATGAAAACAATGACGGTTCGCTGTCCACACCGGATCCTCTCCTCCATCAGCTGACGAATGGCAAAGATTTGATCACAGCATCCTCGCCCGGGTCTAAATCCTGCCTGTTCTTCTCGACTAGTTTGCTCGCGATGTTTTTGCAGTCTTGACTGGATGATCTTCATAAAGACCTTTCCGATGATGGAAAGGAGGCTGATGCCACGGTAGTTCTTGCAGTCCCGGTTATCACCTTTCTTGTGGATCGGTACGATAATGGCTTTCCTCCATGTTAACGGAATTTGTTCGGTGCACCAGATGGTTTTGAGGAGTAAGTGTAGTCGGCGAAGCAGTACATCTCCCCCGGCTTTGATCGCTTCTGTGGTGACTTGGTCCACTCCTGGTGCCCTGCCATTCTTCAGGGATTGTATGGCTGCTTTCACTTCTTCTACTGTAGGCTCAACATCGACCATGGAGACCTCAGGGGGGTCGATCGAGAGTGCTGTTGCTGGCGGTCCCTGAGGTGGGTCGTGATTATACAAAGCTTTGAAGAATTCACTCCACCGTTGCAGGCGTTCGGATGGTGATCGCACAAAGGTCCCATCAGCATTCTTGATGTTGTCACTAGTCAATTTGGTCTTTCCACTCAGACATCTGAGGGTGCGGTAGAGAGTGCGGTACTCGTTTTTGGATGCCGCCACTTCAAGATCGTCTGCCACTTGGTTCCAGTATGCTTCTCTTTCTGCTGTCATTCTTTGTCGGACTTCTCGGTTTAGCTGCCGGTAACGTTCAAAGTCGACCAACTTTGCCTGTTTCCGTTTGTCCACGAGGTCGAGCCACTCGTCTGATATCCATGGTTGCGTTCGACGTCGGGCAGGTGGACATAGGGGCTTGGCACATTCCAGGATGGCATCAGAGATCTGCTTTTCTTCTTCATTTATATCCTCGGGCACGGCCAGCATCTCGAAGCGGTTGGATAGGGCGATCTGATATGCCTGTTTGTTGGCAGCATTCATTAGCTGCCTCCAGTCCAGCTTGGCTGACCGAGATGATCTTTTTGCATGCCGTAATTTGAGCTGCACCTTAGCCCGGATGAGGTAGTGATCAGATCCGCAATCAGGTCCCCTCATGGCACGAACGTCCATGAGTGATGAGTGAAATCTGGCATTGATCAAAATGTAGTCCAGGATTGCTGAGTCCTTGCCAGATGGATTTCGCCATGTAAGTTGATGTTTTTGAGGGTGCTGGAAATGGCTGTTTCCAATGATCAGGTTGTTAGATGCGGCAAAGGACAACAAACGTAGTCCGTTGTCATTGATCTTCCCATGGCCAAACTTGCCCATTGTTGTTTCCCAACCAGATCTGTCCACGCCAATATGGGCATTAAAGTCCCCTGCGAGGATGATCACTTCTGTCTGCGGAATTGAATCCAGCGTATGTTGGAGCTGGTTGTAGAAGTCATTCTTGGTCGGGTCCAGGCTAGTCTCAGTTGGCGCATAGGCGGAGATAATATGGGTCTTGATGGTGCCCTTGACAGTAAGGACTGCCAGGCGGTCCGATATTGGTTGGAAAGCGATCACACTATTAGTGGCCTGAGAATCGACCATAAAGCCCACTCCTGCTTCTCGTTTCTCACCACCAGAGTAGAATACTCTGCCAGAGTACTATTCTACTCCACCAGAGTAGAATAGTAAAAGCCAGTCGACATCGCTGGACAGTGCAGTGTCGAGTCAGTTTGGTGTGACATAAGCATTGGGAGATCAAAATTGAGAGTAGGAGTGTGCTATAGGCCTAATGACTCTGATGAGTATAATAAGAAACTGTTCGGAGAAATAGAGTGGGCCAGTAAATCAGAGAGTCTTATAATGGGGGATTTTAATTTCCCAGATATTGACTGGAATTTGGGGGCTGGTCACTCACACAGTAGCAAGGCTTTTGTGGATTTATTGGATGATTGTTTTCTACATCAGCATGTTCGGGAGGCAACTAGAGGGAGTAATACTCTTGATTAGATTATCAGTAGTGATTCTTCATGCATTAAGAATCTGCAGATAAATGAACCACTTGGTGGCAGTGATCACAGTGTGCTGAAGTGGGAGTTACTCAAAGAGGTAACTACCATTAGGGGTAAAGGGAAGGGGTATTGCTTTCGTAAAGGCGACTACAATGGACTGAGACAGTATTTAAATTCTATACAGTGGGATCAACTGATGATATTGCCAACAGCAAATTCAAAATGGGAAGCATTCAAAGAACTTATCGTGGAAGCTACTAGGCTTTACATACCAACTAAGAAATATTGTTCAAGGTTTAGGCCTAAATGGTTGTCAGATGAACTAATGAGGCATATGGCAGAGAAGAAAAATGCATGGGATACATACAAATTAACACGTGACACGGACGCCTATGATAGATACAAGTTGATCTGTAACCAAGTTACAAAGGAGGTTAGGCAGGCGAAGGCAGATTACGAGAGATCCTTGGCAAGGGATGCGAAGAAAAACAGCAAAGAGTTCTTTACTTATGTAAACTCTAGAAGGAAGGGGATGAATCAGATTGGTCCACTTGAGATCGATGGGTCAACTGTTGATGACCCTGCTCGGGTAGCTAACAAACTAAATGAATATTTTGCATCGACATTCACACATGAGGAGTTATTCAACGAGGGGAATGCCAGAGGTGTATTCAACTCTAGCAGTAAGCTAGAGAATCTTGTAATAACTGAGAGCAAAGTGGAGGAGAAATTGTTGAAGATAAACACAAGAAAGGCACCTGGGGTGGATGGGATCTATCCAGTTATATTAAAGGAGGCAGCAAAGGAGGTAAGCAAACCCTTAGCCATAATTATGAGAGCTTCCTTGGACTCAGGGGAGGTACCCATTGACTGGAGATGTGCAAATGTGACCCCAATTCACAAAGGGGGATCAAAGGCTGACACAAGTAATTATAGACCTGTGAGTTTAACTTCTGTTCCCGGAAAATTAATGGAGGCACTGGTGAAAGAAGCACTGCAGGATCATCTAGACAAGACTTCAGTTATAGCTAGGACACAGCATGGGTTTGTTAAGGGGAAGTCTTGCCTGACCAATTTGATTGGATACTATGATGCAGTCACAAAAGAACTGGATGCAGGGAATAACTTTGATATTATATACTTGGATCTTAGAAAGGCTTTTGATACTGTTGCACATGGAAGACTGCTGCACAAATTGGAGCAGTGTGGCATTGGAGGCAAGTTGCTGCTATGGATAAAGGGGTGGTTGAGGGGGAGAAGACAGAGAGTGGTAATCAATGGACACTGCTCATCGTGGACTAATGTTATTAGTGGAGTCCCTCAGGGTTCAGTATTGGGGCCTTTATTGTTTTCTGTATTTATAAATGATATTGATGATGGTATATCAGGCTTAATGTCCAAGTTTGCAGACGATACGAAGGTTGGCAGGGTTGTCACGGACACTACTGACACTATGCTGCTGCAACAGGATTTGGAAAGGTTGAGCAGATGGGCTTTGAGGTGGCAAATGAAGTTTAACGTTGACAAATGTAAAGTACTATATATGGGAAACAGCAACCCCAGAGCAACGTATCAACTCTGTGGTACTACACTGACAGTGGTAGAGAATGAAAGGGACCTGGGGGTGGTGGTGCAGGCAGATATGAAGTTCTCTGAGCAGTGCAGACGAGCTGCAAGAGTAGCTCATGGTGTATTGTCAATGATATATAGGAATTTTTCTAGCAGGGATAAGGAGGTGATTATTCCCTTGTATAAGGCAATGGTCAGGCCACACCTAGAGTACTGTATACAGGCCTGGAGGCCTCATTTCAGGAAGGATGTAGAGCTGCTGGAACGAGTACAGAGAAGGGCAACTAGATTGGTGAATGGGACAAAGGGGTTCTCTTACGAAGAAAGGCTTAAGTTTTGCAAATTACAGTGTCTGGAAACTAGGCACCAGCGGGGTGATCTGATAGAGGTGTACAAAGCCTTGAATGGTTTGAGCATGCTCAATGCTGATGGGATTCTTCCTCTAGCTCAGAAAAATCACCTGAGAGGGCATAAATTCAAATTGAGGAAAGACAGATGTAGGATAGATGTGCGGAAATTTGCCTTTAGCCAGCGGGTGGTTGGTGGGTGGAACAGACTTCCATCCCTTGTCGTGGAAGTTGATAGCCTAAATAAGTTTAAGGCTCAGCTGGACAGGTATTTCGAACGAACAGAGAGGTGAAGTGGAAGTGGTTATTTTTATTTATTTATGTTACTTTTTTTTTTTTTTTTTTTTGGCTGATGCTGCATAAGCTTGCTTTCTTGCATCAAATGCCTCTACTAATGCTAATGCTAATGCTAATGCTAATAGCATAACCGCTTCGTTAGGTGCTGGTGGTTGGATGATCATCGTTCCAGACCCGGTGAGCCTTAATTCGGATAATGCCGCGATTGATATCTTGCACCTAAGTAGTTCTTGGGCAATGATTTCCTTTTGTCCAACGTGGTGCCCCGTTCGAACATTCCATTCGCCAATGTTAATTGTCCTTTTCGGCGTAGTAAGCTTATTGCTGTGGCCAGTGATCCACTTCACACCAGCACCCTGGGTCCCCAGTGCTGGCGCATCGGCTACCCCGGATGCGGTAACATTGTTATAACAGCTTGTTCTGTGGCCAGTGGTCCACTTCACACCAGTACCCTGGGTCCCCAGTGCTGGCGCATCGGCTACCCCGGATGCGGTAACATTGTTGTAAGAGCTTGTTCCGAATTTCATGCGGTTTCTTGCCTAGTTTCCCCGGTTTCCCGGTTCTGGTCATTTCGGCAGGATGACCACCCTCCTCCTTTCGCAGCCGGGCTTGGGACCGTCCATGACGGAGTTTGTTTTGTTATTTGGTTTTTAGGAGCATTAGCAACTAAGGCCATATTGCTCCGGGATATGCGGTGGTCATTCCCTGACCTTCCCGCATCCTTCGTATTTGGTGGGGATGGGCTCGAACCCCGGTCTAATCAAGAAGCGTGTGCTTCGCACTGCTGCTTCTTCCCACCTGGCTACGGAGGCGCCATCAGTTAATCAGTAAAATTTATTAATCTTATTAAATTTCATTGTTAATTAAATTATATTTAAATGGAAGCATGGTCCAGACTAGAGCAGCAAAGCAACGAGCACAAAGTAACAGGAGTGCTGTGGCTCGGGGGGAGAACCAAAGGGGGTGATTCTCCAATGCATCGCAGTCTGAAAAAATGTGTGAAATGTGAAATGTTTGCAGACCTTTCTAGAACAGGACATGATCTAGCCAAGGAGGATGTCTTTGTGTGTGCTAGGTGCAGAGATTGTGAAGAAATTAGGCAGCAACTCAGCATTCTGATAGACATCTATGAGAGTTTCAGGTGTAGGCTAGATGTCATCGAAGAAATTAGTATGAGGGTCCCATCAAGCTCTCAGCTGCCCTGCTCTTACGAAGAAAGGCTTAAGTTCTACAAATTGCAGCATCTGGAGACTAGGCACCTGCAAAGTAATCTGATTGAGGTGTATAAGGCCTTGAATGATTCGAGCAGGCTTAATGCTGATGGGATACTTCCATTTTCTCAAATTAAGAACCTGAAAGGGCATAGATTCAAATTGAGAAAAGACAGTTGTAGAATAGATGTGCAGAAATTTGCCTTTAGTCAGCAGGTAGTTGATCTCTGGAACAGACTTCCATCTGTTGTTGTGGTAGTTGATAGCTTAAATAAATTTAAAGCTGAACTAGACAAACATTTGGAGTGACCGGATGGGTAAAATGGGAAGGTTTTTTTGTTTCTTTTTTTTGGCTGATATGGTATAAGCTTGCTTTCTTGCATCATATGCCTCAACTAATGCTAATATGAAATACACTTAAATGATGCCAATTCTTTAGCTACTTTAGTAGTTTACTATGTACTAAAATGATGCATTTGTACTATCCAGTGCATCTAATCCTTCCTTAAATTTATTCAAACTACTCACTTTCACACCCTCAGACAGTATAGAGAGAGTAAGAATACCATCATCATTATATTTACTCAATCCATTTAAAGCCCCTTAAACATTAAACATTATTTGGTTTTGGCTTTATTAAGGAATGCTGGTCTAAATGTATTCCTAATTGGCTTGTAAATTTACTATATTGTTCTTTTATTTAATGTATTCTAAATTATTTGGTATATATGGTATTCTAAATTATTTGGTATATATGGTATTCTAAATTATTTGGTATATATGGTATGTATCTAAATTATTTGGTGTATTCACACATGAGAACTTATTCAGGAAGGGGAATGCCAGAAGTAAACTCTGGCAGTGAGCTGGATGATTTTGTGATAACTGAGAGAAAAGTGGAGGAGAAATTGTTGAGGATAAACATAAAAAAGGCACTCAGGGTGGATGGGATCTATCCAGTTATATTAAAGGAGGCAGCAAAGGAAGCAAACCTTTAGCTATAATTCTGAGAGCTTCTTTGGACTCAGGGGAGGTACCCATAGACTGGAGATGTGCAAATGTGACCCCAATTCACAAAGGAGGATCAAAGGCTGACACAAGTAATTATAGACTGTGAGTTTAACTTCTGTTCCAGGAAAATTAATGGAGGCACTGGTTAAAGAAGCACTGCAGGATCATCTAGACAAGACTTCAGTTATAGCTCGGACACAGCATGGTTTTGTTAAGGGAAAGTCTTGCCTGACCAATTTGATTGGATACTATTACACAGTCACAAAAGAACTGTATGCAGGGAATAACTTTGATATTATATATTTGGATCTTAGAAAGGCTTTTGATACTGTTACACATTATTATTACTAGCCATACGGTGCAAGGAAGTCCAAGGCTTATGTTGCACCAGCCAAAAAAAAAATTTGAGTACCCTGAGAGAGAGAGAAAGAGAGAGAGAGAGAGAGAGAGAGAGAGAGAAGTAGGAGGGAATCACCAAAAAAACAAGAGAAGAATGATAATATCCAGCTCAGGACCCTGGGTGTGCCAAGCCCATACTCACCAGATGTGAGCCCCTGGGGTTATGGAAGACTGCTGCACAAATTGGAGCAGTGTGGCATTGGAGGCAAATTGCTGCTATGGATAAAGGGATCGTTGAGGGGGGGAAAAGACAGAGAGTGGTAATCAATGGACACTTCTCATCGTGGACTAATGTTATTAATGGAGTCCCACAGGGTTCAGTGTTGGGTCCATTGTTGTTTTCTGTATTTATAAATGATATTGATGATGGTATATCAAGCCTAATGTCCAAGTTTGCAACGATACAAAGGTTGGCAGGGTTGTTAAGGACACTACTGATGCTATGCTGCTGCAACAGGATCTGGAAAGGTTGAGCAGATGGGCTGAGAGGTGGCAAATGAAGTTTAACATTGACAAATGTAAAGTACTACATATGAGAAACAGTATACCCAGAGCAATGTATCAACTCTGTGATACTACACTGACAGTGGTAGAGAATAAAAAGGACTTGGGGGTTAATTGTGCAGGCAAATATGAAGTTTTCTGAGCAGTGCAGATGGGCTGCAAGAGTAGCTCATGGTGTCTTGTCAATGAAATACGGGAATTTTTCTAGTAGGGATAAGGAGGTGATTATTCCCTTGTATGAGACAATGGTCGGGCCACACCTTGAGTACTGTATACTGGAGGCCTCATTTCAAGAAGGATGTAGAGCTGCTGGAACAAGTACAGAGAAAGGCAACAAGATTAGTGAATGGAACAAAGGGTTGCTCTTATGAAGAAAGGCTTAAGTTTTGCAAATTAGTGTATGGAGACTAGGCACCGGCGAGGTGATCTGATAGAGGTGAATAAAGCCTTGAATGGTTTGAGCATGCTCAATGCTGATGGAATTCTTCCTCTTGCTCAGAAGAATCACCTGAGAGGGCATAAATTCAAATTGAGAAAAGAGATGTAGACTAGATGTGTGGAAATTTGCTTTTAGCCAGCGGTTGGTGGAACAGACTTCCATCCCTTTTTGGAAGTTGATAGCCTAAATAAATTTAAGGCTCAGCTGGACAGGTATTTCAAATGAACAGAGGGGTGAAATTTGAGTGGTTTTTTTTTTTTTTTTTTTTTTTTTGTTGGATGATGCTGCATAAGCTTGCTTTCTTGCATCATATGCCTCTACTAATGCTAATGCTAATATACAGTAGAGCGTCAAATATCCGAATGTCAATAATTAGAAACATCAATAATCTGAATGAGCCAGCATTATTTATTTTTTATGCTGGTGCCATAAAATAATTACAGTAAACGCCAGTTATTGTGATTACATTTATGAATTGAATTTTGATTCTATTAAACGGCAATTGTAATAAGCGAAAATCAGAGCAATATTATCCGAAGTCTATAAAAATGTAGATATAAAGTACAAATTTACTCTTTTATTACCTTACCAATTAACAAAATTAAATGATACATAATAATTTACAAACAAACTGAATGCTAAATTGACAAACGATTAAAAAACTGAGTGCTCTTTAACTCAACTACTCTTCTTGAAAAGAGAGAGATCTGGCAGTAAAGAAACAAAGTTCGAAAAAGTTGCAGCAAAAAACAATTATTTTTGTTAACGGCCTATACATATATGTCATTGTGGCTGAAAGTTCCTTTTTTTTTTTGTTACCTATGAATAAAAATACTTAAGTACAACTTAGTGTTTTTATTTATAAACTTATTAAACTTTTTTTTTTAGTCTCTGGCACAGTATTTTTGAAAAGTTCAAAATTTTGAAGTCCGAACTACCCCTGGTCCCAATTAGTTAGAATTATCAATGTGATGCTATATATATATATATATTTTCCTCCTGCATGCCTTTACTATTCTTATGACTCTTCCCCCCACCCCCATCCTCACCATATCTTCAGTTTCTATACGTATAGTATAGTACTGATTTTTGTTGTACTCACATCGTGTAAGGCTTACCCAATCCAATCTGCTAAAATTTGGACTTTTGAGTTGCAGTGGCTCTTTCAAGGAAACCAAAGCTGTACAACTCCCTTCAGATAGTAGATGAACTTATAGTTGCTCCTGTAATGTGTTGGGATGATATAACTATGCTCTTTAAGAATCACCAGTCCCTCTGTGAAACTACTTCCCCTTGTTCTATTTCATCTTTCACAACACCAACTCCTACTGACTTTACATGGTTATTTTTTGGGGTTATTTGTAACATGCTATTGCTTGCTACAAATAACTCCATATATACTGCAGTGACTGCTACAAATAACTCTCCTGGCATCCAATACTCAGTCCTCTTTAAAATTCCATAAGCACTACATTGTGACCAATGCTTACTGCTGTTATGGTGCTTATTAATAATTTTATAATTACTTCTACTTTGTATACTTTTAAGAATATAGTTTGTATAAAATAGGCATAATGATATATTGGTGTGCAAAATTTAAGGACCAGCCAGGTTTTCACCTGTAGCTTCTCATAGCAATGGCCTGGATATAGGAAAAGCATACCAAAGGAACCTCATGAGGTACAGAAATGATGAAGGAAACAACACCGACACAACAACGGAAACAAAACAGTACAGAGGGACTTTATCCAAAAATGGTAACATAGCACTGGCTGCCATGATACAGATGCATCACTGCCAAAGATGGAACAAAGGGAAGAGGTGGTCCTCAGTAGGAGATATGGCCACCCCCTAATGTCGATGCAGACTTTGCATTACCTGTCCATACTAAGAATAATGTTGTTGATAAGTTCTTGTGGTAATATCATTCATTCCTCTGTTTGCACCATCTTCAGCTGGTGAAAATTTTCTGGTGGGTGTGGATGTGCCACTAGGCATCTCCCAGAGCATATCCCATATGTGTTCAATGGGATTTAGATCAGTGGAACGGGCAGTCCAATCCATACGAACAATGTCCTCACTTTCCAAAAGCATATCACAGCTGCAGTACGATGGGGTATGGCGTTATCATCCATAAACACGAACTCAGTGCCAATGGCACCTCAGAACAGACGCACATGGGGAAGGATTACCTCAGTACAGTAGCGTGCACCAGTTACAGTACCACCTTCCAGTATCTGGAGTTGTGTACTTCCATCCAAGATAATGCCTCCCCAGACGAGAACGCTTCGACCACCATATCGATCCCTTTCAGTGATGTTTGCAGGGTGATACCGTGTGCCAACCTTTCGCCAGATTAGCTAACATCCAGAATCACTGCTGAGACTGAATCTACTCTTATAAGTAAAGAGTACCTTAAGTAAATATTTTTTGGTTGTAACCTTTAGAAATTGTGTTTCTTTAGAAACATGAAACATACAATTTACATGAAAGTGTACGAGTCGCTGTGATTTATAATTACTGCTCTGTACATTTATATTAATAATACTAAACTGTGTATATGTGTACAATTATTTATTTTAGCCTGGAGAATGGTGGCAAGATGGATTGTGTCGTAACTGCACATGTGAAGGAACTCCTGGCCATTACTCTCCTCGGTGTGTACACGAACAGTGTCCTGTGTTACAAGAGCTTCCTGATGACAGGGTAAGTTAGCAAAGAATAGAATGGAAATTATCTTCTAGTTGTAAAGTTCTTTTTTGTCATCTCTGTGGATAAACAGATTATATGTAATGAAAATGTTCATGTCACATTGGGATTTCTGTAGACTACTTTATTTCCTCTTTATTTTCAACAGACCTGTTTGCAACCTTTACATCCCACAAGCCACACTCACTGGATTCCTTGACCATAAGTGTAGCTATTTAGCAACATACAAGAAGGAAGATGATTATGAGCATTAGCAAGGGCACATGATGCAAGAAAGCAAGCTTATATAGCATCAGCCAAAAAAAAACACCCTTATTTCACCCATCCCCTCACTCCAAATGTTTGTCTTTAAGCTATCAAATTCTACAACTACAGATGGAAGTTTGTTCCAGCAATCAACCACCCGCTGGCTAAAGGCAAATTTCCTCACATCTATCCTACAACTGCCTTTCCTCAATTTGAATTTATGCCCTCTCAGGCGATTATTCTGAGCAAGAGGAAAAATCCCATCAGCATTGAGCATGCTCAAACCATTCAAGGCTTTATACACCTCAATCAGATCACCTCGCAGGTGCCTAGTCCCAGACACTGTAATTTGCAAAACTTAAGCCTTTCTTCGTAAGTGCAACCCTTTGTTCCATTCACTAATCTTGTTGCCCTTCTCTGTACTTGTTCCAACAGCTCTACATCCTTCTTAAAATGAGGCCTCCAGACCTGTATACAGTACTCAAGGTGTGGCCTAACCATTGCCTTATACAAGGGGATAATCACCTCCTTATCCCTTCTAGAAAAATTCCTGTATATCATTGACAAGACACCATGAGCTACTCTTGCAGACCATCTGCACTGCTCAGAAACTTCATATCTGCCTGCACAACTATCCCAGGTCCTTTTCATTCTCTACCACTGTCAGTGTAAAGTGTATTGATGTCTAACGGCACCAGGGGTTCCCCACATCTCTACTTTGGTTTCATTGTAGGTGTACCAGTTCACTGGGAAGGCCAGAGATTTAAAAGTGTGTGGATTTTGTATATGTGTAGTGTTTTGTGTATCATTTTTCATCTATCTGTTTAGCCGCTGACCCCCTACTGAGGCCTAACGTTGCTCACACTTGGCCTTGTGGAGGCAGACCAGGTACACAGAATGAAATTTTACTATGGCAGGCCTGCCACCTAGTTTCCTGAGATTTCAGTCACTAGGGCCCATAAAAAAAAAAAAATAACCACCTCGGTAGAGGTGAGCAGTGGAAATAGAAAAACCAATTGAGGTATATGTGGTTTAATTTGGACGAAGTTAAATTTTTGCATTTTGTGTGGGGTTATATGCTGGCGTATTAGGCAGAGTAGGGGGGAGACTGAAGGCTGGGGGGAAAAGACAGAAATATGGGGACGATAGAGAAGGCGACACCTGGCAGGCCCATGTCCCACCAGGAGAAGAATAAAGGTTGGCAGGGGAGGAGAGGAGACAAGACTGTCCAAGACAAGACTGAGAGTCCAAGCGATCTGAACCAGATCTTCTTTGGTGATCTTTTTCAATGTAGGAGTCAAATCCCAGTTGCAAGGTTATACATGAGGCAGTTTCGTCCTATGGTTGGTCATGTAACCTGTTCAGGTCACCTAGTGTGATGTTATGAGGATGCAGCCTTGGGTCCTGGTGATATCATTTTCTTAGTTCATGCATTGGTCATTTGGTTTAGTCATCCAGCTAGTGGTCCAGTGCAAATAATTTGTATCCAGTTGATGTCAAGTCCTGTGTCAGTTTGTCTCTGGTTCAGACGTAGGTCTTCCTGGTTGTCAGTTTGTCTCTGTTTCAAACATAGGTCTTCCTAGTCGTCAGTTCCCTCGTAAACAAGGCTAAATGATGGTCATGTTCGTGGTTGTAGGTTATTTGGTACAGTTTTCTTGTGTATTAGCATTTTTAGCATTAGCATTAGTAGAGGCATTTGATGCAAGAAAGCAAGCTTATGCAGCATCAGCCAAAAAAAAAAAAAAAAAAAAAAAAAACCACTTCCACTTCACCCCTCTGTTCGTTCAAAATACCTGTCCAGCTGAGCCTTAAACTTATTTAGGCTATCAACCTCCACCACAAGGGATGGAAGTCTGTTCCACCAACCAACCACCCGCTGGCTAAAGGCAAATTTCCGCACATCTATCCTACATCTGTCTTTCCTCAATTTGAATTTATGCCCTCTCAGGTGATTTTTCTGAGCTAGAGGAAGAATCCCATCAGCATTGAGCATGCTTAAACCATTCAAGGCTTTATACACCTCTATCAGATCACCTCGCTGAAAAAATTTCACCCTATACCCCCGGCGGGATTCCAGTATTCCAGTTTTCTCCAGTCCTAGTTTTGAGATTCATCATCAGCTTCCGGGTGCTGTGCATAGTGGTTTGCTATAAGTGCTCGCCTTCTAGCAAAGAGTTTCTGTACCAAGATGGTAAGGGCTTTGTATTCATGTTCCGAGTCGAGAAGATGCTGTTCCATGTTCTGCGGAAAGTAGGTGATAGCAGTGGTGAGCATGCATTGCAGGTCCTTATAGTGGTCACAGACATATATGAGATGTTGTCATGTCTCCTTGCGGCCACAGAGGCAACAGGGATCCTCAATGATTCGGAAGCTAGATAGTTTTGCATTAAATGGCCCATGCCCTGTGAGCAGAAAGGTGATGTGGAGCCCCTGTTGGAACCAACTCGGGGGTTTTAGAAAGACTCTGTTTACACTTGGGAGGAACTTCTTGGTGATTTCCCCTTTAGTGGATTCTGTCCACCGATCCTGCCATTCCTGTCAGAGGTGGTCGAGCAGTCTGGTTTTTTTTTTTCAAGCTTCCTGTTGTTGACGAGATCCACTGTGAAGTTCAGGGTAGTACACAGTATTTCTTTTGCCATATATGTCAGGACGCATCTAATGATTTCTAAGTCCAGCAGGAGGACTCTGGCCAGAACCTGGAGTGCGTGCATGCTGACAGCTGGTGTGATTGTCAGAATTATTGACTGCTGGATACTGTCCAAGGTTCTTCTATTTACCACTGTGGTTACCTTTTTGTACCAAATTGGTGAAGCATATGTGATGACCAGGATGATGGTAGATTTGTAGTAGAGGGACAGGGTCCGCTTGTTTAGCCCCCAGTCCCTCCTGGTTACTCTTGCGACCAATGCAGAATATTTCTGTATCTTTTGTTTAATGTACTTTAGATGACACTGGAAAGACAGATTTTTGTCAATGATGATTCCGAGATATTTGATTTCTGTAGCAAGTTTTATTGCAGTGCCTTGGATTTTCACTTGCGGTAGTCTGGCAAGGTTGAGTCTGCCCTTCAGGAGTACCAAGCAGATCTTACTTGGCGAAATCCGCAGGCAATGGATTGTAGCCCAGTTTTGCAAAATTCCTATCACATGGTTGGCTTTTTCTTTGATCTGCACTCGTGAGTCAGCAGCAACAGTTAGTATCAAATCATCGTCAAAGGCTTGTGTGCCGACTTTGCCAATATCAAGGGCCAGGAATTCATTTAAAATCATATTCCATAACAGGGGTCCTAGGACAGAACCCTCAGTGTGGTACCACAGAGTTGATATGTTACTCTGGGATTATTGCTTCCCATATATAGTACTTTACATTTGTCAATGTTAAACCTCATTTGCCACCTCTCAGCCCATCTGCTCAACTTTTCTAGATCCTGTTGCAGCAGTGTACTGTCATTAGTGTCATTAACAACCCTGCCAACCTTCGTATCATCTGCAAACTGTTGTGTGGATTACAGGAGCAAATAGTTGCCAAGGTTACTGAGGCAGAAAGTTTGGTTAAATTCTGAGTGAAATTTGACAGCTACTTTTGGCAATAGAGATGCATGAATGATTGGTTTTTTTGGTTTTTTTTTTTTTTTTGCAAGATACAGAAAAATACCCCTTCCTTTCTAATACTATCCTTGTAATACTAATACTATTCCTTGTAATACTAACGAATCTTATTTGGTTAAGCTAACACTATTTTACCTCTCATGTTCATGAGCTAAGGTAATTCCTTTTGTCTTCAAAAATTCCACCTGACATGGACCATATACTGTTCAAGGTTCAGGCCTAAATGGATGTTAGATCTATTAATGAGGCTCGTGGCAGAGAAGAAAAAATGCACAAGATGCATATAAATTATCATGTGACACAGAAGCCTATGGCAGATATAAGTTGCCTGTAATCAAATCACAAAGGAGGTTAGGCAGATTACAAGAAATTTTTGGCAAAGGATGCAAAGAAAAACAGCAAAGAGTTCTTTACTTATGTAAACGCTAGAAGAAAAGGGATAAATCAAATTGGACCACTTAACACAGATGGATTGACTATTGATGATCATGTTCAGGTAGCTGATAAACTAAATGGGTATTTTGCATCTACATTCACACCATGAGGAGTTATTCATTGAGAGGAATACCAGAAGTTTATCTAACTCTAACAGGGAGCTAAGTGATTTTGTA
The DNA here is from genome assembly GCF_048544385.1 of Mastigoproctus giganteus. Classification (NCBI taxonomy): domain Eukaryota; kingdom Metazoa; phylum Arthropoda; class Arachnida; order Uropygi; family Thelyphonidae; genus Mastigoproctus; species Mastigoproctus giganteus. Next base: position 261,209,229 of record NC_143576.1, on the reverse strand, counting down.
ACTTAGAGCAAAGTGGAGGAGAAATTGTTGAAGTTAAACATAAGGAAGGCACCTGGGGTGGATGGGATCTATTCAGTTATATTAAAGGAGGCAGCAAAGGAAGTAAGCAAACCCTTAGCCATAATTATGAGAGTTTCCTTGGACTAAGGGAAGGTCCCCATGGACTGGAAGTGTGAAAATGTATCAACAATTCACAAAGGGGGTTCAAAAGGTGACACAAGTAACTATCGACCTGTTAGTTTAACTTGTCTTCCGGGGAAAATAATGGAGTCACTGGTTAAAGAAGCATTACGGGATCATCTAGACAAGGCTGCAGTAATATTTAAGACACAGCATAAGTTTGTTAAAGGGAGGCCTTGTCTGACCAATTTGATTGGATTCTATGACGTGGTCACAAAGTAACTGAATGTCAAAAATAATTTTGATATCATATACTTGGATTTCAGGAAAGCTTTTGATACTATTGCACACGGAAGGCTACTATACAAATTGTTGTTGTTGTTTCGATTTTAGGAGCATTAGCAACTAAGGCCATATTGCTCCAGGGATATGCAGTGGTCATTCCCTGACCTTTCTGCATCCTCTGTATTTGGTGGTCATGGTCTCAAACCCAGGTCTAATCAAGAAGTGTGTGCTACACACTGCCGCTCCTGCCCACCTGGCTATGGAAGCGCCCTATACAAATTGGAGCAGTATGGTATTAAGGGCAAGTTGCTACAATGGATAAAAGGATGGTTGAGTGGGAGAAGACAGAGAGTGGTAATCAATGGACACTGCTCTTCATGGACTGATATTATTAGTGGAGTTCCCCAGGGTTCAGTGTTGGGCCCATTGTTATTTTTTTATTCAGTCAATGATATTCATCAATGATATACCTTCATTGATATCAATGATATACCCTGATATACCTTCATCAATGATACTGATGAAGATATATCAGGATTAATGTCCAAGTTTGCAGATGATACGAAGGTTGGCAGGGTTGTTAACGACAGTAAAGATAGTATGCTACTCCAACTGGATCTAGATAAGTTAGGCAAATGGGCTGAGAAGTGGCAACTGAAATTTAACATTGACAAATGCAAAGTACTGCATATGGGTAGCATTAACCCAAGAGAAACGTACCAACTGTGTGGTACTACCCTCAGGGAAGTGGAAATTGAAAAAGACCTAGGGGTAATTGTGCAGTCAGTCTAATATGAAGTTTGCTAAACAGTGCAGACGGGCTGCCAGGGTAGGTCACGGAGTCTTGTCAATGGTATATAGGAATTTTGCTAGCAGGGACAGGGAGGTGATTATCCCGTTTACAAGGCAATGATCAGGCCACACCTAGAGTACTGTGTGTACAGGCCTTATTTTAGGACGGATGTAGAACGAGTACAAAGAAGGGCAACAAGACTGGTGAGGGGAACAAAGGGGTGTTCTTACCAAGAAAGCTTAAGTTCTGTAAATTGCAGCACCTGGAGAGTAGGTACCTGTGAGGTGATCTGATTGAGGTGTATAAGGCCTTGAATGGGTTGAGCAAGATGAATGCTGATGGGATTCTTCCTCTTGTTCGAATTAAGAAACTGAGAGGGCATAGATTCAAATTGAGAAAAGATAGTTGTATAATAGATGTGCAGAAATTTGACTTTAGCCAGCTGGTGGTTGATTGTTGGAATAGACTCCCATCTTTTGTTGTGGAAGTTGATAGCCCAAATAAATTTAAGGTTGGGCTGGGCCAGCATTTGGAACGGATAAAGTGGTAAAATGGGAGGTTTTTTTTTGACTGATGCTGCATAAGCTTGCTTTCTTGCATTGTATGCCTCTACTAATGCTAATATTTCAAGTTTGCTGGACTAAAAGAGTCCAAGTATACTTTTATTTTCATGTATGAATTAAGTTACTGTATTAACATATTCACAGTGTGCTTTAATGCTATCAGGATTACTGAAAGATCAAGTATAGTTGAAGCCCCCAAATTTATCTTTGAAACCTTGTTATTTGACCCTTTCCAGATTTTGGATGGTCACATATGCTGCAATTTGTATATAGTACTATATGTTATATCCTGCATTGAGAGAAGAGACACATTCCATACATGTAAAACTATTATATTGTACAGTACAGTAAAAATAAAATTATTTCACTTACAAATTGTGCTGTATACAAGTGATAAACCAATGGCAAAAGTTTCACACAACTGCTGATAATGCAACCTTATCCACAATAGATAATGACTTTGTGCATTTTGAATGCCCTCTAATATGTTGCTCAAGTAAATGGGCATCACAAACCAAAATTTCCTGATTATTAGATTGTTTGTTGGAATCACTCACTTTTATTAAAAAAAAAATTGTTTGGGAGATTTGTGAGGTGCAACTATAATCTATACAAGTTGCAAAACCTCACAATAAAGTAAGCAATAGTATCTCTACTTAATGAACTCTTTCAATTAAAAGTTATATATTTTCATTTAAATACTCTTCTGTGGCTGAAAATTTTCTATTTCTTTGATTAGGACTATGTTCTTCATAAATTAGAAATTCCGGGAAAGTGTTGTCCAGAAATTATCCGATTTTATTGCAAGGATGACGAAGGAAATATTTATGATGTAAGATTGTTTTTGTTTCTTAAAATATTTTTTGTTATCTCATATACTACTTGTTAGCATCAACAATTAAATGTTTGCTTTAAAAAAAGAAAATTTACAAATTTAGAGTAACAGCAACTATTAAGAGAAAACTTTGTTAATTATATATATATTACATATTACAGTATATATATATTACAGTTGCAACAGAAATAATAACTTTAGAAACATAAAAGCATATTCAAACTTTATATATATTATTTGAGAGATACTGTGAAGAAGTTAATCAGATAAATTTTTATAGGTAGGAAATGAGTGGCAAGATTCTGCAGATCCATGTGTTTCATATATTTGTGAACTTACACCATTTGGTGATGTCCATAAGGTCAGAAAAAATACAGTATGTCCAGAATGTCCCAAAGTAAGTATCTCTGAGAAAGTGATATTAATATTAATCAGGGCTCTGCAAATAGTAGGTTGTGGATGCATACTCTAAAATAAAGCTTCATATGTTGGACAAAAACGTAATTCTTGGCAAAAAAAAAATAATCTCAAAAATCTTAACTTTTTTGAATATTTCTCTAAGGTTAGTTGGCCATACAAGGGCATAAACAAAATAGGGTGGCAGCTGGACTTAACAGCACTGCAGGTGCCAAATTTATGTATCATATTCCATTAATGATTTCCAAATACCAATTTCTTTCTGTTTTACCTGGTTCCCAGATTATGTCATTGTTACTGTATATTTGCAAGGTATAAAATTATTCATTTTGTGAGACATACAGAACTTAATTTTAGGGCAATTTGATTGCTGAAATCATATTGCATTATTTGTCATCACATTAAAAAAAACCGTACAACTTCAGCCTATACCAGAGGCAGTATTTGATCCCATCAGCTTTATTTCTTAGGCAAGTATATAATCCACTGGACCAATCCAGCTGTACGGGTTAACATTTTGGCTTCATGCTGGCAACTCTTATTCTGTAGTGATTATAGGGATCAGAGCTACTGTATTATCCAATAAAAATAATGAATTATCCCTGAATACTTAGGCTATATGCATAACCTTCAAAAATATGGAACATGATATGTCCCTGTTGATGCTGGATTTATGAGATTCTACTGTGCTAGAAAACTAAAATGTTGCAACTTTAAACTTTATTTACAAAAAAATTAAGATATATGCCAATAAAAAAAATATATATACATATATCTGTGACTGTAAGCAACCGAGATTTGTGAATAATTTAACCAAGTGGCATGGCCTCTTTTTCATAGGATAAAGATTTCACCTGTTGGCAATTTAGCATGGTGTGAACCATGTGCAGCTGCATCTCACATATGTATTATGCCAGCCATGGAAGAATGACACAAGAAAACGATGTTCATAAATTGATAAGCCTTTTTAAAAAAAAGTAATAGAAAATCTAAATTATGCATTTTCAATGTAATTTCATACACATTATATGTGTATAAGCACTGCCAATTTGTTATATTTGTAGATAATATTTATATGCTTATACGTTCAGTATATAGTTTATTTGAAAAGTCACTCCTAACAAAAGAAAGGATTATTTTGTACTATTTTCACATTTGTACAGCTGTTCATAATAATAAACACAAATGTCAAATTTACCAGTGCAAGTTGTATACAGCCAGGACAACACTGATACAGCATGGCCCAGAATACCCAAGACTGGAACTGTTGTACATAAATCTAATCTAGCATCATTTATCCATAAGGAGGAAACTTTGATCATAGGCACCACTCTGTGGAATTATATTCTGTTATACTCACCTGATATTAATTCTGTGGAATTCATATCAGGTGACTAGTAAGAATATGGCAGATAGGTAACTTCATTATCATGATTTTTAAACCCTTGTATGTTAACAATACACATCCTGTGAGATGTAGCTGCATTATTCTGGAAAATGTCTGTAATGAACTGCTGAAATTTGGTTGTGCAGGATGTAGATTAAAGTGAGATAGCATCTACTAGGATGTAGGAACCAAGAGAATGTCAAGTAAATGTAGTAGTAGTAGTAATAGTAGAGGCATATGATGCAAAAAAGCAAGCTTATGTAGCATCACCAAAAAAAAAAAATTGCCCATGTTCCCTACACCATTATGGAATTTCTAGAACCCTTAGCTACTGAATGCAGCAAATCAAAAAAGGTACAGTTTCTTTGGCTCTTGCACACAAGCATATGACCATTCACCCCAAAAAAGGATGTGTTGTAAAACATTACATTCCACTACTGTTCAGTTGTCCATGGCCACTCCCAGCTCCACTAGACTCACAGATATGATAAGTGGTTTGTTTATAGAAATTTGGCCATGTATCCATCTTTGTACAGTTTCCCTTCTAACCATTTTATTATTATTATTTTTTATTATTATTATTAGCTACATGGTGCAAGGCATATGATGCACATGGTGCATCATATGCCTCTACTAATGCTAATGCTAATTTCTTAAAATTTTATTTTTTTATACTGGTGCCACCCATAATATAAAAATAAAAAAACTACCCAAGTTCTTTTGTTTTCAGAATTGAGCCTAATTCTTTATATACTGAAATTTTAAAAAATCTTTTTGAGGCATCATTTAAGAAATATGCAAAATGAATTTCACTTTTTCCAAATCCTGTTTTTGGAAATAAAATTCCTCTCCCTTTCAAAGAGGTATAATCAGTTTTGATCAGTAGCTAGAACAGGTATCACCATTCCTTGGTCAGAAAATGTATTACTGTTGAAATGAGCATAATTGAGCATAGCACTGACCAGTTACATTGTTATGACTGAGGATACTCATGTTGGTTGGTTTTTTTAGGTGTTTACTAGCACATCAGCTAAAGCTAAGGTTAAGAAAGGTATTATTGAATACTGAGGCTTATCAGGCTTTACACTAAATGGATTGGTAGAAGGCTTAATAGTTTAAACTATTAAAAACTACTCAGAAAGCAAGTTCAAAATATTAGATCATTTTTTGGGAATAAGCTTTATCATATTTTGCCTATTTGGATGGCTAATATGTTGAAATGATCCTTCTTGAAATAAAATAATGAACTATAATTCTAAATAATATGGTAATACATGCCATATCACTTTTTTATAAAACTATGCTTGTTCTTAGAAAATAGCTAGTGTTCAATCACTTTTATTTGTGACTAACAGAATTAAAATTTTATTTTCCTCTTAAACATTGAACTGCTTCGATTATGTAGAAGTTTAACAATAGAAAGCAGAAAAAAACACTCTGTAATGTTTATATTATTTAATTACTTTAGAAGTTAACTAATAAAATAATTTAATAATTCCAGACAGCAGAATATATTCCACCATCTAAGAGGCTTGGGCAGTGCTGTGGTATATGCCGTCCAGACAAATGTGAAGATGCTGGAGAGTTATACACTGTAGGACAAAAGTGGAACTCCACTACTCATATGTGTTATACTGCACAATGTGTTCGTGAGGGAGCAAACATCCGTACCATCTACACTAGCCCTGATTGTCAAGCTCTTCCTGAAAACTGCCCTAGGGTAAGTTACTTTATAATAAACTTTAAAATTAAAATTTTAAAAAACTCTATAACAAAAATATAGAAAGGGAACTGTTAAAACTCTTTCTCAATTTTGATTTTCTGACAATTAAAAATCTGAATTTTGCTACTAGTGGTGAAAAAAAAAAGGACAGATGCAATTAGTTCAACCCTCAGTCTTGTCAAATTTCAATGTTGTAAAAGGAATATAAAATTACTGTACAGTTTTCATGTACTGTATATTTTGAATGGTAGTAGGTTAGAATGTTTAATAAAGAATAAGAAGCATTAGATATACCTCACATTCTGAATAAAATGGCAGTCACATTTTTTTTTTTTGGAACTACTAACAGCAGTTGCTGAAATAAGAAATGGTGGAATTTAATAAGAGTGAATGTGCTTTGTAGTACCAGTTATGTGCTAAATACCACAAGGAACCCTATCATGTATTTTGTATCTACATTCACACATGAGCAGTTATTTAGGGAATGCCAAACATATATCAAACTCTAACAAGGAGCTAAAGGATTTTGTAATAACCGAGAGCAAAGTGGAGGAGAAAGTGTTGAACATAAACATAAGAAAGGCACTGGGGTAGATGGGATCTATACAGTTATATTAAAGGAGGCAGCAAAAGAAGTAAGCAAACCCTTAGCCATAATTATGAGGGAATCTTTGAATTCAGGAAGGACCCCATAGACTGGAGATGCTCAAATGTATACCCTATTCACAAAGCAGGTTCAAAGGGTAACACAAGTAATTACAGACCTGTTAGTTTAACTTCTGTTCAAGAGAAATTATGGAGTCACTGGTTAAAGAAGCATTGCAGGATCATCTAGATAAGGTTGCAGTTATAGTTCAGACACAGCATGGGTTAGTTAAGCAGAAGCCTTTCCTGACCAATTTGATACTACGATGTGGTCACAAAGGAACTGGATGAAAAAAATAATTCTGATATTATATACTTGGATTTCAGGAAAACTTTTGATAGATACTGTTGCACACGGTACAAATTGGAGAAGTATGGAATTAAGCGCAAGGTGCTACTATGGATAAAAGGATGGTTGAGTGGGAGAAGACAGAGAGTGGTAATCAATAGACACTGCTCTTCATGGACTAATGTTATTAGTGAAGTCCCCCAGGGTTCAGTGTTGGGCCCATTGTTCTTTACTATATTTATCAATGATATTGATGAAGCTGTACTTAATGTCCAAGTCTGCAAATGATATGAAGGTTGGAAGGGTTGTTAGTAATGACAGCATACTACTGCACTGGATCTTGAAAAGTTGGACAGATGGGCTGAGAGTTGGCAACTGAAGTTTAACATTGACAAATGCAAAGTACTGCATATGGGTAGCAGTAACCCCAGAGTAACCTACCAATCTTTATGGCACTACATTCAGGATAGTGGAGAATGAAATGGATTTGAGGGTAATTAGGCAGTCAGATATGAAGTTTTCTGAGAAGTGCAGAGAAGCTGTTAGAGCAGCTCATGGGGTCTTGTCAGTGATATACGGAATTTTGCTAGCAGGGATAACGACGTGATTATCCCCTTGTATAATCACCTCAGTGGGCAATGGTCAGGCCACGCCTTGAGTACTGCATACAGAGTCTGGAGGCCTAATTTTAGGAAGAATGTAGAGCTACTGGAACGAGTATAGAGAAGGGCAACAAAATTGAAGGGAATAAAAGGTCGCTCTTACCAAGGATGATTTAAGTTCTGAAAATTGCAATGTCTGGAAGCATTGCATTGCAAAGGAGACATAAATCAATTTGAGGAAAGAGTTGTAGAATAGATGTGTGGAAATTTGCCTTTAGGCAGTAGGCGGTTCATTGCTGGAACAAACTTCCATTGATTGTTGTGGAAGTTGATAGCTTAAATAAATTCAAGGAAGAACTGGACAAACTTTTGGAGTGAATGGATGGGAGGATTTTTTCATCATATGCCTCTACTAATGCTAATGTTTGAGTATTATGTAACAGCCCACATGCAAAATAGTGCCCACCATTGTGTACAAGAGATTATCTTTCAACAGGATGAGGTGCCTTGCCATTTCCTTTTCAATGTGCAAGTGTGCTTTCCATGACATGCTTCAATCAGTCTTGTAGGTAGAAAGACTGGGAATATACTTGCAAAAAGGATAGGTGGAACAGGACCAGGGTATGTCTGCCAGGGGCAAAAGTTGATGAGGTTGTAGAGCAGATATCATCTTTTAAGGGCACAAACGGTGATGTTGTTGTACACGTTGGAACTAATGACATTAAGAGTAAGAGATCTGCAGATTTACTCAACAAGTACAGGTCAATGTTAAAAAAAGTCGCGAGTTAGGGCTGAATGTGAAAGTGTCTGCAATTCTGTACAGACACGATAGGAGGGAGCATATGATTAGGGCCTTGTCGATTAATTCAACCCTGGAGAGATTGTGCAAGGCTCAAGGGATAGAAGTTTTTTCAGCCCAGTCTATGCTTGTTGACAGGAGAGACTGCTTCTACAGAGATGGGGTACACCTAAATAGAAAGGGTGCAAGAATATTTGCTGATGCTATCGAGGCAGTGTTAGGTGGGTTGGAAAACCACTAGCTTGGTGGGATACACAGACTAAAAGGTTAGCAGTGGCCACAGGCAGAGGCAAAAGTGATTCTTGCACTACTTCTATTGGAATGAGCAGAAGCCTGGAAAATAAGATGGAGGGGATTTTAGAGACTGCTGGGGGATCATCCTTGCTTGGGGAGTAATTATAGGCAAAAATGGAAATGCCTACAGTTACTCCCCATGCAAGGAATTAGGACAAAAGCTGGCTTTTTCCTTTTCCTCCTTCCATATAATTGCAATTTCAACATCTCCCAAATGCAGCCGCCCCTGAAGAAACCCCAGGTAAGAATATTCTTCTGCCTTAAAATAAAATATATAATATTCTTAAAATTTAATATTTCTTTAAAATTTCCAAAAATAGCCTATACTATCCTTTTCAAAAATCCACAAAGTTTATTTTAAATCCATAATGAGATCACAGATCCTCTACAAGGAAAAATTACAATAAATTATTAGCATTTGTCCGATTTTATGAAAATTAGCTGGTCTCGACTACTCAAGTTGCCTGTCCAACAGATATAAGCAGTGCAGAATTGGAATTTGGGGAGTACAATGTGTACAGGATGATAGACAGGACAGGAAGGGAGGAGGGGTTATGCTGTTAGTTAAGAAACACATAAAATCTAAGCAAATGCATCCAATTCATTTTGGTCGACAATGCAGTGTTCAGTCTGTTTGTTGTGAAATAAGCACTGGGAAAGGAAAAATTAGAGTGGGTGTGTGTTATAGGCCTAATGAATCTGATGCATATAATGAGCAATTGTGCAGAGAAATAGAGAGGGCCAGTAAATCACAATGTCCTATAATAGCAATGGGGGATTTTTAACTTTCCAGATATTGACTGGAACTTGTGGATTGGTCACTCTCACACTAGCAAGACTTTTGTGGATTTATTGGATGACTGTTTTCTACAGCAACATGTTTGAGAGGCAACAAGAGGGAGTAATACCCTTGATCTGATTATCAGCAGTGATTATTCGTGCATTAAGAATTTGCTGATAAAGGAACCACTGGGTGAGTGATCACAATTTACTGATGTGGGAATTACTTAAAGATGTAACTACCATCAAGGCTAAAGGGAATGGCTTTTGCTTCTGTAAAGGTGACTACAGAAGTCTTAGACAGTTTTTAAATTCTGTACAGTGGGATCAACTGATGATGTTACCAACATTGAATTCTAAATGGGAAGCCTTTAGGGACTTAATTTTGGAGGCTACTAGGCTTTTCATTCAAACTAAGAAATACTGTTCAAAGTTTAGGCCCAAGTGAATGTCAGACGAATTAATGAGGCTCGTGGCAGAGAGGAAGCCTGTATGGGATGCATATAAAGTATCAGGGGACACAGAAGCCTATAGCAGGTATAAACTAGTCTGTAATCAAGTCACAAAGGAGGTTAGTCAGGTGAAGGCAGATTACGAGGAATCTTTGGCAAAGGATGCAAAGAAAAAAAAAAAGCAAAGAGTTCTTTACTTATGTAAACTCTAAAAGGAAAGGGATGAATTAGATTGGACAAATTAATATAGATGGGCTGACTATTGATGATAATGCTCAGGTAGCTAATAAACCGAATGAATATTTTTCATCTACATTCACACATGAGGAGTTATTCAATGAAGAGAGTGCCAAAAGTTTATCAAACACTAACAGGGAGCTAAGTGATTTTTTTAATTACTGAGAGCAAAGTGGAGGAGAAATTGTATTCAAGTTAAACATAAGGAAGGCACCTGTGGTGGATGGGATCTATCCAGTTATATTAAAGGAGGCAGCAAAGGATGTAAGCAAACCCTTAGCCATAATTATAAGAGCTTCCTTGGCTCAGTGGAAGTCCCCATGGATTGGAGGTGTGCAATTTTTCACCAATTCACAAAGGGGGTTCAAAAGGTGACACAAGTAACTACAGATCTGTTAGTTTAACTCATGTTCTGGTAAAATAATGGAATCACTGGTTAAAGAAGCATTGCAGGATCATCTACACAAGACTGCAGTAATAGTTAAGACACAGCATGGGTTTGTTAAAGGGAGGGCTTGTCTGACCAATTTGATTGGGTACTATGATGTGGTCATAAAGGAACTGAATGCCAAAAATAATTTTGATATCATATACTTGGATTTCAGGAAAGCGTTTGATACTGTCACACATGGAAGACTGCTGTACAAATTGGGGATGTATGGCATTAAGGGTAAGTTGCTACAATGGATAAAGGGATGTGTGAGTGGGAGATGACAGAGAGTGGTAATCAATAGACACAGCTCTTCGTGGACAAATGTTAGTAGTGGAGTACCCCAGAGTTCGGTGTTAGGCCCATTGTCATTTTGTATATTTATCAATGATATTGATGAAGGTATATCAGGTTTAATGTCTAAGTTTGCAGATGATACAAATTTTGGCAGGGTTGTTAACGACAGTAAAGACAGTATGCTACTCCAACTGGATCTAGATAAGTTGGGAAAATGGGCTGAGAAGCGGCAACTGAAGTTTAACATTGACAAATGGAATGTACTGCATATGGGTAGCAAAAACCAAAGAGAAACGTACCAACTGTGTGGTACTACACTCAGGGAATTGAAAATGAAAAGACCTGGGGGCAGTTGTGCAGTCAAATATGAATTTCGCTGAGCAGTGTCAGACGGGCTGCTAGGGCAGGTCATGGAGTCTTGTCAATGATATATAGGAATTTTGCTAGCAGGAACAGGGAGGTGATTATCCCGTTATACAAGAGAATGGTCAGGCCACACCTAAAGTACTGTGTACAGGTCTGGAGGCCTCATTTTAGGAGAGTTGCTAGAATGAGTATAAAGAAGAGCAACAAGATTGGTGAGGGAAACAAAGGGGTACTTTTACCAAGAAAGGCTTAAGTTCTGCAAATTGCAGTGTCTGGAGAGTAGGCATCTGTGAGGTGATCTGATTGAGATGTATAAGGCCTTGAATGGGTTGAGCAAGCTGAATGCTGATGGGATTCTTCCTCATGCTCAGACTAAGAACCTGAGCGGGCACAGTTTCAAATTGAGGAAAGATAGTTGTAAAACAGATGTGCGGAAATTTGCCTTCAGCCAGCGGGTAGTTTTTTTTTTTTTGTTAGTTGTTGGTGCATCGGCTTCTGTGGCCATAATGCACCTCCCAAGGTTTTTGCAGTTCTCTGATCCAAACCTGAGATGGGATTCGAACCCACGGCCTTTGGGTTGCCAGGCAGACACTTTGCCCACCTGGCTAGCCTGGTCGGCCCAGCGGGTAGTTGATTGGTGGAACAGCTTCCATCTTTTGTTGTGGAAGCTAATAGCTTAAATAAATTTAAGAAACTGAAACTGAACACCTGTGAGAGAAAGAGAGGAGTGACTTTGAGTGAAGGGTCATTCAAACAGAATTAAAGATTTTATTCTGACAATAAAATTGAAGAAGCAAATTTTTAAATATGTTATCCGAGATGAATTCCATTTTTGTCTTCTTCTGTTAATGAAATCATTAAGAACGTCAAATTCGTAATTCGAGTAAGTTTGCGCTCGAATAAATGTCGCTTAAATAACTTCAATCCTATATTTATAGAAGGGAAAATCAAACAAGGGACATTTTCATGTCTCGTTATGATAGTCGAGGTTTCGCAATGAAGAACACCAAAAGATGGCAATTGCACATGCCGTACAAGGGGCAGTGTGTGGATGGTTCCTTCAGCGAATAAATTGTACAAGGATGGTGTTCTTCACTTCGCTCGGTGGGGTGCGTGTCATAAATGTTAAACTTTCACTGAAATGTTCTTGGATGATCGTGTGTCTGATTTCGATTGTAAGCTGTGTTTCGTTTTGTACAGAAAATGGAGTCCCGCTCTTATCCGTCTTCGAGATAATCATAAGTGATAACGGTAGTTGAAATTAATGAGTCACGCCATCTGCACTTGTGGACATCGTCTCATATTTCACTGCATTTTATTTGCACCGAAGTTCTTCACTTTCGGTGTTTTCAATTAAATAACACTAATAAACAAATAACACAATTAAATAACTCACCAATACGAACAGTACGTGGTAGATGACTCTCATCAATCGATGCAATCCCTCCTCCCCTATCTCCTTCAACTTGATATTCTATTCATACTAAGTACTATAGATTAATTAATTAATGTTTATTGTACATAAAGGTGCGATACAATGTGCCCATCACAGAATGGTGCCAGGGATTTCACACAGATAAATATAATAAGATGTAGTAAGAAGATAACAACAAAATAATAACACTGATAATTATTAGTAATAACAATGATAATAACAAAATCTGACGTAGCCCAGTGGTCAGGAGCAAGAGTGCATAGCACTTGTTCCTTGAGTGGACCGTGGGTTCAAGCCAGTGACTACTAAATACGATAAATACAGTGGATTCTGGTTATTTGGGCCACCGGTTAATCGGGGCAGCCATTTATTTGGGACAAATCTTAAAAACCAGAACCCAATCGAGAAAATAGCCAGGGTTTACTTCGCTTAATTGGGACAAAATGCCATTTAATCGGGGCAGGAGACCCCAGCACTGGAGATTACCCTACGATTGTTTCTGACCGTACCACATAGTTCGGTTGGATTTCGGGTGGTCACAACCATAAAACAATAAAAACAATTAGCAGTCACCTGTTTATTGGGCTTTTCTGTTACTGCAATCTATCATAAACGGATAGTAAACTCGATCTTATTGAATTTGCGATAATACTGACAGCTGGAATTCTGTGGGTTATTATAGTGAAATGTGTTTACACTTCCATGGAATCTTCAATCATATAAAAAAAATAATTTTCAAAATCTTCTCTTCATTCCTATTTTTAAAGCTTTGTAACTCGTTACTCTGTTCCCACTTTCGCGTATTGTGTTACTTGCAATTTGTGTGTGCCGTGTTTTTGTTATTGATTGCTTATCTTTTTACTGTTTTAAATTTTAACCCCCACCCACAAATGTCAGTGAACAGAAATGTCAACTAGTTTAGTTAGTATGTACGTATTACAGTACATATTAATTATTCTGATTATCACATATATTCTTCCGAATTTCACTTATCATTTAATTTTTTAATTGGTAAGGTAATAAAGGGTAAATTTGTGCTTAATATATCTTTACTTTTATAGCCTGTGGATAATATTCCTCCTATTTTCGCTAATTAGACTCGCTGTTTAATAGAATTAAAATTCAATTCACAAACGTGATCACAATGACCTGCGCTTACTGCACATTGTGTAGTGAACGGTACTTTACTATGGTGAGTTCGTCGTAACATGATTTGATTGTACAGTGAATTAATTGTAAAAGGAAGGGGGTACATTGTATTTTTAACTATTTACATGAAACTTCAGATAATTGGGGCAGCTGCTTAATCGGGCCAAAATGCACTAGTCCCGATATGTCCCAAATATAATCAACTGTATTTGTATGTACGATTTATTGTAAACTCTACTGACTTGGTTGTTGTGCCAGAGTATAAACAGAAATTTAACTAATTAGTTAATTAACCTGACTGCCTTCTTTTGAATGGAGTCTATAAGCTTCAGAGAGGTTTTGGGGAGAGTACTACAAAGGTGGGAACAATATTCCATGGTAGGGTGGCTTTGAAATTTGTACAGAGTGAATAGTTGTTTAGAAGTAAAGTAATGCTAAGAGAAAAAAAGAAAGAAATGAAAAAAAAAAGAAAAAGAAAAATGTGTCCTTATCTAGGAATCTGAGTGTCATTGAAGATGAGCATAGGAACAGTAGACTCTTTTTTTGTGAAAAATAAGAGAGGACTAACTTAGAAAATTACTTGAATTTATGGAATTGGTAGTGGATATTTGAGAAGTTAAGACTGTTTGTATAGGGCAAGGTTTCTCAAACTGGAAGGTGGAATGTAGTGTGTTATTAGTAGAAGAAAATTGTTGATATACAAGAGGAAAAGAGCAGGTGAAAGTAGTTACCTTGAGAAACACCAGCATTAATGAAGAAGTTAGAAGACAGCTCTTGTCGCCTGTTGTGAGTGGTCAGAGAGAAAACTGGACACTCAGTTTAAAAAAAAACAGCCAGTAGGCCATACGATGGGAGCTTGTGTAGAAGTCCTATATGCCAAACATGAAAAAATGCCTTAGAACTGTCAAGAGCAGCTGTTTGAGTGTCATAAAATTTTTCCATTCAATCTGTCCAAAAATGAGTAACATCTATGGACAAATTAACAGTAATAAAAAAACAGTAATGAAAAAAAAAAAAAAAAACAAGTAATAAAAACCACTGGACTTTGACAGTAAGAAATACAAATTAACCAGTTTATTGAAACTTTAAAGGAGAAAATACGCCATCCTGATAAATCCAATATACCAAATTCTGTATCATTAGTTTATTATTAGTTAACAGATGAACTAATCTGTTAACTAATGATGTTTCAAATCCAATTTTGTTTTCTATTATCAAGCAGACTTATGTGGTATTTTGTTAGGCTTGGTGGCATCTTTATTGTCATATCTCTGCCACATAGTCCAAATACAAATCCCTCTGATGTTGTTGTTATTTATTTTTTTAGGGGCATTAGCAACTAAGGCCATATTGCTCTGGGGATATACGGTGGTCATTCCTTGACCTTTCCACATCCTCCATATTTGGTGGTGACGGGCTCAAACCCCGGTCTAAACAAGAAGCATGTGCTACACACTGCTGCTCCTGCCACCTGGCTACGGAGGTGCCAAAATCCCTCTGATGGATATTAATATATAATTAACTGTCTAGGTGCACTTGGTGCATTCTACATACCAAAAACAGTGAAACATATAAATTTAAATTTTTATTAAAATTACATCAGTGTGAATTTTAGTATTCTTCCAGTATGGTATTTGCTTTTTCTCTCCATCATTATTTTTTAATTGGAAGAGTTTGGTCCATAAAAATACTTCTTTGAAGACCATATGTACATCAAAAACCATTGTTGGTATGGTAGTTTGGTTTCAGTCATTTTGTATCCACTCACTACTCCCAGATATGGCTGTATGGTTGGTTGGGAGATTTTTTATCTTATTGTGTAATAAGTTTAAAAAAATCTTTAAAATTTTTAAAGTTTCTCAAATACAATTATTTTTTTGCTTTTTTTCCTCCCTGAAAACTGATTGAAGGCATCACATGCCTTTTTTTTTTTTTTTTTTTCTTATGAAAAATCCAAAAATGAGAGGTATTAGAACCTATAGTACTTTGTGCCGGCCATGGGTTGGAGGTCGAGAAGATGAAAGAAGATATTTGTTGACACATTAAACTTGACTTCTCTAGACTGTAATTTTCAGGAAATACATATGAAGAAAGGTTGTTCCAGAAAACGGCAGTTGAATGAATAAGCGAGGAAGATGAAAAGTTGGTTCTGTGAGTTTGAAGTTGGACAGTAAATGGATGTTGGTTGGTGGCGGCACGTGTTCAGACCGTTTTGAAAGAGAGATCGGGAATTAAAGAAGCCAATTCAGAAGAACAGTTCAAGTGGAAGTATCTGTAGAAAAGGCATGCAGCAGAAACAGTATGTCTATGAGACAGAGAGTGGAGAGACTCTGTTAAAGATGAATCATTTTGGGGCACCACCCCAGATGTGGGAGCAATATTCCATGGTAGGGTGGATTTGCAATTTGTTTGGAAGAAAAGTAACACTGAGAGCAAAAGAGAAAAGCAAGTTTTTCTAAAAAATTACTAAAAGCAGTTGGCAAACCATAAGATGGAAGCTTGTTTAGAAGACCTTTATGCCAAACACGATCCAAAGCTTTTGAGATGTCAAGAGAAACTGCTTGTGTTTCACCAAACCTTTCCATTGAATTTGTCCATAAATAGGTAACATAAGTCAGAATATCACCAGTGTATCGACACTGATGGAATCCATACTGGTGATCGTTGATTGATCAGACAGAAGGTTTCTAGATAATTTAAGAGTTGGCAGTTAATTGATTTCTCCATTACTTTGGAAAGGGTAAAAGTAAGTGCAATGGGACGATAATTGGATTGGAGTGATTTGTCACCCTTTTTAGAACTGGCTGGATAGTAGCAAATTTCCAACCAGAAGGAAAAACACCTTTAGAATAAGAAAGTGAAAAAAGGCAGCAAAGAATAGGAGTAAGTTCAGGAGCACAAATTTTGAGAACAAGTGGAGAAATACCATTAGGACCTGGAGCTTTCTTAGCATCAAGATTCATCAAAATCCTTCTGACATCCTTTTGATGAAAGACCACAGGAGGCATTATTATTATTATTAGCTATATGGTGCAAGGAAGCCTGAGGCTTATGCTGCACCAGCCAAAAAAAAATTCCCAAGTTACCCTGAGAGAGAGAGAGCGAGACAAAAGTAGAAGCGAATCACCAAGTTGATTTTTAAACTAGAATGTGACTAGAAAATGGAAGCCAGCTGGAGTTGTGAACATTAAAATCACCAAGGAAAATTATCTCACTGTTAGGAAAGTTGGACTGGAGAAAGTCAAGTTGCAAAGAGAGGAAGTCAAAGAGTTCCAAGTGATTAGTGGAGATGGGAGAAGGGAGAGACAACAGATGAATTGGACAGAATGAAATAGAGAGATTTTAAGCCAGAGAAGATCAAAAAGAGGAGATTCCAAATTACCAAGTCTCTGGGAATATCAGAATGGACATATGCACAAGTACCACCTTTGAGGCAAAAGGACTCATACAGCAAATAATTTGGGCAACTGAGATGAGCAGTGGTTGAATCAACCGATAAATGAGATTCTGTCAGAAAAAGTACATGGGGCTTGGGAGACTGTAAGTGGAAATGGACATTGTTGAGATTAGAGTTGAGACCACGTATATTTATGAAATGAACTAAGAAGTAACTTTGGGAGGTTTAGATATTTTCACAGATAAGCTTGCTCTATTAGTTGCCTACTGTTGTTAGTATCCACTAGATGGTTAATAAACAATTTTTCATTTTAAGTAAATAAAATTTAATAAATTTTTTATTTACTCAAAGATTCAATTTAGTCTGACAATTTTTTCTTATAATAAATGAACTTGGGGTAATTGTGCAGTCAGATATGAAAGTGTCAATGATATACAGAAAATTTACTCGCAGGGATAAGGAGGTGATTATCCCTTTGTACAAAGCCATGGTTAAGCCACATCTTGAGTTCTTATACAGGTTGGGGCGCCAGACTTTAGAAAGGACGTAGATTTCATGAAATAGGTTCAGAGAAAGGCAACCAAATTGATGAGTGGGACAAAAGTGTGCTCTTACCAAGAAAAGTTTCAGTTCTGCAAATTGAAGTGTCTGGAGACCAGCCACCTGTGGGGAGATCTGATTGAGGTGGTTGATTGTTAGAAAAAATTTCCATCTCTGTTGTTGTGGAACTGGGTGGTTTGAATAAACTCAAAGAACTAAACAAATTCTTGGAGAGTGTGGTGGGCAAAGTGTGAAAGGGTGGTTTTTTTTTTTTGCCAATGATTTATAAGCTTGCTTTCTTGCATAACCACTACTAATACTAAACTTAATTATAAGGAAAACTATTACCTTTTTAACTCATTGAAATAAATTTGTTGTCCCCTAATTCTCAAAATATATTGAAATTATGTCGCCATTGTTATGATTTGTTCAGTACCAGTGTTTAAATTATCCCTTTTGCAAATGGTTTTATGGGATTTTATTTTTATAAAGATGCATAAAATCAATCAAGAGTGGAATTGAATCATTGGAACAAGTAGCACTATACTTTGTGCAATTTTTGATGCCATTGCTTCTCACCTCCTCTCCATTCAAAATGCTCTTCAAATATGATCCCTGAATTAAAATGCTCTCCCACACACATTCCCTAAAAACACTAGAGTACATTTATTCTTTCATTTTTTCAATTTCATGAAAGATGAAAAATTAGCTATTGTCAATTATAGGTTGTTGTTTTATTTTCTTAGGAACAGGTTATTTGGGATGAAATGCACTGTTGTCAAAAGTGTAATATCACAACAAGTAAGTGATTCTTTTTTCTTTGGCATTTTTAGATTAAAGTATGATATGGTATCTCTTCAAGTTCTTAGTGAAAATTGTAATAATTTTTTGAGCCACAAAGCTTCTAATGATATTCCCAAAAAGTAGGTTTTTCAGAAGTAAAGATTTGATCAAAATATTTGTTGAATGTTGCAAAAACTTAATTTTATTTAATGATGAATATTTTCATTGCTAATAATTCTTCAATATAACCTCCTTTTGCAGCTACACAATTGTTCCCTCATGCCTATTACCAATCAAACATTTTGAAAGTCTTCTTTTGTGAATACTTTCAGACTGTCCATATTTTAATGGATTTCTTGAATCAATTAAAATCATTTACCTCTCATGTCCTGTTTAATTTTGATAATATCTAAAAGTTGTAAGGCACCAAATCAGGCTTAGAAGGTGTCAAATTCACATTGCAGAGGAAATGTTTTTGTTAGTCAAAAGTTGCTGGAAAGTATGGAACAGATCTTGTTCTCAGGCTTCATGCCCAATCCTCATTCAACATGGTCTGAACCAACCAAATGAAAGAGTTCTTCAGCAATTTCTTGAGTGGTTAGTAATCAATCTGATTGAATGTTGATGTGGATTTCAATGATGTTTTGATCATTTAGAGCAATCACTTCTTTCTTCATTTTCAAACAAAAAATTTTCCTAGTGAAACCTGGGAAACCACTTTAAAACTTTTTTTAATTTTTTTTTCATTATAACTTCATATAATCTCCTCTGCCAGGGGGAAAAGGTTGATGATGTTGTAGGGCAGATATCATCCTTTAAGGGCACAAAGGGTGATATTGTTGTACACGTTGGCACAAATGATATTAAGAGTAGGAGGCCAGCAGAATTACTTAACAAATACAAGACAATTCTGAAAAAAAGCCAGTGAGTTAGGGTTGCATTTGAAAGTGTCTGCAATTCTGCCCAGACACGATAGGAGGGAGTATATGATGATCAGCCCTGGAGAGATTGTGCAAGGCTCAAAGGGTAGAATTTTTCTCAGCCTGGTCTGTGCTTGTTAACAGGAGAGACTTGCTTCTACAGGGATGGGATACACTTAAATAGAAAGGGTGCAAGAATATTTGCTGATGCTATCGAGGCAGAGTTAGGTGGGTTGGAAAACTGCTATCTTGGGGGGGATACATGGACTAATAGATTAACAGTAGATGCTAGCAGAGGTAAAAGTGATTCTTGCACTACTTCTATTGAAATGCAATTGAGCAGCAGCCTGGAAAGCAAGCTAAAGGAAATTTCCAGGACTGCTGGGAGTCATAGTGGAACAAATAAAGGGCTGTGTTAGGGTAACTAAGAATAGAAACAGGTTTGTTTGTTATTTGGAGCATTAGCAACTAAGGCCATATTGCTCTGGGGATATGCAGTGGCCATTCCCTGACCTTTCCGCATCCTCTGTATTTGGTGATCATGGGCTCGAACCCTGGTCTAATGAAGAAGCGTGTGCTACGCACTGCTGCTCCTGCCCACCTGACTATGGAGGCGCCTATAGAAACAGGTGCATTACTTGTATGTACACCAATGCTAGGAGTAAAGTTAATAAATTCGATGAGCTTGAAGTGCTAGTCAAGACATCAAAGACAGATATTGTTGGGATATCAGACACATAGTGTCACACAGACATAAATAGTGGAGAACAGAAATTTAGGGAGTATAATGTGTACAGAAAGGATAGACAGGACAAAAAGGGAGGAGGGGTTATGATGTTACTTAAGAAACACACAAAATCTCAGCATTAGCATTAGTAGAGGCATATGATGCAAGAAAGCAAGCTTATGCAGCATCAGCCAAAAAAAAAAATTAAAAAATAAAAACACTCCCATTTCACCCCTCCGTTCATTCGAAATACCTGTCCAGCTAAGCCTTAAATTTATTTAGGCTATCAACTTCCACAACAAGGGATGGAAGTCTGTTCCACCAACCAACTACCCGCTGCCAAAAGGCAAATTTCCGTACATATATCTTACATCTGACTTTCCTCAATTTGAATTTATGGTGATTATTCTGAGCAAAAGGAAATATCCCATCAGCATTGAGCATGCTCAAACTATTCAAAGCTTTATACACCTCTATCAGATCACCTTGCCGGTGCCTAGTCTCCAGACACTGTAATTTGCAAAATTTAAGCTTTTCTTCATGAGAGCAACCCTTTGTTCTATTCACTAATCTTGTTGCCCTTCTCTGTACTCATTCCAGCAGCACTCCATCCTTCTTGAAATGGGGCCTCGAGACCTGTATACAGTACTCAAGGTGTGACTTAACCATTGCTCTATACAAGGGAATAATCACCTCTTTATCCCTGGAAGTGCATCAAATTGATGTGGGTGGACAAATCCTAAGGAAGTGCATCCAATTGATGTGGGTGGACAAGTCCTCAGGAAATACATCCAATTGATGTAGGTGGACAATGCAATGTTGAGTCTATTTGGTGTGACATAATTACTGGGAAAGGAAACATGAGAGTAAGTGTGCGTTATAGGCCAATGAATCTGATGAGTATAATGAGTAATTGTGCAGAGAAATAGAATCGGCCAGTAAATTAGAGTGTCTTATAATGGGGGATTTTAATTTCTCGGATATTGACTGGAATTTGTGGGTTGGTCACTCATACACTAGCAAGGCTTTTGTGGATTTACTGGATGATTATTTCCTACAGCAACATGTTCGGGAGGCAACTAGAGGGAGTAATACTCTTGATCTGATTATCAGTAGTGACTCTTCATTCCTTATGAATCTGCAGATAAAGGAACCAATAGGTGGCAGTGATCACAGTGTGTTGAAGTGGGATTTACTCAACAAGGTAACTACCATCAGGGGTAAAGGGAAGGGTTATTGCTTTCTTAAAGGCGACTACGATGGTCTGAGACAGTATTTAAATTCTATATGGTGGGATCAACTGATGATGTTACCAACAGCAAATTCAAAATGGGAAGCATTCAAAGAATTAATCTTGGAAGCTACTATGCTTTTCATATCAACAAAGAAATATTGTTCAAGATTTAGGCCTAAATTTATGTCAGATGAACTAATTAGACATGTGACAGAGAAGAAAAATGCATGGGATACATATAAATTAACATGTGACACAGAAGCCTATGATAGATATAAGCTGGTCTGTAACCAAGTTATAAAGGAGATTAGGCAGGCCAAGGCAGATTACGAGAAATCTTTGGCAAAGGATGCAAAGAAAAACAGCAAACAGTTCTTTACTTATGTAAACTCTATAAGGAAGGGGATGAATCAGATTGGTCCACTTGATATTGATGGTTCAACTGTTGTGATCCTGCTCAGGTAGCTAACAAACTAAATGAATATTTTGCATTGACATTCACACATGAGGAGTTATTCAGGGAGGGGAATGCCAGAGGTGTATTCAACTCTGGCAGTAAGCTAGATAATCTTGTAATAACTGAGAGTAAAGTGGAGGAGAAATTGTTGAAGATAAACGCAAGAAAGGCACCTGGGGTGGATGGAATCTATTCAGTTATATTAAAGGAGGTGGCAAAGGAAGCAAGCAAACCCATAGCTATAATTATGAGAGCTTCCCTGGACTCAGGGGAGGTACCCATGGAGTGCAGATGTGCAAATGTGACTCTAATCCACAAAGGAGAATCAAAGGTAGACACAGGTAATTACTGTTACTTTAACTTCTTTTCCAAGGAAATTAATAGAGGCACTGGTTAAAGAAGCACTGCAGGATCATCTAGACAAGACTTCAGTTCTATCTCGGACACAGCATGGGTTTATTAATGGGAAGTCTTGTCTGACTAATTCGATTGGATACTATGATGTAGTCACAAAGGAACTGAATGCAAAGAATAACTTTGATATCATATATTTGGATCTTAGAAAAGCCTTTGATACTGTTGCACATGGAAGACTGCTGCACAAATTGGAGCAGTGTGGCATTGGAGGTAAATTGCTGCTATGGATAAAGGGATGGTTGAGTGGAAGAAGACAGAGAGTGGCGATCAATGGACACTGCTCTTCGGGGACTAATGTTATTAGTGGAATCCCTCAGGGTTCAGTGTTGGGTCCATTGTTGTTTTCTATATTAATAAATGATATTGATGACGTTATATCAGGCTTAATGTCCAAGTTTCCAGATGATACGAAGGTTGCCAGGGTTGTTAATGACACTAATGACAGTACCCTGCTGCAATCTAGAAAAGTTGAGCAGATGGCTGAAAGGTGGCAACTGAAGTTTAACATTGACAAATGTAAAATACTACATATGGGAAGCAGTAATCCCAGAGTAACGTATCAATTCTGTGGTACCACACTGACAGTGGTAGAGAATGAAACGGAGAGGGGGGTAATTGTACAGGTAGATATAAGGTTTTCTGACCTGTGCAGACGGTCTGCAAGAGTAGCTCATTTTGTCTTGTCAATGATATACAGGAATTTTTCTAGCAGGGATAAAGAGGTGATTATCCCCTTGTATAAGGCAATGGTCAGGCCACACCTTGAGTACTGTATACAGGTCTGGAGGCCTCATTTTAAGAAGAATGTAGAGCTGTTGGGACGAGTACAGAGAAGAGCAACAAGATTAGTGAATGGAACAAAGGATTGCTCTTACGAAGAAAGGCTTAAAGTTTGCAAATTACAGTGTCTGGAGACTAGGCACCTGCAAGGTGATCTGATTGAGGTGTATAAAGCTTTGAATGGTTTGGGCATGCTTGCTCAATGCCGGTGGGATTCTTCCTCTTGCTCAGAATAATCGCCTGAGAGGCCATAAATTCAAATTGAGGAAAGGCTGTTGTAGGATAGATGTGTGGAAATTTGCCTTTAGCCAGCATCTGGTTGCTTGGTGGAACACACTTCCATCTGTCGTTGTAGAAGTTGATAGCTTAAATAGATTCAGGGCAGAAGTTGACAAACATTTGGAGCGAGTGGATGGGTGAAATAAGGGTTTTTTTTTTTTTTTTTGGCTGATGCTATGTAAATTTGCTTTATTGCATCATGCGCCTTTGCTAATGCTAATATCAGCAAATCTTAATGAGCATTTCAAATATATCTGTGGTTGACTATCTAGTTTTACAACAAAGTTTAATATTTGCATGTTCCTCAAATTTCATCGTTTTCAGTATATGTAACAAATGAAAGAAACATGTTCACTCATAGCAGCTTTCTGCTATATTGGTGCATAACAGAAAGTTAAACTTGCTTTACTTAAAGATATAATTACCATCAGAAGTAAAGGAAGGGGCTTTTGCTTCCAATAATGTGACTAAAGTGGTCTTAGACAGTTTTTAAATTCTGTACAGTGGGAGCAACTGATGATGTTACCAACAGCAAATTCTAAATGGGAAGCATTCAAGGAATTAATAGTGGAAGCTATAACCCTTTCATACCTATCAAGAAATATTGTTCAAGGTTTAGGCCTAAATGGTTGCCAAATGAACTAATGAGACTCGTGGTAGAGAAGAAAAATGCATGAAATGCATATAAATTATCAGGTAATGTAATGTATCTTGTAATGAAGTCACAGAGGAGGTTAGGAAGGCAAAGACAGATTACGAGAAATCTTTGGTAAAGGATGCTAAGAAAAACAGCAAGGATTTCTTTACTTATATAAACTCTAAAAGGAAGTGGATGAATCTGATTGGTCCACTTGATATCGATGGTTCGACTGTTAATGATCCTGCTCAGATAGCAAACAAACTGAATGAGTATTTTGCATCTACATTCACACATGTGGAGTTATTAAGGTTTGAAAATGCCACAAGATTATCAAATTGTAACAGAGTGCTTAATGATTTTGCAATAACTGAGAACAAAGTGGAGGAGAAATTTTTGAAGTTAAACATAAGAAAGGAACCTGGGGTGGATGGTATCTATCCAGTTTTAAAGGAGGTGGCAAAGCAACTAAGCAAACCCTTAGCCATAATTATAAGAGCATCCTTGGACTCAGGGGAGGTCCCCATGGACTGGAGATGTGCAAATGTGTTCCCAATTCACAAAGGGGAAATGAAAGATGACACGAGTAATTACAGACCAGTTAGTTTAACTTCAGTTCCGAGTAAAATAATGGAGTCATGGTTAAAGATGCATTGCAGGATCATCTAAACAAGACTGAAGCAATAATTCAGACACAGCATGGGTTTGTTAAGGGAAAGTCTTGTCTGACAAATTTGATTTGTTATTATGATGTGGTTACAAAGGAACTGGATGCAAAAAATAATTTTGATATCATATACTTGGATTTCAAGAAAGTTTTTGACACTGTTGCACATTAGCATTAGCATTATGAAGACTACTGTAAAAATTGGAGCTGAATGGTATTAAGGGTAAGTTGCTACAATGGGTAAAAGGAGAAGACAGAGGGTGGTAATCAATGGGTGCTGCTCTTCGTGGACTAATGTTATTAGTGGAGTCCCACAGGGTTCAGTGTTGGGTCCACTGTTGTTTTGTTTATTTATCAATTATATTGATGAAGGTATATCAGGCTTAGTATCGAAGTTTGCAGATGATACAAAGGTTGGCATGGTTGTTAATGACAGTAATGGCAGTGTGTTACTGGAACAGGATCTAGAAAATTTGGGCGGATAGGCTGAGAAGTGGCAACTGAAGTTTAACATTGAAAAATGCAAAGTTCTGCATA
Organism: Mastigoproctus giganteus; assembly: GCF_048544385.1. Classification (NCBI taxonomy): domain Eukaryota; kingdom Metazoa; phylum Arthropoda; class Arachnida; order Uropygi; family Thelyphonidae; genus Mastigoproctus; species Mastigoproctus giganteus. Next base: position 261,183,956 of record NC_143576.1, on the reverse strand, counting down.
TGGGTAGAAGTAACCCCAGAGAAATGTACCAACTGTGTGGTACTACACTTAAGGTGATAGAAAATGAAAAAAAACCTGGAAGTAATTGTTCAGTCAGATATGAAGTTTTCTGAGCAATGCAGACAGGCTGCCAGGGCAGGTCGTGTTGTCAATGATATACAGGAATTTTGCTAGCAGGGGAAAGGAGGTGATTGTCCCTCTGTATAAGGCAATGGTCAGGCCACGCCTTGAGCACTGCATGCAGGTGTGGAGGCCTCATTTTAGGAAGGATGTAGATTTGCTTGAGTGTGTACAGAGAATGGAAACAAGATTGATAAGGGGAATGAAGGGATCCTCTTACTAGGAGAGACTTAAGTTCTGCAAATTGCAGCAGCTGTAGACTAGGCACCTGCGAGGTGATCTGAATGGGTTGAGCACGCCGAATTCTGATGGGATTCTTCCACTTGTTCAGATTAAGAACCTAAGGGGGCATAATTGAAATTTAGGAAGGACAGATGTACAGAAATTTGCCTTTAGCCAGCAAGTGGTTAATTGCTGGAACAAACTTCCATCTGTCATTGTGGAAGTTAATAGGTGAAATAAATTTAAGGAGGAACTAGACAAACATTTATAAGGGATTGTTTTGTATTTTTTTTTTTTTTTTTTTTTTTTTTGGCTGATGCTGCATAAGCATCAGCCAAAAAAAAAAGCCATTCACTTGCTTTCTTGCATTACATGCCACAACTACTACTACATGCTCAAAAGATGTTGTTTTAAACCCTAATCACTACCACTATGGATTTAAAAATAAAGGCATTCACCAAACCTTTTGATCAAACCTTGTATTATGTTACCATAATAGGAATATAATTTTTGAATAAACTTTACTGAGCCCTTTATTCTGAAATGAAGCACTAAAGACAGAGATGCAATTCCTGCATCTTATTTCTTTTGTAAGCCTTTTATTTCAGTTGAATCCCAAAATGTTACCAAAGTAGCTTGTATTGTGTGTGTATTGAGATTATTACATTTCAGTAAACAACTTAAACCTTACACATGTTAGGAGCTTGCTTTTCATGTAATTTTAAATACGTTGACATTGTTTAATGTAATTGCATCATGCTTATTTGAAGTATAAGAAGGCAACTCATGAAGGATTTCACAATATGAGATGTTTTAATTGTGCATCCACTATGGATTGCTTTATAACAGGTATTAAAAATTTAAAAAAATTTTTAAACTAATAAAATTTTATGGAGGAAAGTCTCAAACTTTGTTAAATTCAAATGACATTATTTAATACAATTGCATTATTACTGCATAGTTGAATTTTAAGAAAAACTAAGGTCCGTATGTTAGGCATTATTATTAAATGTCTTTAACCCATTGTAATTAGCACTGAAATTTTAAAATACAAGTGTTGGCATGGGGGTAAAAAAAGAACATATTCAAATGCTCATATTGGCTTTCTATATAATCAGTCATGCTGACTCGTAGCCTTTTATGAGTCTCTATTTCTTTGACTGGTACACAGTTAACAGCTAACTTCAACTTAACATCTTGCTTCATTCATTCTTAATAAGAATGTAAATCTGTTTTATGCCAGTTTGAATCCAGGCATTCATTTCCATAATAAGCTTTTTTAATCAGCATTGAAAACTTGATGAGGAGAATAGCCTCAGTCTTCAATAACTGATAAGGAAAAGACCTTGCTATGTTCACTCTTAAGTCAGTTTAATCTTCTGTAAGGTCAGTATCTTTTTGAACTGTTCATAATTTGAATTAAATGTTTTTCATTATAATGCTTTACCTCTTTTGCCTTTATAATTTTAAACAAAATTTGGCTTTTACTAGAATTAAAGTTAGCTGTGATTTTGATTTTCTCTTCTTTTGCCTGGATGCTAAACGGTGCTTAATTTTAATCATTATTTCACTTTGTTTATGTCTTACTAATATAACTGCAGTTAAAGGAGTAACACCTTGAACACATGCCTTAATTTTTTTTGGTATCTTGGCAAATGGCTCGGCACTGCCCTTGGACAGGGCAGTGCCGAATCAGTTTGGTGTGACATAAGCATAGGGAAATCAAAATTGAGAGTAGGAGTGTGCTATAGGCCTAATGACTATGATGAGTATAATAAGATATTGTACAGGGAAATAGAGTGGGCCAGTAAATCAGAGAGTCTTATAATGGGAGATTTTAATTTCCCAGATATTGACTGGAATTTGTGGGTTGGTCACTCGCACACTAGCAAGGCTTTTGTGGATTTATTGGATGATTGTTTTCTACACCAGCATGTTCGTGAGGCAACAAGAGGGAGCAATACTCTTGATCTGATTATCAGTAGTGACTCTTCATGCATTAAGAACCTGCAGATAAATGAACCACTAGGTGGCAGTGATCACAGTGTGTTGAAGTGGGATTTACTCAAGGAGGTAACTACCATCAGAGGTAAAGGGAAGGGTTTTTGTTTTCGTAAAGGCGACTATGATGGTCTGAGACAGTATTTAAATTCTATACAGTGGGACCAACTGATGATGTTACCAACAGCAAACTCAAAATGGGAAGCATTCAAGGAACTAATCTTGGAGGCTACCAGGCTTTACATACCAACTAAGAAATATTGTTCAAGGTTTAGGCCTAAATGGTTGTCAAATGAACTAATGAGACATGTGGCAGAGAAGAAAAATGCATGGGATACATATAAATTAATGGGTGACATGGAAGCCTATGATAGATATAAGTTGGTCTGTAACCAAGTCACAAAGGAGATTAGGCAGGCAAAGGCAGACTACGAAAAATCCTTGGCAAAGGATGCAAAGAAAAACAGAAAAGAGTTCTTTACATACTTGAACTCGAGAAGGAAAGGGATGAATCAGATTGGTCCACTGGATATTGATGGTTCAACAGTTGAGGATCCTGCTCAGGTGGCTAACAATCTAAACGAGTATTTTGCATCTACATTCACGCATGAGGAGTTATTCAGGAAGGAGAATGATGTAGGTAAAGTAAACATTGGCAGTGAGCTGGATGATTTTGTAATAACTGAGAGGAAAGTGGAGGAGAGATTGTTGAGGATAAACATAAAAAAGGCACCTGGGGTGGATGGGATCTATCCAGTTATATTAAAGGAGGCAGCAAAGGAAGTATGCAAACCCCTAGCCATAATTATGAGAGCTTCTTTGGACTCAGGGGAGGTACCCATAGACTGGAGATGTGCAAATGTAACCCCAATTCACAAAGGAGGATCAAAGGCTGACACAAGTAATTATAGACCTGTTAGTTTAACTTCTGTTCCAGGTAAATTAATGGAGGCACTGGTTAAAGAAGCACTGCAGGATCATCTAGACAAGAATTCAGTTATAGCTCAGACGCAGCATGGTTTTGTTAAGGGCAGGTCTTGCCTGACCAATTTGATTGGATACTATGATGTAGTCACAAAAGAACTGGATGCAGGGAATAACTTTGATATTATATATTTGGATCTTAGAAAGGCTTTTGATACTGTTGCACATGGAAGACTGCTGCACAAATTGGAGCAGTGTGGCATTGGAGGCAAATTGCTGCTATGGATAAGGGGATGGTTGAGTGGCAGAAGACAGAGAGTGGTAATCAATGGACACTGCTCAACGTGGACTAATGTTATTAGTGGAGTTCCTCAAGGTTCAGTGTTGGGTCCGTTGTTGTTTTCGGTGTTTATGAATGATATTGATGATGGGATATCAAGTTTAATGTCCAAGTTTGCAGATGATACAAAGGTTGGCAGGGTCGTCAAGGACACTACTGACGCTATGCTGCTGCAACAGGATCTGGAAGGGTTGAACAGATGGGCTGAGAGGTGGCAAATGAAGTTTAACATTGACAAATGTAAAGTACTGCATATGGGAAACAGTAACCCCAGAGCAACGTATCAACTCTGCGGTACCACACTGACAGTGGTGGAGAATGAAAAGGACCTGGGGGTAATTGTGCAGGGAGATATGAAGTTCTCTGAGCAGTGCAGACGAGCTGCAAGAGTAGCTCATGGTGTCTTGTCAATGATATACAGGAATTTTTCTAGCAGGGATAAGGAGGTGATTATTCCCTTGTATAAGGCAATGGTTAGGCCACATCTTGAGTACTGTATACAGGTCTGGAGGCCTCATTTCAAGAAGGATGTAGAGCTGCTGGAACGGGTACAGAGAAGGGCAACAAGATTAGTAAATGGAACAAAGGGTTGCTCTTACGAAGAAAGGCTTAAGTTTTGCAAATTACAGAGTCTGGAGACTAGGCACCGGCGAGGTGATCTGATAGAGGTGTATAAGGCCTTGAATGGTTTGAGCATGCTCAATGCCAATGGGATTCTTCATCTTTCTCAGAATAATCACCTCAGAGGGCATAAATTCAAATTGAGGAAGGACGGATGTCGGATAGATGTGCGGAAATTTGCCTTTGGCCAGCGGGTGGTTGGTTGGTGGAACCGACTTCCATCACTTGATGTTGAAGTTGATAGCCTAAACAAATTTAAAGCTCAACTGGACAGGTATTTCGAACGAACGGAGGGGTGAAATGGGAGAGGGTTTTTTTTTTTTTTTTTTTTGGGCTGATGCTGAATAAGCTTGCTTTCTTGCATCGTATGCCTCTACTAATGCTAATGCTAATGCTAATGCTAATGCTAAATCATTCTCAGGTTAAAAGAGAGAGAGAGAGAGAGAGAGAGAGAGAGAGAGAGAGAGAGAGAGAGAGAGAGAGAGAGAGAGACAGACAGACAGACAAAAAAATGCATATGGCAGTATGATTGTAATTTTGAAATACTTCCTTACTCTGGAAGTATTTCAAAATGTATAATTTAACTTGCTACACAGTGAATAGCTTCAACTTAATATCCTGCTTTGTTCAATCTAAGTAAGAGTATAAGCCTATGCTAATTTGAATTCAGGCATTTATTTCCATAATAAAGTTTAGTTTATTCACTTTCTTTGGCATCAACATTTTAATAGTGCTTTCAGAACTTCTGTTAGGAAATGCAGCAGCCTGGAAAGTAAGGTGTAGGAGATTACAAGGTTTGCTGGGGCTCCTCGTGAGACAAGAAGATATTGGATTGTGTTATTAAGAGAAAAATCAGGCACATATATATTTGCTTGTACTCTAATGCTAAGTGAATAGTAAATAAATTTCATGAAGTACTGGTTGCCACAAGTGAAGACATCATAGGAATATCAGAAACACAGTGTGAGCACAGACATTGGGGATGCAAAATTTGAATATGGCAAGTGTACAGAAAGAGTCGTGTACATATCAATGCATTTCTCCCTAGGCAGTTCCCAAGAATTGCCCTACAGTCTGTCAATGCTGACTGTGTTGTAGCACCTCTGCATAGCCAGGTGTGTGTGTGTGTGTGTGTGTGTGTGTGTGTGTGTGTGTGTGTGTGTGTGTGTGTGTGTGTGTGTGTGTGTGTGTGTGTGTGTGTGTGTGAGACTTAGCAACCAACCAGCAGAAAATCACCCAAAATTTCACTGGCTTGTTATTTCATAGGTCTCCTCTCCTCATAGAGGCCACCAATCACCTTATTATTATTAGTGTGGTGCAAGGAAGCCTGAGGCTTATGCTGCACCAGCCAAAAAAATTTCTGAATTACTGTGTGAGAGAAAGTGTCAGAAGTAGAAGAGAATCACCAAGAAAGAGAAGAATGATGATATCCAGCTCAGCACTCTGGGTGTGCCAAGCCCATATTGACCAGATGTAAGTCCCTGGGGTTAATGAGGAATGAGTAAGTCTAGAAACAGTTGTCATGATGATGCTGTACATTTTAAATAACTAGTTGAGTCATTTTTTGTCACACTACTTATATTAAAACAATTTAGTATGATGCTGTAGAATTACAGGGGTATTTTTTCAAAACATTTTAGTTGAATCAAATAAAATTCATACCTTTTACATGTGTTCTGTTTTGATCATGGAATGGAGAGATCTTTCTGCTTGCACTGAAGACTGCAGGCTGATCATTCAACTTTATGGTGGCGCCTCTGTAGCCAGGTGGGCAGGAGCAGCAGTGCGCATAGCACATGCTTCTTAATTAGATCGGTGTTTAAGCCCATGACCACCAAATACGGAGGATGCGGAAAAGTCAGGGAATGACCACCATATATCCCCGGAGCAAAGTGGCCTTAGTTGCTAATGCTCCTAAAAACCAAATAACAAACAAACAAACATCAACTTTATGGCTTGGATTTATGTTCAACTAAGCCACAGTTGTGTAAGTTGCTAATATATTTTTAAATTGCACAGAATTACCAGAAGAGGCTAATCTGCTAAACATTTAAAAATTGGAAACACCACTTGGACAGTTGTTTTGAATCTTACTGGCTTCTCATCAGCTGGAAGATAGTTTCTAGAATATAGCCAGTAAGTCTCAGAACAGCTGTCCTGACAGCAATATCTCTAGACCACCGACTGGCTGATGAGAAGCTGGTAAATTTCTAAATAGCTGCTCTTGACATGTCTCATACTTTTAAATGTATTAGCAGATTCTCCTTCTCTGGTATTGCCATACAATTTTAAACAAATTAGCTACTTTTTAAACAAATTAGCAACCAGAACTGTGGATAATTGTATTTGTAAGTCGAACATAAGCTCAAGCCATAAGTTCTAATAATTGGCTCTTAGTCTTCAGCAAGAGCAGAAAGATCTGTGACCGAAATCAAATGCAGGAAAGCATATAATTTTATTTTATTAGAAATTTAGGTCTACCAGTGAATATGTAAATAAGTGCAAACCCTGAAAAGTAAAAGTCAGTCCTTATCACTGGAGAGACAATTTTGGGAACATTGTTTCTCCAGTGACAAGGACTGGCTGAAATTGAAATGTGGTATTGTGTATGATTTTCAAATAATTTCAGTGCAGGAATTTAAATATAACTCTGCATCCATTATTATGAAACAAGTTTGAAAAAATGCATGGCAAGGTAGTCCTGCAGTTCTATTTACTCATACCTTATTATGAGGAAAAAGACTTACTGATTAGCTAGATATATACATATCTAGCTAAGTAGTAACATGAATTTTTCATATTACAAATATTTCAGATTTCATTTTTTAATTACAGATTCTTTAAGGACATATTCTTGTTTACTTTTAGCATCCATTCATTGCAATACAGCTCCAGTTCCTCTTAATGACACTATTGGTTTCTTCACCCATTTTGAACAAAACCGTGGTGGTCTCTGCATTAATGAAAAACCTGTTCCAGATGTACTGGAATGTGCAGGAGCTTGTGAATCCCATTCATATTATTCACTTGGTAAGTAGCTTTCTTTTTCCCACACTGTTGCAGTATTACCACTATATGTCTTGGTCCACCTAAAAATACTAATACCTAGGGCTCAGCAAACACAGCCACTACAGTGACTAAGAACTCCAGCTTGATGATAGTATTTTACAGGCCAGTCTAGCAGCTGTGAGGCTGAAGTATTAGTCCATTTTTTTATGATCACTATGGTCATTATCTTGCACAGTACAATGACTTTCAACAAAGGCACTGTATTGTGCCTTTGTTGAAAGTCATGGAAGCACACACACACAGAACCAGGCAAACATTAATTAAAATTGTTATTAATAATATTAATTGTTAATTAAAATTATTAATTAATTGTTTCTCCCAACAAACACACCCTGGTTTCGGGTGTGTTTGTTGGGAGCAACAACTAATAATTTTACCAACAGATTGTCAGATTTTAAGGGGAGGGGGTAAAAGAGAGCATTATTATTCATGTGGGGATTAAACTTAATAATATTAAATGACTTTACCATTTGTTGGATAAATATAGGACCATACTGAAAAAATGCTGTGAGCTGGGTCAGAAAGTGTTTGTGTTTGCAATTCTACCTAGACACACTAGGAAGGATTATTACTGAAAACCATGTAGATTAACTCAAGATTTGAGGGATCCACAATGCTTTTGGCGGGGGGGGGGGGGTGATTTTTATCAACATGGCCTGCACTTGTAGGTAGAAGGAATCTCTTTTGTAAAGATAGTATTCATTTGAACAAAGGTGGTTCAAGGAATTTTGCCAGTATCACTGAGGATACGTTAAGGGTTCAGGGATACTACTAGTAAGCAGGAGAAGGGTAATATAGATCCATGTTTATCTGATGATATGGGTATAATGCTTGCACTCATCTCAAAAAAGTCTTGTATTTTTTTGCCACGATGGCCGATATTGTCAAAATGTTCTGAGGGTAGCAACATTTCAAATGAGCAAGAAGTAAAGCTAGGGAAACAATCCTAAATAACTTCAAGGGGTGTCAGGGTAGAAAACTGTAAAATAATACTTAATCTTAACTGTATCTAAAGTAATATCAGGAGCATTGTCTATAAAATGGCTGAATTTGAACTCCTGGTTAGGAAAACTAATGCTGACATAATAGTGCTAACTGAAACATGGTGCTACCCAAAATTGGGATGACAAATACCACTGTAGCATGTATAATGTATTAAGAAAGATAGATGGAGTGGTGGGGTCATGCTTCTTATCAAAAGCAGCCTGAGCGCGAAAAGTACTTTTGCTTGAGTTCAGAAGTTACGTCCACCAGCATAGAATCTGTGTGGTGTGAGTTAATTAGAAGCAAAAGTATAATGAAAGCGGAAGTAGTTTACAGAAGAGTATAATGAGAGCCTCTCCATGAAGATGTAATGGGCAAGCAAACATGAATGTATTATTATGGGTGACTTCAATTTGCCCTGGTTTGATTGGAATAAGTTGGAGGGAAATTCATTGTGGGGAACAAAATTTTTAAATAAATTATATCATTATTATTTTTACTAGCATGTTATAAAAAATACTATGGATGAGAATATTCTTTGCCTCATTATTACTCACGAATCACAGGGATTAAAGTATAGGAACTATTGGCAGATAGTGATCATGCAATTGTTAGATGGAAGATAAAGAAAGACGTTGCAGTAGTTAAAGGTAAAGGCACAGATTTTAATTTCAGAAGAGAGGACTATGACGGTTTAAGGTACTTTATGACATTTATTACAACAGAAGCCATGAACATATATATACTATTAAGAATATATTGAGAGGAGGATGTCAAAATAGGTGAATACAGAGCTGGCCTGTCTAAAAGAGCAGAAAAAGATAGCATGGGAAAGTTACAGAGCGATGAAAAGTACTGAAGCCTACAACAACTACATGTTTACCAGAACCCTGAGAGAGAGAGAGAGATAGAAGTGAATCACCATGAAAGAGAAGAATAATTGAGGTTTATAAGGCTTTGAGAGGAGTTAGTAAAATGAATGTCAGATTTTAAGGGGAGGGGGTAAAAGAGAGCATTATTATTCATGTGGGGATTAAACTTAATAATATTAAATGACTTTACCATTTGTTGGATAAATATAGGACCATACTGAAAAAATGCTGTGAGCTGGGTCAGAAAGTGTTTGTGTTTGCAATTCTACCTAGACACACTAGGAAGGATTATTACTAAAAACCATGTGGATTAACTCAAGATTTGAGGGATCCACAATGCTTTTGGCGGGGGGGGGGTGATTTTTATCAACGTGGCCTGCACTTGTAGGTAGAAGGAATCTCTTTTGTAGAGATAGTATTCATTTGAACAAAGGTGGTTCAAGGAATTTTGCCAGTATCACTGAGGATACGTTAAGGGTTCAGGGATACTACTAGTAAGCAGGAGAAGGGTAATATAGATCCATGTTTATCTGATGATATGGGTATAATGCTTGCACTCATCTCAAAAAATTCTTGTATTTTTTTGCCACAATGGCCGATATTGTCAAAATGTTCTGAGGGTAGCAACATTTCAAATGAGCAAGAAGTAAAGCTAGGGAAACAATCCTAAATAACTTCAAGGGGTGTCAGGGTAGAAAACTGTAAAATAATACTTAATCTTAACTGTATCTAAAGTAATGTCAGGAGCATTGTCTATAAAATGGCTGAATTTGAACTCCTGGTTAGGAAACCTAATGCTGACATAATAGTGCTAACTGAAACATGGTGCCACCCAAAATGGGGATGACAAATACCACTGTAGCATGTATAATGTATTAAGAAAGATAGATGGAGTGGTGGGGTCATGCTTCTTATCAAATTTTCATTATTATGATATTTCATTAGCTGAATTTTCATTATTATATAGAATTCTGGAACAAGGAGCCATCCAAAAATTAAAATTACAGTGGAATGGGTTTGGGCTGGAGTGTAGGAAATATTCTTTCCCCCAGTGAATTGTTGATTACTGGAACAAAGTGCCTCTGCAGGTAGTCATGACTGACAGTTTGAAGAAATTCAAGGTCAGCTAAATTGTTGACCTTGAATTTTCAAGGATAGTTAGATAGTGTGGAGTGCATAATTTGTATTTGTACTTTTTTTTTTTTTTTTTTTTGCCGATGCAGCAAAAGCCTGTGCATTCCTTGCACTGTATGGCTATAATAATACTAATACAGTGGATTCTTAGTATGGATGCTAAACTAGTGACAGCATTATTTATAAAACAAATCTGATCGGTTAATGGGACATGATACAGAATGAGCCCAGTCGATCATATCTGTCTTTTTTTAAGTTTGAAGTTAAACCTAACAAAAGCCAGATATAATTGATTGGGCAAACAAAAATTGTTACCTGGAAAGCAGCTCATAATTGGTTTCTTATTCAGCACCTGACACAGCAAATTTTAACCTTTTTTAATTAATAAGAAAAAAATAAGTTATTAAATATTCAAAGGCTGTTCATTTATGAAAACATTATGCTGTTTATCATTGTGGAGTGTTGTTCACATGCATGATTATTAGGCATTTGTAACTAAATTAATGACTCAGAAATTTAATATCTCATGTTTTTACAATTTGTGTTGCTTTGGTATACTGATAATAATTAATGCAACATTTATAAAATATACAGATACAATTTAATCATGTTAAGAAATGAAAATCATTTCAGTTTTTGCATTATTGGATGGTCCATTTATTAATTATAAATGGTACATCCAATAACAGTGTGAGATCATTTGTTACTAGCTGCTTTGGGATGTTGCCATTATATGAATTTAATGAAAGTTTAATAAACAGATATTCTTTTTCCACCTATCATGTTGCCTTTATACACTGATGTTGATGTAGAATATATCCTGATTAAGATAAAAGAATTATTAGAATTTGATTCCACGCTCAGATAATTAACCAAGCTTACTCCAACTAATATTGTGAAACTTACCACTTTTCTATCATTAGTGAAATGTTTTAAGCATAATTCACATACTTTTCAACAGAATTTTTGGGCTGGCTATGAGGCTAGGTATGTTAGCCCATTACAGATGTTTATCTTTCATCTTTCAGAAACAGCATTCCGACTCCTAATGTCATATCAGAAGTTAGAGAATATATTCCTGTCATGCTAATAATATTTTAATTATCAGTAATAGACATATGATAGACTAGCTTTTACCTACAATTTAATTCATTCCATCCAAGACTAAAACACATGCTTGAATTAGAGAACAACAGAAGTTTAAATGGTTCGTTTGCCAGTATTATTAATAATAATAATAATAATAATAATTAACATTTTGTAATATTTTTAATTCATCCATTGTTTTTTGTTTTTTTTTTCAGATAAAAATCAGTTTACTAGTATATGTCTTTGTTGTAAAGTTAAAGTGTATGTGAACAGAACAGTGGACCTTATGTGCCGAGATGGTACAACATTGACTCGACCTTTCCAGCAACCCTCTGAGTGTGAATGCTCAAAATGTGCTGGAGAAAGAGAAAAAGAAACAACAAACACAAAGTCAAATTGGGAACAGAGCTCTGGATGGGATATATATGATCCTATAAAATTGCAGAAAGAGATGATCCGACAGCAACAAGATATGATTACCCAACATCAGAAAATGACAGAAGTACAGCAGAAGCAGCAACTGGAGCAACAAATGGCACTTCAACAACAATCTGACTCTTTTAGTCAACAACAACAGCAGCAACAGGAACAACAGCAAGGACAAATTAATCAAATTAGTCAACAGTCTGAACAAGAACTATCTGATTTCCTAAAACAACTGCCACAACAACAGTGATTCCTTAGAAAGTAATGCAGACTCAACACATACTTCTTAATCGCAAGAATATGTTGATTCCGCACATTTTTTTTCCATCTGATTTTAATTACTTGCCGTGCAGTAATACGTAACTTTTGTTGTGACAATAAAAATGTTTCAGTATATATATTATATGTTGAAACACTTTTTGATTTAAAAAAAATGTAATAAATAACTAGTTCTGTATTAAATTTTCTTAATAAATGTTAAATTTTTTTGTAAAAATTAGTTTATTTATGATTCTTATATTAGCATTAGCAGTTGCAAATGATGCAAGAGAGCAAGCTTATATAGTATCAGCCAAAAACACTACACAACACGGCCATTTCACCTACTCATTCCCACCAATAGTTTTCCTGGTTCTTCCTTGAATTTATTCAAACCATCAACTTCCATAACAACAGATGGAAGTTTGTTCCAACAATCAACTACCCTAAAGGCTAAAGTCAAACTTCTGCATTTCTATTCTGCAACCGTCCTTACTCAATTTGAATTTGTGCCCCCTCATGAGTGCAGTCTGAGCAAGAGGAAGAATCCCATCAGCATTGAGCTTGCTCAATTCATCCAAAGCCTAAAACACCTCAATCAGATCACCTCACAGGTGCCCAGACTCCACCTACTGCAATTTGCAAAACTAAAACCTTTCTTGGTAAGAGCACTCCTTTGTTCCACTCACCAATGTCATTGCCCAGCAATTAACTACCCACTCCCTAAAATGAGGCCTCCAGACCTGTATGCAGTACTGAAGGTGTGACCAGACCATTGCCTTATACAAGGGGATAATCACCTCCTTATCCCTGCTAGCAAAATTCCTGTATCTCATAGATAAAACACCATGACCTGCTCTGGCAGCCCATCTTCTGCACTGCTCAGAGAACTTCATATCTAACTGCACAATTACATCCAGTTCTTTCTCATAGTAGTAATAGTAATAGACATATGTGATGCAAGAAAGCAAGCGTATGAGCTTATGTACCAACATCCAAAAAAAACAATTTCACACAACCATTCCCTCTAAATGTTTGTCCAGTTCCTCTTTGAATTTTTTTAAGCTATCAACTTCCACGACAGATGGAAGTTTGTTCCAGCAATTAACCACCCCATTGCTAAAGGCATATTTCCAAACAGCTATACTACAACTCTTTCCTCAATTTGAATTTATGTCCCCTCAGGTTCGTAATCTGAGCAAGCGGAAGAATCCCATCAGAATTCAGTGTACTCAAACCCATTCAAGGCCTTATACACCTCAGTCAGATCACCTTGCAGGTGCCTAGTCTCCAGCCAATGCAATTTGCAGAAATTAATCCTTTCTTGGTAAGAGGACCCCTTCGTTCCCCTTACCAATCTTGTTGCCCTTCTCTGTACATGCTCAAGCAACTCTATATCCTCCTAAAATGAGGCCTCCAGACCTGTACGCAGTACTCAAGGTGTGGCCTGACCATTGCCTTATACAAAGGGATAATCACCTCCACATCCCAGTTGCAAAATTTCTGTATATCATTGACAATACCCCATGACCTGCTCTGGCAGCCTGTCTGCATTGCTCAGAAAACTTACTATCTGACTGCACAATCACTCCCAGGTCTTTTTCATTTTCTACCACCCTAAGTTATCACGAGTTACCACCACGAGTCCGTTATGGGCACAATTGTGTCTGGCTGTTTGTATGATGTGCTGCATAAACTTTTCTTGATTTGTGTGTTTTTTAATTATAGTATTAAGTTCCTATTAGTGCTACCACATAAAGATAGGCCCTTGGATTGCCAGATACAACTACTTTATTATTTGAGCAGACAACAGATAAGTATAAAATGAATTTCTGAGTGTTCATTCTGCTTCTTTATACAAGCGCATTCAGCCATTAGCATTAGCAAGGGCACATGATGCAAGAAAGCAAGCTTATATAGCATCAGCCAAAAAAAAAAAAAAAAAAAAAAACACCCCTCCCTTCTCATTTGACCCATCCACTTGCTCCAAATGTTTGTCTAGTTCTGTCTTGAATCTGTTTAAGCTATCAACTTCAGCAACAACAGATGAAAGTTTGTTCCGGCAATCAACCAACTGCTGGCTAAAGGCAAATTTCCACATCTATCCTACAACTGTATTTCATCAATTTGAATGTATGCCCTTTCAAGCAATTATTCTGAGCAAGAGGAAGAATCCCATCAGCATTGAGCATGCTCAAACCATTCAAGGCTTTATACACCTCAATCAGATCACCTCCAGGTACCTAGTCACCAGACGCTATGATTTGCAAAATTTAAGCCTTTCTTCGTGAGACCAACCCTTTGTTTCATTCACTAATCTTGTTGCCCTTCTCTGTACTCGTTCCAACAGCTCTACATCCTTCTTAAAATGAGGCATCCAGACCTGTATACAGTACTCAAGGTGTGGCCTGACTGTTGCCTTATACAAGGGGATAATCACCTCCTTATCCCTGCTAGAAAAATTCCTGTATATCATTGACAAAACTCCATGAGCTACTCTTGCAGACCATCTGCACTGCTCAGAAAACTTCATATCTGCCTGCACAATTACCCTCCAGTCCTTTTCACTCTCTACCACTGTCAGTATAGTACTACACAGTTGATACATTATTCTGGGGTTACTGTTTCCCATATACAGTATTTTCCATTTGGCAATGTTAAACTTCAGTTGCCATCTCTCAGCCCATCTGCTCAACTTTTCTAGATCTAGAAAAATCGTACCGTCATTTGTGTCATTAACAATCCTGCTGACCATTATATCGTCTGCAAAATTGGACATTAAGCCTGATATACCATCATTAATGAATACAGAAAACAACAATGGACCCAAAACCAAACCCTGGGGCACTCCACTAATAACATTAGTCCACGAAGAGCAGTGCCCATTGATTACCCCCTGTCTTCTCCCACTCAACCATCCCTTTATCCATAGCAGAAATTTGCCTCCAATGCCACACTGCTCCAATTTGTGCAACAGTGTCAAATTCCTTTCTAAGATCCAAATATATGATATCAAAATTATTCTTTGCATCCAGTTCATTTGTGACTACACAATAGTATCCAATCAAATTGGTCAGACAAGACTTCCCATTAAAAAACCCATGCTGTGTCCAAGCTATAACTGAAGCCTTGTCTAGATGGTCCTGCAGTACCATCTAGCCTTGTCTAGATGGTCCTGCATACTTCTTTAACTAGTGCCTCCATTAATTTCCCTGGAACAGAAGTTCAACTAACAAGTGTGTAATTACCTGTGACTCCCTTTGATCCTCCTTTGTGGTCACATTTCCAGTCCATGGGTACCTCCCCTGAGTCCAAGGAAACTCTCATAATTATGGCTAAGGGTTTGCTTATTTTGTTTGCTGCCTCCTTTAATATAACTGGATAGATTCCATCCATCCCAGGTGCCTTCCTTATGTTTATCTTCAACAATTTCTTCTCCACTGTACTCTCAATTATTACAAGATTATCTAGCTTACCGCCAGAGTTTAATACACAGCGCCTCTGTAGCCAGGTGGCCAGGAACACCAGTGCATAGCACACGCTTCTTGATTAGACTGGGTTTGAGCCCCTGACCACCAAATACGGAGGATGCCGAAAGGTCAGGGAATGACCACCGCATATCCCCGAAGCAATATGGCCTTAGTTGCTAATGCTCCTAAAAAAAAAAAAAAAAAAATTACAATAATAAGTTTAATACACCTCTGGCATTCCCCTCCCTGAATAACTTCTCATATGTGAATTTAGCCATTCGTTTGTTAGCTACCTGAGCAGGTCAATAACAGATGAACCATCGATATCAAGTGGACCACTCTGATTCATCCTCTTTCTTCTAGAATTTACATAAGTAAAGAACTCTTTGCTGTTTTTCTTTCCATCCTTTGCCAAAAATTTCTCGTAATCTGCCTTTGCCTGCCTAACCTCCTTTGTGACTTGGTTACAGAGAAACTTTTATCTATCATACGCTTCTGTGTCACCTGTTAATTTATATGTATCCCATGCATTTTTCTTCTCTGCCACATGTCTAATTAGTTCATCTGACATCCATTTAGGCCAAAATCTTGAACGATATTTCTTAGTTGGTATGAAAAGCGCAGTAGCTTCCAAAATTATTTCTTTGAATGCTTCCCATTTTGAATTTGCTGTTGTTAACGTTGTCAGTTGGTCTCACCAAACCGAATTTTAATACTGTCTCAGACCACCGTAGTCACCTTTACGAAAGCAAAAACCCTTCCCTTTACCCCTGATTGTTGTTACCTCTTTGAATAAACCCCACTTCAGCACACTGTGATCACTGCCACCTATTGGTTCCTTTATCTGCAGATCCTTAATGCATGAAGAATCACTACTGATAATCAGATCAAGAGTGTTACTCCCCCGAGTTCTCTCCCGAACATGCTGTTGTAGAAAGCAATATCCAATTAATCCACAAAAGCCTTGCTCGTGTGTGAGTGACCAACCCACAAATTCCAGTCAATCTCTGGGAAATTAAAATCCCTCATTATAAGACACTCTATTTTACTGGCCCACTATTTCCCCGCATAATTTCTCATTATACTCATTAGATTCATTAGGCTTATAACACACACCCACTCTCGTTTTTTCTTAGCCAGTGCTTATGTCACACCAAACAGACTCAACATTGCATTGTCCACCAACATCAATTGGATGCACTTCCTTAAATTTTATGTGTTTCTTAACTAACAGCATAACCCCTCCTCCCTTCCTGTCCTATCTCTCCTTTCTGTATGCATTGTACTCCACAAATTCCAATTCTACACTGCTTATGTCTGTGTGACACCACATGTCTGGTATCCCAACTATATCTACTTTTGATGTCTTGACTAGCACTTCAAGCTTATCGAATTCATTAACTATACTCCTAATATTGGTGTGCATGCATGTATACATGCACCTGTTTCTACTCTTAGTTACCCTAACACAGCCCATGTATTTACTTGTTCCACTATGACTCCCAGCAGTCCTGCATTGCCGTGGTTTCCAGGCTGCTGCTCAATTGCATTTCTATAGAAGCAGTGCAAGAATCACTTTCAACTCTACAAGCAGCTACTGTTAATCTATTAGTCTGTGTATCCCCCCAAGCTAGCAATTTTCCGACCCACCTAACTCTGCGTCGATAGCATCAGCAAAGATTCTTGCACTCTTTCTATTTAAGTGTATCTCCAGTTAACAAGCACAGATCAGGCTGAGAAAAATTAACCCCTAGAACCTTGCACAGTCTCTCCAGGGCCGAATTGGTCGATAAGGCTCTCATCATATACTCCCTCTTCTCACGTCTGAGCCGAATTGCAGACACTTTCAAATTCAACCCTAACTCATGGCTTTATTTCAACATTAACCTGTACTTGTTAAGTTATTCTGCCGGTCTCCTACTCTTAATATGAATAGTGCCAACGTGTACAACAATATCACCCTTTTTGTGCCCTTAAAAGATGATATCTGCTCTATCACCAAACTTTGCTCCTAGCAGACACACTCCTGGTCCTGTTCCACCTATCCTTTTTGCACAATATGTTCCCCATTTCCCTGACAATAGAGCCACTGACAACAACTAGTTCCTTTGGGACCAGCATATTCTGCCTTGAGGGTTGCCACTGGCGTTGATGTGGGTAGCTGAAAGCTTGATGGCCCCCTCAATTTAAATCGTTCGAAGGCATCCACCCAGTCCTTCAAGCTCTCATATAGGTCCATAACAATGCTGAGTTGGTGCCTGATTTCCTCACACTCCTTACATCGCGCACACATTAGCATTAGTAGAGGCATATGATGCGAGAAAGCAAGCTTATGCAGCATCAGCCAAAAAAAAAAAAAAACGCTCCCATTTTACCCCTCCATTCGTTCCAAGTATCAGTCCAGCTCAACCTTAAATTTATTTAGGCTATCAACTGCCACAACAAAGGAATAAATACATTCCCCTTGGCAATATTGTATCCCCTTCCTGACTGTACCACAAACATCAAACAAGCTATTGTTATTTGGTTTTTTTTAGGAGCATTAGCAACTAGGGCCATATTGCTCCTGGAATATGCGGTGGTCATTCCCTGACCTTTCCGCATCCTCCGTGGTGACGGGCTCGAACCCTGGTCTAATCAAGAAGCATGTGCTACACACTGCTGCTCCTTCCCACCTGGCTACGGAGGCGCCTACGTCAAACAAGCATTTCATTTTGAAAAGGTTGTGATTCAGAGGGCACCCCCCCCCCCCCAGTTCTCCTCTGAGCCACAGCACTCCCATTAGTTTGAACCTTTTGCTTTGTTGCTCTGGTCTGAGTCGTGATTTCTATTCAATTTCAAATAAAATTCCAATACAAAATATAACCCTAAACGTATATCCCAATGCCGTTATTACAATATATATGTATTTATTTAAAAAGAAGTACAATTTAATTGACAATGAAATTTAATAAGATTAGTAAATTTTACTGATTAATTGATATTACTATACTCGTTATCCCGTTTTCCTTTAAACCTTTCGTTATCTAGTTCGGGGTACACGTTGTATCGTATAACAGTGGTGGCAAGTTGCGAACAGTAAATCTACAGACACGAGGTACTTTCAAAATCGCGCTATCTAAATTCAAAATAAACCACGGAGCTTGACTAGGTCTATAAGCTTCTTATAGAAAATAATTTAATGTAACAATTAAATTTAGTTAAACCGGCTAATAATAATTAAAAACCCGTATTCGCGGGAGCTGCAAAACTTGTCCAACACGCGGATTAGATACCCTTACCCACAGAATAGTGACATACTTCTCTGTGCCCTTACCGATTATCTTTTAGTTTAACTTATACATATGTCAAACAGACACTTGACCTTAGAGTTTCGCATAGCCGCTCTGCTCTCCCCTCCCTACTTAAACCCCTGCTATCTGTGGATTTCACTGTGGGACAACTAAGGCGACTGGCTGGTCACAGTGCCAATTGTTTGCAAAACCACAACTGTTGGTGACATTAAATTGTTTAGTAACACTACAGTATCTGAATTCAATATGACAAATACTGCCTTCTGTCAAAATTCTAACATCTGCACCATCTGTGGTACCAGCTCTGACCACATTATCCAATGTATTGAGTGTAAGCAATTAATATGCAATGGCTGTACCCAATCTGACTTGAAAAAAATTAAATAAAAGTCGTCGGAAATCATTCTGTTGTGATAGATGTTGGCTCAGAAATACTCAAAAAAAGCCCTATAACTGTTGCAACAGAAAACAGCACGGAACCTGAGGCACTTTCCTCCTCTTCCGCTAGCAAAGTTGAAATGCCGTACTCTAGTTCACTTGAATCAAATATCATGGCAATAACTAGAAATATTGACTCTGAACTTTATGTGGAAGGAACCCCTAATCTTTCCTTGTTGTCTCCGGGGTCACATCAACTTTCAGATGCATCAACTCAAACGCATATATCTATGCTGTCAGAAGACCTTGGCGCTAACTCCTTCCCTACTGAAACTCAGAATACATCCTTTTCTATTTTACAATCAAATAAATTCCAGGAACTATTCTTTAATGTTGTGAAGAAAATCCTCCATCAAACTGAGCTAATCAGTGTACCTCATACTGCAAAATCTGATATTCCCCTGGATTCTAATACATTCAATGAAGGAAATTACGAACTATCCACGGAGATTCGTAGTATAAAAACAATATTAACTAATCAGGCTGAAATTCCTGACATCAACACCCAAATTAAAAATCTCACATCAATTATGTCTTGCCACTTAACAGAAACTAGGAAGAACTCTGAACCTACTTTTGAAACCGATGTTCTCAAAGTGAATTGAGATTCCCTTAGTACTGAGACCAGATATTTATCTTCCACCAGCCTCAATACTCCTACTGCCGCAAATATTAATTTGCCAAAGCCTGTTAACATTCATGATTCAAGTCATTCAACAGAGTAATTTATTGCCAAACAGACTCTGTCAGATGATTCTTCTGATGTAAATCAAACCACTCCTACCACCTGCTCTCATTTGCGAAATACTTCTGTACCTCTATTTTGCAAGCTCAGAGTCACCATGTGGAATCCTCTTCAACATAAGTTAAGGCAAAATATGCAAAAATAACTGCTGCCACATCTAATGAAGTCTGCAAACCTAAATCTGAAGATCTTATCAGCTTAATTAAAGAAGAATATGGTTTCGGTGTGGATGTCCATTCTCTGAAGATACAGTGCCCCACCTACTCATCTTTTATAATAACATGCCTTCCATCACAAACGGAAAAAGTGCTGAATCTACGATCCCTCTTATCAGGGGCTCTAGTAAAATGCTTCACGGATAGACCGGGAAGGGAGTCCAAAATATCTTCTCAAAATGCATAGCAATCAGTGGCCCTGATATCTACACATACTATGCTCTCCTCTCGTCATAGAATCCCCAGATCTCAGCTGTTCAGTGTTTACCTTCAGAATTGCAGGAGTATAGTTAGTAACCTAAACCACTGTAGAGCAATCACAGTCTCACATATTTATGACATTTAACTGCTGACTGAAATCTGTCTTTCTATAGATATTGATCACCAGTAGATTATAGATGGACAATATATAATCCATAGGAAAGGCAGAGGATCTTGTGGAGGCGGAGTAGCTATTATACATTCTAACAATATACTCTGTGAAATTGCATCAAATTTCACAAATATTGAATCACTATTCCGACTTCTCCATCTTGGCAAGTTGAAAGTTTTAATCGTATTACTTTATTTTCGGCCTTTCTTAACTAATACTGACCTTCAGTACTTAGAAAGCTTGCTGGAATCTATCTTCCCGCTAATTCAATCTGCCGACATAGCAATGGTTTTGGGTGACTTTATTGTCAACTGGCCAATTTAGGAGCTTCTTCCCCATCACTGCAGACTAGGGCTCTCTTTAACACGCTTCACAGCTATGGTCTTGAACAAGTTTGCAATTTTCCAACTAGAGAAAGTGCCTGTCTTTGCGAACCTCTAGGTTCCCAAAGACAACCCTATATTCCACTCGGATCATTCGCCTATTACTTTTGACTTCACTGTGACTTCCCATAACTTCAAATTCAGCTCCCGTTCTCCACGATTCAATTTCAGAATGGCTGACTGACTTAGCTCTCAGCCACATGGACAAACAACTCTTTGATGCTGTGGATGACATCGATGTGGTCACCAATAATCTGATCTACTGTGTCCACTCAGCATATCTGACATTGTTCCTCAATCCTATCTGACATTGTTCCTCATCCTATCTGACCACACGCTCTACCTACCCGCACTGGTATAACAGCGAATTAATACATAAAATTAAATCCAAAGAATTCTATATAAACAAGTATAAGCAATCAGGTGACAGTAAATACCATGAAATATTCAGCCAACTCCGCAAAGAAGTGAAAACTCTCATATTAAAATCTTACAATATGTATACAGAGTCAGTTCAGGATAATCTACTTACTCACAAAGATATTAAACCATTCTGGAATTTCATGAAGCACAAGAATATAAGCAGTAGAAAGCTACAACTCCATAATGCAGATGGAATTCTCTTATCGGACGAATTCAATATTGCTCAAGAGTTTGCCAAACATTTTTCCAGAATCCAAACAAATGATACATTAAGACCTGACTCATTTCCTGACTTCACACAATTGTTAAATATGACATCCTCATCAACCTCTTTATCACAGATGAAGATTTAAATTCGGCATTAAAAAGGATGAGAAGTTACTGTACTAGAGGTCCAGATGATATTCAAGGCTTATTTTGGAAAAACGACTGCCATTACCTTAAAACCCCTCATACTTCCGCCCTTCAACTTGTCTCTCAGGCTGGGGAAGTATCCTAAGCACTTTAAGCAGGTCAATATAGTTCCAATTTTCCAAAAAGGTGATAAAAATGATGTAACTAATTACAGACCCATATCCTTGCAAAACAGCCTGGCTAAACTCTTCGACAGAGCATTACACAAACAACTCCTCGAATTCTTCAGGTCTTTCATCGATCAGAATCCACCTGGTTTCTGCAGTGGCAAGTCAGTAGTCACAAATTTCCTTCCTTTCTGGCAATACACCTCTGAAGTTCTTGATAAGTACCTTCGAGTTGATGCAGTCTTCACAGATATCTCTAAGGCATTTGATAAAGTCCCACGCGAACAACTTATGGAAAAATTTAAGCTATATGGTATCCGTGACCCTTTGCTCTCATGGCTACACAACTATATTACGCATCATTCCTTGGGCGTTATCATCAATCAAGTGAACTCAGACCGTTTTATACCCTAAGTGGGGTATCTCAAAGCTCCCCTTAGATCCTCTACTTTTCATTTTATTTCATTAATAATCTTCCGCACCTCCAATGTTCAAGTTGCTTCTTATGCAGATGATCTTAAGATCTACTCAGCACTGAAGGAGATTACCGATTCTCAGTAGCTTCAATGCGCTCTCAACAAATTCTCTGTGGCTATCTCTGAATGGCTTGTCTGCTAACCCCTCGAAGTGCAGGGTAATCTCTTTCTCATCCTACAGAACAATCTCTTTCTCAACCACCACAACTAATAAATACAGAATACACTATTAAATCTGTGATCATTGAAAGGTGCGACCAAGTTAACGACTTGGGGATTCTTCTCTCCAGCAGTGCTAAATTCGATGCCCCTGTCCATAAAATCACCAGCAAAAGATTCAAAACACTGGGATTCGCCAAACAGAACAACCACAAGTTCAAAAACTACAGATATGCAGTTATCCTTTATAAAACTATTGTTCTGCTAATCCAGTGGTTTTCAACCTTTTTTAATAACGGCACCTCTAAGTAATTTATTTTATTTTGCGGCACCCCTACTCAATTTTATGCCTGTTAGATCTGATTCTCTCTCTCTCTCTCTCTCTCTCTCTCTCTCTCTCTCTCTCTATATATATATATATATATATATATAAGTGTCACTTATTTATATACAGTACATGTATCCTGTTTTGCTGCTTTGCGCATTCAGGTACACGTACCGTTTTTCCTTATTTTTTCCTTTTTTTCCCTTCCACTTCTTCGTTTTCATATTTCATATATATATATATATTAAAAAATATATATGTTATATGATATTATTATAATAATATAATTATAAAAAGTCCATTTCATAATACAATTATATATATATACAGTATATAATTTTATTCTTTATACAGAGGTACTAGTGTAAACATAAATTATAAATCACCACAAAATTAAAAAGATACTCTACACCTTTTTATAATGAAACAAATATATAAATTAAAAAATAATAATATGTTTAAGTAACTTAAACCCAAATTACGTGGCACCCATGGACTGTTGTTGCGGCACCCAGTTTGAAAACCACTGGGCTAATCCTTGAATTCAGTTCACCCATCTGAAATCTTCACACTAAGACTTTAACTAACAAATTGAAACAGTC
This sequence comes from Mastigoproctus giganteus, assembly GCF_048544385.1. Lineage (NCBI taxonomy): Eukaryota > Metazoa > Arthropoda > Arachnida > Uropygi > Thelyphonidae > Mastigoproctus > Mastigoproctus giganteus. The sequence continues at coordinate 261,160,473 of NC_143576.1, read as the reverse complement.
CAAAAAAATTTTTGTCCGTTACCTTACATTAGCATTAGCATTAATGGAGGCATAGGTTGCAAGAAAGCAAGCTTATGCAGCATCAGCCTAAAAAAAAAAAAAAAAACCTCCCATTTCACCCCTCCGTTCGTTCCAAATACCTGTCCAGCCCGTCCTTAAATTTATTTAAGCTATCAACTTCCACAACAAGGGATGGGAGTCTGTGTCACCAACCAACTACCCGCTGGCTAAAGGCAAACTTCTGCACACCTATCCTGCATCTATCTTTCCTCAATTTGAATTTATGCCCTCTCAGGTGATTATTCTGATCAAGAGGAAGAATCCCATCAGCATTGAGCATGCTCAAACCATTCAAGGCTTTATATCACCTCGCAGGTGCGAGGTGATATAAAGCCTTGAATATCAATTGAAGAGCCAATGTGATATCAGTTAGATCACCTCGCAGGTGCCTAGTCTCCAGACACTGTAATTTGCAAAACTTAAGCCTTTCTTCATAAAAGCAACCCTTTGTTCCATTCACTAATCTTGTTGCCCTTCTCTGTAGTCGTTCCAACAGCTCTACATCTTTCTTAAAATGAGGCCTCCGGACCTGTATATAGTACTCAAGGTGTGGCTGACCATCGCCTTTTACAAGGGAAAAATCACTTCCTTATCCCTGCTAGAAACATTTCTGTATATCATTAATAAAACAAAATGAACTATTCTTGCAGACCATCTGCACTGCTCAAAAAACTCCATATCTGCCTGCACAATTACCCCCAGCTCCGTTTCGTTCTCTACCACTGTCAATGTAGTACCACAGAGTTGATACATTGCTCTGGGGTTACTGTTACCGTATGTTATACTTTACATTTGTCAATGTTAAATTTCATTTGCCACTTCTCAGCCCATCTGCTCAACTTTTCTAGATCCTGATGCAGCAGCATAGCGTTAGTAGAGTCCTTAACAACCCTGCCAACCTTCGTATCGTCTGCAAACTTGGAATTAAGCTTGATATACCATCATCAATATCATTTATAAATACAGAAAACAACAATGGACCCAACACTGAACCCTGAGGGACTCCACTAATAACATTAGTCCACAATGAGCAGTGTCCATTGATTACCACTCTCTGTCTTCCCCCACTCAACCATCCCTTTATCCATAGCAGCAATTTGCCTCCAATGCCACACTGCTCCAATTTGTGCAGAAGTCTTCCATGTGCAACAATATCAAAAGCCTTTCTAAGATCCAAATATATGATATCAAAGTTACTCCCTGCTTCCAGTTCCTTTGTGACCACATCATAGTATCCAATCAAATTGGTCATGCATGACTTTCCCTTAACAAAACCATGCTGTGTCCGAGCTGTAACTGAAGTCTTGTCTAGATGATCCTGCAATGCTTCTTTAACCAGTGCCTCCATTAATTTTCTTGGAACAGAAGTTAAAGTAACAGGTCTATAATTACTTGTGTTGCCCTTTGATCCTCCTTTGTGAATTGGGGTCACATTTGCACATCTCCATGTCCATGGGTGCCTCCCCTGAGTCCAAGGAAGCTCTCAAAATTATGGCAAAAGATTTGCTTACTTATTTTGCTGCCTCCTTTAATATAACTGGATAGATGCCATCCACCCCAGCTGCCTTTCTTGTGTTTATATTCAACAGTTTCTCCTCCATTTTACTCTCAGTTATTACAAGATTATCTAGCTTACTGCCAAAGTTATTATTATTAGCCATATGGTACAAGGAAGCCTGAGGCTTACGCTACACCAGCCAAAAAAAAAAAAATCCCGAGTTACCCCAAGAGAGAGAGAGAAGAGAGAGAGAGAGAGAGAGAGAGAGAGAGAGAGAGAGAGAGAGAGAGAGAGAGAGAAGTACAAAGGAATCACCAAGAAAGAGAAGAATGATGATATCCAGCTCAGGACCCTGGGTTTGCCAAGCCCATACTGCCAAATGTGAGCCCCCGGGATTTGAATACACCTCTGGCGTTCCCCTCGCTGAATAACTCCTCATGTGTGAATGTCGATGCAAAATATTCATTTACTTTGTTATCTACCTGAGCAGGATCATCAACAGTTGAACTATCGATATCAAGTGGACCAATCAGATTCATCCCCTTCCTTCTAGAGTTTACATAAGTAAAGAACTCTTTGCTGTTTTTCTTTGCATCCCTTGCCAAAGATTTCTGGTAATCTGCCTTCGCTTGCCTAACCTCCTTTGTAACTTGGTTACAGATCAGCTTATATCTATCATAGGCTTCTGTGTCAAATGTTAATTTATATGTATAAATTAACTTAACTTACTTTTTAAGTAATTCTGCCGGTCTCCTACTCTTGATATCATTAGTGCCAACGTGTACAACTATATCAACTTTTCTGCCCTTAGAAGATGATATTCGCTGTACACCGTCATCAACCTTTGCCCCTTTCATGCTAGTCAACTGCTTTCTATAGCCAGTCAAAAGATCAAGGCGTATTCCCGACATGGATAATGGCTTCTGGTCAACTTGTGTTCTTTGTTTAAAGTAAAAATAAAAATTTTATAAAAAGAAATACTGCATTATCTTTGTACGTGCTACTTATGATTCCTGAATATTTTGTGAGAGTGAAAAAATTATAAATTCGGGATTTATAATCACTTACAGAAAAAAATATCAGGGAGTAATAATGTTTTACAAATTTCGAAAATAACAGAGAAACTCCAATTACAAACTTCTATAAAGTATGGTCCGTTTTGTGACGTCACAACTCTGAGCTATTTCGTTTGTTCTCCAGTGCTAATCACTGGAGTACAAACAAAATTTTTCAAATATCTGTTGATATTTCAACAGATATTTATAAAATCATGTTTTATCAATTCTGCAGGATATGAAATCTGTAACCCCTTTACAACTTCTCCAATTCGTTCATGAGTATTGTCTAACAGAATCTTATCTAAATATAGAAATAGCGTTATGAATTTTTCTAACCCTGCCTGTAATCGTAGCTTCTTGTAAAAGGTCTTTCAAAGTGAGAAAAATTCAGTTAAAATAATACACATTCATTGCATATTTTTCGTATATGTTATAATGTTAAAAGGACCAAAACTATTTCTAAAGGTTACAACCACAAAATCTTTACTTGAGGTACTCTTTACTGATGAGAGAAGATTCAGTCTCAGCAGCGATTCTGGACGTCAGCTTATCTGGCGAGAGGTTGGCCCACGGTATAACTCCGCAAATATCGCTGAAAGGAATCGATATGGTGGTCGGGGTGTTCTCGCCTGCGGAGGCGTTTTCTTGAATGGACGTGCACAACTCCAGATACTGGAACGTGGTACTGTAACCAGCGCTCGCTACTGTAATGAGGGGGATGCCCCCCAGGGCTCGGTCCTTGGGCCGCTCATGAAAATCGAGCGTAGAAGAAGACAACCCCGACCAAAGTGAGGCCACAAACGGATCAAAGGACCCAACAAGACCCTACAAAGATCAAGAAAATAGCAAAGTGACAAGGAACCTGGTCAGACACAGCCATAGGAACTAACCGACGATGAGTACATGCAAACAAACCAAGTGACAAAAAGCCCGGACTGGACATAAATGCAGGAACTACTTGCATTACGCCATATGGCGGCCTGAATAGGACTCCCTAATCCTATTCACCTTTAATTCCCAATCCCCAGACAGGGGGGAGACGGTCTACTTTTCTCCCCCTGCCACTCCCCGCTTCTCTACCCCTGGTGGGGCATGGGCCTGCCCCACTGCTTTTGGGGACACCTACTCTATTTTCCCCATACTTCTGGCTTTCCCCCCCATTCTTTAGCCTCCCTCCCCTACACCAGCGCATGTCCCACACAATGTTAAAAATTAAAATATGTCCAAATTCAAACCGCGCACGCAAAACTCTTTCTGCTTACACCCTTTTCAGCGATTATTTTATTTTTTTATATTTTTATTTTATTTATTTTATTTTTTTATATATATATATTTTTTTTATTTTATTTTTTTTATTTTTTTATATATATATATTTTTTTTTATTTTATTATTTTTATTTTTTTTATTTTATTTTTTTATTTTTTTATATATATATATATATTTTTTTTTTATTTATTTTTTTTTAATATATATATTTTTTTAGGCCCTAGCCACTGAAATCTCAGGAAACTAGATGGCAGGGCCTGCCAGAGTAAAATATCAACTACTGGGTACCTGGTCTGCCTCCACGAGGCTAAGTGTGGACAACGTTGGGCCCCAGCAGGGGTCTAGCGGCTAAATGGCCAGAAGAACAACGAAACACAACACTACACTTACAAAATCCATACACTTTTAAATCTCTGGCCTTTACAGTGAACTGTTACATTACACGTACAATGAAAGCAACGCGGAGTTGGGGGAAACCTCCAGTGCCGCTAGACACGAATACACTTTACACTTTTTACTGTAATGAGGTAATCCTTCGCCATGTGCGTCTGTTCCAAGGTGCCATTGGCCCCGAGTTCTTGTTTATGGATGATAGTGCCACACCCCATCGGACTGCAGCTGTGGTATGCTTTTGAAAAGTGAGGACATTGTTCGTATGGATTGGCCTACCCGTTTCCAACAATCTAAATCCCATCGAACACACATGAAACGCTCTGGGGAGACGCCTAGCGGCACGTCCACATCCGCCAGAAAATGTTCACTAGCTGAAGATGGCGCTGGCAGAGGAATGGACGATGTTACTGCAAGAACTTATCAACAACATTTTTCTAAGTATGGACAGGCAGTGCAAAGCCTGCATCGACATTAGGGGTGACCATATCTCCTACTGAGGACCACCTCTTCCCTTTGTTCCATCTTTGGCAGTGATGCATCTGTATCAAGGCAGCCAGTGCTATGTTGCCATTTTAATAAAGTTCCTCTGTACCGTTTTGTTTCCGTTGTTGTGTCGGTGTTGTTTCCTTCATCATTTCTGTACCTCACGAGGTTCCATATCCAGGCCACTCCTATGAAAAGCTACAGGTGAAAACCTGACTGGTCCTTAAATTTTGCACACCAGTGTATATTTCGCAATATTTTGTTTCTGTGATTTTATACTAGATATGCAGTATAAACATAAACTACCTGGTTTTCTCATTTTTTGTAATTATATGTACTTTCTTTGTAATTTATATAGAAGGGTGGGGGTGCAGAGTAGAGTGTAGAATGTGTTTAGTGGTTTAGGGGGTTCCCCCATCTCCGCGTAGTATACATTGTAGGTGCGAAACAGAACACTGTCAATGCCAGAGGTTTAAAAGTGTATGGACCTTGTATATGTGTACTGTTGTTCCGCTGGTCATTTGGCCTCTGGGCCCCTAATGGGACCCAAAGTTGCCCACACTCTGCCCCGTGGAGGCAGACCAGGTACACCAGTATTATAGTTATTTACTCTGACAGGTCCGGCCACCTAATTTCCTGAGATTTCAGTGGCTAGGACCTTAAAAAAATAATAAAATTAAATTAATTCATTAATTAAAAAAATAATAAAAAATAAAAAAATAAAAATAAATAAACAAAATAAAAAAGCAAAACAGACAGCAAACTGTCAATGCCGTCTGTCCAATTATTGCTTTTAAAATAATTTAATGTTTGTTTAACCATTGCTTTAAAGACAAAGCAACAGTTTAAGCAAGCAATAATCTAAAGAAAGCTCACACAATTTAAATGACATTCAAATGATAATAACAAAAAAAAAAAAAAAAAAAACACACACATTTATATAACAATTATACTAATTGTTCTTTGATCTTCTCTGGCTTAAAATCTCTCTACCTCATTGTGTCAAATTCATCTGTTGTCTCTACCGTTCTCCCAACTCCACTAATCACTTGGAGCTCTTTGACTTCCTCTCTTTGCAACTTGACTTTCTCCAGTCCAACTTTCCTAACAGTGAGGTAATTTTCCTTGGTGATTTTAACGTTCACAACTCCAGCTGGCTTCCAGTTTCTAGTCACACCGACCCAGCAGGTCGAGATGCTGAGGCTTTTGCAATTACTAATGACCTAGCACAGATTGTTCATTTACCTACAAGAATACCAGACAATCCTAATCATACAGCCAATACGCTTGATCTTTTTCTCACAAACAACCCTTCTAAGTACAAGGTCGAAGTGAGAGGTCCTTTAGGCACTTCAGATCACAACTTGGCGATTGTCTCTTCTCCAATGGAACCTTTATCTCATGGCTATTCCCAACCTCGTATTGTTTGGAATTACAAGAATGCAAAATGGGATGACCTGCGAGACTTCTTTTCTTCTTTTCCTTGGTCTGATTACTGTTTCAAAACTTCTGATGTCAACGTTTGCTCAGATCGTGTCAGTGAAATTATTCTTGCAGGAATGGAATCCTTTATCCCACACTCCACTTTAAAATCTCGTCCTTTGTCTAAACCTTGGTTTTCCAATAAATGTGCTAAGGCTGTCCAAGAGAAGAATGTTGCATATCGTAATTGGCTTGTTTCTAATTCTTCAGTTTCATTTTCTGCCTACACCAAAGCTCGCAACAATTGTAACGCAGTTATTAATCAGTCCAAACTAGAGTTTGAACAGGCTAAGAGTAGAAAACTTGCTTCTTGCCCTAATGGTAGCCAAGCATTCTGGTCTCTTGCCAAAGCTATTGGCCGCAACTTTTACCCATCTCTGCTCCCACCTCTGTCCAAACCAGATGGTTCTGTTGTCACTTCAGCCATGGATAAAGCTGACCTGCTAGCATCCCATTTTTCTTCCAGCTCATGTATTAGTGATCTTGGTAAAACACCTCCCACCATTCCTAACACGCTCCATTCAATGCCTCCTGTGGTCTTCCGTCAAAAGGATATCAGAAGGATTTTGATGAATCTCGATGCTAAGAAAGCTCCAGGTCCTGATCGTATTTCTCCACTTGTTCTCAAAACTTGTGCTCCTGAACTTACTCCTATTCTTTGCCGCCTTTTTTCACTTTCTTATTCCAAAGGTGTTTTTCCTTCTGCTTGGAAATTTGCTCATATCCAGCCAGTTCCTAAAAAGGGTGACAAATCCCTCCCATCCAATTATCGTCCCATTGCAATTACTTCTACTCTTTCTAAAGTAATGGAGAAATCAATTAACCGCCAACTCTTAAACTATATAGAAACCTTCCGTCTGATCAACGATCACCAGTATGGATTCCGTCAGTGTCGATCCACTGGTGATATTCTGGCTTATGTTTCTCATTTATGGACTAATTCAATGGAAAGGTTCGGTGAAACACAAGTAGTTGCTCTTCACATCTCAAAGGCTTTTGATCGTGTTTGGCATAAAGGTCTTCTAAACAAGCTTCCATCTTATGGTTTGCCAACTGTTTTTAGTAATTGGTTATCCAGTTTTCTCTCTGATCGCTCACTGAGGGTGATGGTAGATGGCTCTCTGTCTTCTAACTTCTCCACTAATGCCGGTGTACCCCAATGTTCAGTTCTTTCCCCCACTCTTTTCCTCTTGTATATCAATGACCTTCCTCCATTGACTGGAAATCCTATCTATAGTTTTGCCGATGATAGCACATTGCATTCAACTTTCCATTTTGAGAAACCTTGTCCTGCTCAATCACCTTCAAGTTCTCGAAAATCTGCTGCCAATTCCTTAAATGCCGATCTTCAGGTATTTCTCCAGTGGGGCAAAGACAACTTAGTTGATTTCAACCCTTCTAAAACTCAGTCTTGTCTTATATTTCGCAAAAAGGATTCTTCTGCTCCTATGCTTATCTTTAGTGACACTCCGATTTCTAGGCAAAATGATATATCTCTTTTGGGGATTACCCTGACTTGTAATCTCTCTTGGCACAAGCACATTACAAATATTGCTTCCTCTGCATCTAAAAAACTTGGTTTTCTCTTTCGCTCTCGGCGTTACTTTTCTTCCAAACAGCTGCTCACTCTGTATAAATCGCAAATTCGCCCTGCCATGGAATATTGTTCCCACATCTGGGGTGGTGCCCCCATAACATCTCTCAGGCTTCTTGATTCCATTCAGAAGAGGGCAGTTAGGTTAATTAATGATTCATCTCTAACAGAGTCTCTCCACTCGCTTTCTCATAGACGGACTGTTTCTGCTGCATTCCTCTTCTACAGATACTTCCATGGGCACTGTTCTTCTGAATTGGCTTCTATAATTCCCGCTCTCTCTTTCAAAACAGTCCGAACACGTGCCGCCACCAGCCAGCATCCATTTACTGTCCAACTTCAAACCCACAGAACCAACTTTTCATCTTCCTCATTTATTCATTCAACTGCCGTTTTCTGGAACCACCTTCCTTCATACGTATTTCGTGAAAATTACAATCTACAGAAGTTCAAGTCCAATATCAACAAATATCTTCTTTCGTCTTCTCAAACTCCAACCCAAGCACGGTACTAAGTACTATAGGTTCTAATACCTCTCGTGTTTGGGGTTCACATAAAAAAAAATAATAAAAAAATAATGCTAAGTTTTTCCTTTTTTTTTTTTTTAAATAAACTTCCTGTCATACTTTTACATTCTGCTTTCGACATTTATACATTCGACACACTATTTCTCGCATTCATTCACTCATCCAGGCACACACTTTTACACCCTTACATTCACACAGCCCATTTCACTCAGACTCCACGGTCATTCGCTAATTTTACTCAATTTCCACATTTACCCTTTCAGCACTCACTCCTTCTCACACTTTCATCCCTCACACACACCCAAAGGCATAAATTATCATTCACTCACCGTTCCTACCATTTCCTTTCGTACTCTCGCCTTTACATTCACTCCAATTCTCGTTCATTCAAGCCTCATTCATACTAGCATACTTCAGAAACCTGCAGCTTGCTAGTTTTTTCCAGTTGACAGTTAACTCTGGCTGCATGTCTATACCAGTCTCTTTATAGTCCTTTCCGCGAGTGTTGTCATGTTTGGGAACTCAGTCTGTTTTGGTTGGACGTATGCTATGATGAGGGCTGTACCAGCCTGATTTTATTCCCATCAGTCACATTTGGTTACTTTCTTACCTCTATGGTTCACTGGCAATGAGCCAAAGGGGTCCCCAGGGGCAGGGCGTCAGCTCTGGCAAAGTCCCGGTAATTTCTGAGTCAATTCAGATATGTTCAGTCATGTAGAGATTTTGTCATTCACTCGGCATGGGGAAGGAAATGGGCTGGTTATATATTTGGTGTATTGATTTGCTACAGGGACTGGTTGAAGAGCCTGTCTCCTCAAGGTTCGGCAGATTTCAAAAATGGTTTGAGCATACTTGGTGAAGGCCTTGTAAAAGACCTCCTCCATGATGAATTGGTGTTCTTGGCCCCTAGGAAGGGGTCCAATTTCTGTGATTAACTGTCTACGTTGATTTTCATAGATTACACAGTCATATAGAACGTGTGCCCAATCCTCACTTTCGCCACAGGTACAGTGGGGGTCATTGGCCAATCCTAAAGAGTGCAATTTAGCTTTAAGCGATCCATGACCTGTCAATAGAAATGTGGTATAAAGTCCTGGAGCATACCACTTAGGTGGTTTTGTGCTAACCATAGCCACCTGTGGAAAAAAACATTTTGGTAGTAGCTTAGCACCTTTGGTCTCTTGCTCCCATTCAATTTGTCATATCTGATGTTGTCATGTGGCAATTTGTCGTTTCTCTGCCTTGATGTAATTGGCAAGGTTTGGGATTATGCCTAGGAAACCCATGAGGAATCCCTTTTTTAAGTCTATAATATAGCCCTTTTTTTGAAATTTAAAGGTGCAGTGGTAGGGTACCGGCCAAAACTTGCAGGGCCGGGATACTAACTGTATAGCATGCTCTAGTTGTTGTTAATAAGACTGTTCTTTGAATGCTATTTAATTTTGCTCTGTTTCTAGCTATGGCTGTGCGATGGAACCGTACGCCAGCACCATAGGAGATTACAGGTAAAAACACTGCTCTGTAAATGAGTGCCAGGGTTCTGCGCTTGAGACCCCAATCGGCTCGGCTGATTCTGGCAATCATTCCGGCATAGCTTTTGACTTTTTTTAGCCAAGTAAAGTGTGGATAGAAAGTTAATTTGGAGTCTAGAATTATGCCTAAGTATTTCAATTCATGCACCATGTGAATTGAGGTATTACCTATTTTTATCACTGGTGGTCGTCTTATATTTAGATTTCCTTTCAGTAGGATAGTCTTAGATTTTTCTACCGAGATTTTGAGCATGTGGATTAGCGCCCATTCCTGCAGTTGTTTGAGTGCCACGTTTGCTCTTTCTTCCACCACCCTTATAGTGTTACCTTTTACCAATATGACAAGGTCGTCAGCAAACGCCACCCTGTCTGTAGGGCCTAAATATTTTGTAAGGAATTCATCAAGCACACAGGTCCAAAAGAATGGACCTCGCACTGAACCCTGTGGGCAACCTTTTGTAACTGGGCGTTTTATTTCTTGCAACTGTGTGCGAACTACTACACGTCCGTTACCAAGATACGTGTTTATGCATTGATACAGATTTTTTGGTACATTTGTCGGGCAGAGTCTTCTGAGGATACTTGGACACCAGAGGGTATCAAATGCACCAGCGAAGTCAATAGATATTGCCAGCATGTACTTCTGATCATTATTATTTACTGTTGTTAGGATATAGTGCATGGCATCCTCAGTTGAGGATCCTTACTTGAAACCAAATTACTGTTCAGAATTTAAATTGGCTTCAGTATAATAAAAATTAAGTCTATAGAGGAGTAGGCTTTCCATTATTTTTCCTAGAACAGACAATAAAGCTATAGGTCTGTATGATTTAGGTTCAGTAGGATTTTTTCTCGAATTCTTTAAGATTAATCTAATTATAGCCAGTTTCTATGCTTGTGGGAATAAACCCTCAGCCAAGCAGTGATTAAATAAGTTCAGTAGAAATTTCTGCTAACTTTTTAATGGTTTCTATTTCAATTAAGTCAGGTCCAGGGCACTTACTGTTTTTGGTTTTTAAGAGTGCTGCTTGAAGTTCTTCCATGGTGAAGGGTGGTTCTATTGAACCATATAATTTTCATTGCTGGCCATTATGTCACTCTGAGCCTGAGTTAACCCTTGGTTCTCAGACTGGAATAAATGATCTAATATGTTATTTACGGAGTCCGCCCAAGTGTGAGTTACAGTTCCATCTGTCTTAGTTGTAGAGTTCACCACATCACCTCTTAGCAGTTTATTGGTGACAATCCTGTAGACCACACCCCAAGGGTTGGCATTACCGTATGTCCCCACCAAAGCCCGCCAACATTCCTTCTTTTTTGTCCTTATTAGAGTAGTATACGAGTTTCTGAGATTCCTATAAGAATCTCTCAGAGCATCAACCTCGTTCTGGAGCCAAGTTGCCCTTGCTCTCTGGAAGTGTTTTCTGACCTAGTGCACCCTTCGCCGGAGTAAATCAAGTTCAGGGCACCACCAGGGAACAGCATTTTTCTTCGGTTTTCTTTTGGGTATTGCTAGATTGGATGCTTTTTAAGCATGATTGTGACATTTAAGGGTGGGGGGGTGCAAAGGGGGAATTTCCCTCGAGCGCCGAGATTCAGGGGCGCAAACTGAAGGAATTATCTATCACAATCAGGGGCGCCAGGCAGTGCCCCAGGAAGACATGTTTCCCCCGGGCGTCGATGACTCTAGCTACGCTACTGAAAGATTAACTACTTGCATATAATGGGGACGTACTTATAACACTCTTGCCCCATGTGTAGTATTCCTTGTTTCGGCTCTGGGTCTCCATACATGAACACATTATTCCAAGTGTGGTCTAACAACAGCTTTATACACTGAATGATCACTGAATTATGACCACCCCTATGAAAAGTGAATGTGAGGTACGAGAGTGCGGAATTAGTCGACCTACGTAGCATAGATAAGGTGTCAGTGGTTCAGTAGGTAGTAAAATTCCAAGCGTGATGGATAAAAGGAAGGATTTATCGGACTTTGATAAAGGACAGATTGTGTGTGTGTATTCGACGAGCTAGTGCCGCGATTTCCCAAGTGGCTGAACTGGTGGGGGTGTTCGAGAGTCGCCGTAGTTAAAGAGTACCAGGACTGGCATCAAAATGGTCAAACCCGACGGCAAAACTGCAAAGGTCAGCGAAAGGTTGATGTTAAAGGTGAGCGATGGGTCCCACGACTCGTACAGGCGAACAGGCACAGCACTGTTGAAGAGTTGACTACCCAATGCAACATGGGCCAACCCAGAACAATATCTGGCATGACCATGCATCTCACGTATGGGCTATACCAGCAGACGACCCTTACGGCATCCTCTCCTAACCAAGGTTCATCTGCGTAAAAGACTCGCCTGGTGCAAAGAGCATGCAAGTTGGACGTTAGAAGCCTGGAAGAAGGTGTGCTGGTTGGAGGAGTCAAGTTATCTACTCCACACTGTGGATGGTTGTGTACTGATTTGGCGTCAACAATATGAAGTAACAATTTGATACCATGCTTGATCCATCATGCATGGTATCAAAAGTGCAGGCCAGTGGAGGCGGGTGTATGGTGTGGAGCATGTTTCACTGTCAGGAACTTGTACCCCTGGTGCATGTGGAACAACGTATCACTGGTCTCCGCTATTGTCAACTGCTTGCTGACTGTAAAATGTACACCCAACATGTACGCTTATTGCTATTTATTACGGTAATGTTAAAATCCATATTAAATTAACAAAATGATATTAACACTAATAAAATATTATGGTAGAAAGCATCAAGCTATAACACGGTTTAGTGCAATTGCTTTTTTAATTCATAGTTGAATTTTAAGCCAAACCGAAGTTTGCACTTTCTTCTTCTTTTCTTCCTGGAAATTAACAGCAAACATCATATTGAGCTTATATTAAAATCTACAATGAAATAAAATCTATTAGTCTATATTAAAAACAGGAAACCATATAATTCTTTTCAGACATGTGAAGAATTCGTTGATACTGGTTTTGTCTCCAGGAATAAAATACATTGTCAAGGGTTCTTTTAAGTTTGAAATGGATACTAAAATTAAATTTCTGTCTCGCTGGTATTTTGGACATTCAACAAGCAATGCTGGACTGTATGTAACAGTGACGTTGCAGTGAGTATGCAGTTTTCTGAGCAGAGCAGCTCGTGGGGTCTTGTCAATGATAAACGAGAATTTTACTAGTAGGGATAAGGAGGTGATTATCCCCTTGTAGAAAGGCAAAGGTGAAGCCCCGCCTTGAGTACTGAGTACTGGTCTGGAGGCCACATTTTAGGAAGGATGTAGAGTTGCTAGAACAAGTACAGAGAAGGGCAACAAGGTTGGCAAGATTAAGTTTTGCAAATTGCAGCGTGTGGACCTACAGGGTGATTTGATTGAGTAGTATAAGGTCTTGAATGAGTTTAGCAGGCTGAATGCCGATGGGATTCTTCTTCTTGCTGAGATTACGAGCCTGGGGGGGGGCATAAATTCAAACTGGGGAAAGACAGTTGTAGAATAGATGTGCGGAAATTTTCCTTCAGTCAACGGGTAGTTCATTGCTGGAACAAATTTCCATCTGTCGTTGTGGAAGTTGATAGCTTAAATAGATTCAAGGCAGACCTGGACAGGACAAACTTTTAGAGCGAATAGATGTGTGAGATGGTTTTTTTTTTTTTTTTTTTTTTTGGGCTGATGCTGTATAAGCTTGCTTTCTTGCATCATATGCCTCTGCTAATGCTAATAGGTTTGCTTTAAAGCAACCAGCATTGAAGTCTGCTGGGTATTTCTTTTACGCATTGGCTAAAGTAATTATAATATCTTGATTCAATTTCTTTTTTAGATTTTAATAAGATTAATATTCCAGCTGAGTGCCATTTCAAGTAAGCTCGTTTGTCTATTTATTTTCAGTTTATTTCTAAAGAGATGTCCCGCTGCGGCTCAGATAGACATTTCCAAATAAGGTGACAGGTTATTTTGGCACCATACTTAAATAATATGCATATATATATAATATATTTTAAGTAATATATATATATATTAAACATATATTAACCCCAGGGTCTCCCATCTGGTGAGTATGGACTTGGCACACCCAGCGTCTTGAGTTGTATATCATCATTCTTCTCTTTCTTTGGGATTGCCTTTTACTTCTGACTCTCTCTCTCTCTCTCCCTCTCTCTCTGTCATCCTGTTTCTCAGAACTTTTTTTTTTTGGCTGGTGCAGAATAAGCCTGAGGTTTCCTTGCACCATATGGCTAATAATAATAATAATAATAATAATAATAATAATAATAATAATAATAATAATCGAACTATTATATTTAAGCCAACTAATTATTTAAATTCATCTGCCGTGCTGTGTCTTATGTCTGTTAATTGTGTGTGTGTTCTATGGTCGATTTGTCTGTGTGCTAGACGAAAAACTCCTTGCTATCTACGCCTAAGACCGACTAACTCAATAATAATAACCATAATAATAATGAGGCCTAGGGTATAAACTTTGGTTTGTCTTAAAGTTCAACTATTCAGAAAAATAGTTTACATGAAAATCAGAACAAAAGAACGTCCCCAAAAACTTCTTTTTTTTTTGGGAAGCCGGACATTATGCTCAAAATCGTGACAAACCCCGAAAATATCGGAACTGTAGTCATTACGTATGTGCCAAAAGCCTTTTACATCAACCAACAAAAAAATAGATGAACAGTATTGGTTTTGGTCTACAGATGGCGCTGAAAACCACAAATCGAGAAGGTTTGCAAATACTGTATAAATACAGTTACTTTCTTTGTCGATGGGGTCTGGGATTTATTTAAAGGCAGCTTTCAAAGAAAGAGCGTCTGGTCCAAGTCCATTACCAACCGTACAAGGGGAAATAAAAGTGGTATGTCTCGCTTTAATATAATTCCGATTTCTCATTCTTTTGATCAAGATTTATATGGCTGGCCAAGGCGTTGGTTCAATGAGCCGATGAGAGGTTTTGATGATGACGATGATTTTTTCGGAAGATCAAAACACCGTGTGCGTTCATCAATTTTCACGGAACCATCTCTAATAACCCGTAGAAGCAGATTTTCAACGCCAGCGACAAAAGACTCCAATTTCCCGATAATGCTCGATGTTAATCAGTTTACTCCTAATGAAATCACCGTTAAAACTGTGGATGACTTCATTATTATCAATTGTAAGCACGAAGAAAAATTGGATGAACATGGCCTGGTGTCCCGAGAGTTTACACGGAAATACAAACTGCCAACTGGAACTAACCCGGAAACAATAACATCCTCTCTTAGCAGTGATGGGATTCTTTACATAAACGTACCATCAAAGACTTCGAAGACTTCAGCCAGCGAAAGAGGTGTTCCGGTAGTGGTCCAGACTGCCAAAGGAGAGTCAGGTCAGCAGCAGAAAACCACCTAGTAATCCTGCATGTTCACTAATTTCTGATAGACGTCAATAACTTTATTCTTGTCGCCTAATGCAGTGTATAATCCCAATGTTTAATATGTGCTAAAACATCTGTAATATCTGATTAACAGTTGTTTTTTTTTTTGAGAAACGTTAACTATTTCTGTAGCCTACCCAAGTTGTGTCCGGTTAAGTGAGTAAACATGTAGTTATTTTAATTTATTAAAAGAATAAACATATATGTTTCATGTGTTTAGAAGTGTTTTAATGTTCAGTGATGTTCTTTGATGCTTTTGTGACATTTTTAAAGTAAAACTAGTTAAGAAGGAAATTTACCGTGCCATAATAATATCATGGCAAGGTAAGTTAACAAAATAATTTCGTAGTAAAGAAATTCAATATGATGTACCAAAAAAAACTTGGTCCCTTACAGAAACTTCTGAAATCCCCTTTGCTTCGCGTGACCTGTTTATATTTTGGGTTGCCAC
Organism: Mastigoproctus giganteus; assembly: GCF_048544385.1. NCBI lineage: Eukaryota > Metazoa > Arthropoda > Arachnida > Uropygi > Thelyphonidae > Mastigoproctus > Mastigoproctus giganteus. The sequence goes on along the minus strand of NC_143576.1, from coordinate 261,144,696 downwards.
CTGTTCAGAATCTCTAACATGGAGGTAGGAGGAGTTAATTTTGGGGGGAATGAAGACAATCCTGTTTTGTTTTGTTTTTTTAATAATACACATTTTTAGACTACACTGCAGCAAAAAAAAAAAAAATTAATATTAGATAATTTTGTAAATTATACAGTCTAAATAAAAGCATATAATAATACACAATAATGTGACATTCACCCCAAAATTGAATGGCTATTTAATTTATTTATTTTTACCACTAAATAATCGTATAAACTTGAGAAATGAAAACAAAACTGGGTTTGGCTGTGAATCCGGATAACTGACAGCGCGTATTAAAATGCAAGGGAAATGGAACGAAAGTAATTGATTTAAAAAAAATAAGATTAATCTGTAAGGATTTTATATAAAGTCATGCACTACAAAAAAACCATTTAAAATTTCTAACTTACAAAGATTTGAGATAAAAAAACAGACACATAGAGAGATAGAAATTATTTAAATACAATTATTATTATTATTATCTTTCTATACATTAAAATAATTTCCCTCCTAGTGATATCTATTCAGCCAATGGGAGAAGAGGGATGCGGGTTACGTGGTAATACGTAACAAATACTAAAATAAGCAACAGAAACTTGTTTTGCTGTGGTAAAACAAGCTTCTGTTTTAGAGTGATCATTCTAGATAAACTTCGTGCACGCGCTTTGTTTGTCTAGCATGACCACCCGGTACCATTCTTGATTTTCATACGTAACATTATATGTATTCACAGCTGAGGAAGAGAGACACACACACAATGTTCTTTTTACTCGTTCCAGGACCCCCAGACAATGTACTTATTGTGTGCAACGCGAAATATGCGCGCCAGAACCCCAGACTACCTTAATCTGGTATTGCAACACCCGAAGCTGTTTTTGATAGAGTTGCATCCAGAAATTCCAAAACTATTTCTCTGAAACTGTTAGGCATTGAATGAATTTAGTAATGGCACACCCTGTTCATATTTTTCTACCAGTGGATCTATGTCGGTGAGAACTGGTGACAGCATATACTTGGACATTCTGTTGTTCAGAACTCCTATACTGTAAAAGTGGCACCAAATCAGTCACCATTGATTTGGTGGTCCTCATTAACGTCTACAATTCAAGCTTGTAATTACTGTAACCACATATCAGCGCTCATTATCCTTCACTTTGCTCTTGTGATTAGAAAAGCTGTTTCACAGACTTTAATCTCTTAGAAAACTTGCCAAAGCTTTAAAAATAATTGAGTACATTTATTGCTTAATAATGATATGTTCAACTCATCAGAGCATTTTATAATACAGTATTGCAGGAATCACATCTAGGCCGTTAAAACTGTTATAATGAAACCTATAAAGAAAGTTTGGAAAATCTAGCATAATAACCAGTGATGCATTCAAAATATAAATGAAAATAAATGAATTGAAATTAGGTGTAATTGCCAAAGCAGTTACTTTGGACAACCTATAAATCAGAAAATTATTGGGATTTTGGTAAATCGGATTATCGTTTCTCAAACAATGCTGAATGAAACAAAACAATTCATTACACAGTATAAAAAGGTGGAATACAATAAAACTTGAAAAACACACCGCCACTTAGCCTTTCTGTGTGATTGGTAACTATACCAAATTTCATACAAAAGGACCTTATGTTGAAATAGTTAACGAAGCTGTCTTTTTCGTTATCGTCAAGCAGAATAATTCCAATACATACGACATGAGAAAACCTTGGGGGGGGGGGGAACCTTGCTATCTCTGCCTGAGACACAAAAGGTGATACTGTTGTACACGGTGACACTAATGACAATAAGAGTAAGAGATCTGCAGACTTAATTCACAAGTACGGGCCAATGTTCAAAAAAGTCGCGAGTTAGGGTGAAATTTGAAAGTGTCTGAAATTCTACCCAGACACGAAAGGAGGAAGTATATGATGAGAACCTTGTCAATCAATTCCTGAAGAAATTTTGCAAGGCTCATGGGGCAGAATTTTTCTCAGAGTGGCCTGTGCGTGGTCTCTGCCGCTGCAGGAATGGGGTACAAGAATATTTGCAGATGCTATCGAGGGAGTGTTAGGTGGGTCGGAAAACTGCACGTAGACTAATAGATCACAGTCGCTGGCAGAGATGAAATTGATTCTTACACTGCTTTAACTGAAACGAGCAACAGCCTGGAAAGCAAATTGCCAGTGATTTCAAGAAATTCTGCGAGTCATCATGGAACAAGTAAATACATGGACCGTGTTAGGGTAACTAAGAGTAAGAACAGGTGCGTGTGTAGAATAATGCTAGGAGTTTAGTAAATAAATTTGATGAATTTGAGGTGCTGGTCAAAATATCAAATGCAGATATTGTTGGGACGTCAGAGAGGTGGTGTCACACATATATAACGGATGTAGAATTTCAATATGGAGAATACAATGTGTACAGAAAGGACAGACCGGATAGGAAGGGAGGAGAGGTTATGTGTTAGTTAAGAAGCACAAAATCTAAGGTAGTGCACCCTCTTCACAAGAGCGGCCAGTGCAATACTGAGCCTGTTTGGTGTAACATAGAAGCCTATGTAGATATAAGCTAATCTGTAATCATGTCGCAGAGGATGTTAGGCAAGCGAAGACAAATTACGAGAATCTTTGGCAAAAGATACAAAGAAAAACAGCAACGATTTCTTTACTTATGTAAACTATAGAAAGAAGAAGATGAATCAGATTTGTCCACTTGACATCGATGGTTCCACCCTTGATGGAACCATCGAGGTGACAAAATGAACGAGTATTTTGCATCTACATTCACACGTGATGAATTCTGTAGGGAAGTAGTGGCCAAAAGTTTATCAAACTCTAATAGGAAGCTAAATGATTTATTAATAACTGAGAACAAAGTGGAGGAGAAATTGTTGAAGTTAAACATAAGAAAGGCACCTGGCGTGGATGAGATCTATCTTGTTATATTAAAGGAGGCAGCAAAGGAAGTAAGCTAACTCTTAGTCATAATTATGGGATTCATGGGATCTCCTGGCTGTCCTGTCTTTGGAGTCATTGGATATCTCCATGGAATGGACAAATGCGAATATATCCTCAATTCACAAAGTGGGATCAAAGAGTGACATGAGTAAATACAGACCTTTTAGTTTATCTTCTGTTTCAGGGAAAATAATGGAGTCACTGGTAAAAGAATTAATGCAGGACCGTTTAGACATGACTTGCAAATACACTTCAGACACAGCATGAGTCTGTTATGGAGAAATCTTGTTTGATAGATTTGATTGGATACTACGATGTAGTCAATAGGAACTGGATGCAAAAAATAATTTTGATATCGTGTATCTGGATTTCAGGAAACCTTTTGGTACTGTTGCACATAAAAGACACACATGTTGCACATATTGTACAAATGAGAGCAGTGTGGCATTAAAAGCAAATTTCTGCTATGGATAAAGGAATGGTTGAGTGGGAGAAAACAGAGAGTGGTGACCAATGGACTATAGTCTCTTCGTGGACTATAGTGTATAGTATTCGTGTCTAACGGCACCAGGGGTTTCCCCCATCTCCGCTTCGTGGACTAATGGTGCCAAGGTCTGTGCTGGTGGAAGGATGAGATTTGTTGTCACAGAATCTTATAGACACCCTTATATCGAGTATGGTTTACCGCTGTCAGGCTGTTTAGCCGTTGGAAGGGATCACACGCCGGACAGATGTCATGTGACCATTTTTTCGAGTATCTTGTGTCTACTTCTGTAAAGTCACCTTTTCGGTAATTCTTATACAACCCTATAAATGTCCTTTATACCTGTCCGAAGTTTCACGCTTCAATTCGATTTACAAAAGGTAAGGGTAGAAATTCGACTTACCTTAACCTTCGGTCACTACTGCATTTTATGCTTAATTTAATAACAAAAAAGTGGTAGTACCGAAATTTTAAGCAATTTACAAAACTGCGGGAGATATCAGAAACATGTTTTGGGGAAAAGCTGAAAGTATACAAATGTTTGTCAAATTGAAATATTTCAGAAATACTTTTTTTTTTTTTTTTAACTACATTTTAGAAACCTTGCGATGGTGACCAGAATAGGAGTCCATTTCATAGAAACACATTTTGATCTCTAGTTAATTGAATATAAGTGAAAATATTTCAATTAAACTCATAATAGTATTAAGAATTTATCCACTAGATTAATTCTTCCCACAAAATTTGCCAGTTAATAACTCATAAAATGACTTCGTTTATTGTGTTTTCTCCCCTCCTGTTGTTACCCTCTCAGAATTGTGTAATTCTGAGAGGATAAACAAGCTATTATTTATTAAATTCGATGGTTAAAACAGTGAAATATAAAGGGGTGGGAATATCATTTTAAGTTATTCTTTGAGCTTCAGATCACAAATGCTCCTTTTCCAGTGATTTTATGAAAATTTAATGTTATTCTATTTACCAGTACCAGATTAATACTTCCAAAAATACTTAAAAGGAAAAATATTAGAGAAAGAAATTCCCTCGCTAAGTTGGAGCGATATACAGTATATGCCATCCTTATAAGAATACGGCCCTAGAGAGATTGTGCAAAGCTCAAGGGGTAGATTTTTTTTTCAGCCATGTGCTTGTTAACAGGAGAGACTGCTTCTACAGAGATGTGATACACTTAAATAGAAAGGGTGCAAGAATATTTGCTGATGCTATTGAGGCAGTGTTAGGTGGGTCGGAACACTGCTAGCCAGGGGGGGATACATAGACTAAAAGGTTAACAGTGGCCGCAGGCAGAGGTGAAAGTGATTCTTACACTGCTTCTATTGGAATGAGCAGAAGCCTGTAAAGCAAAGTAATGGAGATTTCCAGGACTGCTGCGTGGGAATCATAGTGGAACAAGTAAATACATGGGCTGTGTTAGAGTAACTAAGAGTAGAAACAGGTGCATGTATACCTGCATGTAAACCAATGCTAGGAGTTTAGTAAATAAATTTGATGAGCTTGAAATGCTATCAAAGGCAGATATTATTGGGATATCAGAGACGTGGTGTCACACAGACATAAGCAGTACAGAATTGGAATTTTGGAAGTACAATGTGTACAGAAAGGATAGACAGGACAGGAATGGATGAGGGGTTATGCTGATAGTTGAGACACTCATAAAATCGAAGGAAGTGCATCCAATTGATGTTAGTGGACAATGCAATGTTGAATCTGTTTGGTATGAAATAAGCACTGGGAATGAAAAATGAGAGTAGTTGTGTGTTATAGGCCTAATGAATCTGATGAGTATAATGAGCAATTGTGCAGAGAAGTAGAGGGGGCCAGTAAATCAGAATGTCTTATAATGGGAGATTTTAACTTTCCAGATATTGACTGGATCTTGTGGGTTGGTCACTCGTGGTCACTCGCACACTAGCAAGACTTTTGTGGATTTATTGCATGACTGTTTTATACAGCAACATGTTCCAGAGGCAACTAGAGGTATTAATACTCTTGATCTGATTATGAGCAGTGATTATTCGTGCGTTAATAATTTGCAGAAAAAGGAACCACCGGGTGACAGTGATCACAATGTAATGATGTGGGAATTATTTAAAGATGTAACTACCATCAAGACTAAAGGGAAGGGCTTTTGCTTTAGTTGAGGTGACTACAGGGGTCTCAGACAGTTTTTAAATTCTGTACAGTGGGATCAACTGATGATGTTACCAACATTGAATTCAAATGGGAAGCATTCAGGGACTTAATTTTGGAGGCTACTAGGCTTTTCATTCCAACTAAAAAATACTGTTCAAGGTTTAGGCCTAAATGGATGTCAGATGAATTAATCAGGCTCGTGCCAGAGAAGAAAAATGTATGGGATGCATATAAAGTATCAGGTGACACAGAAGACTATGGCAGATACAAAACTTGTCTGTAATCAAGTCACAGAAGAGGTTAGGCAGGCGAAGGCAGATTATGAGAAATCTATGGCAAAGGATGGAAAGAAAAACAGCAAAGAGTTCTTTACTTATGTAAACTCTAGAAGCAAAGGGATGTATCAGATTGGACCACTTAACGTACATGGGTTGACTATTGATGATCATGTTCAGGTAGCTGTTTAAACTGAATGAGTATTTTGTATCTACATTCACACAGGAGGAGTTATTCAATAAGGGGAGTGCCAGAGGTTTATGAAACTCTAACAGGGAGCTAAGTGCTTTCTGTAATAACTGGGAGAAAAGTGGAGCAGAAATTTTTGAAGTTAAACATATGGAAGGAACCTGGAGTGGACGGGATCTATCCAGTTATATTAAATGAAGCAGCAAAGGAAGTAAGCAAACCCTCAGCCATAATTATGAGAGCTTCTTTGGACTCAGGGGAGATCCTCCATGGACTGGAGGTGTGCAAATGTATCATCAATTCACAAAGGCGGCTCAAAAGGTGGCACAAGTAACTACAGACCTGTTAGTTTAACTTCTGTTCCGGGGAAAATAATGGAATCACTGGTTAAAGAAGCATTACAGGATCATCTAGAAAATACGGTCTAGATGATCCTGCAATACTTCTTTATATCCTTCTTTAATCCAGTAATAGTTAAGACACAGCATAGGTTTGTTAAAGGGAGGTCTTGTCAAACTAATTTGATTGGATACTAGAATGTGGTCACAAAGGAACTGAATGCCAAAAATAATTTTGATATCATATACTTGGATTTCAGGAAAGCTTTTGATACCGTTGCACATGGAAGACTGCTGTACAGATTGGAGAGGTATGGCATTAAGGGTAAGTTGCTATAATAGATAAAGGGATCGTTGAGTGCGAGACGACAGAGAGTGGTATGGACACTTCTCTTCGTGGACAAATGTTATTACTGGAGTTCCCCAGGGTTCGGTGTTGGGCCCATTGTTGTTCTGTATATTTATCGATGATATTGATGAAGATATATCAGGTTTAATGTCCAAGTTTGCAGATGATACAAAGGTTGGCAGGGTTGTTAACGACAGTAAAGACAATATGCTACTTCAACTGAATCTAGATAAGTTGGGCAAATGGGCTGAGAAGTGGCAACTGAAGTTTAACATTGACAAATGCAAAGTACTTCATATGGGTAGCAGTAACCAAAGAGAAATGTACCAACTGTGTGGTACTACACTCAGGGAAGTGGAAAGTGAAAAAGACCTGGGGGTGGGGGGGGTAATTGTACAGTCAAATATGAAGTTCGCTGAGCAGTGCAGACGTGTGCCAGGGCAGGTCATGGAGTATTTTCAATGATATATAGGAATTTTGCTAGCAGTGACAGGGAGGTGATAGTCCCGTTACACAAGGCAATGGTCAATCCACACCTAGAGTACTGTGCACAGGTCAGGAGGCCTCATTTTAGGAAGGATGTAGAGTTGCTAGAACGAGTACAAAGAAGAGCAACAAGATTGGTGAGGGGAACAAATGGGTGCTCTTACCAATAAAGGATTAAGTTCTACAAATTGCAGCGCCCGGAGATTAGGCACCTGCGAGGTGATCTGACTGAGATGTAATAAGGCCTTGAATGGATTGAGCAAGCTGAACGCTGATGGGATTCTTCCTCTTGCCTCTGGCTCAGATTAAGAATCTGAGAGGGCACAGTTTCAAATTGAGAAAGTTAGTTGTAGAACTGATGTGCGGAAATTTGCCTTTAGCCATCGGGTAGTTGATTGGTGGAACAGACTTCCATCTTTTGTTGTGGAAGTTGATAGCTTAAAAAAATTTAAGGCCTGGACAGGACAGGCCTTAAATTTCTGATGCTACTTAAGCTTGCTTTCTTGAACTGTATGCCTCTACTAATGCTAATAATAAGTTGTCAGTGTTTTTTTTTTTTTTTTTTAACATTCTGGCGGTTGTAAAATATATTTATCTAAAATGGTTATCGAAAATCTAATGTTTTATTGAAAAGACAGATACACTAAAATAGCAAAAAGCAATTTTATTGAAAAATGAGACCATGCACTTCCTTTTGTGGTTGATCAAACAAAGCGCAAGGCCAGAAAAGAGAAAAAACAATTCTGCAAGGAAGGTGGTGAACCAATTTCTTTTCTTTCATCTGTTTCGATCTTCTTACACTTACATTTAGAATGCGCTTTGAGAAGGCTGGTGATAATATCAATAAGGGGCTGGTGGCATACTGCCAGGGCAATGACTAGGCAGCACACATTTGTCTCCAAAGTCCTTGTTGAGTACCAATCCCGGTTTACAAAAGCATCCTGGCTGGCACACCTTCTTACACACAGGATTAAGGTTGTTGCAACTTCTGGGACAGGCAGGGCCACAATGTCTCCACTCAAAATCTAGACCACAGTGGGGATGTGGAAAAACTGGAGGATGTGGAGGTGCCGGAGGAGGATAAGCCGGTGGATGATATGATGGTGGTGAAACTGAAGGGTATGATGGTGGTGAAACTGAAGGGTATGATGGTGGTTTTGGCGAGGGATATGATGGAGGAGCAGGCGTTGCATAGGTTGGTGGCTTAGGTGGTGGATACACAGGTGGTTTTGTTGAAGGATACGAAGGAACTGGATATACAGGAGCAGGAGCAGGATACACTGGTTCATGATATGGAGGCAACGGAATTGGAGGAACTGAAAAAGCAGAAAGAATTAAGAGTTAAAATGCATATATATTTTACAATAATAATTATATATATATATATATATATATATATATATATAAAACATATACTGTTTTACGTGTGTGGATTCTAAATGAAAAAACATGGGTTAGAAAAAAGAAATTTTTAATACCGAGGTACTGTATATGATTCCATGGATTTTATTCACATCATTACACACATAATGGTTGAATTAATCGGAGTAAGGGTTGCATGGTTTTTGTCGAAAGAAGTTCGGATTTTTCGAGCTTAAGGTTTGGGTTTATGTTCAACTCAGAGATACATCCACAGTTATGCTTACATTGCTAATATTTTTTAAACTGTATAGCAACAAGAGACAAGGGAATCCGCAATAATTAGCCCAAGAACATATTGACAATTGAAACGGATAACGAGAGGAAATCGCAAATGAGGCATCCTAAATGAGATGACTGGAGAGACAATTGACACATGGATATTTTCTACATGTGACGTCTCATTTCCCCCTCTGAAACTCTGTTAGTTCTTTTCACTCGGCGTACACATTTGAAATGACTTCCATGTTAACAGGTAATTACCCTTTAGGCTAAAGGGTATTTGCATATTTTGCAATCACATAATTTCCTGTGATCGGAGGGGTGGCTGAGTTAGTCAGTCTCAGGTGTAGATAACAAGGTTCCCCCCCCCATAAACTGGGGGTTTTCGTCCAGCAAACAGACAAATCGTCCATAGAACACACGCAATTAACAGACTTAAGACACAGCACGGCAGATGAATTTAATTATTCGGGTGGCCTAAATATAATAGTTTGGTTGGTTTTTTTTTTGATCGGAGGGGATGTCCTATGACTTTTGATGGAACAGTACTTGTAATATTTAATTTCTTCTTGTTCCAAGATGCTGTACGCGTTTGCTGACAGGAGTGACGAATCCGAAATGGCTTTCGTAATACTTGGAACGTGAATAAATGTGGAATAAATTTCTCCATGGCATGTTGTCTAAGTTCTATAGAAATTCGCCAGCATATATGCTGTATACATTAAAAAGGCAACGTATCCAGGAAACATTTCTGTTTTTTGGGGAAGTCACTTCATACAATGCATCATACATACGTTGCTGTCCGAAAACGACAGTGATTATAACCTTATTGACCGAAAGTACGTGTTCATCCACCACTCTGTCTCCACCTTGTCGGTTCTGACTTTCATTTGTGACTTTTGATAAAAAAAAAAAAAAAGTGATGAAGTCCAACTGTGCCTTGAAATTTGGACGAAAGGGGATATGCAGAATTTTATAACAGAGATATGACTGCACTCGTGATATTGCGAGAAAAATGCCTGAATGTGATGGGTCTAATGCATTGATGTGCACTAAACCTTCTCATGATATGAAACATATATGAAAGCAGTGCACTAACGTGCCTTCATATATGTTTCATATCATTGTTCTGCGATTAAACGTTCAAAAATTTGTTTATGTTTTTTCCTTTGTTCATTCCTTTAATTTTTTTTTTTTTTTTTTTTGATAGGGGTACCGTAACTAAGGAGAGGTACCAAGAACAGATCCTCGAACCCTATGTGCGACGTTTTAGGCAAGTTTTTTTTTGGGGGGGGGGGGGGGTTGACCCAGATTTTCTTTTTACGCACGACAACTCCACTGCTCATAGAGCTGAAGTGGTGGATGAATATCTTTAAACTGAAGATATCCAACGACTTCCGTGGCCAGCATGATCAGCAGATTTAAATCCGATCGAACATGCGTGGGACGCCCTTGAGCATCGACAGCCAACTCCTCGGTCACTTGGTGAGCTACGGCCTGAGCTGGTGGAAGAATGTGATTTGTTGCCACAGAATCTTATATACACCGTTATATCGAGCATGGTTCACCGCTATCAGTCTTGTTTAGCTGTGTGAGGGAATCTTTCACCGTACTGATGTCATGTGACCATATTTCGAGCATCATGTATCTACTTCTGTAATGTGACCTTTTTTGGTAATTCTTATACAACCCCTATAAATGTCCCTTATACCTGTTGGAAGTTTCTCGCTGTCTCCTCTTTTCTTTGATTGTATTTTATGGTACACCATCATACCACATTTTTTCCTGCTTCATCGCAAACTGTACGAGTTACAACACGTTTTCTGTGTGTTCTGTTAGTTTTGTTGAGCAATGTAGTAAAGACCACTTTCGAATAACAAATGTCAACTGGTTTTCACTCTGAATTAATTATTAGTAAGATAAATCTATAATTGTAATAAAACCTTTAACCTTTCTAATAAATTTATTAGCATGTCATAAAAAAGCTCAAACAATATTCATTTGAGAATTAAAAAATTAAATTTTTCAAGGAAATTTTCGTTAAGGTTTTTATTAATTTGGCATAACGTAAAGAAAATGTCAAGTAATTCACTCACTAATGTGAAAACACTGGTGACGTGGAAGACATTGGGTTCCACCTGGCATGTTCATAACGAAACCCTTTCTACAGAAGCAACCAGATAAACACTTTGTTGGAGCTGGACATTGATTTCCTCCAAGAGTTCCACAAGTTTCTGGACAGGGAGACCCACAACTGCTCCATTCGAATCCAGGAAGACACGTTTTAGCTGTAAAAAAAAAAAAAAAAAAAAAATGCACCACACCAAAAGAAGTGCTTATTGAAAACTAATTACCATAAATACTTCAATTATTCATTAGTTTCATAATACAGCATAGGCCCGATTATCCGTCATCTATGGAAGATTGGGAATGCCATTTCGATCACAATTATTTGCATAAATGGCTGGCCCTAGACTCACAAGCACCCATAAGCAAACAAATTTTTGGTTCCATCCTCCTCTTTCCCTCTATAGCATATACTTTACAATTTTTACGGTATTTGAAAAGCGTACCATTTAGAGATTTAAGGATTCAAAAGGCATAATTTCATATCAAATTTTCAGGTATTTTCTATATGAATTAAACAGAAACAAAATACAACTTATTAACAACAAAAAAATAAGTATCAGTAATGTATAATTACAATCAGAACTTTAACTTTGCTAGCTATATGCATGAAACTTGTTAATCATATCATGAATATTAGTGTCATCACAAATATCATTTGCTATAGCTATTTGAGGAAGTTCAACACTGGAGTGTACTGCTAATTTTGCTGTTAATTCTTAAACATGCAATTTTTTGTTGTTGTTGTCGTTGTTAAGGTTGTGTTTTAGGCGCATCAGCCACAAACCAATTCCTCCGATCACATACGGGAATTGAACCTAGACCTCTCGAAACAAATGTGGCTGAGTTAGTCGGTCTCAGGAGAGGACAGCATGTTTTTTTCTCCCGGAAACTCTGGATCTTCGTCCAGCATACTGAAAAGTGACCTCAGAACACACTGAATTTACAGACATGGATCAATATGGCCTTAGTCGCTGATGCTCCTAAAACCCTACAACAACAACTCTAGAAACAAGTGGTGACACCACTATACTCTCACTTTAGATTAGTTTAGTGGTTTCGCCAGGTTATTAATATAAATATATTGTAACAATTTAAGGTTTTTGAGGTTTTTTTTGAGAGTCTCGATCTACAAAATCTTTCAAGCAATTTAGCTATTTTCAAGCTATTTTTTGGCAATGTTTTTTTCTAATTTTATATAATTTTTTTAAAATATCCTCACTTTTAAAAATTGATTTCATTTAATGGTAAAGAAAATCAAATTATTCGAAGAAATTGCTTAACAGATCGTATCTTTCTTGAAGTTAATAGCAGTGTTGAGCATAAAATAAAAAATCTAAATTTCTTTGTTTTGGATTTTTCTGAACCTTATTATCGTATTCATAATCAAATAATTTATTTTTCGTTCTTCGTCGTTCTTTTGTCAATTGCTTAAAATCTAGATGTTTAGAATTTAATTAACAGTCTCTTTGCTACTGGGTAGAGTTTTCTTTTTGTTTGGATGAATGCCGGATAATTGGGTTTTTATTGTACGAACTTTAGAATCTAAATTGTTACTTACGACACTGATGTGGAGCGACACAGACAGAACCACCAGGTTTGTTTAGAACCAGACCTCGCGGACAGAAGCATCCTTCCACGCATTTCAGAGTGCAAAATGGATTAACGCCAAGAGTGTCGCAACTTTCAGGACAGGCTGGACCACAGGTTTTGTATTCGAAGCCGAATGGACACGTTTTAGCTGAAGGTGAAAGTTAGTAAATTTCAATCATTATAGTGATATATTTTTTGCAAAGTTATAATTTTAACATGCCTTAAAATCTAAATGAATTATTGGGGGAGCACATAAATCTTTTTAAAGCCATTTAAGTAATTATATCAAATGCTACATAAGCAGACCGATTAAATCATATAAATAATATCACTAAGCATACCTTGAGTTTTAAGAAATTGGGTGGTTACATTATTTATCTGCTCAAGACGGTATTCATCACATCTAGGTTTTCCCATCTCCTGCCATTATTCAGCACTTCTTGTTGTCTTATCGAGGTATAAGTGAGGAAGCTCAGTCACCTCTGAGAGCTTGGGTTGTGCTATTATGTGTTTGAAAGATGAACTCAGTTACTCGAAACTCAAAATGTGTTCTATTAGTCTTACTGACTACTCTAGGAGGCCCTCGCGGTAGCACAGCAATTATAATCACCCTCCTGCCTCCTTCCAGGATCGAAAAGGCTGAGTTCGAACCCGTCGACGACGCGAAGATTTTTATTTTTTACAACGTAGCTCAATTAGTCAATCCCAGGCAACGGTTGCACGAGTTTTCTCAAGGCAGCTCGAGTTTTTCATCTCAAAAAGCAAATCGACCAGAGAATACACGCAATTTACAGACAAAATATACTGACCTATCATAGCCTTAGTTGCTTTGGCGCTTAGCACACACGGCTGAATTATTAGGTCGCGAGGGTTGCATGGTTTTCCTACCTGAAACTCGGGTTTCCCATTCAGCAAGCAGCAAACCGACCCAGAATACGCGCAATTACAGACAAATTTATTGACGTGTCATAGGTTTAGTAGTTTTGGGAATACTTAATCTAACCTGAGCTACTCTGGCAGACTTCAAAATAATGAAGTTTGATATTAAGTACCAAATTGATAACAAAGTTTTTTTTAATAATTGATAACAAAGTTTGATATTGGTTGGAAAACATCATTTGAAGTTTGACGGTTGGAATTGGTTATGTTTTATTTATTATTTATTGGTTATAATAACCAATGTTATAATACCCAAGTGTCGTTGAAAGGACTGTGAACTCTGCTTAAGGTATTTTACAGTGAAATCCGCTTAAGGTATTTTGAGGAAAGAAAACAAAACTTCTTAAGAGAGTGGAACTATTTTTCCCCAGAATGAAAAAACAGATTGATTATTAGGCTCAGAAAATTTCTTGTTCCATTTTAATGCTAGTTTTGACTTTACGACATATGAAGAATTCGAACCTTAACGCAAAAAATTGCACATTCGAAAATATTTTATTTATTTTTGAATTTTAATAAAAAATGTAACGTAACACGTATTTCACGAATCTTTTGTGATTAATATAATTTAAAAAATAATAATTAATTATTTATATATGTAGAAATTTAATACCAGAAAAAGAACTTTTCAAAGAGCTGCCAATTTAATATAATATACAGAGTGCCTAATATATTCTTTTATTCCTGAGAATCAGGGGCTTCCACAACAGCATTACCAACACTGGCTAATTACTATCAGATTACTGATAGCCCAACTTTAATGAAATTTGTAATGGTTAGTCAATTCTTTTTAAAATTAGAAAGTTATATGTGAGATGACATATACCACCCACACTTATCTTTCCAGTTCGTCCCACAGTGGTTCCTTTTCACTCACATTGGAGTATGGGAAAGTCTTGTCTGACAAATTTGATTGGTTATTATGATGTGGTCACAAAGGAACTGGATGCAAAAAATAATTTTGATATCATATACTTGGATTTCAGGAAAGCTTTTGACACTGTTGCGCATGGAAGACTACTGTACAAATTGGAGCAGAATGGTATTAAGGGTAAGTTGCTACAATGGATAAAAGGATGGTTAAGTGGGAGAAGACAGAGGGTGGTAATCAATGGGTGCTGCTCTTCGTGGACTAATGTTATTAGTGGAGTCCCACAGGGTTCGGTGTTGGGTCCACTGTTGTTTTGTGTATTTATCAATGATATTGATGAAGGTATATCAGGCTTAATGTCGAAGTTTGCAGATGACACAAAGGTTGGCAGGGTTGTTAATGACAGTAATGGCAGTGTGCTACTGCAACAGGATCTAGATAATTTGGGCACATGGGCTAAGAAGTGGCAACTGAAGTTTAACCTTGACAAATGCAAAGTACTGCATATGGGTAGAAGTAACCCCAGAGAAACGTACCAACTGTGTGGTACTACACTTAAGGTGGTAGAAAATGAAAAAGATCTGGGAGTAATTGTGCAGTCAGATATGAAGTTTTCTAAGCAATGCAGACAGGCTGCCAGGGCAGGTCATGGGGTTTTGTCAATGATATATACGAATTTTGCTAGCAGGGAAAAGGAGGTGATTGTCCCTCTGTATAAGGCAATGGTCAGGCCACGCCTTGAGTACTGCGTACAGGTCTGGAGGCCTCATTTTAGGAAGGATGTAGATTTGCTTGAGCGTGTACAGAGAAGAGCAACACGATTGGTGAGGGGAATGAAGGGATCCTCTTACCAAGAGAGGCTTAAGTTCTGCAAATTGCAGTGGCTGGAGACTAGGCACCTGCCCGGTGATCTGATTGAGGTCTATAAGGCCTTGAATGGGTTGAGCACGCTGAATTCTGATGGGATCCTTCCACTTGTTCAGATTACGAACCTACGGGGACATAAGTTCAAATTAAGAAAGGACAGATGTAGAATAGATGTGCGGAAATTTGCCTTTAGCCAGCGGGTGGTTAATTGTTGGAACAAACTTCCATCTGCCGTTGTGGAAGTTGATAGGTTAAATAAATTTAAGGAGGAACTGGACAGGCATTTGGAGGGAATGGTGTGATTTTTTTTTTTTTTTGGCTGATGCTGCATAAGCTCATACACTTAAATAAATAATAAATAAATTTTCTGTTTATACTCCGGGACGACCAAACGGTCAGAGGAGTTCACAAGATAGACAGAATACAAGAAACAGCACCGTATTCAGTAGTCACGGGCTTGAACCCCGGTCACTCAAGGCACGTGTACTTATGCACCCGCGCGCCTGACCACTAGGCTACGGCGGCCCTTGCTTTCTTGCATCACGTGCCACTACTACTACTACTACTACTACTACTATTAGTAGTCAGTCGATCAGTGTCACATCATTTAGTATTTGTATTGCCCTTTCGAGCCACCACTTCTCGATATTTCTGTGTGCACAATCTCCTTCTACATATGAAATCCAATTACCTTTGAATTTTACAATATGCATGTTAATTGTCCCAAATGGCATAATTTTTGTTCTAAACCTACGTGTACAATATACTGTATAAAAGTCAAAAACACTACTTACGACACTTTGAAGGTGGAATGCATACTGATCCTCCTGGCCGATCCAACACGTAACCATCGGGACAGAAACACCCTGACACGCAGACTGCTGGACATAAATGTGGCTTATCGAAATGTCCGCAAGATGCTGGGCAGGCTGTGCCGCAGTCTTTCCACACAAACCCAGGAGCACATTTTTCTGGAAATAAATAGCAAATAATAAATCGCGATTACAATAGTTCATGGAGCGTACAGAGAAAAATTCAGTTTTGAGATCGGCCTCTTTTTCTGTAAATGTTAAAATGAACATTTCTGGTACTGGTAATCAAGATATGTTGGACAAATGGCCATCTTTCGTACTAGTTGCTTTAGTTCATAAATGTTCAATAATGAATAATAACACAGTTGAACAGGCATAGAGAAAATATATTTCAGTGAGGTGCAAAAGGTTAGATGCGGTTCCTGGGTTACAGAATTTTTGCAACCGTTATACGGTAGATAGCTTTTTATTTATAACTTTATCAACCAGAGCCTTAGTAATTGTATTATCTGATTCACAGCATGAATCACTTCTTAATTCATTTCGAAGACGGAATATCATTTTGTGCCATTATATCTGCATTAAACTATATTACATCATGCGTTTCTTGCCGTTGTCACAGTCCAGTTTAGCCTTAACTGCCAAAAACAACCAACATTTATTCGTTTGTTTTTCCATTTTCGAATCAGAAAGCGGCTTTTCGCCAAGATTCTTCTTCTTTGTCATCAGGCAAGTTTAGTTAGAGTGTATGACACTCTAACTAAACTCTACACTGTACGAAGTTACAATTTGAATGTTGCATAAATTAGTAAGACGGCCAGCATTTAGCATTTTGACTTCCTTTATTCCTAAAAGTAATACAAAATTTTGTTTAGTTTGTTTGAAGATGCATATGCACTCCTGCAACTCCACCATCCCTGATTTCGCCATTGATCTTGCATTGTGAAATGTCCTATGACTGTCTTTTAAACAAGGCTCATTTAAGCATTCTTGGGACCAAGGGCTGAGTACAGTTTTGCAGTTCTAGATTATTCGGAATTATTTTATAATTTTTGGCTCTATCATATAGGTATATATTATACTGTATATGGAATTAATACATACGATCGGGCTTTACTGTAAAGTATATTGATTTATTTTCTTTTTTCATTGTCCCTTTTCAAATTTTCTATTTATTTATTTTTCGTTATTTTTTTATAAAATAAATAATTTTTGCCCAAATATACAAGTAAATTTTAGGTCTCTCCTGGCTGGGCTACAGCCTTCCCTATAAACCCTGCTTTTGAGCATACATTTGCAATACCTCTGCCCACTATTTTGGAGATTATGTTCTGCATATTTTTCTTTATAATAATAACATTATTATTAATATTTTTGTAATATTTCTTGTTGTGACTAAACATAGAATGCATATGCTTGTCATCATCATCATGATGACAAGCATATGCTTGTATCATTATTTTATTAATCTGAATCCAAATTTTGTCTTCAATTCAGTAATACGTTCCACCACTTCTGTCTGTTCAACTTTTTAAAGTTGGTGTTACATACGGTATGCAATAAATATCCTCTACCCAAAGTAGGAAATCCAGCTTGGCTATCTATTTTGGTAGCTCTTTTGATTCACCTTTTTTTTTTCTTTCTTTTTTTTTAACCATATATAGTAAGAAACAGCTTCCACGAAAAGCAGACGCATCACCAAAGTTGAGCAAGCGACCCTGTTGGGAACTTTCAGAAACATAAAAAGTCCAGTCGCGAGGACTGTTTATTTACTTTACTTCCCACGATGGCATTCGACAACTAAACGAATAAGAATGTCAATGTTCCCCATGTAAACGTTAAAAGTGAACAGCCCTTTTTCCGAAAATAGTTGTGATTCATATTTCCAAAAATATAAAATCTTGCAAAATGGAAAAACTACATTCTCTTCGCTGTCTCGCAGTAGGTTCAGAGACAAAATGGAGAAATATAATACGCTGCAGTACGCATGCGTGTAGTGGGAAAGCTCCCTCTGACCCGTCACTACAGTGAAATTCTGTAAAAATGACAGACGTTTTATTTATAGAAACTAAGTATCCACGTGCTGTTAGAAAAGCTGTTTGTGAGGCGCACCATTCTTACCAGATTTGTCTTTGGGATATGGCTTTAAAGTAATATAAAGTATATTATCAAATCTAAAATAGTTGAAAATTTTATAATTATTATTGGAAATTTGAAAATTAAAAAAAGAAGTGTGTTACAATACTTGAATATATCAAGTTATTTTTATAATTATTAATAATTTTTTCTGGTAATGGTTTAAGCCGAATTAGATGAGGCTTTTAAAATAATTTATAATTTAACAGAAAATTTATAGTGGGGCTAAAACTACCAAGAATATTAAACAGAAATGTGCCCAATATCGATAGCTAAGGAACGTGGGTTACTCCATATTTTCCCTGTTTTTTTTTCCCCACCATGCAATTCGCATTCCACATTTGTGGATGGTCCTTAACTACCAAGTTAGGGACCATCCAAAGTGTAGACCAAATAGACCTATTTATCCTATAACTGTTTTTTTTTTTTTTTTTTTTAATATCATCTGTGTTACTGTTTCCTAGGAGTCTCTATATTGTCCTAGATATAATGACTTCATCCAGAGAGAGAGAGAGAGAGAGAGAGAGAGAAGAAAGTTTAAACATACTTGGTTCGGGTGGTGGAGGAGGGTAGGGCAATCCTGCAGCCACCAGGTGGAGCAACATTGATAAAACTGCCGCTTTGATAGACGACATCATCTTCTGTCCTAACTGAAAAAAATAAAATTTCAGTGGTGCAGAAAATCGAATTAGCCTAGCTAGATTAAACATCAAATATTAAATTACAAAGTAAAATACACTACCATTAATATATTCATAATATTTAATACTAGTAATATACTATTAATATATAGTATTTTACTTTGTAATAAAATATTTTACAATATTTTGTTACAAAGATTCCCGGATTTTTAACAGAAATTGAAATGCAGCACTTATTTCATGGATCTTCTATGATTTAATAAAATAAACAAATTTTTCCTCTTACATATTCGTAACAACTGAAAGATAATACGTATTTCTCGCTTCTTCTCTGATTAATATAATAAAAATAGTAAGAATTCATGATTTATATATTTAGTAAACTGATAACAAAAAATAAGCTCTTCAAAAAAACACAACAATTTTCATATGAGCGAACCGAGAACATTTCTTTTCAAAATGAGGCTGGAAGTCTCATTTTGAAAGAAATGTTCATTTCGGAAGAAATGTTCTTAGATCCGATAGAATGGGTGAAGAGAAGAACAATAAGATTTCTTAACTAATTATCAAACTAATTATCAAAACATCTAAAGTAAAACTAATTAGAAAGACATTAGTAAAACATATTACAACGGGTAGGAAGGGATATGGTGTCTTGTCTACAATATATAGAACCTTCGCAAACAGGGAAAAGAATGTCATCATCCCTTTGTATAAGACGTTGGTGAGACCGCAGTTAGAATATTGTTCGGGTCTAGACATAATGGCGCTTGCATGCAGTGTTACTTAAGGCCACCCTTAAAGAAAGACAGAACTTCTAGAAAGGGTTCAGAGAAGAGCAACCACATGGGTGAAGGATGCTATGAAGGAGGGCTGAGAAAGTGCAAAGAAACTGCAAAGCTTGTCAACTATACCTCTTTGGGGGGTGGTCTGATAAAGGTATATAAGTTCACGAAAATGAAATAAGGGATATAAGGGAATCAGGAAAATGAACGAGGGGGTATATTTTCACTGGAAAAAGAGGGAAGAACCGAGTAACAGAAGGCTGGTTCTCATAAAGTTTACTTTACCTGGCGACGTGTTGGAGACCATTAGAATGAATTGCTTGCAACAATAGGTTGATAGTTTGGTAAAGTTCAAAGCGGAAATGGGTAGTCACTATTTTTGCTATGGGGAAAGTATAAATGATAGATTTTTTTTCTTTGCCATATGTGGAAAAAGATGTCATCATTTAGTCATTATAATAAGAATGTTAAAATTAGTCAAGGATACCAAAAGATACTCCTACCAAGAAGAGTTCGTATGTGCAAATTGTAGCATCTAGAAATTAGATAACTGCCAGGAGACTTCATTGAAGTGTTTAAGTTTTAAATGGATTGAATAAATTAAATTCTGATGGCATCCTGACTCTCTCCGATGGTACACATATATAAACAAGAATATAAACAAAAATATAAACAAAAATTTGCTTTCAGCCAAAGAGTGATTGATTACTGCAATAAACTTTCATATGATGTTTTTTAATTTAATTTAATTTAAATAAATTTAAGGAAGAATTAAAGAAATCATTAGAGGGAGATGGACAGATGAAGTTGGTAGTTTCTTTCTTTCTTTTTGGTTGATGCTTTATAAGCCAATTCAGAAGAACAGTGCCCATGGAAGTATCTATAGAACAGGCATGCAGCAGAGCAGAACGTCATGAGAAGAGAGTGGAGAGACTCTGTTAGAAATGAGTCATTAATTAACCTAACTGCCCTCTTCTGGATGGAATGTAGACGCTTGAGAAAGATTTTGGGGGCACCGCCCCAGATGTGGGAACAATATTCCATGGCAGGGCGGATTTGCGATTTGTGCAGAGTGAACAGTCGTTTGTAAGAGAAGTAACGCCGAGAGCGAAAGAGAAAATTCAGTTTTTCAGAGGCAGAGGAAGCAACACTGTGATGTACTAATGCCAAGAGAAATCAGGAGTCAGGGTAATAGGGATTACCCTGATTTCTAAAAGAGATTTGTGATCTTATCTAGAAATCTGAATGCCATCAAAGATAAGCATAGGAGCATAAGAAACCTTTTTTGCGAGATGTAAAATAGCACTGAGTTTCAGAAGGATTGAAAACAACTAAGTTATCTTTGCCCTACTGGACCTGGAGATCGGTCTTTAAGGAATTGGGAATGGATATTCGAGAATTTGAAGCTGTTCGTGCAGGGCAAGGTTTCTCAAATTGGAAAGTGGAATGCAATGTGCTATCTTCAGCATTAGATAGGATTTCTGGTCAAATGAAGAAAGTAATTAACATACAAGAGGAAAAGAGTGGGAGAAAGAACTGAACTCTTGGGAACGCCTATATTAGTTGAACACCTACATAAGTTAGATGACAGAGAACCGTCTACCAATACCCGCAGCGAGCGGTCAGAGAGAGAGAGAGAGAGAGAGAGAGAGAGAGAGAGAGAGAGAGAGAGAGAGAGAGAGAGAGAGAGAGAGAGAAAAACTGGATACCCAATTACAAAAAACAGTTGGAAAACCATAATATGGAAGCTTATTTAGGATATGCCAAACACGATCAAAAGCCTTTGAAATTACAAAAAACAGTTGGAAAACCATAAGAGGGAAGCTTATTTAGGAGACCTTTATGCCAAACACGATCAAACGCCTTTGAAATGTGGTTTTTGATCGTGTTTGAAAATGAAAAGCCTTAGTTTAATGTGGACGAAGACAATAAGCTTCATGCATATGCGAACACAGCTCAAAAAACATTGAAGGAACTAAATTTCTGGCTGGACTTTTGGAGTACAGTAATTAATGCTAAGAAAATTGTTAAAAAATTATTACACGTTTCAGGGCGTGTACTAGAAGTTATCCAAAAGTGGATGTATTTTTCATATGAGAACACAAGGATGGTAACCTAAATGCTGTGGGATGCCTAAACTTCGCATTTTTTGAAATATCAGTATTACGTGAAGGAAATGATACGAGATACATTAGTATTAGTGTATTTCATCGTACTACTTTTGAATGGTTGAAATCCATTGATTTTCACTATCGTTCCATCCTCATTTCTCCCCAAGATTACTAAAATTCCAAACTGATGTAAGCATATCACAAATTAAAAACTATTTTGTTCATTCTCGTTGACAACAAAGATGAAAGAAGCGGATATAGTATGGGAATGTTGGAAATAATGTCAAATCTACTTACCTGAAGCAGCAATCCGTGCAAGTGGAGTGCTGCTAGGCCATGGAGTGTTGATCCTCTTATAGCTACTCGGAGGTCGTATGATTGCAAAGCTCAGCTGTTTTCTATTGGTAACAAGAACTACCCGTTGTAATTCGACATGACATAAATCAGGAACTCTGACACTTTGTTGGTATTTTCTAACAACGTTCGTCAAACGCACAGTGGACACTGACCATTGGAAGAATTTCGAGGTCATCACAATATCGCGTTTCTCTACAAGAATTAAAAATGTTAATTGAAATGTTTCCATCCATAAATGGCATAATCATTACATTATTATACAACTTTAAGGGACTGACTGTGCTTCTAGGTTAACATAGGAAGTCGCGAATTCGCGCATTGCGAAATCGAGTCCGTGCACTTTCACAAAAATGTGTACAGTCCATTGATAAATGTGACGTTAGTATATAAGTTGCCAAGAAACATTACAAGGAAAAAAAAAAAAAAGAAAAGAAAAAGAATGCCTGGTCTTCTTAATATGCATTATGAAATTAGAAATAATTGAGACAGTGTAACGTTACATAACTCATGTGTGTGTGTGTGTTAAGCGCCAAAAAGTCCTTGGTCAATTTTCCTGTTTTTTTCCAAGCGATAAACTCGGGGACCAGGGTATGGAACATTATCAGGGCCGTGCAAATGGAGAGTGCATTGTATGCATCGCACCAGGGCTCCCGATCTAGAGGAGGTTCCAATCGAGAGAGCCATCAAAGTCTCAACATAAATAAACGGTACCCCTTAACCCCCTTTGCATCCGGGTCCCCATGTACCTTTGCATGGCCCTGAATATTACACAGAAATTGAAAGGAAATGCAAAGCAACAGACGGCGTATTTTTACGAGTCGACGCTGGGTGCTGTGACGTGTCATTTGTGTACTGCAGCTCTTCTATGAATTCCGATGATATGCTGCTCTCTACCTATTGTTCTTGTGTCAATGTCAGTTTCTATGACCTCCTTGAACTCCTGGTTGAGACTATTGGAGGAGGACTGCAAGGATCTACGTATCACTCTTCTCAATGTGATCAGAAAAGTGGTAGGAATTCACCCGAAAGTTTACCGGTTCTGGTAGCACCATGAAGTTTCCATTTGGTGATTTGGTTTTCTTCAGACTTCATTGATGTATGGTGTTGCCGTTTTGCCGCAATGGAACGAACCCATTGATTACTAATATGTAATCCTATGATGACTTCCGATTGGAAGTCGCTGAACTCATATCCTGGATCCATCTACTGTATTTCATTGATCAGCTTCTAGCTTGCAGGTCAATTCATTTTTCCTAAATCCCAGAGGCGTCTCGATTCTTTTGGGTAGTGTACATAATGAATAGAATGTTTGTTTTAGCATGGGATAAATTGCCGTTTGAGTGTGAAATAACTCTCACAATGCTTTTTGAAAGTTCGAAATAAATTTCGGTTTATTAATAACTATTTGCAACTAAAGAAAGCTGAAGATTTTGATGTAGGCTAGATGTAACTTCCTTTATTGTAATCTTGAAATTCCCATCCGGATTTTCGATAGAATTTCTTATCTTGCCTTTATTGCATTGTTTATGTGCTGGTTTTATTTCCTTCGGAGGGAAGTTTGAGTGTTGTTTTCTTCTGAAAACTGAAGTTTTCCATTCAGCAAATGGGTAAAATGACCAAAGAATAGATGCAATTTATCGACAATATATTAACACCTAAAACCCTAAATTGCCTGAACGGTTATTATAACAGAACTCAAATTCTTATCTCCTTAGCATAATTGTCGAAGTACCAATTCTCCTCCTCCTCCAATAAGAATGACTTAAATAGTGCGAACAGAACAAGAGAGTTAGGACGAAGAATTTAAAATAAAGAATAAAATAAAATAAATTATCTTCAAAGTAAAATCCCCAATTAGATAAATAGTGTGGGTAGACATATTAGTAACTTAATTGCATTAGTAGCCCAAACATATGGAAAACGTAGGCTTTTCGAAGTTTAAGAACTCATTACGGCACGGATATATGTGAAAACTCCCACCTGCATCAGTTACTTAGATTGTGGTGGTATTCTTGCTTATTCCATTTCTAAGAGGGTATCAGTTTTCTCCCTGGGTGCAGTTTGTCCAGGATCTCAAAGTCACACGGGTCCGGAACGCTGTAATTACTATTTGTATAGGGGTCGCACAACCTTATATTAAGAGGTGCTCAAATAAGGCCAGATTACCTAAATCTGTTAATGTCTGGGTGGGTTTAGAAGAGGGAGATAGTAGAGCTACTTGTACGACATGCCTCCCATCGGATGTCTTGTCTGACGATAAAAGTTTGAAAAATAGGGTGGAAATTTAATCCGTTATCTCTTTCGATCAGTCTTGGAGATTGTACAAACATGCTGTGTCTTGCCATCAATCGTTTTCTGGAATACTATCTGTATGAAACATGGATGACCTTGATCTTACTTGGGGTGAAGTTATCGCTTGTTTAATTTTAACGTGTTCGCATTAAATAAACGCGGGGTGGTCAAAGTTTCCGAGGCCTCTGTCGACCATGCCTGTCATATTATTCTAATATCACTGTTAATTAAAGTATGAACTTGGTCACGGTGAAATACTGCACCGTGACCAAGATTTGATTGTACGAGGCTAATGTTTATAAATCCTGTTCTACTTATTATTATTATTATTACCAGCTATATGGTGCAAGGAAGCCTTGCACCAGCCAAAAAAAAAAAAAAAAAAAAAATTCCCCAGTCACCCTAAGAGAGAGAGAGAGAGAGAGAGAGAGAGAGAGAGAGAGAGAGAGAGAGAGAGAGAGAGAGAGAAATAGAAGGGAATCACCAAGAAAGAGAAAAATGATGATATCCAGCTCAGGACCCTGGGTGTGCCAAGCCCACACTCCCCAGATATGAGCCCTTGGGGTCGTATATAAAAATTAATAACTCGAAAACTATTGCTCGGAAAGAAAATCGGGGTTTTTTGTTTTTTTTACATTGTATTCAATATATGTGGGAGTTTTTAAACAACAAAACTTCGAAATTTAACCAGGGGGGGATGCAAAGTGATTAATTTGAAAAAATAACACGTAACGCACATATTATTTCCTAAAAACCAATTGCAATTACGATGGAGCATTGTGTTTTCTACCTCCGCTACCTTCAGAATTCCTAATAGAATGTCATAACCTCCAGACCAATTCCGATATTTAAATCTGGAAGAATTGTTGTCACACCTCATCAATTCTTTGAATCACTTCTTGTAACGCCAGTGTGGACGACGACTTCTAGTCTTTATCACCAGTTAGTTAGGCGTCCTTCTTCGAAACGCCTTACAATAGCCAATCTCAAAGTGTGGTCTGCGGATCCCTGGGGGTCTCCAAGATCCTTTCAGGGGGTCCGCGAGGGGTAAACTATTTCCATAATAATACTAAGACGTTATACTAAGACTAAGACTTTGGGGTCCTCAATATTTTTTAAGTGTAAAGGGGATCCTGCAACCAAAAGGTTTGAGAACTATTGCTATCCTTCAGACCTATTGCTATCTTTGATACGTTCTAAAGTTTAAGGACTCATTATGGCAATTACAAGAATGGGCTGAATACAATACCAAAAACTTTTTTTTTCTGACCTATAATTTTCGAGTTATCAATTTTAAAAAGTGGAAAAGGACTGCATAACCTTATGCTTAAGAACTGGATCAACCACAGATTATTGAATGTCTTAAAGATATGGGTGACCTGCCCATTTGAATGACAGGGTACAATTACCGAGTACAAGTAAGCCTGCCTGTTTTATGTAATCCAACACGATGAACCCTCTGGATCACTAGTAGATTAAAAGCATTTCCACTGGTCTATTCTAATAAAATCAACATCTGCTTCTGCTTTCCGTGATATTATAGTGATTTGGCCACTTGGAACTCGTTTTCAGAGGTCTAGGTCGAATTCCGTCGTGAACTGGGGGAGTTAACTGATCTCAAGCAAAAAAGACCATATAAATTTACAGTTCACATACTCAAATCATGTGTACATATACCAATGCAAGATAATAGACAGAAAAAGAGCTATTTATTATAAATATTAATAAGAATGTATCATCCCAGAAGGGCATTACAAGATCTGTTAGCCTCAGTGTAGTTTCTATATTAAACTCTTAATAGACAGATACTGTAAATCTATACAGCTACATAAATATTGACCTTGTACTCGTGGAACAAAACATGTTCCACAGGCTTACATCTCATAAAAGTCCTCAAATTTTGGAGGACGTACTATGAAAACCATTATTGAACAAAACACACACGTATATCACATATAATACATATACAAGGCTAAGTACGTGTAAATATATACACGAGAGAGGGGAACATCATGTGAGTAGGGGCCTCAGGATAGTTTGTGCACTATACACTAAATAGATCACTGAGTCTATATAGATACATTTTTTTTTTCTGTAGCCATGGAGCCAAGCTGAATGTCTATCTTCACAGTGTATTTTATGGTAGGAGATTGTCCCTCCTCAGAAGATAGAAGATAGGGAAGGCGGTACAGAAGAACTCATTCCAAGTGTAGTTGTTGTTGTTGTTGCAGCCCGAGTTTACACTGTTTTAGATGATGCACTGATTTCTGATGACGAAATAGATGCAGCAGTGGTCGATGAAGCCATAGTTATTGTAGTTACAATTGAAGTTGGAGTTGTTGTTGAAGTGTCCACGGGAACAGAAATTGCACTATTTAAGTCAGAGGTTAGAGATAGTCTTCTAGCAAAGGCATCATGGGCAAACAGTTGGAGAGCATGAAAAGCGTTAACGTTTTGTACTAAGAGAGACTCTTGACCGGGAGAGAAAGTTTCAACTGTCTTACATAAACCATCTGTTATGTATTTGTACAGTTGACACTCATGGAGGACATGTTTCCCATTTTAAATTCTGCCACAAGTACAGAAATCAGTTTGGGATAACCTAAATTTGTATAATTTCTAATTTAGTGATCCATGTCCTGTTAATAAATAAGAAGTGCGCAGATCCATAGAGAACCAAGTTTTAATTTTCTTGCTTGACATGAAGGTAACTTAAGGAAAAAATTCTTTAGTGATAGTACCCAGAGATGTGGTGTTCCAACATGTTTGCCACACATTTAAAAGTTCGTTCCAACACCTAGCTCTTTCACGCTTAAAGTCTGTTTGAGGATCTATGATGATATCCAAAAATTCAGTTGGAATCTGTCTTTTAATGCGAAAGCAGAGGCTTCTGTATATTAGGTGTAGATCCAATGGTAACGTGCCAGCGATGACTTGTAACGCCGGTGTAGATACGGTTCTGCATACTTTTAGCATACTAAGGAGCATAGTACTCTGTAAACTAGCTGGTTTCGCTTGAAATTTAACTATAATTTGCCATAGGGAGGAAGACGGCGTTTTAATAAACCTGCATGGTCCGACGCGAGAGACCCCAATAAGTTCTAGAGGCCTTCACGATGGCACCAGTAAAGTTTCTAATTTTAGCAATTACATGATTAAGGTGTGAGAAAAAATTTAGTCCACAATCACACCCTAATATTTGTTTACCGTGACAATTGGGAGTCGAACAGTGTTAACTTTGACTTGTGGTGGGCGTTGAATATTTAATTTGAAGCCAAAAATCATCATTTTAGTCTTCGAAGCACTGATAGATAGCTCGTTGTCTGGAGTCCAACCATAAAGATCTGCAAGAACAGGGCTAGCAGAAACTTCGATAGCTGCACGGGAGTGACCACTGATCAAAATAGTTACATCATCGGTATAGGCGATTACTTTGGTGTTGTCAAAAGATCTGGACATCCACTCCTGAAGGATAGTGTTCTAGATGAGGGGCCCTAAGATCAACGCCTGGGGACACCCTCGATACACCTGCCTGGAGACCTGACAGAATTTTGATTTCACAAGCACATGCTGGTTGTTGAAGTAATTTCTGAAGAGAAGATAAAGTTGTTTAGGGCAGTGGACGGTGCGTAGACGTTCGAAGGCGCTTTTCCACCAGGGGGAATCAAAATTGCCCCCAAAGGTCGACAAAAATAGCAAGAGTGTATTTAGATGTCGAATTTTCGATATGGGAGGTAAATTCAACCAGGGTATCCTCATAGGACCTGCTTGCCGTAAAACCATATTGATTGGATGACAGTAAATTCTGTGACTGTAGGATATTCATAAAGCGCAAAGCTATGAGCCGTTCTAACAGTTTCCCTAGATTTTCCAGAAGGGCGATAGGTTTACAGGACTTTGGCTCCAAAGCTGGTTTGTCAAGTTTTTTTAATAAGTTTTAGTAATTCTGTTTTCTATATGTTTTGGGAAGAGGCCCTCTTACAAATATTTATAATTAAGATTAATCAGTAATATGGTATTAATTTAATAATCCTTAAAACACTAAGTTTTCTGCTAGATCCAGACTTGGACATTTTTTAGTATTGATTTTCTTTGCGACAGTTTCAAGTTCTAAAGAAGTAAATGGAGGTGTAGCTTCGTTAGATTTATATTCAGAGTTTGCAGAACGAGTGTTTGAGTGAGCTTGTGTGTCAGTTGAGGAGTCATTAATTTGAAATAATCTGTCCAAAATAGTGTTAACAGAGACACCAGTCAGATGTCTCAATAGAATTGTTAAACAGAGTACCAAAAACTTCTAATGAAGAGATTTTGTTCCATGAGATTTTGTAGAGAAGGCCCCACGGGTTTGCATTGCCAGAGCTGTGGACGAAATTCATCCAGGTCTCTCGTTTTCGAGAAGCTATAACTTTTACGTATCTTTTTTAGGAGATGTATATAGTGAGTGAAAATGCTCCGCATCAGCAGAAGGCCAATGCCGATGACGTTGGTATCTTCGACGGGACTGATGGACAGATTTTTTTAAGTGTTGTGAGTTCTTGGGACCACCACTAACACGTTTTGAAATTGATCTTTTTTTTCCCTTGAAGAATTGTACACAAGTGTGCAAAATTTAAGGACCAGTCAGGTTTTCAACTGTACCTTCTCATAGGAGTGGGCCTGGATATGGGAAAAGCATACCAAAGGAATCTCGTGAAGTACAGAAATGATGAAGGAAACAACACTGACACAAAAATGGAAACAAAACAGTACAGAGGGACTATATTCAAAAATGGCAACATAGCACTGCTTGCCATGATACAGATGCATCACTGACAAAGATGGAACAAAGGGAAGAGGTGGTCCTCAGTAGGAGATATGGCCACCCCTAATGTCGATGCTGGCTTTGCACCCATGTCCATACTTAGAACAATGTTGTTAATAAGTTCTTGCGGTAACATCGTCCATTCCTCTGTCAGCGCCATCTTCAGCTGGTGAACATTTTCTGGTGGGTATGAACGTGCCGCTAGGCGTCTCCCCAGAGCATCCCATATGTGTTCGATGGGATTTAGATCGGTAGAACGGACAGGCCAATCCATACGAACAATGTCACTTTCCAAAAGCATATCACAGCTGCAGTGCATTGGGGGTGTGGCGTTATCATCCATAAACATGCACTTGGGGCCAATGGCACCTCGGAACAGACGCACATGGGGAAGGATTACCTCATTACAGTAGCGTGCACCGGTTACAGTACCGCCTTCCAGTATCTGGAGTTGTGTACGTCCATCCAAGATAACGCCTCCCCAGATGAGAACAAATCGACCGCCATATCGATCCCTTTCAGTGATGTTTGCGGGGTGATACCATGTGCTAACCTTTCGCCAGATTAGCCGACGTCCAGAATCGCTGCTGAGACTGAATCTATTCTCATCAGTAAAGAGTACCTTAATTAAAGATTTTGTGGTTGTAACCTTTAGAAATAGTGCTGGTCCTTAAGTTTTGCACACCAGTGTATGCAGCTTTAATAATCGCACTTTGGATTGCAATAGCAGTTTCATTAGTAGAAAAGTCCTGAAAAATGTCTGTATCTTTCTCAGGAAAATCCAGGTAAATTGAAGTATCAAAAGGTTGCCAGTTAATATTTTTTATTGAAAGCCTAGTAAGGTCTGGTTGAGGAGTGTAATTTTCGCCGGAAATGCTGGAGAGAGTTATGTAGAAAGAGATATTCGGTGATCGCTTGTTGTCCAATCAGGAAAAACTGTCCAATCAGATATATTAGGAATTAAATTATAAATAGTCAGGGTCACATTAGCATTAGCATTAGCATTAGTAGAGGCATATGATGCAAGAAAGCAAGCTTATTCAGCATCAGCCAAAAAAAAAGAAAAAAAAAAGAAAAAAAACAACCACTACTCCCATTTCACCCCTCAATTCGTTCGAAATACCTGTCCAGCTGAGCCTTAAATTTGTTTAGGCTATCACCTTCAACAACAAGCGATGGAAGTCTATTCCACAAACCAACTGCCCGCTGGCTAAAGGCGAATTTCCGCACATCTATCCGACATCCGTCCTTCCTCAATTTGAATTTATGCCCTCTCAGGTGATTATTCTGAGCAAGAGGAAGAATTCCATCGGCATTGAGCATGCTCAAGCCATTCAAAGCCTTGTACACCTCTATCAGATCACCTCGGCGATGCCTAGTCTCCAGGCTCTGTAATTTGCAAAACTTAAGCCTTTCTTCGTAAGAGCAACCCTTTGTTCCATTCACTAATCTTGTTGCCCTTCTCTGTACTTGTTCCAGCAGCTCTACATCCTTCTTGAAATGAGGCCTCCAGACCTGTATACAGTACTCAAGGTGTGGCCTGACCAATGCCTTATACAAGGGAATAATCACATCCCTGTCCCTGCTAGAAAAATTCCTGTATATCATTGACAAGACACCATGAGCTACTCTTGCAGCTCGTCTGCACTGCTCAGAGAACTTCATATCTGCCTGCACAATTACCCCCAGGTCCTTTTCATTCTCTACCACTGTCAGCGTAGTACCACAGAGTTGATACGTTGATCTGGGGTTACTGTTTCCCATATGTAGTACTTTACATTTGTCAATGTTAAACTTCATTTGCCACCTCTCAGCCCATCTGCTCAACCTTTCCAGATCCTGTTGCAGCAGCATAGTATCAGTAGTGTCCTTAACAACCCTGCCAACCTTTGTATCGTCTGCAAACTTGGACATTAAGCCTGATACACCATCATCAATATCATTTATAAATACAGAAAACAACAATGGACCCAACACTGAACCCTGAGGAACTCCACTAATAACATTAGTCCACGTTGAGCAGTGTCCATTGATTACCACTCTCTGCCTTCTGCCACTCAACCATCCCTTTATCCCTAGCAGCAATTTGCCTCGAATGCCACACTTCTCCAATTTGTGCAGCAGTCTTCCATGCGCAACAGTATCAAAAGCCTTTCTAAGATCCAAATATATAATATCAAAGTTATTCCCTGCATCCAGTTCTTTTGTGACTACATCATAGTATCCAATCAAATTGGTCAGACAAGACCTGCCCTTAACAAACCCATGCTGTGTCTGAGCTATAACTGAATTCTTGTCCAGATGATCCTGCAGTGCTTCTTTAACCAGTGCCTCCATTAATTTTCCTGGAACCGAAGTTAAACTAACAGGTCTATAATTACTTGTGTCAGCCTTTGATCCTCCTTTGTGAATTGGGGTTACATTTGCACATCTCCAGTCCATGGGTACCTCCCCTGAGTCCAAAGAAGCTCTCATAATTATGGCTAGGGGTTTGCATACTTCCTTTGCTGCCTCCTTTAATATAACTGGATAGATCCCATCCACCCCGGGTGCCTTTTTTATGTTTATCCTCAACAATTTCTCCTCCACTTTCCTCTCAGTTATTAGAAAATCATCTAGCTCACTGCCAATGTTTACTTCACCTACGACATTCCCCTTCCTGAATAACTCCTCATGTGTGAATGTAGATGCAAAATACTCGTTTAGATTGTTAGCCACCTGAGCTGGATCCTCAACTGTTGAACCATCAACATCCAGTGGACCAATCTGATTCATCCCTTTCCTTCTAGAGTTTACATAAGTAAAGAACTCTTTTCTGTTTTTCTTTGCATCCTTTGCCAAGGATTTCTCATAATCTGCCTTTGCCTGCCTAATCTCCTTTGTGACTTGGTTACAGACCAACTTATATCTATCATAGGCTTCCACTCACCCATTAATTTGTATGTATCCCATGCATTTTTCTTCTCTGCCATATGTCTCATTAGTTCATCTGACAACCATTTAGGCCTGAACCTTGAACAATATTTCTTGGTTGGTATGTAAAGCCTGGTAGCTTCCAAGATTAGTTCCTTGAATGCTTCCCATTTTGAATTTGCTGTTGGTAACATCATCAGTTGGTCCCACTGTATAGAATTTAAATACTGTCTCAGACCAGCATAGTCTCCTTTACGAAAGCAAAAACCCTTCCCTTTACCTCTGATGGTAGTTACCTCCTTGAGTAAATCCCACTTCAGCACACTGTGATCACTGCCACCCAGTGGTTCATTTATCTGCAGATTCCTAATGCATGAAGAATCACTACTGATAATCAGATCAAGAGTATTACTCCCTCTAGTTGCCTCCCGAACATGCTGGTGTAGAAAACAATCATCCAATAAATCCACAATAGCCTTGCTAGTGTGTGAGTGACCAACCCACAAATTCCAGTCAATATCTGGGAAATTAAAATCCCCCATTATAAGACTCTCTGATTTACTGGCCCACTCTATTTCCCTGTACAGTATCTTATTATACTCATCAGAGTCATTATGCCTATAGCACACTCCTACTCTCAATTTTGATTTACCTATGCTTATGTCACACCAAACTGACTCAACACTGCACTGTACAGCGATGTCAACTGGCTTCACTTCCTTGGATTTTATGTGTTTTTTAACTAATAGCATAACCCCTCCTCCCTTCCTATCCTGTCTATCCTTTCTGTAGACGTTGTACTCCCCAAATTCCAGTTCTGCATTCCTTATATCTGTGTGACACCACGTCTCTGATATCCCAACAATATCTGCCTTTGATGTTTTGAGTAATACCTCAAATTCATCAAATTTATTTACTAAACTCCTAGCATTAGTGTACACGCAAGTATACATGCACCTGTTTCTATTCTTAGCTACCCTAACACAACCCATGTGTTTACTTGTACCGCAATGACTTCCAGCAGTCTCTGAAATATCCTGCATCTTGTTTTTCAGGCTTCTGCTCATTCCAATAGAAGCAGTGCAAGAATCTCTTTCACCTCTGCCCGTGGCTACTGTTAATCCATTAGTCTTTGTCTCCCCCCAAGCTAGCAGTTTTCCGACCCACCTAACACTGCCTCGATAGCATCAGCAAATATTCTTGCACCCTTTCTGTTTAAGTGTATTCCATCCCTGTAGAAGCAATCTCTCCTGTTAACAAGTACAGTCCAGGCTGAAAAAAATTCTACCCCTTCAGCCTTGCACAATCTTTCCAGGGCCGAATTGATCGACAAGGCTCGCATCATATACTCCCTCCTATCGTGTCTGGGCAGAATTGCAGACACTTTCAAATTCAACCCTACTTCACGGCTTTTGTTCAACAGTGACCTGTACTTGTTAAGTAATTCCGCCGGTTTCCTACTCTTAATATCATTAGTGCCAACGTGTACAACTATATCACCTTTTGTGCCCTTAAAAGATGATATATGCTCTACAACGTCATCAATCTTTGCCCCTGGCAGACATACCCTGGTCCTGTTCCACCTATCCTTTTTACAAAGCATGTTCCCCGTTTCCCTGACAATAGAGTCACCAACAACTACTAGTTCCTGTTGGACCAGCGCATTCTGCCTTGGGGGCTGCCTCTGTGTTGCAAGATGACCAAGTCCAAGCTCTGGTGTTGATGTGGGCAGCTGAGAGCTTGATGGGCCCCTCAATTTATTTCCTTCGAGGGCATCCACCCTGTCCTTCAAGGTCTCATATAGGCCCATAACAACGCCGAGTTGTCGCCTAATTTCCTTGCACTCCTTGCATCGTGCACACACAAAGACATCCCCCATGGCAGTATCATGTCCCGTACCCGATTGATCCGCAAACATCAAGCAAACAGTGCATCTTAAAAGGCCGTGATTCAGGGGGCAACCGCCCCCCTCAGTTCTCCCCTGAGTCACAGCACTCCCATTAGCTTGAGCCTTTTGCTTTGCTGCTCTGGTCAGAGTCATGATTTCGATTTAAATGTCAATAAAATTACAATTTCAGAACAAAATTAAAACCTTAAACTTGTATCTTAACACAGTTATAACGCTATATTTATTTTTCGGTATCGAGTGTTATCTACGAGTTCCCTTTATATAACTTCCGTATCAAGTATGTATTAATTTTTTTTTTTTTTAATTATTTGCTACGTTTGTACTCTAAGTCGTTATATATATATAGTTAAAAGTACAATTTAATTGACAATGAAGTTTAACAAGATTAATAGATGTACTGATTAATTGACAATATTATATTATGCACTATACTATACAAAGCTAATGCTATCGAATTCCGGATATGCTGTATCGCGCTTCAGTATCGAGTGTTATCTACGAAATCCCTTTATATAACTTCTGTATCAAGTTATGTATTAATTATTTATTTTTACTAATTATTTATGTTCCGTAACCTAAGTGTTTATATGTATAGTTAAAATTACAATTTAATTGCCAATGAAGTTCGACAAGATTAATAGATTTTACTGATTAATTTTCACGTAGCAATGGCGGCCGTTTATGAACGGTAAACACGTGGATTTGATACCCTTTCCGATACTAAGTAATACCTACAAATCTCTATCTAAGTTATTTTAACTTTAAGTACCGTAAATAGGAATATAAAGCTACTCTAGAAATAAGTTAATATGTCAATTTAAACTAATAAAGCAGAAAATAAATCAGAAAAAACTTCTCTATTCCAAGAGCGGCAGAAAGGCACGTCCGCACAGGAAATCCTCGCATTAATATTTGACTCCCCTGAATAACTTGAAAACGTAGTAAATTGTTGTGGTCTGTTGACAATAGATAAGTTATGATTAATTATAAACTCTTCTATAAGTTGGCCTCTTGTATCAGAGCTAGTACCAAACCACATACTAGATTTAGCGTTTACTAGATTTAGCATTTACATCAGATGTGATTATGATATTTTTAGGTCCCAATAAGTTTAATGCAGATTACAGGTAATTCAGGGAATTATTAAAATCCTCAGAGGGAGGGAACTATATAGACAGAAGGTAGAAAGTTAGGATTTGATATGTAACTAAAACACAAGTTGCGAGTTGACTGCAGAGTCCGTTGATAACAGTTATGTCTAGATTTCCATTTAAAATAACTATGCAAGTTTTATAGGGTCTTGTTGTATTGGTTGAATTACTCTGGGGGAGAGGGAAAATACCTTTATTTTTGAAGTTTGGTCTAGATGAACCTTTCCTTATGGGTCCTGTATTGATATGATAGCAATATGGTTTTCCTCCGCAGACACTCTAATCTCATCGGCAACAGCCCTGCAGTGGTGGCCGTTAATTTGCATAATTCGTAATTTACAAGACTCCTGAGAAGAGATATTATTTACGTTATATACAGGATTGGAATGGACATTATTCATTAGTAGTCCTCAAACGTGCCGTCTCAAGTGCACGTAGGTACTCCGGAAAGGTTGAATCTCTAACAGAATGATGATATTCTCGCTTTTTACGTTTGCAGTTAACGCAGCAAGCAGGTTCTTCTTTAAAAGGACACTCAGCAAAAACGTGACCACTACGTGCACATTGGCCACAGGTGGGGGAATCGTTGGTACAATCCTGCGTAGTGTGACCAAAACCAAGACAGAGATAGCATTTGGTTACTATAGTAAACGGACGATGTTTGTGGGAGCTCCAGGTTAGAAAAATTCTTTTTAACGTTGAAATACAGTTATATATTTTTAGGGAGAAACTTATCACCCAGTGCACGTATGAAAAGGATCCTGACTTTGTAGTGCATCTGTAGTACCCTGCTTGATATCATCGAAGGTAAAATCGAAATTAGCTAAGTTTTTTATTGCACAGATGTTCTATAATTTCCTCTTTTGAAATGTCTTTAGGGACGTCGTAAATTACCACGGAAGGATTACCTTTCCGAGGGAGGAGCCCCTGCAGAGATACCAGCAGTGTAAAAGGTTTCTGAAGCAGAAATACACTCAATATCTGACTTTGTCGTCGTTTCCACAACGACGCCCCGATTTCAAACTAATCTAAGGGACTTGACTTTTACAATCTTAAGTTCAGTTTTTGAGGTTTTAGTGACTAAATTTTTGACCTCAGTGTTTGTCTTGCATTGACTATTCTTAGAGGCTCTGATAATGATAAAATTATTACTTAGTTGAGTTTTCTCATTCATGTGCAACCCACTACGGGTGGCATCCGCAAAGGCATAAATAGCATCACTCTTGACAGGAATTTCCTGAGCTGACACTGGAGAATGATTTATTTGGGTGAGAGTGGCAGGAGAAAACGTGTCTACTACTCTTTCAAGTAACTTTACTCTGATATTTATTTCTTCATTGATAACTTTGAGCCTTTCATTTTCAATTAGTAGAGTAATGGCAATTGTCTCTAAGTTTGACCACTTTTCCATGATAAGATTTCCAGAAATTATAGTGACCTTGTTAGCTTCATAGGCTAGAAAGCTAATGATATATTTTCTCATCTTAAATATACGGTCATATTGATAGGACACGTCCTGAATTCCCTTTCTTTGACAGTCAGCTATAGCTACAGGGGAATGTGAGAAATCTTCTAACCGTGGAAGTTGTTTTCCATCCATTACAATGATGGACTCAAGCAAGGTAAATTTATTAATTACGATATTAGGGTTCCCTGTAAATGGTTACATATACCCATATTTATTTTGTCTGTAAATTGTGTGTGTTTTCCGGTCGATTTGCCTGTTTGGTGGACGAAAAAACTCCAGTTTCTGGGTGAAAAAACCTTGCTATCTACGCTTGAGGCCGACTAACTCAGCCACGGAGAGACTCAAGCAAAGTAAGAAGAGTTTATTCGGAGATCATTCCGGATTTTTCGGTTCGCATAACATACAAATCGCCCTCGTGGGTAACACAGTCGGCAGGATCGCCATCTCCCCACACCGGGTGGAAATGACCTGGGTTCAATTCCCGTCGATGACGTGAGCCACGTTCAGAAAAAGACCCATAAAGTTCCTCCGTCATCAAAAGGATTCGAACCCAGTTCTTTTCCACCCGGTATGGGAAGGACGGTGATTCTACCAACTGTGCTACCCATGAGGGCCAAAGATTTTGTGTATGTGGATGTATATTTCAACATTTTGTGGACACGAAATATTTGGCACTGGAGCACCAATGCTTAAACACTCCTCTGCATAATAGTAGCCTTTTGGAGTGAAATTATCCAGTTAATTATTATTAGCAATTGGTTGATTATTAGAATTCATTAATTGATTATTAGAAATATTCTGAAAAGAGTTGGAAACCTTTCCGTCTCAGAAATGGTGTGCGTTAAAAGACGAGATATTGATATTAATCAATTTTAACCATTACAAGCATATTAAATATGCTTGTAATGGTTAAAATTGTTATAATATTAAAGTGGTTTATTAACATTAAATCTTTTGGCATTTAGTGTAACCCTCGTGGGTAGCATAAGTCAAATCAAATTATTATATTAGGATACCCGTTTATGTAATATGTAGTAAACTGCATGTGTTCTCTGGTCGATTTGCCTGTTTTGCTGGTCGAAAAAACCCCAGTTTCTGGAGGAAAAACCTTGCTATCTACGCCTGAGACCGACTAATTCAGCCACGGAGTGAAAAAGCCCATTAAAGTTCCTCGCATCATCGACGGGATTCGAACCCCCGATCCTTTTCCATAAGTGTGGG
Source organism: Mastigoproctus giganteus (assembly GCF_048544385.1). NCBI lineage: Eukaryota > Metazoa > Arthropoda > Arachnida > Uropygi > Thelyphonidae > Mastigoproctus > Mastigoproctus giganteus. The sequence goes on along the minus strand of NC_143576.1, from coordinate 261,106,816 downwards.
GTGGAAAAGGACCGGGGTTCTTACCCGGTGGGATTGCTATCCTCCCCATCCATTGGGTGGAAAAGACCTGAGTTCGAGTCCCGGTTATGACGAGAAGAAATTTTATGAGCCTTTTCGCAACGTGGTTGAGTTAGTTGGTCTGAGGCGAGGGTAGCATGGTTTTTTCTTCCGGAAACTTGGGTTTTTCCTTCAGCAAACAGAAAATAGACCTCGGGACACAACCAATTTACAGACAATATACACAGAGCATTATCGCCTTATTAACTGATGCTCCTAAAATCATACTGCAACAACATTTAATGTATTGGCATATTATGGCAAGATTTAATCTGAAGAGAATGGAACAAGTTTACGTTTCCATATGGTGGAAGAACAAAGCTTAATTAATAAACTGGTTTCAATTAATGGAAAATTCTGCTACTGTGTGATATGTATCTTCTCTCTCAGCCGCGTGCGCCACTGACCCTTGACTCACCTGTAACAAGAGAATGCAAGGTGTCACATACCGATGGATACAATTTCAAATTCATGTATCAGCTTTCCGGTTGTAATGTGCGGTAACTGTCAAATGCAAGTAGTCTAAATACAGAATCTGGAATATCTGCAACTGCATTAAATCGTCTAGACGACTTCATAGCATTTTTATCTGACGACATTCCGACACGTGAATCTCGGTTCCATAATGTAAAGTTATATTAACTTTACAGGAAGGAAGGCAGCTGTATGTATAAGGTAGCTGCTATATATACATATTATTATTATTTTAGTAGCATTAGTGACTCCATGTAAATTGCGTATGTTCTGAGGTTCATTTTCTGTTTTGTTGATGAAAAACCCGAGTCTCCGGGAGAAAAAAACATTCTATCCTTGCCCAAGACCGACAAATTCAGGCACGTTGTGAAACAGGCCCATTAAAATTCCTCCCGTCATCGATGGGACTCGAACTCAGGTCTTTTCCACCCGCTATAGGGAGGGCGGCAATCCTACCAACTGTGCTACCACGAGGACATACATACATATACAAGGGTCTTTCCATAAGTAATGCCTATTGGGGGTGGACAAATATCTTTTGCTACTAAATTAGCAATGTGAAGTTGTATATATTGCTAGGATATATATTAAGATAAATTTCTATTAATTTTTACAAGTTTCTGTCTATTCCAGATCTAAAGTACTGATGTTCGTTATCGCCAACGGTCGGTGATAGAATTCGTTTCTGCGTCAGAAGAAAACTCAGCTGTCCGGATTCATGAAAAATTGAGGAAAGTATTAACAAGACACTTGATATAAGCAAAAAGAATAATCACATATGCAAGGATATAAGCAATAGGTTGTTAAAAGAGTATTAGCCATTTTAGACTTTAGATTATAGGAAAATTTGTTGAAAATGGTTACCCAAGCTGTTAACAAGAGAAATTAAATTCTTCAGGCAGAAGATCTACCAAGACCCGTTGCAGGCGTGTAACTTTCAAGATTTTTTAAAGGTCTAATAACAGGTGATGAGACATGAATCTTTCAATATGACTCTTAACCTAAATGCCAATCTATGGCATGGGCATATCCGTCATCTCCGGTGAACCATCTATTCTCCCAAGGTGCTTTTTTTAAGTCCATCCTCAACAATTTCTCTTCCACTTTCCTTTCAGTTATCACAAAGTCATTTACCTCCTCATTAGAGTTTGATAAACTTCTGGCAGCCCTGTCCTAAAGAATTCCTCATGCGTGAATGAAGATGCAAAATACCTATTCAATTTGTCTGCAACGTAAGCAGGGTCGTCAATTAAACCATAGAACTAAAACTCAGTCCTGCCTCATATCTCTCAAACAGCATTTTTCTGCTCCTATGCTTATCTTCGACGACACTCCGATTAATAGGCAAGATGATATATTTCTATTGGGGATTACCCAGACTTCTAATCTCTCTTAGCTTATGCACATTACAAATATTGCTTCCTCTGCATCTAAAAAACTTGGTTTTCTGTTTCACTTTCGGCGTTGCTTTTCTTCCAAACATCTGTTCACTCTGTACAAATCGCAAATCCGCCCTACCATGGAATATTGTTCCCACAACTGGGGCGGTCCCAACAAAAGCTCTCTTAAGCTTCTAGATTCCATTCAAAAGAGGGCAGTTAGGTTAATTAATTATTCATCTATGGGCACTTCTATGGGCACTGTTCTTTGAATTGGCTTCTATAATTCCCGCTCTCTCTTTCAAAACAGTCCGAACACGTCTGACAAATTTGATAGGATATTATGATGTGGTTACAAAGGAACTGGATGCAAAAAACAATTTTGATATCATATATTTGGATTTCAGGAAAGCTTTTGACACTGTTGCGCATGGAAGACTATTGTACAAATTGGAGCAGAATGGTATTAAGGGTAAGTTGCTACAATGGATAAAAGGATGGTTAAGTGCGAGAAGACAGAGGGTGGTAATCAATGGGTGCTGCTCTTCTTGGACTAATGTTATTAGTGGAGTCCCACAGGGTTCGGTGTTAGGTCCACTGTTGTTTTGTATATTTATCAATGATATTGATGAAGGTATATCAGGCTTAATGTCGAAGTTTGCAGATGATACAAAGGTTGGCAGGGTTGTTAATGACAGTAATGGCAGTCTGCTACTGCAACAGGATCTAGATAATTTGGGCACATGGGCTAAGAAGTGGCAACTGAAGTTTAACCTTGACAAATGCAAAGTACTGCATATGGGTAGAAATAACCCCAGAGAAACGTACCAACTGTGTGGTACTACACTTAAGGTGGTAGAAAATGAAAAAGACCTGGGAGTAATTGTGCAGTCAGATATGAAGTTCTCTGAGCAATGCAGACAGGCGGCCAGGGCAGGTCATGGGGTTTTGTCAATGATATATAGGAATTTTGCTAGCAGGGAAAAGGAGGTGATTATAATTCAATGGTCAGGCCACGCCTTGAGTACTGCGTACAGGTCTGGAGACCTCATTTTAGGAAGGATGTAGATTTACTTGAGCGGGTACAGAGAAGGGCAACAAGATTGGTGAGGGGAATGAAGGGATCTTCTTACCAAGAGAGGCTTAAGTTCTGCAAATTGCAGTGGCTGGAGACTAGGCACCTGCGCGGTGATCTGATTGAGGTATATATGGCCTTGAATGGATTGAGCACGCTGAATTCTGATGGGATCCTTCCACTTGTTCAGATTACGAACCTAAGGGGGCATAAATTCAAATTAAGAAAAGACAGATGTAGAATAGATGTGCGGAAATTTGCCTTTAGCCAGCGGATGGTTAATTGCTGGAACAAACTTCCATCTGTCGTTGTGGAAGTTGATAGCTTGAATAAATTTAAGGAGGAACTGGACAGGCATTTGGAGGGAATGGTGTGATTTTTTTTTTTTTTTTTTGGCTGATTCTGCATAAGCTCATACATTTGCTTTCTTGCATCACATGCCACTACTACTACTACTACTACTACTACTACTACGTGCCGCCACCAGCCAACATCCATTTACTGTCCAACTTCAAACTCACAGAACTAACTTTTCATCTTCCTGATTTATTCATTGAACGCCCGTTTTCTGGAGTAACCTTCCTTCATACGTATTTCCTTAAAATTACAGTCTACAGAAGTTCAAGACTAATGTCAACAAATATCTTCTTTCATCTTCTCAACCCCCAACATATGCACGGCATTAGTATTAGTATTAGTAATGCCCACATGGTGCAAGGAAACCTGTGGCTTATGCTGCACCAGCCAAATAAAAATAAATAAATTAATAAAAATAAATGAAATAAAATAACAAAAATACATAAAATAAAATAATAAGAATAAAGACAAATTAATAATATTAAGAAGAAAATTTAAAAAATAATAATTATTATTATTAAGAGAAAAGGAAATGAGCAACCTATGCATTTCCCTCCTCCCTTAGGTCATTATCCAGCTGAACTTTGAATCTCCCCAGACTGTCAGCTTCTACCACCAATGTAGGTAACTTATTCCAGTAATTTATAACTCGCTGGCTAAAATAAAACTTCCTGCAATCCGGTCTAAACAACTCCCCCCGTAACTTGAAATTATGGCCCCTGGTTCAAGGATCATTTATAACCGTAAAAATTTCGTCCTTATTCATTTTGCTTATGCCTCTTAGAGCCTTAAACACCTCAATCAAATCGCCTCTAAGGTGCCTAGTTTCCAAGCTCCGCAACCCACATAAGTGAAGTCTTTCCTCATATGCTCATATGGACGCCCTTTTGCCGATCTCACCAGGCGAGTTACCCGTCTTTGGACCCTTTCAAGAAGAACAATGTCTTTCTTTAGGTGTGGTCTCCATCCCTGAACACAGTGTTCCAAATGGGTCTAACAAGAGCCTTATATAATGAGATTATGACGTCCTTATCTCTACTAAAAAACAAAAAAACAAAAAAACCCAAACTATTATTAAAACACTGCACCAAAATTAACTCACACAATATTTAAAATGCACCAACAACGAAATCAAAGTAAAACTAAACTATTTAGAAGCAGTAGCAACTAGTAATTTGAGGTTAATGATGATCTGGTGATTCCCCTAAGCCTAAGGAATGCGCAACGCAGCTGCGCTGCCAACCGTCAGTACACACATTAGTACCACTGCAGTTTAGTTGGGAGCGCAATATATGAGTCTGTATTAGAATTCATATTATTAATTAATTTTATCAGAGTTATTACTATATTATTTAACCATCGGTACAGAGGTATTTAAATATTTTAACAACCGGTAGAATGTGTACACAGGGCTGATATTCAGCCCTGTGTACACATTCTTGCTATTATCCACTGCGAGAAGGTATCGATCAAGTTTCACACAAATTTCGCCAGACTGTGAATTTCAAATAAACCTCCCTCAAATAAACTTTATTTCAATAGTCGCCTAACGCTTCATTCATTGTTTTTGCATTCCTACCCAAATAAAAATTCTATCGTTTAGTTTTGTTCCCCCTTTCCCCCTATGCCCTATCATTCCAATCATACCCTTTCGGATGATTAGTTTCCAAGCTCTGTAAAACACATCCTCAAAGTCCTTCCTTATATCGACGATCTTTTCCTATGTACACTAGATGTGTTGCGTTTGTATTTGGATTCTTTCAAAAAGTGTTTCGATGGGTTTCGTTAGATGCTACCTACAGATTCTAAATGCAGTCTCGCCATTGACTTGTATTCAAATTCAAATTATTATTTTAACGGCACAGTATCGTGTCTATAGAATATGCGCGTGTGCGTGTATTTAAAACTTATATTCATTTTGTTCGGGAGCAAAAAAACCGGAATAACCTTTGGGTAAAAACCTTTCTCACCTGAATAGGGTTTTTACCGTATTTAGAACCCTCTCCGTTTCACCATCCATTCATTCCAAAAGTTTGTCTACTTCAACCTTTAATTTATTTCATCTATCAACTTCCACAACGACAAATGGAAGTCTGCTCCAGCAATTTACCACCTGCTGGCTAAAGGAAATTTTCCGCACATCTATTCTACAACTTCCTCAATTTGAATTTCTGCCCTCCTCAGGTGCATAATCGGAGCAAGAGAAAGAATACCATCAGCATTGAGCTTGCTCAAACCATTCAAGGCCTTATACAGCTCAATTAGATCACCTTGCAGATGCCCAGTCTACAGGCTCTACAATTTGCAGAACTTAAGCCTTTCTTGGTAACAGCAACCCTTTGTTCCACTCACCACTCTTGTTGCCCTTCTCTATACTCGTTCCAGCAACTCTACATCCTTCCAAAAATGAGTCCTCCAGACCTGTACGCAGTACTCAAGAGTGGCCTGACCCTTGCATTATACAAAGAGATAATCACTTCCTCATCCCTTCTAGCAAAATTCCTCTATATCATTGACATGACCTCTTGCAGCCTGTTTGCACTTCTCAGAAAACTTCAATACTGACTGCACAATTATCCCCAGGTCCTTTTCATTCTCCACTACCTTCAGTGTAGTACCACACAGTTGGTATGTTATTCTGGGGTTACTGCTACCCTTAATATGTAGCACTTTGCATTTGTCAATTTTAAACTTTAATTGCCACCTCACGGCCCATCTACTCAACTTTTTGAGATCCTGTTACAGTGGCTTACTGTCATTAACGGTCCTACCAACCTCCGTATCGTCTGCAAACTTGGACATTAAGCCTGAAGCGATCTCCCTCTGGGATCGTTTAACTACAGCCCCGATTAAGATATCTTTAAAAATTCTTCCAATCGATAAAAGAAGTAGCCCGATGCTATTTTATTATTATTATTTATTTATTTTTAAATTTTGGAGTTAACTGTAGTTCATGCACTGATAGAGGGTTATGGCTGTAAAAATTCATTCATATGTTCCCTGGCATCCCGGTATAAATAATTCATGCCAAACTCGGCGGTGGTGTGAAAAAACCTATAAAAGTTCAACGCGACACTGATGGGATTCGAACGCGTTTTCTACACAGCGGGATACAAGCGAGACAGATAATAATTTTATTGCTAGTAGAGAAATGTACAGTACATATGTATGTATATACATATGTACATTTACATATATATACAAATATGTTTGTATATACATATATAGTATATACAAAAAAATATATATATAACAGGTACAATATGTATGAATTTAATCTTCATGGCCACAGGTCCAAGTTTTTTTATTTATTTATTATTTTTTTTTTTTTTTGGTAGTTGTTGGCGCATCGGCTTCTGTGACCATAATGCACCTCCCAAGGTTTTTGCAGTACTTTGATCCAAGCCCGAGGCGGGAATCGAACCCGCGACCTTTGGGTTGCGAGGCAGGCACTTTACCCACCCAGCTAGCCCGGTCGGCCAGGGCCAAGTGTTTTATAGGAAGTGGCACACACGTGAAATCTATGAGCAAGGTAAAGGCGTTCACATCTCCAGTAAAAGATACCGAAATAAGAAAAACGAATATGTGAGTACAATACCAATAGGAATAAATGAAAAATAGGAAAAATTTAATTACACGGCATCGTATCGAGCCAGTGACAGAGATTTATTTTGATAGAGGTTCAGGGTGTCCCAAAAATCCATCACGCACAGCTGAAAGAAATATCTGCACAATCATTTTTTTTTTAATTTAATGTAATTCATTTGACTATACAATACTGGACTGGCCCACATACACACTTACATCATTGCAATTATACGTTTGATCATTATCCAGGTGACTACACTGATATTAGCATTAGCATTACCATTAGTAAAGGTACATGATGCAAGAAAGCAAGCTTATATAGCATCAGCCAAAAAAAAAAAAAAAAAAAATTATAATTCCGCCCATCCACTAGCTCCAAATGTTTGTCTAGTTCCGCCTTGAATCAATTTAAGCTATCAACTTCTACAACGACAGATGGAAGTTTGTTCCAGCGATCAACCACCCGCTGGCCAAAGGCAACTTCCGCACATCTATCCTACAACTGTCTTTATGCCCTCTCAGGTGATTATTCTGAGCAAGAGGAAGAATCCCACCAGCATTGAGCATGCTCAAACCATTCAAGGCTTTATACACCTCAATCAGATCACCTCGCAGGTGCCTAGCCTCCAGACACTGTAGTTCGCAAAACATAAGCCTTTCTTCGTAAAAGCAACCATTTGTTCCATTCACTAATCTTGTTGCCCTTCTCTGCACTCACTCTACATTCTTCCTAAAATGAGGCCTGCAGACCTCAGTACTGAAGGCGTGGCCTGACCATTGCCTTATACAAGGGGATAATCACCCCTTTATCACTGCTAGAAAAATTCCTGTATGTCATTGACAAGACACCATGAGCTACTCTTGCAGATCGTCTGCACTGATCAGAAAACTTTATATCTGCCTGCACAATTATCCCCAGGTCCTTTTCATTCCCTCCCACTGTTAGTGTAGGGAATGAAATTTGATACGTTACTCTGGGGTTACTGCTTCCCATATGCAGTACTTTACATTGATCAATGTTAAACTTCAGTTATCACCTCTCAGCCCATCTGCTCAACTTCTCTAGATCCTGTTACAGCAGCGTATTGTCATTAATATCATTAACAACTCTGCCAACCTTCGTATCGTCTGCAAACATTAAGCCTGATATACCATCACAATATCATTAATAAATACAGAAAATAACAATGGACCCTGTGGGACTCCACTAATAACATTAGTCCATTGATTACCACTCTCTGTCTTCTCCCCCTCAACCACCCCTTTATCCATAGCAGCAATTTGCCTCCAATGTCACACTGCTCCAATTTGTGCAGCAGTCTTCCATGTGCAACAGTATCAAAAGCCTTTCTAAGATCCGCCTTTGCCTGCCCAACCTCCTTCGTGATTTGGTTACAGACCAGCTTATATCTATCATAGGCTTCCGTGTTACCGTTTAATTTATAAATAATGTAAGTGGTAAGTACACAAAAGTAAATAGAAGTACTTCTTCTTCTTTAATGCTGCCGAATGGCGTTTGCGACTTCGTTTTGATATTGTTCTCTGTCTAGCGCTGCGTGTAGAATTTGTGCTGTTGTCATGTGAAGCCAGGTGTTGATGTTATCTAGCCATGCCATTTTCGGTCTGCCTGGGCGTTTCTTGCCTTCGATCTTTCCCTCCAGGATGAGTGGTAGTAGGTGATATTTTTGTTGGTTCCTAGCGATGTGACCTAGGTATTTGCATTTCCTGCTGATGATGGTTTTGAGCAGGTCCCGTTCCGTGTGCATGTCCTGCAGGACCTGTGCGTTGGTTATCTTGGCTGTCCACGGAATTTTCAGCATTCTTCGGTAGAGCCACATTTCGAAGGACTGGAGCTTTTTTGTAGTGGCTGATGTTAGAGTCCAGGTTTCTACACCGTAGAGCAGTATTGGCCAGATGTAGCATTTCAATGTGCGTAATTTGAGCATGATGTTCAAGCTTCTGTCGGTGAGGAGGGTTCTCCATTTGGTGAATGCCTGCCTGGCTTGTTCAATTCTGCTTTTGATTTCGGCCTCATGGTTCAGCTGGTCATCAATGAGTACTCCGAGATACTTGAAGCGGTGTATTTGCTCTAATTTTTCGTTGTTTAGTTTGATCGTGATATTGCTTGCAGTCCTGCTGACCTTCATCACCTTTGTTTTCTTTTTTTTGATTCGTAGCCCCCATGCTTGGCTTTCTATGTCCACTTCGTTCAAGATGGTCTGTAAATCTTGTTCTGAATCCGCTATTAGTGCTGTGTCATCGGCATATCTTAAGTTATTGATGTAGTGTCCGTTAACTTTTATGCCGATGTTCTTGTCAGCCAGTGTTTGGTCGAAGATCATTTCCGAATAGATGTTGAAAAGAATGGGAGGTAATGGACAGCCTTGCCGGACGCCTTTTTTTTATTGGAATTGGGTCTGTCAGGTCGTTGTCATAGCGAAGCCGGGCTGTTTGGTTCCAGTAGAGAGTTGTAATAAAGTTGATATCATTGTTTTCAAGCCCAAGTTTTCTCAGTCGGTCAATTAGGCGGTCGTGGTCTACTGAATCGAAGGCTTTCTCGTAGTCAATAAAACATATATACACGTCTTTTTGATGTTCATAGCACCTTTGTAGCAATATTTGTAAACAGAAAATTGCTTCTCTGGTGCCTAGTCCCCTGCAGAATCCGAACTGTGTGTTTCCTAGTGCACTTTCGCACTTACATCTTATCCTTTGCTGAATCACCTTGAGGAAGACTTTTAGCACCTGGCTCATTAGACTGATCAGCCTGAAGTCTTCGCATTTCCGGCTGGTAGCCTTTTTTGGTAGGGCCACAAAGATGGATTGGAGCCATTCGGATGGAATGTCGTTGTTGTTGTAGATTTGATTGAACCATTTCGTTAGTTGTTGGATGTTGCTGTAGTCTAGTTGTTTCAGCAGTTCCACATGAATCTGATCAGGTCCACAGGCCTTGCCTGGCTTTCTTATTCGGATGGCATGTTCCACTTCAGATGTTAATATGTGGAGATTGTCTTCCTGTGTTTGTTGTTGCGTTTCTGCCGGTTTTCTGTTGGTGCCGAACAGATTGTATATATAGCTCTTCCAGGTGTCGAGATTGGCTTGTTTGCTTAGTATAGGTTGATTGTTGTCCGTATATAAACTTGGGATAGGAGCCGGTTTGTAGATGTTTCCAGCTTCTTTAAGCTTCTTGTGCAGGTTATAGTTGTCATTTTTCTTGATTAGGTCTTCGATTTCTGCACACTGATCTTCCATCCATTTTTCCTTCGCCTTCCGGAAATGGAAGTACAATACACATAAAACGTGTATTGTACATACTATTTACAATACACAACTAATACATTGGCTATATACATATTACATATTCTATACAATATATATACACTTTAGACTATTTATATTACACATAAATAAATGTAAATAATACTTTATTTACATTATACAATAATTTATTTGACTATATAAACTTTCTATAAATTCTACAGAGACTTCCTTCCATTAATTCCTTTAGACTTCCTTCTTTCAAAAACTATTTACAAAAGATACTGCTCTCGTGTGTAGCACACTTGGCAGAAAATCGCCGTCCTCCCCGTGTTAAATGAAGAATGTTTGCATCGGGGGGGGGGGGGGGTGAATGTAAACTTCGCGGGGAACATTAGTATACTTTTATGTGTATATTTTTTATTATTTAATATTTTCAGCATACGTATATGTTACAAACAAATCTGTATGTTTATGAATGTTATAATAAGAGAATATGAGAAAACATAATAGGCAAAAAAAGGAAATATTTAACATCTAAATACTAATAGGGACTCCCTGACTTACGTAATGGTTGCGTTCCGCCGAACGCTACGGAAGTCGGAAATTCCCCCATGCTTCTGCAGCACTCGCAACTTTGCCGGCTGAATTTATTGAATCAAAAGAGAAATGTTCGATGAACATGTAAATATAATTATTTACATGTTCATTTCAATTTTTTATCTCATGCGCAGGAAAAATTACAAAAGCGTGCAATTTAAAAACAATTAAAAATGATAAAATTGCAAAAAATAGGAGACGGGCATAACGTCAGTAAATTTTATCTCTCGAGCATCGTTGCCAAAATCGACGTCTTCAGCTGATACGTACGCCGCTGCGGAGGTTGAGGGCTGTGGAGATTTAGAAGGGGTCGGCCGCTCAACCTTCCAAAAGAACATAGAAATAGAGATTGTACAGAGAAATAGAGTGGGCCAGTAAATCAGAATGTCTTATAATGGGGGATTTTAACTTCCCAGATATTGACTGGAACTTGTGGGTTGGTCACTCACACACTAGTCAGACTTTTGTGGAGTTATTGGATGATTGTTTTCTGCAGCAGCATGTTCGAGAGGCAACCAGAGAAAGTAACACTCTTGATCTGGTTATCAGCAGTGATCATTCGTGTATTAAGAATTTGCAGATAAAGGAACCACTAGGTGGCAGTGATCACAGTGTGCTGAAGTGGGATTTACTCAAAGAGGTAACTACCGTCAGGGGTAAAGGAAAGGGTTTTTGCTTCCGTAAAGGGGAGTACAGTGGTCTCAGACAGTTTTTAAATTCTGTACAGTGGGATCAACTGACGATGTTACAAACAGTAAATTCTAAGTGGGAAGCATTCAAAGAATTAATCGTGGAAGCTACTAGACTTTATATACCGATTAAGAAATATCGTTCAAGGTTTAGGCCTAAATGGTTATCAAATGAACTAATGAGACTCGTGACAGAGAAGAAAAATGCATGGGATGCATATAAATTATCAGGTGACGCAGAAGCCTGTGGCAGATATAAGCTAGTCTGTAATCAGGTCACAAAGGAGGTTCGGCAGGCGAAGGCGGATTACGAGAAATCTTTGGCAAAAGATGCTAAGAAAAACAGCAAGGATTTCTTTACTTATATAAACTCTAAAAGGAAGGAGATGAACCTGATTGGTCCACTTGACATCGATGGTTCGACTGTTGATGATCCTGCTCAGATAGCAAACAAACTGAATGAGTATTTTGCATCTACATTCACACGTGAGGAATTATTACAATTTGAAAATGGAAGAAGGTTATCAAATTGTAGCAGTGTGCTTAATGATTTTGTAATAACTGAGAGCAAAGTGGAGGAGAAATTGTTGAAGTTAAACATAAGAAAGGCACCTGGGGTGGATGGGATCTATCCAGTTATTTTAAAGGAGGCGGCAAAGCAACTAAGCAAACCCTTAGCCATAATTATGAGAGCATCCTTGGACTCAGGGGAGGTTCCCACGGACTGGAGATGTGCAAATGTGTCCCCAATTCACAAAGGTGGATCGAAGGGTGACACGAGTAATTACAGACCAGTTAGTTTAACTTCTGTTCCGGGTAAAATAATGGAGTCGCTGGTTAAAGATGCATTGCAGGATCATCTAGACAAGACTGCAGCAATAATTCAAACACAGCATGGGTTTGTTAAGGGAAAGTCTTGTCTGACAAATTTGATTGGTTATTATGATGTGGTCACAAAGGAACTGGATGCAAAAAATAATTTTGATATCATATACTTGGATTTCAGAAAAGCTTTTGACACTGTTGCGCATGGAAGACTACTGTACAAATTGGAGCAGAATGGTATTAAGGGTAAGTTGCTACAATGGATAAAAGGATGGTTAAGTGGGAGAAGACAGAGGGTGGTAATCAATGGGTGCTGCTCTTCGTGGACTAATGTTATTAGTGGAGTCCCACAGGGTTCGGTGTTGGGTCCACTGTTGTTTTGTGTATTTATCAATGATATTGATGAAGGTATATCAGACTTAATGTCGAAGTTTGCAGATGACACAAAGGTTGGCAGGGTTGTTAATGACAGTAATGGCAGTGTGCTACTGCAACAGGATCTAGATAATTTGGGCAGATGGGCTAAGAAGTGGCAACTGAAATTCAACCTTGACAAATGCAAAGTACTGCATATGGGTAGAAGTAACCCCAGAGAAACGTACCAACTGTGTGGTACTACACTTAAGGTGGTAGAAAATGAAAAAGACCTGGGAGTAATTGTGCAGTCAGATATGAAGTTTTCTGAGCAGTGCAGACAGGCTGCTAGGGCGGGTCATCGGGTTTTGTCAATGATATATAGGAATTTTGCTAGCAGGGAAAAGGAGGTGATTGTCCCTCTGTATAAGGCAATGGTCAGGTCACGCCTTGAGTACTGCGTACAGGTCTGGAGGCCTCATTTTAGGAAGGATGTAGATTTGCTTGAGCGTGTACAGAGAAGAGCAACACGATTGGTGAGGGGAATGAAGAGATTCTCTTACCAAGAGAGGCTTAAGTCCTGCAAATTGCAGTGGCTGGAGACTAGGCACCTGCGCGGTGATCTGATTAAGGTCTATAAGGCCTTGAATGGGTTGAGCACGCTGAATTCTGATGGGATTCTTCCACTTGTTCAGATTACGAACCTACGGGGACATAAGTTCAAATTAAGAAAGGACAGATGTAGAATAGATGTGCGGAAATTTGCCTTTAGCCAGCGGGTGGTTAATTGCTGGAACAAACTTCCATCTGTCGTTGTAGAAGTTGATAGGTTAAATAAATTTAAGGAGGAACTGGACAGGCATTTGGAGGGAATGGTGTGATTTTTTTTTTTTTTTTTTTGGCTGATGCTGCATAAGCTCCTACACTTGCTTTCTTGCATCATGTGCCACTACTACTACTACTACTACTACTACTACTACTACTACTACATATTAATGGATGACTGGAAGGTGGCTTTTTTTCTTTTCATCGTAGATTTCTTTGTAGCAAGCAAGCATATCATTCACCCCTCTGTTAACTTTTAAGAATCGTTCGCTTCAGCATCCATCTTTTCAAACCTCGCCATTGCTGATACAATATCACGAAATGCCATTGCCATCTCTCTGGTGATGAAGCATCTCGGCTCCTCATTTGGTTCATCTTGAGCTTTGTCAGCATTTGCTTCTCTCACTATCGCTGTCTGCAAGTGAATAAGTTCTTCGTTAGACAATTCCTTCTCTTCTTCCTCTATTAACTTCTCCACGTCTTTGGCAACAACCTCAACTGAAGTAGCTCTGCAACCTTTACAATCTTATATGTAACCTCTTCATATGATTCGTGTTTTTCAATTCGTGTTTTTATGAGATACAGATAAAATGATGCCCCTTCAAACTACTAACGTAGTTTTTTCGTTTAAGAGTTTTCTATGGTGTATTTACACCAATATTATATAGAATTAAAAAAATGGACTATTATCAATACAACCTTGGTTCTTTTATCTGCATTTCCTTTCAGTCGTTACTTAACAAGGGGAAAAGTCTTGCCTCTGTATGAGCGACAATTCCACAAGTTCCAGTCAATATCTGGAAAGTTAAAATCCTTCATTATATGACATTCTGATTTCCTGATCCACCCTGTCTGTACAGTTGTTCATTATACTGATCACCGTCATTTGACATATAACATTTTACTACTTGTGGTACGAGGTTACCACCACGTTGGTCAAGATATTTGCAGCTCCGGCGAACGCTAAGTTTTCATTTATATTCAGTTTTTTTTTGACTTAATTGTCATACTAAATTATTTTCTATAAGTAGCTTTATATTTCTAGCCAAGCTCCGTCTGCATGTGTAGCACAATGGTATCCTCACCGTCCTCCACACACCAGGTGGAAAGGCCCGGGTTTGAATCCCGTCGATGACGCGAGGAATTTTAATGGGTTTTTTTCACTCCGTGGCTGAGTTAGTCAGTCTCAGGCGTAAAGAGCAAGGTTTTCCCCAAGAAACTGGGGTTTTTCGTCCAGCTAAACAGACAGTTCACAGAATAGCCAGACGGCTATGGCTAGCGGGAGAACCAAAGGGGGCGATTCTCCCACGCATCACAGTCTAAAACAATGCGCGAAATGTGAAATGTTTGCAGACTAGATCATGTCCTGTCTACAACAAGACATGATCTAGCCAAGGAGAATGTCTTTGTATGCAGGTAGGTGCAGAGACTGAAGAAATTAGGCGCCAACTCAGCGTTCTGATGAGCGTCTCTGTAGGCTGCTGCTCATTACAATAGAAGCAGTGTAAGATTCACTTTCTCTTCTGCCTGCGGCTACCGTTAATCTTTTAGTCTGTGAATCTCCCCCAAACTAGCAGTTTACCGACCACCTAACACTGCCTCGATAGCATCAGCAAATATTCTTGCACCCTCTCTATTTAAGTGCATCCCATCCCTGTGGAAGCAGTCTGTCCTGTTAGCAAGCAGGACAGACTGCTTCTGTCCTGCTTGCTAACAGGACAGACTGCTTCCACAGGGATGCCTCCACAGACTGCTTCCACAGTTTGAGATGTAGGGTAAATGCCCTCGAAGAAATTAATATCCAAGACAGAATGCGCTGAACCCACGAGAACTAGAAATTGTCGGTGACTCTAATGTCAGGAAGACAAGGAATATAGTACGAAAAAAGATAGGTGGAACAGGACCAAATTATGTCTGCCAGGGGCAAAAGTTGATCACGTTGTAGACCAGATATCATTTTTTAAGGGCACAAAAGATGATATTGTTCTATATATTAGCACTAATGACCTTAAGAGTAAGAGATCTGAAGATTTACTTAACAAGTACAGGTCAATGCTGAAAAAAATCGCGAGTTACGGCTGAATGTGAAAGGGTTTGCAATTCTGCCCAGACACGATAGGAGGGAGTATATTATGAGAGCCTTGTCAATTAATTCGGCCGTGGAGAGACTGTGCAAGGCTCACGGGAAAGAATTTTTTTCAACGTGGTCTGTGCTTGCTATCAGTACACACTGCATCTACAGGGATGGGATGCACTTAAATAGAAAGGGTGCAAGAATATTTCGGGGCCTCCGTAGCCAGGTGAGCAGGAGCAGCAGTGTGTAGCATACGCTTCTTGATTAGACAGGGGTTCGAGCCCGTGACCACCAAATACGGAGGATGCGGAAAGGTCAGGGAATGACTACCGCATATCCCCGGAGCAATATGGCCTAAGTTGATAATGCTCCTAAAAACCAAAAAACAAACAAACAGAAAGAATATTTGCTGATGCTATAGAGGCAGTGTTAGGTGGGTCGGTAAACTACTAGTTTGGGGGAGATTCACAGACTAAAAGATTAACGGTAGCCACAGGCAGAAGAGAAAGTGATTCTTGCACTGCTTCTATTGTAATGAGCAGCAGCCTACAGAGCAAGTTGCAGGGGACTTCAAGAGCTGCTGGGTGTCATCATGGAACAAGTAAATACATGGGCTGTGTTAGGGTAACTAAGAGTAAGAACAAGTGCATGTTTACTTGCATGTACACTAATGCTAGAAGTATAGTAAATAAATTTCACGAGCTTGAAGTGCTGATCAAGGCATCAAAGGCAGATATTGTTGGGATATCAGAAACATGGTGTCACACAGTTATAAGCAGCGCAGAATTGGAATTTGGGGAGTACAATGTGTACAGAAAGGACAGAGAGAGTAAGAAGGAACGAGGGGCTATGCTGTTAGTTAAAAAACACATAAAATCTAAGGAAGTACGTCCGGTTGACACGGGTGGACAGTGCAATATTGAGTCTGTTTGGTGACATAAACACTGGGAAAGGGAAAATTATATAAGCCTAATGACGCTGATGAGTACAACAAATAGTTATGCAGAGAAATAGAATGGGGCAGTAAATCAGAATGTCTTGTAATGGGGAATTTTAACTTTCAGGATATTGACTGGAACTTGTGGGTTGGTCTCTCGCACGCTAGAAAGACGTTTGTGAATTTATTGGAAGATTGTTTTCTACAGCAAAATGTTCAAGGGACAACCAGAGGGAGTAATAGCCTTGATCCGATTATCAGCATGATGACGCATGCATTAGGAATTTGCAGATAAAGGCACCACTAGGTGACAGCGATCACGGTGTACTGATGTGGGATTTACTTAAAGATGCAACTACGATCAAGAGAAAAGGGAAGGGATTTTTGTTTTCGTAAAGGTGACTACAGAGGTCTCAGACAGTTTTTAAATTATATAGACTGGGATCAACTGATGATGTTAGCAATGGTGAATTCTAAATGGGAAGCCTTTAGAGACTTAATCTTGAAGGCTACTAGGCTTTTCATACCAACTAAAAAATACTGTTCAAGGTTCAGGCCTAAATGGAAGTCGGATGAATTAAGGAAGCTCGTGGCAGAGAAAAAAATGCATGCAATGCATATAAATTTTCAGGCTACACAGAGGTCTACGACAGATATAAGCTAGTCCCAGGGGCTCACATCTGGTGAGTATGGGCTTGGCACACCCAGGATCCTGAGCTGGATATCATCATTCTTCTTTCTTGGTGATTCCATTCTACTCTCTCTCTCTCTCGGGGTAATTCAGAATTTTTTTTTTTTTTTTTTTTGGCTGGTGCAGCATAAGCCTGCGGTTTATGCTGCACCAACCGAAAAAAATAAAATAAAATTATTATTATTAAATATATTATTATTATAATAAATTAAATATATTATTAAATATATTATATTACTATATTACTTTGTATTTAGCAATTTATTGTTTATCAACATTTTAATGTTATTTTCATTATTTAGTATCATATTATTTTATAACACCATTTCATTTATATATCGTTTATAAAGCCCTCCAGGCTAAAGTTAGTCTACACTCACTAACTTGGTAGCCTGAACCATATACACCTAATTGCCTACAAATCAATAACATTTATTTAATAAAATATATTGGTTATCGGCACCAGCATAAGCCCGCGGCTTCTGCTGCACCAGCCAAATAATAAAAATAATAATCTGTAATCAAGTCACAAAGGAGGTTAGGCAGATTATGAGAAATTCTTTGACAAAGGATGCAAAGAAAAACAGCAAAGAGTTCTTTACGTATGTACACTCTAAAAGGAAGTTGATGAATCAGATTAGCATTAGTAGAGGCATACGATGCAAGATAGCAAGCTTATGCCGCATCAGCCAAAAAAAAAAAAAAAAACCCTCACATTTCATCCCTTGATTCGTTCCAAATGCCTGTCCAGCTCAGCCTTAAATTTATTTAGGCTATCAACTTCCACAACAAAAGATGGAAGTCTGTTCCACCAATCAACTACCCAATGGCTAAAGCAAATTTCGGCACATCTATTCTACAACTGTCTTCACTCAATTTGAATCTGTGGACCCTCAGAGTCTTAATCAGAGCAAGAGGAAGAATCGCATCAGCATTCAGTTAGCTCAACCCATTCGATGCCTTATATACCTCAATCAGATCACCTCGCAGGTGTATAATCTCCAGGAGCTGCAATTTGCAGAACTTAAGCCTTTCTTCATAAGAGCACCCCTTTGCTCCCCACACCAATCTTGTTTCCCTTCTTTGTGCTCGTTCTAGCAACACTATATGCATCCTGAAATGAGACCTCCAGCCCTGAACACAATACTCTAAGTGTGGCCTGACCATTGCCTTTTATAATGGGATTATCACCTCCCTGTCTCTGCTAGCAAAATTCCTATATATCATTGACAGGACTCCATGACCTGTCCTGGCAGCCCCTCTGCACTGCTCAGAGAACTTCATATTTGAGAGCACAATTACCTCCATGTCTTTTCACTTACCACTACCCTGAGTGTAGTACCACACAGTTGGTACGTTTCTATTTGGTTATTGCTACCCATACGCAGTAATTTGCATTTGTCAATGTTAAACTTCAGTTTCCACTTTTCAGCCATTAACTGTTGTTAACGATCTTGCCAATCTTTGTATCATCTGCAAACTTGGACATTAAACCTGATGTTATTGTTATGTTGTTATTTTGGTTTTTAGGAGCATTAGCAAATAAGGCCACATTGCTCCGGGATATGCGGTGGTCATTCCCTGAATGACCTTTCCGCATCCTCCATATTCGGTGGTGACGGGCTCGAACCCCGGTCTAATCAAGAAGCGTGTGCTACGCACTGCTGCTCCTTCCCACCTGGCTACGGAGGCGCCTTTTAAACCTGATATACCTTCAATTTCATTGATAAATATACAAAACAACAATGGGCCCAATACTGGTGAACTCCACTAATAACATTTGTCCACGATGGAATCACTGATGTAATCAGTGTCCATTGATTACCACTCTCTGTCGTCTCCCACTCCACCATCTCTTTATCCCTTGTAGCAACTTACCCTTAATGCCATACCTCTCCAATTTGAACAGAAGTCGTCCATGTGCAACAGTATCAAAAGCTTTCCTGAAATCCAAGTACATATCAAAATTATTTTTGGCATTCAGTTCATTTATGACCACATCAGTCTCCAAACTGGTCAGAGAAGATCTCCCTTTAACAAACCCATGCTGTGTCTTAACTATTATTGCAGTTTCGTCTAGATGATCCTGCAATGCTTCTTTAACCAGTAATTCCATTATTTTCCCCGGAACACAAGTTAAACTAACAGGTCGATAGTTACCTGTCTCCTTTTGAATCCTCTCTTTGAATTGGAGATACATTTGCACACCTCCAGTTCATGGGGATCTTCCCTGAGTCCAAGGAATCTCTCATAATTAAGGCTAAGGGTTTGCTTTCTTCCTTTCCTGCCTCCTTTAATATAAATGGATAGATCCCGTCCACCACAGGTGCCTTTTTATGTTTAACTTCACCAATTTCTTCTCCACTTTGCTCTCAATTTTTAAAAAATCACTTAGCTCCCTGTTAGAGTTTGATGAACCGTTGGGATGCCCCTCATTGAATAACTCCTCACGTGTGAATGTAGATGCAAAATACTCATTCAGTTTGTCAGCTACCTGATCATGATAATCAATAGTCAACCCTCTATGTTAAGTGGTCCCATCTGATTCATCCCTTTCTTTCTACATCTTACATTAGTAGAGAACTCTTTGCTGTTTTTCTTTGCACCCTTTGCCAGGGATTTCTCCCTTCACCTACCTAACCTCCTTTGTGATTTGAATACAGACTAGTTTATATCTGCCATAAGCTTCTGTGTCACCTGATGATTTATATGCATCCCATACATTTTTCTTCTCTGCCACAAGCCTCATTACTTCATCTGACATCCATTTAGACCTAAACCTTGAACCCTATTCCTTAGTTGGAATGAAAAGTCTAGTACTCCAAAATTAAGTCCCTGAAGACCTTGCATTTTGAATTCAATGTTGTTAACATCGATTGATCCCACTCAGTGCCGCCCCATGGGTAAGAGGCACCTTTGTTCAAAGTTATATGTCAGTTCCCCCATAAAATAAAATCTGCAAATTAAAATGAAATTAATTATATATTAATTAATTAAAATGAAATAAAAAAAAAATATATTTTTTTCAATTATCAAAAAAACCACAACACAATAATACATTTTGGACTTTGGTATATTTGATATGTCATTTATTTCATATTTATCCTCATAGCTTTAGCCACCACAAAATTCTTAATTAGATGGTTTATATCTAAAGTATCCATAATATTATTTTGTATTGATAAATCAGTAAGACGTTCTTCGGGCATTGTTGATCGGAAATAATTTATTAATTGAAAAACTCCTTTCCTCGGAAGCTAGGGATACAGGTAATGTTAGATAAATACACAATACAATTGCAGTATTCAGAAACGCATCGGTTAATTTATTTAGCTTATTTATTATCGGTTAATTATAAAAAAAAAACTTTTTTTATAAAACATTGCAAAGTCTTTAATTCCTCAAAGTCATACCATCAATATCCCGATTGTCCGAATTTTTGTCACTCAGTTTTGTGTATATCTTTGCAGTGTTTCAAATCTTCATCACTCCATTCTTTTAATTTGCTTATTTCGTGGATAAGTTTAGTCTTTATTGTGCTGTTTCAATTGTACAAATCTTTCTGTAATTGATAATATTGTGGTGTCAAAAATAGTAAAAATAAATTGGATTTTAAAATTTTGTTTAGCATCGTTTGACTCATCTGATGCTTCGTATCCAAACATTCTTTTTTTTGTTCTCTTTCGAATTTCTAGAACAGGACCGATGTTGAGATCGTTTGCCACTTCCTTTGCAAAAATAATGTTTTCAAAATTTTGATCGGTCCTGCAATGCTTCAAATCCTTTGTAATGAGATCGAGATTTTCTGTAATTTGTAAATTAAATTTGGATTCTGCATCATTTTGCTTACAAAATTCACAAGACTTAAGATGTCGTACCAAATATTAATAGAGCAAACAAATTTAAATGAACAAATTTTTGAAATTAAGTTGTCAGCCTGAAATCTAGAATCGATATCTTTTATCATCTTCCGTAATATCTAAAAGAGCCTGATAAATTTCTCTGTTACTTTTAGCCGCTTTATTTTTTTTATTTTTTATGAAAACCCCAAACACGAAGGTATCAAAACCTAGTACTTAGTACCATGCATGGGTTGAAGGAGAAGTATGGGGGGGATTGCTTCAATTCTACTTTTCTACCTGGTAGTAGAAAGCGGTTTAAACTTAAATTTTGAATGTTTTTTTAATATAGCTCAACGCTTCACAGATACTGAAAAATAATTGTAAAATTCCTGTATTACCCCCAAAATATTAACTGTTTCAAATGCATCATTAAATACCAAATTTAAAGAATGAGCAGCACACGGAATGAAAAAATCTCTTGAATATATCTCAATGATTTTTTGCTGGAATCCATTGTTTGCCTCGCATATTGTCACCATTGTCCGAAATATTGATATTCAGTAATTTTAAAAGATTTATAATAAATTCGAATAATCCCTGACCAGAAGTATCGTCTACAGACTGAAACCCAAAAAATGTTCACGAATTTCTATGATATTTGTATCTTTATTACGATAAACAAATCTAATAACTATAGTCAATTGTTCTGTGTAGCTCAAGTCTGGGGTAGTATCAATAATTAAAGAATAGTATTTTGACTTTTTAACCATTTCTAAAATTTTGTTTTATATAGCTTCAGAAATAATATGAATGATTTCATTTTGTATCCTGTCACCTAAATAATGAGCAACTTTTTTTTTTTTTTTGTAATGTTTGGATACGATGCAAATGTTTTGCCATGATCGAGACAAATTTAGCCACAGTTTCCACTAATTTTAAAAAGTTACTGTTATCATTATCAAATAGATTTTTTGAGGAACCTTTAAAAGCTATACACTGTCTTGACGAATATTGTATTATATAGATTAACCATTCCATAAGACTGCCAATATTTTTTCTGTTTCATATAATCTTTGTTGTGTTGAATCAATCGTACATTTATTACTTAACAACCTTTTAAGTTCGCTATATTTTGAACCGTTTTTAATGTGTGCGGAACTTGTTTCATGTTTTTTTTTTTAATATATGACTCAAATGTTTCCAATCATTACAACCGTATTCATCAGTAAGTTTCGTATTTTGATCACCAAATATTTTACAATGATAACAAAAAACCGAATTTCGCGATTCTGAATAAACTAAATAACTTCTGGTAATTTTTTCTCCATTTGTTAACATTCTATAATAATATGATTCGGAAAACTTGCAACCCGATTCATCTTTAGTAAAATCCCTATTAACTACTTGGTGAGGACAATTTTCAATTAAACAATCTCTAATTTTTATGATTACATGTTTTGGCCAAGTACCTGGATTGTTAACCTTAAAATTTAAAGCAAAATTCGAAGTTTCAGGCAGGTAGACAGGTAAGAATCGAAATCCAAGATTTCTTTAACTGCGAATTCTGGTGAGGCCAGTTTCATCTTCATTAGATATCAGTTTCTTCAAACTTATTTTGTTGTACTGTTTGTTCTTCAGCGTTTTCCTTTGAAGTAGAGGTGCTCGAAGTGCTTGCTTCGTCAAAACTTTCCGTTCTGAAATATGAAAGTGCAAATTTCCGTTCCGTAATTTGCACTTTCATTATGTATACTGGAGTCTATTTCACCAAAAAATATGCTTTAAATAGATACTATATTACTGCATGTACAGTATATATTAAATTGTCAAATATGTTAAACACAGTATATAAATGCCAAAATATTTCATTCTTACTCATTACATTTGAAAGATGACACATGAAGTTGTGAAACAGTTTGTAAGATCGAAAGTTTATACACTGGATGTTCATAAACCCAAAGCTCACTGTATTATGCATGCCCACGTGCGTGTGAGCACACGCACATGGGTAGAGTACAAGAATGCTCTCACTACAGTAAGAGCTTTCCCAAGATGCCAGAATCACAACCCTTTGCTTCCAGCCAAATAACAAGAGACGAAAAGAATTAAGGGCAGTTCTTAATGTAGTCGCCCTTCCTCTGAGCTCCACGAACCAGGATAGCCAGCAGCACAAATTAAGGTGGTTATTCAATGCTGCAAATTTCTGATGTTTTAGAATGTTATTTAATAGTTATCCTTAAAATCGCTCATGAAGACCTGCCATGCATAGCTGTGTAGTTAAGTGTTAAAAGTTTCTTAAAATTGTAAATAAATTAGCTCAGAATGCAATGTAATGTTTTCATATCTCACTGTTAAAGTCTGTGTTTCATCATTTTAGTTTTGATGCAAACACTATAGTTTAAAAAATTATTTTTTTTTTTTTTGTTTTTATTTAAAAATATAGAAAGAGGAATTTATTTTATACATTCTTCATACTATTTACACTAACGCAATAAAAATTTGAATTTCAATATGTTTCTAATCGGAACTGTCACTTAAATCAGGAATTGTCATTCCTTCCATTTCAAACTCTCCAGTATCATCTTGACCGAAATCCCAAAGATCTTGAATATTATCTAGAAATATAAATATAAAATATACAAATTATTCAAATCTTACATCACAAATATATTTAAAGAGAATATTAATATAAAACAGCAGTTATCTTATTTCCTGAAAATACAATATGTAAAAAAAGCCTGACTGTTATTCTTATTAATATCAGACAATAACAAGAGAGGAACCATAAGATATTCAAACCTAGTTATACAGAAGTATCTAAATGAATAATTTACCTTCAAAATAAATGAATTTGGAATTTACTTGAACATTACCATCAGGATAAGTATCTTTAGATGCTTTAACAGCAAACAAGTGCAACTAACAGAAAAAGTAGGTTGATCCAATATTGGAACAGCAGGTATCAAGAGAAATCAAGAGGATGAGTACAGGCAAAGCCAAATTTACCAGGGTGCAGTAAAGCAATTGCTCCAGGGCTCCAAGGATGTGGTAGCCCTGGAGCAATGCCACTACTGTAAGAAGTAGACTTTTAGTATTCAATTACATTTCACTTATTATTTATAATTTATTGCTTTTTTGTTTACTGCATTTAAATTATTTATTCCTATCTCCATTCCTATTAAAATGTTTTGCGAGCTTGTACAAATGACAAACATTTGGAAAGGATCTCTAAAAATATGTGCCAGAGATCTAGACTACTTAAATTTGGCACTTAGTACAGGTAAACAGCAGATTAATAATTATAAACTAATTCCTTGAGGTTTGCCACAGACAGGTAAGACAAGCTGGGCTTGCTTCCTGGAAGTCTAAAATGCTGATATCTGATAAAATCCAATAAGTCTAATAAATTGCTGATATGAACTGATATTTGGGTGACATCTGAGTAAAGTGGGCCAAATTTCTGTGAAGTCTAGTCATTCTATGAAAACCAACTCGTATGCTTGCACCTCAATGATGGTGGGACTGTTGGTAATTCTGAGTATAACCCACATGCACAGGCCCTGAAATACAGCACCTAGTATACTGGAGATGACCGTCCAGGTGCAAACCAACATAAGGAGTCAAGATGTAGTGGCCACACCACACAGAGGAATGTCGCCCC
Source organism: Mastigoproctus giganteus (assembly GCF_048544385.1). Classification (NCBI taxonomy): domain Eukaryota; kingdom Metazoa; phylum Arthropoda; class Arachnida; order Uropygi; family Thelyphonidae; genus Mastigoproctus; species Mastigoproctus giganteus. The sequence continues at coordinate 261,082,133 of NC_143576.1, read as the reverse complement.
TCTATGTTACCAGGCAATACCATGTAGTAGATGACTGTCATCAAATGATGAAATACTACCACTTTGCTTATTGGAGACTCAGCAATGGAACTCATATTTAGTCTCCAGAGCAGAGCTCCAGCAATCCCCTATCTATCCATCATGCAGTATGAATGATCATAATCCTTTGAGATTATGATGGACTTCATGGCGAGATCCAATCTTCCTTACATTTCGAGGGTGCAACTCTAAAACAGTGTTCGCAGGCTAACTGCTAGATAGTACACTGGACCAAATCTACTGATAACTCTTTAGGAGGTTTCCAGATCAGCTAGTGTATAATCGTGCTGCCACTATTTTGCCACTGGAGGGAGTTGAGTATTGTGTATGCAGGGTACATTGTCGAGGCCATGTTATGTCAAGGAGCTGGAAATATTCTTGTCATGTATCCACCATATCCAAAAATTGCTTCATACATGTCCTCCGCACCTTTTCTTACTTGAATACATTTTGAACAGTCAAACTAATAAAACAAACTTACTTGTGAAAAGATCTAAACCTTCCAAACACTTCCTCAGTCATTTCACAAATATACACATTCTCAGTACTAATGTTAATAATATCCAAGCCTCACATACTTTTTCTGACAATATCCCAATTATCGATTGATTCAACCACTAGTCATCAGAGTTATCCTAATTGTACATTCTGGAAGAACAAGAAAAAAAAAAATTATCGGAGGCGCAGAGTTTAGGCAAATTACTAGACTGCATATCACCAAAACAACAGATGGAAGTTTATTCCAACAATCAATCACTTGCTGGATGAAGACAAACTTCCACGCATTTATCCTGTAAACATCATCCCTCAACTTGAATTATGCACCCTCATGTGTGTAGTCTGAGCAAGAGGAAGAATGCTATCAGCATTGAGGTTACTCAATCCATTCAAAGCCTTAAACACCACAATTAGATCACCTCACAGATGCTTAGATCCCAGATGCTGCAATTTGCAGTACTGAAACCTTTCTTGGTAACACTACCCTTTCATTCCCCTTCACTAATCTCAATGCCCATCTCTGCACCCATTCCAGCAGATTTACGTTCTTCTAAAATGAGGCTGCCAGACCTGTATGCAGTACTCAAGATGCTGCATAACCACGGCATTGTACAGTGGGATAATCATCTGATTCCTGTATATCATTGGAGAATTACCCACAGATTTTACATTTTCCACTAATCTGAGCATAGTACTACACAGTTGGTATATTAATCTGAGATTATTACTACCCAAACACAGTGCCTTGCATTTGTCAATGTTAAAATTCAACTGCATTTCTCAGCCCATCTGCCTAAATTTTTTTAGATTTTATTGGGGCAGCTTAACCTGATTACTGTCATTAACAATCCTGCCAACTGTCGTATCAACTGCAAACTTAGACAACCTTCATCAATAAAATCAATCCAAGAAGAGCAGTGTCCATTAATAACTACTGTCTTCTTCCACTCAACCATCCCTTTGAGCAGTAACTTGCCTTTGATGCCAAACTACTCTCATTTGTACAGTAGTCTTCTATTTTCAAGTTTCAAAAGCTTTCCTGAAATCCAGGTATACAATATAAAAATTAGTTGTTTGCATCCAGCAGCATCATAATATCCAATCAGATTGGTCAGACAAAGAACAACCCTAGGGGCTCACATCTGGTGAATATGGGCTTGGCATACCCAGGGTCTTGAGCTGGATATCATCATTCTTCTCTTTCTTGGTGATTCCCTTCTACTTCTGTCTGTCTGTCTGTCTCTGTCTCTCTCTCTCTCTCTCTCTCTCTCTCTCTCTCTCAGGGTAACTCAGAAATTTTTTTTAGCTGGTGCAGCATGAGCCTCAGGCTTCCTTGCACTATATGGCTAGTAATAATAATAATAAATCCATGATGTAACTACAGTATATGTTCATTCCTGTCTAAATGATTCTGCATTACTTCTTTAATCACAGACTATTATTTTACCCAGAACAGAAGTTAAGCTAACAGGTCTGTAATTACTCATGTCACCCTTTGATCCCATTTGTGAATTGAGGAAATATTCACACATCTTCTATCCATAGCGAGTGCCTCTGAACCCAAAGATGTTCTCATAATTATGGCTAAGTGTTTGCTTGCCTCCTTTGCTGCCTCTGTTAATATAACTGGACAGATCCCATCCACCCTAGGGACTGTTTTTATGGTAGGCTTCAACAACTTCTCTTCCATTTTTCTCTCAGTTATCACAAAATCATTTTGCTTTCAGTGGATCTGATGAACATCTTGCATTCCCTTCCTAATGAACTCCTCATGGTGAATGCAGATGTAAAATAAATACATATTCAGTTTGTCAGCAAGCTGAGCAAGATCAACAGTTAAACCATTGAAATCAATGGACCAATGTATTTCTGCCTCTTCCTTTTACTGTTAATATAAGTAAAGAAGTCACTGGCCACGTAATGATTTCTTTGTGAAAGAATTCTCTACTCTACTTTAGCTTGCCTAACCTTCTTTGTGACTTGATTGCAGTCTAGTTTACATCTAGCATAGGCTTCTGTATCACCTGGTAATTTTTATGCATCCTAGAAATTTTTCTTCTCTGCCACATGTCTCATCAGTTCATTTAACATCTACTTAGGTCTAAGCATGGAATGTTAATTCTTAGTTGGTATGAAAAGCCTAGGTAGCTTCAATGATTACTTCCCTGAATGCATTCCATTTATAATTTGCTGTTGGTAAAGGTAGTCTCACTGTAGATTATTTAAAAACTGTCTGAGACCACTGTAGTCAACCTTATGAAAGCAAAAGCCCTTCCCTTTACCCTTGACAGCAGTTATATTTTAAAGCAAATCCAACATCAGCACACTGTGATCACTGCCACCTGGAGGGTCTTTAACCAGAGGATTAATGCATGAAAAATTGCTGCTGACAATCAGATCAACAGCTTCCTCTTGTTGCTTCTCTATCATGCTGTTGTAGAAAATAGTCATCCAATAACTCCACAAAATTCTTGCTAGTGTGTACAAGTGACCAACTCACAAGTTCCAATTAATATCTGGAAAATTAAATCTCCCATTATAAAACATTCTGATTTACTGGCCCACTATTTTTCTCTATAGTTTTCTGTCATACTCATCATAGTCATTAGGCCTATAATAAACTCCTACTTTCAGTTTTATTTTCCCAGTTATGTCAACAGGATGCACTGCCTTATATTTAATATACTTCTTAACTAAGAGCACAACCCCATCACCCATCCGATTCGGTCTTTCTGTAGTGGGTTTCCAATGCTATAACATTGCTCCTGGGTTATTTTTTTATTTTTTATTATAGGTAAAAGTTTGCTATGGAGTTTCCTGCATCTGGCAAAAGCTCCTTTGGCGAACAGAAAAAGCGCAGTGAATTAAACTTCAAACACCCTCCCCCTTACTAAAAGGAAGGTGGAAAAATACAGATAAATTCACCACTACCTCCTCTGAATGGTGTGAACAGGGAATTCATATAAATGGCACAAAGTGCACTTGATCATAACACTACTTCTGACATGGACTTTCAAAGTTTAGGTCCTTTGAGTACTATTTCCAAAGTCAGAAATGGCCTTAAAGAACTAATGTCAGTCAATTCTAACAGAATTACCTTGGCAATGAGGCAAAAGATAAAACTAGAAAAAAAAAATGAGTTTCATGCAGAGAACCAAGTTCTCCTTACAAAGCTGGAAATTACCACAAAGCAAAAACACAAAGTAATGTCATATGTGCGTGTGCTTAGGACACAGCCCACAAGTCCTACCACTCCCCAAAAAAAATCCAAAACAAGAATAACCAAAACAAAAATGAGAAGCTTATCATCCTAACACCCATTCTTGATGCACAGCTGAAATTTAGTGAGGCTGTGCAATAAAGCAGTGACTGACAAACTGGCCCTACGCCTGCAGAAAGTGAAAGTAAAATCTGTCAGAAAGATAGGGGAGATTGGGGTGATTATTGAAACTGCTACCTCTACAGAGGTAGCTTTGATGTTATCAGACATCCCGAGATTGGTAAGCCTGCTCTAAAATCAGAGGCCCTAAAAGCTAAAGGATTCTCAAGCAGATCATCAAAGAATACTTCCAAATCTCATGGAAGACATTTATTATAAGAATATTGAGGGATATTTAACAGTTTAAAGTTTGCCAATGGAACGGTCCTAAAAAGGGCCACCAGAAATAAATCATTTGCATTTATAAATTGTATTTTTGAACTTTCTCCACAAGAGGCTGTTAAGTTGTGCTAAGGCTGTTCAAGAGAAGAATGTTGCATATCATAATTGGCTTCTTTCCATTTCTTCAGTTTCATTTTCTGCCTACACCAGAGCTCACAACAACTGTAAAGCAGTTATTAATCAGTCCAAACTAGATTTTGAACAGGCTAAGAGTAGAAAACTTGCTTCTTTCCCTAATGGTAGTCGAGCATTCTAGTCTCTTGGCAAAACTATTGGCTGCAGCTTTTGCCCATCTCTGCTCCCACCTCTGTCAAAACCAGAGCTCTATTGTCACTTCAGCCAAGGATAAAGCTGACCTGCTTGCATCCCATTTTTCTTCGAAACTCATGTATTAATGATGTTGGTAAAACACCTACCACCATTTCCAGCATACTCCATTCAATGACTCCTATGGTCTTCTGTAAAAATTATGTCAGAAGGATTTTGATGAATCTTGATGCTCAGAAACCTCCAGGTCCGGATGGTATTTATCCACTTGTTCTCAAAACCTGTGCTCCTGAACTTACTCCTGTTCTTTACCACTTTGTTCTTGGTTATTGAGGTTGTCACAGACATTTCTCAGATATGCCAGACAAGCTGTACTTGCTATCTGGGAGCCTAAGACGCTGATGGAACTGATATTCGGGTGACACTCAAGTCAAGTGGACCCAATTTCAGCAAAGTCCGGATGGTCTTTGACAGCTAAATCCTCTGCTTGCACCTTCACGATGGTGGGACTGTTAGTAATCCTGGGTATAACCTCGATGCACAAGTAAATGGTGGGTGACCACCCAGGTGTGAACCAACGTAAGCAGGGGTCGACGTATGACGCCCACACCAAATGGAGGAACGCCGCCCCTCTATGTTACCAGGCAGTACTAGGTGGTAGATGACTCTCATCAACCAGTGAAATACCATCACTTTGCTTATTGGAGGCTTGAAGTGGTGGAACCCATGTTTAGTCTCTAGAGCTAAGTTCCGGTTAACCCTTACCTATCTCTTCCATCATGCAGTATAAGTGATGACTTTTGAGGTGAGGATTAACGTTGTGGCGAGATCCAATATTCCTTACATTTCGAGGGTACAGCTCTAAAACAGTGTTCGCAAGCCGGCCGCTAGTTAGTACACCGGACTGAACCTATTGGTAACTCTCTAGGAGGCTTCCGGATCAGCTAGTGTATAATCTTGCTACCTCCACTCTGCCAGATAGTGACTGGAGGGAGTCCGAGTAGTGTGTATGCGGGGAGCATTGTCGAGGCCACATTATGTCAAGGATCTGGGTATATTCTTACCACGTGTACGCCATATCCAAAAATTTCATTATTTCATACAGCATGTCCCACCCACTTTTTCTTACTATTGAATACACCATGAATTGTCAAACTAATAGAGCAAGCTTATCTGCGAAAAGATCTAAACCTCCCAAGCACTTCCTAATTCATTTCACAAATATACGTGGTCTCAATTCTAATCTTAACGATGTCCATTTCCACTTGCAGTCTGCCAAACCCCATGTACTTTTTTGTGACAGAATCTCAGTTATCGGTTGATTCAACTACTGCTCATCTCAGATGCCCAAATTATTCACTGTATGATTCCTTTTGCCTCAAAGGTGGTACTTGTGCATATGTCCGTTCTGATATTCCCTGTCAGAGATTTGGCAATTTGGAATCTCCTCTCTTTGATCTTCTCTGGCTTAAAATCTCTCTACCTCATTGTGTCAAATTCATCTGTTGTCTCTACCGTTCTCCCAAATCCACTACTCACTTGGAGCTCTTTGACTTCCTCTTTTTTTGCAACTTGACTTTCTTCAGTCCAACTTTCCTAACAGTGAGGTAATTTTCCATGGTGATTTTAATATTCACAACTCCGGCTGGCTTCCATTTTCTAGTCACACCGACCCAGCAGGTCAAGATGCTGAGGCTTTTGCAATTACTAATGACCTAGCACAGATTGTTCATTTACCTACAAGATAACCGGACAACCCTAATCATACAGCCAATACGCTTGATCTTTTTCTCACAAACAACCCTTCTAAGTACACGGTTGAAGTGAGAGGTCTTTTAGGCACTTCAGATCACAACTTGGCGATTGTCTCTTCTCCAATGGAACCTTTATCTCATGGCTATTCCCAACCTCTTGTTGTTTCGCATTACAAGAATGCAAAATGGGATGACCTGCGAGACTTCTTTTCTTCTTTTCCATGGTCAGATTACTGTTTCAAAACTTCTGATGTCAACGGTTGCTCAGATCGTGTCAGTGAAATTATTCTTGCAGGAATGGAATCCTTTATCCCACACTCCACTTTAAAATCTCGCCCTTTATCTAAACCTTGGTTTTCCAATAAATGTGCTAAGGCTGTTCAAGAGAAGAATGTTGCATATCGTAATTGGCTTGATTCTAATTCTTCAGTTTCATTTGCTGCCTACACAAAAGCTCACAACAATTGTAAAGCAGTTATTAATCAGTCCAAACTAGAGTTTGAACAGGCTAAGAGTAGAAAACTTGCTTCTTGCCCTAATGGTAGCCGAGCTTCTGGTCTCTTGCCAAAGCTATTGGCCGCAACTTTTGCCCATCTCTGCTCCCATCTCTGTCCAAACCAGATGGTTCTGTTGTCACTTCAGCCAAGGATAAAGCTGACATGCTAGCATCCCATTTTTCTTCCAGCTCATGTATTAATGATCTTGGAAAAAACCTCCCACCATTCCCAACACGCTCCATTCAATGCCTATTGTGGTCTTCCGTCAAAAGGATGTCAGAAGGATTTTGACGAATCTTGATGCTAAGAAAGCTCCAGGTCCTGATGGTATTTCTCCACTTATTCTCAAAACCTGTGCTCCTGACCTTACTCCTATTCTTTGCCACCTTTTTTCACTTTCTTACTCCAAAGGTGTTTTTCCTTCTGCTTGGAAATTTGCTCATATCCAGCCAATTCCTACGAAGGGTGACAAATCCCTCCCATCCAATTATCGTCTCATTGCAATTCCTTCTACTCTTTCTAAAGTAATGGTTGTTGTTGTTATTTGGTTTTTAGGAGCATTAGCAACTAAGGCCATATTGCTCCGTGGATATGCGGTGGTCATTCCCTACCTTTCCACATCCTCCGTATTTGGTGGTCATGGGCTCGAACCCCGGTCTAATCAAGAAGCGTGTGGTATGCACTGCCGCTCCTGCCCACCTAGCTATGGAGGCACCCTAAAGTAATGGAGAAATCAATTAACCGCCAACTCTTAAACTAGCTAGAAACCTTCCGACTGATCAACGATCGCCAGTATGGATTCCATCAGTGTCGATCCAATGGTGATATTCTGGCTTATGTTACTCATTTATGGACTAATTCAATGGAAAGGTTCGGTGAAACACAAGTAATTGCTCTTGACATCTCAAAGGCTTTTGATCGTATTTGGCATAAAAGTCTTCTAAACAAGCTTCCATCTTATGGTTTGCCAACTGTTTTTTGTAATTGGTTATCCAGTTTTCTCTCTGATCGCTCACTGAGGGTGATGGTAGATGGCTCTCTGTCTTCTAACTTCTCCACTAATGCGGGTGTCCCCCAAGGTTCAGTTCTTTCCCCCACTCTTTTCCTCTTGTATATTAATGACCTTCTTCCACTGACTGGAAATCCTATCCACGGTTTTGCCAATGATAGCACATTGCATTCCACTTTCCATTTTGAGAAACCTTGTCCTGCTCAATCACCTTCAACTTCTCGAAAATCTGCTACCAATTCCTTAAATGCCGATCTTCAGGTAATTCTCCAGTGGGGCAAAGACAACTTAGTTGATTTCAACCCTTCTAAAACTCAGTCTTGTCTTATATTTTGCAAAAAGGATTCTTCTGCTCCTATGCTTATCTTTAGTGACACTCCGATTTCTAGGCAAAATGATATATCTCTTTTGGGGATTACCCTGACTTCTAATCTCTCTTGGCACAAGCACATTACAAATATTGCTTCCTCTGCATCTAAAAAACTTGGTTTTCTCTTTCGCTCTTGGCGTTACTTTTCTTCCAAACAGCTGCTCACTCTGTATAAATCGCAAATCCGCCTTGCCATGGTATATTGTTCCCACATCTGGGGTGGTGCCCCCAAAACTTCTCTCAGGCTTCTTGATTCCATTCAGAAGAGGGCAGTTAGGTTAATTAATGATTCATCTCTAAAAGAGTCTCTCCACTCACTTTCTCATAGACGTATTGTTTCTGCTGCATGCTCTTCTACAGTTACTTCCATGGGCACTGTTCTTCTAAATTGGCTTCTATAATTCCCTCTCTCTCTTTCAAAACAGTCCGAACATGTGCCGCCACCAGCCAACATCCATTTACTGTCCAACTTCAAACCCACAGAACCAACTTTTCATCTTCCTCATTTATTCATTCAACTGCTGTTTTCTGGAACAACCTTCCTTCATACGTATTTCCTGAAAATTACAATCTACAGAGGTTCAAGTCCAATGTCAACAAATATCTTCTTTCGTCTTCTCAACCTCCACCCAAGCAAGGTACTAAGTACTATAGGTTCTAATATCTCTCGTGTTTGGGGTTCACATAAAAAAAAAAAAAAACCTTTTTACACTTTCTTATTCCAAAGGTGTTTTTCCTTCTGCTTGGAAATTTGCTCATATCCAGCCAGTTCCTCAAAAGGGCATCAAATCCCTCCCATCCAATTATCGTCCCATTGCAATTTTTTCTACTCTATCTAAAGTAATGGAGAAATCAATTAATCGCCAACTCTTAAACTAGCTAGAAACCTTCCGTCTGATCAACGATCGCCAGTATGGATTCCATCAGTGTCGATCCACTGGTGATATTCTAGCTTATGTTACCCATTTATGGACAAATTCAATGGAAAAGTTTGGCGAAACATAAGCAGTTGCTGTTGACATCTCAAAGGCTTTCGATTGTGTTTGGCATAAAGGTCTTCTAAACAAGCTTTCGTCTTATGGTTTTTCCAACTGTTTTTTCTAATTGGTTATCCAGTTTTCTCTCTGACCGCTCACTGAGGGTGATGGTAGATAGCTCTCTGTCTTCAACTTCTCCACTAATGCTGCTGTCCCCCAAGGTTCAGTTCTTTTCCCCACGCTTTTCCTCTTGTATATTAATGACTTTCTTCCATTGACCAGAAATCTTATCCATAGTTTTGCTGATAAGAGCACATTACTTTCTAGTTTGAGAAACTTGCCCTGCTCAATCAGCTTCAACTTCTTGAATATCTGCTACCAATTCCTTAAATGCCGATCTCCAGGTAATTCTGCAGTGGGGCAAAGACAACTTAGTTGATTTCAATCCTTATAAAACTCAGTCCTGTCTTATATCTCAAAAAAAGGATTCTTCTACTCCTATCCTTATCTTTGGTGACACTCCAATTTCTAGGCAAGATATCATCTTGCCTACAAAGATCTTTTGGGGATTACCCTTACTTCTAATCTCTCTTGGCACAAGCACATCACAAATATTGCTTCCTCTGCATCTAAAAAACTTGGTTTTCTCTTTCACTCTTGGCGTTACTTTTCTTCCAAACAGCTGTTCACTCTGTACAAATCACAAATCCGGCCTACCATGGAACATTGTTCCCACATCTGGGGCGGTGCTCCCAAAACTTCTCTCAGGCTTCTAGATTCCATTCAGAAGAGGGAAGTAAAGTTAATTAATGACTCACCTCTAACAGAGTCTCTCCACTCTCAGTCTCATAGATGTACTGTTTCTGCTGCATGCCTTTTCTACATATACTTCGATGGGCACTGTTCTTCTGAACTGGCTTCTATAATTCCCACTCTCTCTTTCAAAACAGTCCGAACATGTGCTGCCACCAGCCAACATCCATTTGCTGTCCAACTTACTCACAGAACCAACTTTTCATCTTCCTCGTTTATTCATTCAACTGCCGTTTTCTGAAACAACCTACCTTCATACGTATTTCCTGAAAATTATAGTCTACACAAGTTCAAGTTTAATGTCAACAAATATCTTCTTTCTTCTTCTCAACCTCCAACTCATGCACGATACTAAGTACTATAGGTTCTAATACCTCTCGTGTTTGGGGTTTCCAAAATAAAAACACAAGTATGGAAAGGGGCAGACCTTCCACAGGTTTAGGGAACTTTATGCTGCATTGAAGTGCTTCTACTGCCAATGCTTTAAAAAAATATATTCTTGTTTATACTCTAGCATAACCACCAGGTCAGCGGAATTTACAATAAATCGATCAATACAAATGTTAATCGTATTTAGCAGTCACAGGCTTGAACCGCGGTCCACTCAAAGGGCGTGTGCTACTGCACCTCCACTCCTGACCACTCGGCTATGTCAAGACTTTGCTGTCAGTGTAGTATCACTCTGTGGTGGTTGTTGTTATTTGGTTTTTATGAGCATTAGCAACTAAGGCCATATTGCTCCGAGGATATGCGGTGGTCATTCCCTGAAACTTTCTGCATCCTCCGTATTTGGCGGTCACGGGCTCGAACCCCGGTCTAATCAAGAAACGTGTGCTGCGCACTGCCGTTCCCGCCCACCTGGTTACAGAGGCGCCATCACTCTGTGGTACTACACCGACAGTGGTAGAGAACAAAAAGGACCTTGGGGTAATTGTGCAGGCAGATATGAAATTTTCTGAGCAGTGCAGACAGTCTGCAAGAGTAGCTCATAGTGTCTTGTCAATGATATACAGGAATTTTTCTAGCAGGGATAAGGAGGTGATTATCCCCTTGTATAAGGCAATGGGCAGGCCACAACTTGAGTACTGTATATAGGTCTGGAGGCCTCATTTTAAGAAGGATGTAGAGCTGTTGGAACGAGTTCAGAGAAGGGCAACAAGATTAGTGAATGGAACAAAGGGTTGCTCTTAAGAAGAAAGTCTTAAATTTTGCAAATTACAGTGTCTGGAGACTAGGCACCTGCGAGGTGATCTGATTGACACAGACTACTATGACACAGACTACTATGGAAGCCCAAATAGAGACTTGCAAACAAAACCAGGAATACCAAAATCTGCCCAACGAAGAACCTTTCACTAAGGAAGTGCTCAAGAAGCTGGTGACAGTCTGCCCCAATGCACTGCTCTTCCTATACAACTAATACCTGGCTGAAAGTATTTTCCCCAACACCTGGAAGACTGTAAATGTTTGTTTAATCCTCAAAAACCCAGAGAGGCCAGCCCACCTGCCCAGATCCTACCAACCAATAGCTCTTATCTTTTTTGTGGATCATGGGCTGGCGGTGGCAGAGATAGTATAGGGACAATGAACTGGAAGCTGGGTAAAGAATTAAGGAGTTTTGCTGGATTTGGCAATGAGCGGGACACTACAAAAGGGTGCTATTTTTGTGGCAGCGGAGGCCACTTTGCAAGATGATGTCCGAGTAGAAATAGCCTGAGGAGGTACTGGGGAAGTGGCGAACATTATGAAAGTGACAGAGGTCAGCAGACGCATGAAGTAAGGTCAAATGCTGGAGGAGAACAATACAGTTCAAGTGTTTTAGACAGGGTTGGAGGGAAAGCACAGGAGTTGGAGACTGAGAATGGGGAAAACAAAAGAAAACCTCTTCTGATACAAAAAAAAAAGTCAAAAATAAAATTTTAGAGCAGTTAGATAGCTTGTGAGCTTTGGAGGAGTGAAGTAAGAGTTGTTCTCCTTGGGAAAATTATAACAACTACCTGACTGAGGTTCCAACATACAGGGGTATAAATAAACATATATAAAACATAAAACCACAGTTTCCACAGTGGCACTAGATGACTTATCCAGGTTCTCCTGAGGAAAGGAGGCATGGCTGACTCTCTTGGGTGCATTATAATGATCTGAATTACCAGAAGCCCTCTCATTATCAGACATCTTATGTTATTATTATTAGCCTGAGGCTTATGCTGCACCAACAGAAAAAAAAAAAAAAAATTTCTGAATTACCCTGAAAGAGAAAGAGAGAGAGAGAGAGAGAGAGAGAGAGAGAGAGAGAGAGAGAGAGAGAGAGAGAGAGAGTCAGAAGTAGAAGGGAATCACCAAGAAAGAGAAGAATGATGATATCCAGCTCAGGACCCTGGGTGTGCCAAGCCCATACTCACCAGATGAGAGTCCCTGGGAGGATATGTTCAACTAATCAATATGGTTTCAAAAAGGCTTTTTTTTGCCAAAGATGTAATTGTCACTTTGGTTAAACATTGGAAAGACTCACTTGCTGTTTATGAAATGACAATTTTCATTGACTTTGAGGGCGCTTTTGATTCTCTCTGGTAGCAGACAGCTCTCGAGTCTCTCCGAATTGCAAATTGTAACTAATAATAAAATTAATAAAATTGTACAACAGTAAAATTGTGACACAGAAGGTTAATATTATTAACGAAACTGACTGTTACTTTCAGTCTGTCAGCCTACTGGACAATCTCTGTACCACCATCTGTTGGAGGAAGTTTGAACTACAACATACCACTTCTGTTTATTTTCAAAATTATAAAATATGGTGGTTGCTATTTAGTTCTCAGCACTACAGTTTATCTTAGTACTGAGAACTAAATATTATATTCATAAAGGAGAAAAATCACTAGAGGGGGAGGTTATCTCCCCACACGGCAATTACTCTCAGATTTATGTGGCTACTAATAAGTTTGGAAATGTGTCCAATTTCAGGTGGTGTCAGATTTCACTATGCTGAGTTTGAAAGTTTGCAGTGCACTTTTTAGCAGCTGGAAAAGTTTTAAATATATTAAAAGATTACACTTTTAAAAGTTTTTCAAAATATTTACTGGGACCTTAAAAAGAGCCTCATCTGTTCATTTAAATAAGGTAAAGAAATTTAATAATATTTCACTCCAAATTCAGAAATAAGGATTGGCACAAAAAAATTATATTCACATTCACTATTACAAGTTTGGAAAGATAATATAAGCTTACCAGATAGCTTCCTGAAAGGGGTTTCATTTTTACAAAGCTTAGCCACTCCACAAATTAAAATAATATAATCATTCTCCACAGTTCTTCGAAAATCTCTGAATGATGATCTTTTATATGACATATGAACCAACAAACAAATTCCTCTTCTTAAGCACTCAAGTTGGGTAGGATTTTGATCTATGTTGTAATTCTGTAACTGCTTCAGTAAGCTTGTAATCATAACTGGTAACCACTAAAAACAATATCACATTCATCAACAAATCACAAAAAATTCAATAGTTATTAAATAATACACAGTTATTAAATAATACAGGTGGGCAAGTCAAACAAAAATAATATTTTTACTTTCAATATTAAACATTGCCACGGGTATTTAGTGATTGGTACAAATACTTCAAGAGAATAGGACACACTGACTGTCCTCTGTGTGTGGTGTGCACCACAGCAAAGATAATATGGCGTTCCGTTCACAGTGACTTGGTCAGTTTCTTACTGTAGAGGGAAAATCTCTATCAGAAATTTGCTAGCTAAGGGAAAAGATGCACGCCATCAGCATGCAGATGTCATTCGATAATAATGTGACAACTGGGAAAGTGGTTAATGACCAGTGCATTTTTTTTTTAGTTTGGGTTTCACTGCACATCAGCAACCAATGCAATTAATGCACCAAAACCAGGTCATGTAGTAATAGTAAATAATGGAGACATGTGATGCAAGAAAGCAAGTGCATGAGCTTATGTAGCATCAGCTAAAAAAAAAACAATTTCACACAATCCATTCCATCTAAAGGTTTGTTCAGTTCCTCCTCAAATTTATTTAAGCTCTTAACTTCCATAAAGGACAGATGGAAGTTTGTTCCACCAATTAACCACATGCTGGCTAAAGGCAAATTTCCACACATCTATTCTACAACTGCCTTTTCGCAATTTCAATTTATGCCCCCTCAGGTTCGTAATCTCAGCAAGCAGAAGAATCCCATCAGAATTCAGCATGTTCAACCCCACTCAAGGCCAAATACACTTCAATTAGATCACCTCGCAGGTGCCTAGTCTCCAGATGCTGCAACTTGCAGAACTTTCAAGCCTTTCTTCGTAAGCACACCCCTTTGTTCCTCTCACCAACATTGTTGAAACCAAGATTGGTGAGAGGAACAAAGGAGTGTGGCCTGACCATTGCCTTATACAAAGGGATAATCACCTCCTTGTCTCTGCTAGCAAAATTCCTATATATCATTGACAAAACTACGATCTGCTTTGGCAGCCAGTCTGCACTTCTCAAAGAACTTCATATCTGGCTGCACAATTACTCCCAGGTCTTTTTCACTTTCAACTTCCCTGAGTGTAGTACCACACAGTTGGTACATTTCTCTTGGGTTATTGCTACCCATATGCAGTACTTTGCATTTGTCAATGTTAAACTTCAGTTGCCACTTCTCAGCACATTTGCCCAACTTTTCTACATCCTGTTGCAGTAGCATATTGTCTTTACTGTCATTAACAACCCTGCCAACTTTTGTATCATCTGCAAACTTGGACATTAGGCCTGATATACCTTCATCAATATCACTGATAAATACAGAAAACAACAATGGGCCCAGCACCGAACCCTGGAGGACTCTTCTAATAACATTAGTCCACATAGAGGAGTGTCCATTCATTACCACTCTCTGCCGTCTCCCACTCAACCATCCCTTTATCCATTGTAGCAGCTTACCCTTAATGCCATACCGCTCCATTTTGTACAGCAGTCTTCCATGTGCAACAGTATCAAAAGCTTTCCTGAAATCCAAGTATATGATATAAAAATTATTTTTTTGCATCCAGTTCCTTTGTGACCACATCGTAGTATCAAATCAAATTGGTCAGACAAGACTTCCCCTTAACAAACCCATGCTGTGTGTGAATTTTAACTGCATGTCTTGTTTAGGTGATTTTGGTATGAAAAGCCTAGTAGCCTCCAAGATGCAACTATAAATAAGTATTAAAAATATATTTTAAAGGAATTTAAGTCCCTGAAGGCTTCCCAATTAGAATTCACTGTTGGTAACATCACCAGTTGATCCGACAGTATAGAATTTAAAAACTGTCTGAGACTGCTGTAGTCACCATTACGAAAGCAAAAACTCATTAACTACCATTAAGGATAAAGGGTAGTTACATCTTTAAGTAAATACCACATCAGTACACTGTGATTACTGTCATCTAGTGGTTCCTTTATCTGCAAATTCTTAATGTATGAATAATCACTGCTGATAATCAGATCACGAGTATTACTCCCTCTGGTTGCCCCTCAAACATGTTGCTGTAGAAAACAATCCTCCAATAAATCCACAAAAGTCTTGCTAGCGTGCGAGTGACCAAATCCGCAAGTTTCAGTCAACATCTGGAAAGTTAAAATTCTCCATTACAAGACATTCTGATTTACTTGCCCACTCTATTTCTCTGACAACTGTTTGTTATACTCAGAGTCATTAGGCCTATAACACACTTCTACTCTCATTTTCCCTTTCCCAGTGTTTATGTCACACCAAACTGACTCAACATTGCACTGTCCACCCATGTCAACTGGATGCACTTCCTTAGATTTTGTGTTTCTTAACTAACAGCATAACTCCTCCTCCTCCCTTCCTTCCTACTCTTTCTGCACACATTGTACTCCCCAAATTCCAATTCTGCACTGCTTTTACCTGTGTGACACCATGTCTCTGATATCCCAACCATATCTTCCTTTGATGCCTTGATCAGCACTTCGAATTCAAATTTATTTACTATACTTCTAGCATTGGTGTACATGCATACACCTGTTCTTACTCTTAGTTATCCTAACACAGCCCATGTATTTACTTGTTCCATGATGACTCCCTGCAACTCTTGAAATCCCCAGCAACTTGCTCTCTAGGCTGCTGCTCATTACAATAGAAGCAGTGCAAGACTCACTTTTGCATCTGCCTGCGGCTACTATTAATCTGTGAAGGTAATACAGATAAGATATATATACACGAAAAACGGTTTCAGTGACCTATAATGACACTGAAACCCGTAGTGACCTATCGTTACATAGTAACCTATGTCTAAAGGACACCTTTAGACATAGGTCACTACTGTATGTCTAGGTGCATTTATAAAGATAAAATATACATAAAAAAATATAAAGACATATAACTATAAATAAGTATAAAGATATATAACTATAAATAAATATAAAAAATATATTTTAAATAAATTTAAGCAAGTTTACAGATATAGATATAAAAAACAACTGGCATATAGCAACCACTGGATAAAATCTGACTGAGTGTATAATGGTTAGATGGCTAAAACCAGTAGAAGACAGATGGGATTCATTTGTAAAGCATGAACATACAAATAAAATATGGCAAATGGTTAAAATAGTGTTACAGTTTTCACATATGGGGGGGGCCCACAAGCACTCAGAAAAAAATTACTAGCTAACATATTGTGTCCTATGCAGAGGCAAGCAAGAACAACCTCCTCTCTATAACTGCTGGACAGACTAGACTGCCAGAGTTTGATTATGGGCTTCACCTGATATAACTTATTTGTAACATCTTCATGGTATGATTGTTGCAACTAGGAGTATAACTTGCTACTTATTTGATGCCTGTAGTTTGTACAGGGGACTAGCAAGGTGTGATCATTCTGGGGTTGTGCTAACCAGGCTATAACATCTGCCAGTTCATTACTACTGATCCCAATGCAGCTTATGAACCAGCAGAAGCAGATATCAAATAAACATTCAAAAAGAGAATGTAGCATCTACTGAACACAGGTCAGGACTGGATGAGAGTTATATCTCATTGGTTATAACACCTGTAATGAACTTAAAGTATCCATATATATTACACACCTTTGATAATTGTAAGATTTAAGGTGGTCTAAGACCAACTGTATAGCACACAACTCTGTAGTGTATAACTTTTTTTGCATGGAGGGAATCTTTTCAGGTACAGTATTATCTGGGGAAAGCAGAGTCCACAGATGATAATATCTCAGATTTATCTGTAAAGACAGGGATAAGGTCTGAGTGTCCAGTGCTATGGGCAGCAGACAGATGGAGTACACGTCTTTCCTCATTTTTATTGTTTGGGGTTTAATGGTGCAAGAGCAGCTTCGGCTATATTGTGCCTGTTCAAGTTTTGTTATTTCCTGTTATACTGTTACTGATTTGACATATTAGATATGATTGGTTAGGTTTATTAAACTGAGGTGTGAAAAGAGCTCACTGACGTTTGATTTTTCTCCCATAATGACTTTCCTCATTCTTTAATGGAGAAGTTGCATGATAGTAATAGTATTTTCCATATAGTGCAAGGAAGCAAGAGGCTTTTGCTGCACTGGCCAAAAAAAAAAGGTTGCTCCATGCTTCCATAATTGAAGTGTTCTTTGCAATAAAGATTTGATCACCTTTATGGCTTTAGCCCATATATTTAGGACATAATGTAATATTGAGCATATTAGTGAAAAATAAAATTTCTATTTTTGTTGTTAGAGAAAAAAGTATTTCTGGTATAATAAAAAAAAAAAAAAAAAAAAGAGAGAGAAAGAAATGTAATCTATTAATTAAATAGTTAATGTGCTTATTCCAAGATAGCACATGATCTATCCATAATCCTAAATATTTGTGATGTGATACTACTTAAACTAATTCAATTTCTTTTCTTTTTAGTGCAGACAGGCACTGGAATGTAAATCATTAACTTCGCTTGGAAATGGTATCCGATGAAATACATGAAGAGAATGTATTTCATTCTCTTCATGTATAAGAGAAGACTATCACATGAGTATAAAGGTCTTACAACTGTCTCCTTTTTTTCTAACAGCTGAATTATCTATCTTACTTAAGATGGATAATTCAACTATTAGAAAAAAGGACTTTTTAAGAACTTGATTAATGTGGAAATTTACTCTCAGAGGAATATTACGAAATTCCAAGTTTGAATGCAAGTCTGGTTGATTTATATACCTTGGCCTAATAAACAATGCCCAAAGCTTTCATTTAAATATTAATTCATACATTTAGCCTATAAATTCATGGCTGTAAATGAGGAACATAAAAGAGCACTGCAGCTCCACATAACTAAATGTGGAGCTGCAGTGCTTTTACTCAAATCTCCCCAAATCAAATTTACAATTCCATATTATAGTCTCCAACTGTATATCTATTTCTTCTCTCTCTCATCTGTACTCTACATATATTGCACATTGCAGTATGATCCCAAGAATGGTGAAAATTTTAATCAGTTTAGTGCCAAGGTACAGTAGCATGATAACTTATGACATGTGTTGCAAACATAACAAAAAAAAAAGCTTATTTTGTGATTGAAAGTACAATACAAGATAATGCCATTCACCAATTATAACAAGAATATGCATCAAAATGCCAAATATTCAAAAGGCAAGTAGAACAAGTAACAGACAGTTTATTAATAAGCAAAAAGTTAATCAGTTCTGCATGTAATAGTGATAACTAAATAAGAGTTGTGACATCTCAAATTCCATTTCAATAATGACTTTAGGCTAATTAACAATACAGACTTTCAATAATACAGAATATGGAAACAGATATTTTGTATCATTAACTGCATAAATATTTAGAATGGAACATTCTACAAAAGGTTGCCGCTGTTCTTCCAATCCAGTTGCACATTTAACCGAAGCTAGCCAATGTGTACACACATACCACAAAATCTTTTTTTACTTCAGTGGCAAGCATCAGTTGAAACTGTTTAATTCTATCTTTCCTTCTATCACTTCTCTATAGGTAGTAATAAATTTCCACCAAATATTCATTCACACAAATTAATAAGACAAGGACAGCCTGTTACCACCAAGTGTGCTCAATCTCCTCTTTTAATAACTTTGCTACTTTAGCTTTTAGGCCCACCTAACAGGCACATTATCAACACAAAGTGTCAGACAGTTTTTTTTTTTAAGGAATCTGTGCTTTAGGATTGTTCAGAAGATGCCCATTATTATACCCTCCCTGTGGAGTCACCTTCCATTGCTGGCATTGACAGCAAGCTCCTTTTGAATTGATTTTTCTTTAAATTGGGAAAGGTCAGCATAATGAGATATAACTTGGGATAACTTTGATTACTGCCAATGTAGCAACTGAAAATAGCCAATTTTCCAGAGCCATCATTACCTAACATATTTCTGAACAATACATGTGTACAATCAGAACAACTCAAAATAAGATTATATTTTCTAACATAAGAAGCAAATAAACTTTCAATGTATACGACATCATCATCACTGTGAAATCAATTTTACTGTCCTTTTGCTTATTTGTTTGAAATGTTTGATTACATTACATTTCGCACTTCGTGAAATTGAAAAATTACATCTACATACAGTACACACCAAGGCAAATGTATTACCATTTTCAGATTTTACAATGCATGGAATATCTTGAATACAGGCCTTCTGAAATTCTATGCAGTTAATTATCTTAACACTACACAAGTACAGCAGACTCTCGATTTACAGGGATCGGATTAACCGGACAAGGACCGGCGTTAAAAGTCTTCATTGGGAGATTAACAGAAGGGACTGCTTCTACAGGGGGATGGGATACACTTAAATAGAAAGGTTGCAAGAATATTTGCTGATGCAATTGAGGCAATGTTAGGTGGGTCGGAAAACTGCTAGCTTGGTGGGATACAAGGACTAATAGATTAACAGCAGCCACTGGCAGAGGTGAAACTGATTCTTGAACTGCTTCTATTGGAATGAGCAGAAGCCTGGAAAACAAGATGCAGGATATTTCAGAGACTGCTGGGAGTCATTGCGGTACAAGTAAACACATGGGTTGTGTTAGGGTAGCTAAGACAAAGAACAGGTGCATGTATACTTGCGTGTACACCAATGCTAGGAGTTTGGTAAATAAATTTTATGAATTTGAGGTATTGCTCAAAGCATCAAAGGCAGATATTGTTGGGATATCAGAGACGTGGTGTCACACAGATATAAGGAATGCAGAACTGGAATTTGGGGAGTACAACGTCTACAGAAAGGATAGACAGGACAGGAGGGGAGGGGAGGGGAGGAGGGGTTATGCTATTAGTTAAGAAACACATAAAATCCAAGGAAGTAAAGCCAGTCGACATCGCTGGACAGTGCAGTGTCAAGTCAGTTTGGTGTGACATAAGCACTGGGAGATCAAATTTGAGAGTAGGAGTGTGCTATAGGCCTAATGACTCTGATGAGTATAATAAGAAACTGTACAGAAAATAGAGTGGGCCAGTAAATCAGAGTCTTATAATGGGGGATTTTAATTTCCCAGATATTGACTGGAATTTGTGGGTTGGTCACTCACACACTAGCAAGGCATTTGCGGATTTATTGGATGATTGTTTTCTATATCAGCATGTTCGGGAGGAAACTAGAGGGAGTAATACTCTTGATTTGATTATCAGTATGATTCTTCATGCATTAAGAATCTGCAGATAGAGGAACCACTAGGTGGCAGTGATTACAGTGTGCTGAAGTGGGATTTACTCAAAGAGGTAACTACCATCAGGGGTAAAGGGAAGGGTTATTGCTTTCGTAAAGGCGACTACGATGGACTGAGATAGTGTTTAAATTCTATACGGTGGGACCAACTGATGATGTTACCAACAGCAAATTCAAAATGGGAAGCATTCAAAGAACTTATCTTGGAAGATACTAGGCTTTACGTACCAACTAAGAAATATTGTTCAAGGTTTCGGCCTAAATGGAGGTCAGATGAACTAATGAGACAGATGGCAGAGAAGAAAATGCTTGGGATACATATAAATTAACACATGACACAGAAGCCTATGATAGATATAAGTTGATCTGTAACCAAGTTACAAAGGAGGTTAGGCAGGCGAAGGCAGATTACGAGAAATCTTTGGCAAGGGATGCAAAGAAAAACAGCAAAGAGTTCTTTACTTATGTAAACTCTAGAAGGAAGGGGATGAATCAGATTGGTCCACTTGATATCGATGGTTCAACTGTTGATGATCCTGCTCGGGTAGCTAACAAACTAAATGAATATTTTGCATCGACATTCACACATGAGGAGTTATTTAGCGAGGGGAATGCCATAGGTGTATTCAACTCTGGCAGTAAGCTTGATGATCTTGTAATAACTGAGAGTAAAGTAGAGGAGAAATTGTGGAAGATAAACACAAGAAAGGCACCTGGGGTGGATGGGATCTATCCAGCTATATTGAAGGAGGCAGCAAAGGAAGTAAGCAAACCCTTAGCCATAATTATGACAGCTTCCTTGGACTCAGGGGAGGTACCCATAGACTGGAGATGTGCAAATGTGACCCCAATTCACAAAGGAGGATCAAAGGCTGACACAAGTAATTATAGACCTGTGAGTTTAACTTCTGTTCCAGGAAAATTAATGGAGGCACTGGTTAAAGAAGCACTGCAGGATCATCTAGACAAGACTTCAGTTATAGCTCGGACACAGCATGGTTTTGTTAAGGGGAAGTCTTGCCTGACCAATTTGATTGGATACTATGATGCAGTCACAAAAGAACTGGATGCAGGGAATAACTTTGATATTATATACTTGGATCTTAGAAAGGCTTTTGATACTGTTGCACATGGAAGACTGCTGCACAAACTGGAGCAGTGCGACATTGGAGGCAAATTGCTGCTATGGATAAAGGGGTGGTTGAGGGGGAGAAGACAGAGAGTGGTAATCAATGGACACTGCTCATCATGGACCAAAGTTATTAGTGGAGTCCCTCAGGGTTCAGTGTTGGGTCCATTATTGTTTTCTGTATTTATAAATAATATTGATGATGGTATAACAAGTTTAATGTCCAAGTTTGCAGACGATACAAAAGTTGGCAGGGTTGTTAAGGACACTACTGATGCTATACTCCTGCAACAGGGTCTGGAAAGGTTGAGCAGATGGGCTGAGAGGTGGCAAATGAAGTTTAACATTGACAAATGTAAAGTACTACATATGGGAAACAGCAACCCCAGAGAAAAGTATCAACTCTGTGGTACTACACTGACAGTGGTAGAGAATGAAAAGGACCTGGGGTAATTGTGCAGGCAGATATGAAGTTCTCTGAGCAGTGCAGATGGGCTGCAACAGTAGCTCATGGTGTCTTATCAATGATATATAGGAATTTTTCTAGCAGGGATAAGAAAGTAATTATTCCCTTGTATAAGGCAATGGTCAGGCCACACCTTGAGTACTGTATACAGGTTGGAGGCCTCATTTCGAGAAGGATGTAGAGCTGCTGGAACGAGTACAGAGAAGGGCAACAAGATTAGTGAATGAAACAAAGGGTTGCTCTTATGAAGAAAGGCTTAAGTTTTGCAAATTGCAGTGTCTGGAGACTAGGCACCGGCGAGGTGATCTGATAGAGGTGTATGAAGCCTTGAATGGTTTGAGCATGCTCAATGCTGATGGGATTCTGCCTCTTGCTCAGAATAATCATCTGAGAGGGCATAAGTTCATATTGAGGAAGGACGGATGTAGGTTAGATGTCCGGAAGTTTGCCTTTAGCTAGCGGGTGGTTGGATGGTGGAACATACTTCCATCCCTTGTTGTGGAAGTTGATAGCCTAAATAAATTTAAGGCTCAGCTGGACAGGTATTTCGAACGAACGGAGGGATGAAGTGGAAGTTTTTTTTTTTTTTTTTTTGGCTGATACTGCATAAGCTTGCTTTCTTGCATCATATGCCTCTACTAATGCTAATGATTAATGTGCCTATTATCTTGCAACCCCCCCACTGTCTTCATACCCGCTGCTCAAAAAAAAAAAAAAAACGGATAAATATGGCCTTAGTTGCTAATGCTCCTAAAAACCAAAATAACAACAGCTCAAAAAAAAAATTGAGTTTGTTTTAGTGTGTCGATTGTTGTGTTCCATCACACAGCAACAAGATAAATTTTGTTTTGTTATTAATGTCAGGGATGTCGACATTTTTTTAATAGTAAAGTTTTTTTGTTTAGAAATTGCGAAAATGATAGGTAAATGCAAGAGTTGCACTTTCAGTTAAACAAAGACTTGAAATTATTCAAAAGTTTGAAAACGGTGCATCTGTTAAATCTCTAATGAACCATTATAATGTTGGTGACCAAACCATATGCGAAATTGTAAAAAATAAAGGGAAGCTATTAGATTTAAAATCGACATTGAAAAAAATAAAGCATCGTATTGGACACGTGAGTAGTATGTGGTAAGTTTTCTTATCTATCGCCATATTTTTTACAAAGGTTGCTGAACATTTTTGGATACAGTAAGTCCCCGACTTACGCAACTACGGATTTACGTAAATTTGTTTTCATTCAATTTTTTTTTTTTTTTTTATTATTTATTTTTTTTTTTAGGATTGTAAAATTTAAAACAACAAAAAAAAAAAAGAATAATAAGCAATCAATAATGACGATCACGGCATGCACAAATTGCACAAGTGAGATCGGAGTAACAAGCAAAAAAATAGGAAAGAAGAGAAGATTCTTACAATTATTTATGTTTCTTTTTTATATGACTGAAGATTTTAGTGAAGGGGGACACACACTTAACCATAATAACGTAAAAACCAACAGAATTGCAGCTATCGGTATCATCGCAAATGCAATAAGATCGAGTTTACTACCCGTTTATAACAGAAAAGCCCAATAAAACGGAAAGTGCAAATTGTTTTTGTTTTTTGGTGACCTCCAGAAATGTGCTTTAGTAAAATGCGAGCTCGCGCAGGGTGATAACAGTGAGTTTGCCTTAACCCTGTGAAGTTCTTTCCAGAAAATTTCATTTTGACCATTATCGTGGTGCCAACTAAGAGACAGTGACAGTGCTACAAGTAAATCTACCAACAAAAGCGATCAATTTGGATCAGAAAATTAAACTAATAAGAATATATGAAAATGGTCAAACATTAACAAGTACCGTACTGAATTCAGATTTGTCAATAATTATATAGCAGCAATATGTTACTAGTCATTCCCAAGTTACATAAAACTCAACGAAGTAAGAAGTAGTGAACGTATCCCTTATGTATGTCGGGTACTTCCGTATTTTTGGATTAACCAGGAAATTGATTATCCGGGATTTGTTTTTTTACCATCTATCCCGGAAAATCGAGAGTCTACTGTACCATAACTGCAAATTACAGAGAACACCACCATTATCCTCTGTTTCTATTTTGCAATGCAGATTAGTACACCTGATGTCCAATTTGTTAATGAAAATAGACGGAAATTTGCAAAATTTTAAAAAATTCTGATTTTTCGTGAAAAGAAAGAGATGAAGAACAACAGTTTTTCAAAAATATGGAGAAGGAAGCTATCACCAAGTATATTACGAGGTTGAAATGGAGAAGGCACCATTTAGAATTAAAAAAAAAAAAAAAAAAAAAAGACTGATTCTCCATTATAACTCTTGAAAGTTGGCAGCTATGCAGAAGTTACAATTATGTGAATTCTTTGGTTCCAAACACTATTTCTGAGGAAGTACAGAAATATACTTTTTTTTTTTTTTTTGGTAGTTATTGGCGCATAGGCTTCTGCGGCCATAATGCACCTCCCAAGGTTTTTGCAGTACTTTGATCCAAGCCCGAGGTGGGAATTGAACCCGCGACCTTTGGGTTGCCAGGCAGGCACTTTACCCACCCGGCTAGCCCGGTCGGCCCAGAAATATACTGTACAGTCAGTCCTCGTATTGTACGAAAGTTGTGTTCCTAGAAACCCTGGTGCAATGCAAAATCGTGCAATATAAACAACAGGCCCTATGGGAAAAATAGGGTTAGGTGCCGACCACCCAAGATTGAACACACATTTGTAACCAAAACATTACCAAATACAACAAATAATCATAATAAAATACTTACGTATTTTATTAAAACTATTACGTAATAATAGGGTTACGTTCCTGAGAAATGTTGCGAATACCGAAAACGCGAATACTGAGTAAAAAAGTAAAAATAAGGTCCCATAGTAAAAAAGGGGTTCCGTTCCAAAGTATGAAATATATAAGAAAAACTAGTCTAAAATTTTGTCTATGAATGTATTATATGTACCTTCATAATATGACTATGTACATAGAAGTACATAGTGAAATGCAAGCATATGGCATTGAAATGAAAATAAGAAACAATTTAATATTAAATGTAATATTTATTAGAAATTTCAAACAAATCTTTCAAACCAGTGCCTTTGCTAGCAAAAAAAACTTATCCCACCAGTGCTATCACCAGTTTCGCTAAAGTGTTGATAAAGGAATTTTGCCTTTTCACGAATGATGAGTGAACTTAACGGAATTTTATTTTGAGTTCAGTCTTCTATCCACAGATTTAAAGCGTTTTCCATTTTTTCTAATTTAACATCACGAGTTACAGAGCAAATTTTTGAAGCAATTAGCACGTTTTCACGGACACTACGGTGGATTTTTTCTTCCGATTTTTTGATTGATTGTACCATTGACTCACTGATTTTATAATGTTTTGCCACTGAGGAGACACTTTCACCATTAGAAATTTTGTCTAATAACTCAATTTTATTCGCTACTGTCATCACCTTCTTTGATATTTTCACATTTCTCTTGTTATTCGTAGCCATATTTTTGTACGGGTCAGAAAGAACTTATGTACAATAAAGTCACTTTTGTCCGTTAACATTCTCGAAAGTCTGTTTTACACTGGAAAATGGTAGATTTATCACTTTTGTAAGCATATCAATTTATAAATTGATAAATTTATTCAATTTATAAGCATATAAATTAAAAGCAAACGACGAAAACTTCCATTACAAGCGCATAACACATACTGAACAAGGATTAGCGAAAAACATCCACGCTCGCGATTTTGTTACCCCTCTCCCCCCACCCACTGAGCGCTGTTTTGAACAGGAAAGATAATTTTAGCCATGCCCATGTTTTTTTATGGTGGATAACATTCACGGCGCTTTAAAATTCACATTTTTTTAGGTTTCATTTTATATTAAATCAGCGATCGCGAATACGCGAATACAGATACCGCGAATAGCGGGGTTTACTGTTGCTACTGCTTTTGCTTCTATCGTAAGCCAACTTGTTTTTTGTTTGATTTTGTATCCAAACAGATGACAGCTGTTCCATCTCTTCCAATTCTTTGTGTCTAATGGATTTT
Source organism: Mastigoproctus giganteus (assembly GCF_048544385.1). Taxonomy (NCBI): domain Eukaryota; kingdom Metazoa; phylum Arthropoda; class Arachnida; order Uropygi; family Thelyphonidae; genus Mastigoproctus; species Mastigoproctus giganteus. Next base: position 261,055,893 of record NC_143576.1, on the reverse strand, counting down.
AATTACACTTTGAGTTGTTCCTGCTATGAAAGTTTTTTTCTCTGCATTGCCTCATTCAGGCCTGTAGCACGTGCAATATCACACGGTATTTCATTTCGCTCAAAGCGTTTCACAATTTCATATTTTTTCTCTTATCAACAGAGGCGGACTGGCCATAAGCTTTACCGGGGAAACCCCGGTGGGCCGGAGGCTGGTGTGATTTTGGCCATAAACCATAGTATGAGGCCACTAAAAATTTTCCAGGGTAAGAAGTTTTGACCCAGTATGCCTCTGTTTATCGATATTGCTTTTCTTTTTCTCCCTGAATCTGTAGTGTCTTCATCATGACGCTTCCTGTTCACACCTTTTAAGAATTTTACTCATTTTTAGGGAATAAAGCACAATTACAAAATGAAGAGGCAAGCTCGATACACATAAACAAAGCTGCGCGCGTATAGCAACTGAATAAACAACACCATAAAGGCAGAGATACATTAACACCTCACATTTTACTAAAGCACATATCTAAGGGTTACTACCATAAAACAATAAAAACAATTTCCAGTTGTGTTTCTGCCAGTGGAATCTGTTATAAACTGGTAGTAAACTCGATCTAATTGAATGCGATTATACCAATAGCTGGAATTGTGTTGGTTTTTACGTTATTATGGTGAAATGTGTTTCCCCTTCACTGATATAAAAAGCATAAATACATTTTCAGAATCTTCTCTTCGTTCCTATCATGTTGCATTCTGTTGGGGTGATTCTGCATTCGACTGCCATTTCTTGTAAACACAAAGTCGAATCGTGCATAAGCGAATTCGGTTCGTGTTATATAAGATATCGTTCCCCTATTTATAAATCGTGTATGATCGAATTCGTGTAGTGTAAACACGTGTTATACGAGGACTGACTGTATAATGATACTATATTTAGCATTAGAATTAGTAGAGTCATATGATGGAAGAAAAGCAAGCAGAAATAACATCAAAAAAAAAAAAAAAACATTTTCCATTTTACCCATCCATTCGCTCCAAAAAGTTTGTCCAGTTCTTCATTGAATTTATTTAAGCTATCAACTTCCACAATGACAGATGAAAGACTTTTCCAGCAATCAGCTACCAGTAGGCTAAAGGCAAACTTCAGCACATCTATTCTACAACTGTCTTTCTTCAAATTGAGTTTATGCTCCCTCAGGTTTTTAATCTGAGCAAGAGGAAGAATCCCATCGGAATTGAACCTGCACCTTCACGGTGGTGGGCCTGTTAGTAATCCCGGGTATAACCTCCATTCACAAGTACATGGTGGGTGACCACCCAGGTGTGAACCAACGTAAGCAGGAGTCGAGGTGTGGCGTCCACACCACATAGAGTAATGCCGCCCCTCTATGTTACCAGGCAGTAAAGTGGTAGATGACTCTCTCAACCGGCACAATACCACCACTTTGCTTATTGGAGGCTTGAAGTGGTGGAGCCAATGTTTAGTCTCTAGAGCTAAGTTCCGGTCAACCCTTCCCTATCTCTTCTGTCATGCAGTATGATTGATGACTTTTGAGGTTATGATGAACATCGTGGCGAGATCCAATATTCCTTACATTTCGAGGGTACAGCTCTAAAAGAGTGTTCGCAGGCCGGACACTAGTTAGTACACCGGACCGAACCGACTGGTAACTCTCTAGGAGGCTTCCGGATCAGCTAGTGTATAATGTTGCTACCTCTACTCTGCCAGATAGTGACTGGAGGCAGTGCGAGTAGTGTGTATGCAGGGAGCATTGTCGAGTCCATGGTATGTCAAGGATCTGGGCAAAATTCTTACCATATCCAAAAATTTCATTACTTCATACAGCATGTCCCACCCACTTTTTCTTACTATTGAATACACCATGAATTGTCAAACTAATAGAGCAAGCTTATCTGCGAAAAGATCTAAACCTCCCAGGCACTTCCTAATTCATTTCACAAATATACGTGGTCTCAATTCTAATCTCAACAATGTCCATTTCCACTTGCAGTCTGCCAAACCCCATGTACTTTTTCTGACAGAATCTCAGTTATCGGTTGATTCAACTACTGCTCATCTCAGATGCCCAAATTATTCGCTGTATGATTCCTTTCACCTCAAAGTGGTACTTGTGTATATGTGCGTTCTGATATTCCTTGTCAAAGACTTGGCAATTTGGAATCTCCACTCTTTGATCTTCTCTGGCTTAAAATCTCTCTACCTTATTGTGTTAAATTCATCTGTTGTCTCTACCGTTCTCCTAACTCCACTAATCACTTGAAGCTCTTTGACTTCCTCTCTTTGCAACTTGACTTTCTCCAGTCCAACTTTCCTAACAGTGAGGTAATTATCCTTGGTGATTTTAATGTTCACAACTCCAGCTCTCTTCCGTTTTCAAGATGCTGAGCCTTTTGCAATTACTAATGACCTTGCACAGATTGTTCATTCACCTACAAGAATACCGAGTAATCCTAATCATACAGCCAACACGCTTGATCTTTTTCTCACAAACAACCCTTCTAAGTACACGGTTGAAGTGAGAGGTCCTTTAGGCACATCAGATCACAACTTGGTGATTGTCTCTTCTCCAATGGAGCCTTTATCTCATGGCTATTCCCAACCTCGTGTTGTTTGGCATTACAAGAATGCAAAATGGGATGACCTGCGTGATTTCTTTTCTTCTTTTCCTTGGTTGGATTACTGTTTCAAAACTTCTGATGTCAACGTTTGCTCAGATCGTGTCAGTGAAATTATTCTTGCAGGAATGGAATCCTTTATCCCACATTCCACTTTAAAATCTCATCCTTTATCTAAACCTTGGTTTTTCCAATAAATGAGCTAAGGCTGTTCACAAGAGAAGAATGTTGCATATCGTAATTGGCTTGTTTCTAATTCTTCAGTTTCATTTGCTGCCTACACCAAAGCTCACAACAATTGTAAAGCAGTTATTAATCAGTCCAAACTAGAGTTTGAACAGGCTACGAGTAGAAAACGTGCTTCTTGTCTAATGGTAGCCGAGCATTCTGGTCTCTTGCCAAAGCCATTGGCCGCAACTTTTGCCCATCTCTGCTCCCACCTCTGTCCAAACCAGATGGTTCTGTTGTCACTTCAGCCAAGGATAAAGCTGACCTGCTAGCATCCCATTTTTCTTCCAACTCATGTATTAATGATCTTGGTAAAACACCTCCGACCATTTCCAACATGCTCCATTCAACGCCTCCTGTGGTCTTCCGTCTAAAGGATGTCAGAAGGATTTTGACGAATCTTGATGCTAAGAAAGCTCCAGGTCCTGATGGTATTTCTCCACTTATTCTCAAAACCTGTGCTCCTGACCTTACTCCTATTCTTTGCCACCTTTTTTCACTTTCTTACTCCAAAGGTGTTTTTCCTTCTGCTTGGAAATTTGCTCATATCCAGCCAGTTCCTAAAAAGGGTGACAAATCCCTCCCATTCAATTATCGTCCCATTGCAATTACTTCTACTCTTTCTAAAGTAATGGAGAAATCAATTAACCACCAACTCTTAAACTACCCAGAAACCTTCCATCTGATCTATGATCGCCACTATGGATTCTGTCAGTGTCCATCCACTGGTGATGTTCTGGCTTATGTTACCCATTTATGGATTAATTCAATGGAAAGGTTCGGTGAAACACAAATAGTTGCTCTTGACATCTCAAAGGCTTTCGATCGTGTTTGGCATAAAGGTCTTCTAAACAAGCTTCCATCTTATGGTTTGCCAACTGTTTTTGGTAATTGGTTATCCAGTTTTCTCTCTAATCGCTCACTGAGGGTGATGGTAGATGGCTCTCTGCCTTGTAACGTCTCCACTAATGCTGGTGTCCCCCAAGGTTCAGTTCTTTCCCCCACTCTTTTACTCTAGTATATTAATGACCTTCTTCAATTGACTGGAAATCCTATCCATAGTTTTGCCGATGATAGCACAATGCATTCCACTTTCCATTTTGAGAAACCTTGCCCTGTTTAATCAGCTTCAACTTCTCGAAAATCTGCTACCAATTCCTTAAATGCCGATCTTCAGGTAATTCTCCAGTGGGTCAAAGACAACTTAGTTGATTTCAACCCTTCTAAAACTCTTATATTTCGCAAAAAGGATTCTTCTGCTCCTATGCTTATCTTTAGTGACACTCCGATTTCTAGGCAAAATGATATATCTCTTTTGGGGATTACCCTGACTTCTAATCTCTCTTGGCACAAGCACATTACAAATATTTCTTCCTCTGCATCTAAAAAACTTGGTTTTCTCTTTCCCTCTCGGCGTTGCTTTTCTTCCAAACAGCTGCTCACTCTGTATAAATCGCAAATCTGCCCTGCCATGGAATATTGTTCCCACATCTGGGGTGGTGTCCCCAAAACCTCTCTCTGCTTCTTGATTCCATTCAGAAGAGGGCAGTTAGGTTAATTAATGATTCGTCTCTAACAGTCTCTATCCACTCGCAGTCTGAAAGACGTACTGTTTCTGCTGCATGCCTCTTCTACAGATACTTCCATGGGCACTGTTCTTCTGAATTGGCTTCTATAATTCCTGCTCTCTCTCTCTCTTTCAAAACAGTCCAAACACGTGCCGCCACCAGCCAACATCCATTTACTGTCCAACTTCAAACTCACAGACCCAACTTTTCATCTTCTTTGTTTATACATTCAACTGCAGTTTTCTGGAACAACCTTCCTTCATACGTATTTCCTGAAAATTACAGTCTACAGAAGTTCAAGTCCAATGTCAACAAATATCTTCTTTCATCTTCTCAACCTCCAACCCAAGTACGATACTAAGTACTATAGGTTCTAATACCTCTCGTGTTCGGGGTTTACATAAAAAAAAAAAAAATTCAAGGCCTTATTACACCTCAGATTATCTCGCAGGTGCCTAGTCTCCATATTCTGCAATTTGCAGAACTTAAGCCTTTCTTGGTAAGAGCATCCCTTTGTTACCCTCACCAATTTTCTTGCCCTTCTCTGTACATGCTCTAGTAACTACATATCCTTCCTAAAATGAGGCCTACAGAGCTGTGACAGTACTGAAGGTGTGGCCTGACCATTGCCTTATACAAAGGGATAATCACCTCCTTATCCCTGCTAGCAAAATATGCAGTAGACCAGCAAATTTTCATTATAGCTCCTTTCAGTTTCATTATAAAATGTTTGCAGGTTTAGGCAGTCTTTTCAAATTAAACAAATTATTCACAAGTTGCCAGACTCGCTTTGGACTTCGAATTTTCATTTTGGATGTATTTTGAATAATCTGTATTAAATTGCACATAACACCCTAAATTGTTGCTCAGGACCAGTTGTAACTCTGAAATACACTACGTTTTAAATAACACTGGTCAGTATCAATTTCTTCCCCGAAATAATTCCGACAGATTCTCGTAGGAAATATGTTCAAAAACTCAGATATATGCTTAGAAAGTTCTCATCACCCTCGGTTTTCAAACATCGTAGGTTAATGATGGAAAACTAAGACTTGTAGTTGGTTTAATCATCTTTTCCATCTATTTTATATATTTAATTTTGTTTTCTAGAACATTCTGGAGATTTCTAGAGCATATGGGAGCTTTCTAAAACATTCAAGAATGTTCTAGAATGCTTGACAGGGTTCTCTAGAAACATTGTGAACCTTCTAGAGACTTCTCTAATGGTACATATATGAGTGGGTTCCGCACCAAGCAAACATTTTCGTATTTCAAAAAGCTCATTTTTCGGAGAGCGAGTGGTGAACAAAGCAAACAAGTTTTAGTAAACTTGTGTTTGTACACAAGCCTTGTGTGCATTAGTGTAAATCGTTAACTGTGTTTAAATTATAAAAATATACAATTTCTTAATTGTGTTCTTATAAGCACGTACCTTGACTGTATGTGAAATATGTTAATATGTTATGTTCTTGCCAAAATAAGCCTGTTAGCTTTGTACATTTGCAGAGAAGTGGTATTAAAATACCAGCAAAAACCACTGCCACAACATGTGAGAAAAGCCTATGAATATTTTGGATGTAAGGTCAGAGATCAAGATAGTGTGAGCTCCAAAGATTTCCTGTAGCTCACATTCAAGGACATTAACAGGCTGGCTTAAAGGTAGTCATAAATTGATGATGTCTTTCGATGTTCTGGTGATATGGCAGAAACCTTGAGACCACACAAACGATTGTTACTTTTGCATGACCAACGTTTCTGGTTTTTCTGGGAAATCCAAACATAAAGTAGAGTATCCTAACGTATCTTCTACTCTAAGGCCAGTTTCTTACGATGATACATAGCCGGTGCCAAAGCCACCAGAAACTTATGGACTTGACTCTGATTCAGGATTAGAAAAGGAGTCTCCTGAAGATGTAGAATCCAGAACAAGTATAGATCTAGACTTTTCAACTCTTGATACTTCAAAGCTGCATGTCACTCAGGCAGAAATGAACAGTTTGGTCAGAGATTTGAACCTCTCCAAAACCAAGGCTCGATTACTAGGATCATGGCTTCAGCAGTGGTTATCTTCTTCAAAAGGATGCCAAGGTGTCTTTTTATAGGAAGAGGCAATCTAACATAATGACTTATTACTCCATGGATAGTGCTTTGATTTATTGTAACAATGTCCAGGAAGTAATGAGAGTTACTTCTGGAGCACGTCCTTGAGCAGTGCAGGCTTTTCATTTATTCAACAAATGTCAGTTTGAAAGTAGTTTTACTTCGTAACAGAAATAAGTATTCATCTATCCCACTGGCCTATGCAATTAACATGAAGGAAATGCATGAGAACCTACAAGTTTTTTTTTTTTTTTAATTGCGCCTCCATAGCAAGGTGGGCAGGAGCAGCAGTGCATAGCACATGCTTCTTGATTAGACTGGGGTTCAAGCCCATGAACATCAAATACGGAGGATGCAGAAAGGTCAGGAAATGACCACTGCATATCCCCGGAGCAATAAGGCCTTAGTTGCTAATGCTCCTAAAAACCAAATAACAACAACAACAAGTTCTTTTGCAAAAAATAAACTATCAAGAATGCTAATGGAATATCTGTGCTGACCTAAAAGTGGTAGCTTTGCAGACTAGGTTGCAAGGTGGATACACCAAGTGTTGCTGCTTTTTATGTGAGGGGACAGCCAAGTGAAGGACTGCCACTACAGGGTAAAAAAATGACTAGACCATTCAGAAACTAAACCAGGCCAGAAAAAGGCAGCACATCCTCCTTTGGTAGATAAGTCAAAACTCTATTACCTTCATTGCACATCAAGCTAGGTTTGATAAAAAGATTTGTGAACGTGATGGCAAAAAAGGAGGATTTTCGTATTTGAGTAAAAGGTTTCCTCAAATCAGTGAGGCCAAGATAAGAGGAAATTTTTGTGGGTCCTCAAATCAAACTGCTATTCCAAGATAAGGAATTCACTAAAAAATTAAATACTACAGAAATAAGAGCCTGGAAGGCATCCAAAAACATCTGCCAGAACTTTGTAGGCAATGAGAAATCACAAAATTACAGTGAAATTGTGGATGAGCTAATTTTAGCATACAGAGAGTTGGGATGCAACATGTCATTAAAGCTTCATTTCCTACATTCCCATTTAGACTTTTTTCCTGAAAACTTGGGTGCGGTCTCTGAATAACAAGGTGAAAGGTTTCATCAAGATTTTCTCAAATGGAAAAAAGATACCAGGGAAAATGGAGTCCAAATATGTTGGCAGACAAATGTTTCCCAGTTGAAATCTCATATGACAGATACCAATGGACGATTATAAAAGGCAAAAAATGACAAAATAAGTGTTTCGTTATCAGATAAACATTTTTGTAAATAGAATAAGGTTAATAGATCAATTGTTCAATATTTAGTGCTGTATGTAACATTTTCTTAAAATATACGAAATTTTTATTACTAGAAACTTAGTTTTTGACTTTAATTCCTTCTCCCTTAAAACTGGTGGGTGTTACAGCAATATGGTTGCCATATTTGAATTCAGCAATGTCAATTATACAAGAACCACCCTGAATTTTAACAAGGAGCAAAAAACGTTTTTTTTTTTTTGCTGACCAGTGTAATCTGATATTGAATTAATGGGATATACTCTATTGGGGAATATCATGGAGGCAATGCAATATATAGAATGTTAAAAGGAAATGGAATTCTCAAGGAAGCAGTTTTGTAAAGGGAAAATCATGTTTAATCAACCTGGATAGCTGTTTTTCCCCAAGTCACTCATGAGCTAGACAGTGGAAAATAATTTCAACATTGTGTATTTGGATTTTGGCAAAGCATTTGACTCATTCTTGCACAAGAGGTTACTATATAAGCTGGAACATGGAATAGGGAAGATTCTCAGATGTCTTTCAGGATAGCTGCAGTTAAGATGTGCCCTCTTCCCAAGGATCATGACAGGAAAGCACTGTTGTTTCTGATTTTCTTGATACTGATAATGGGATGCATGATATAAATATTTGCAGCTATTCTTTGGGACAATTTAAATGGCCTTCAAGAATGGTCGCAGGTTCTAACTGAAGACTATGTAGCTCTGAGAAGAGAAAGTAAAATGAACAAAGCCAATTTTTACATGTGGCAGGTATGTTTTAATGCAGGAAAATTCAGTCTTACATTTGGGGAATAGCAACTAACAAATTCACTTGGTGGGGCTGAATTAAATTAAAAAATTAAATTAAATTAAAAAATTAAACTTTGAAGAAGAAAAATTTGGGAGTTACAAAAACTCTTATCAAGCTAGCCACCTCCTTCAATCTTGATCCTGATGTTTGGATTCATGACAAATGTACAGAAAACATTTACTTTAGATTCACTTATATCAAACTTTTAATTTTTGCAGACTTGTTATCTCCAGTTTCATTGAGCTTGTTACATTTTTATTTTATTTCTTTGTTAAGGCCGCATTCACCTATTTTATAATTATCACTTAAATTATGTAAGTCTCTCTAACTTGGCTGTACTAAGGTACTGTCCTTACTTTATATGATGGCAATAAACGGTTACACACACACACGCTGTTGTTATTTGGTTTTTAGGAGCATTAGCAACTAAGGCCATATTGCTCTGGGATATGCAGTGGTCATTCCCTGACCTTTCTGCATCCTCCGTATTTAGTGGTGACGGGCTCGAACCCCGGTCTAATCAAGAAGCGTGTGCTACGCTTCTTGATTAGACCGGATACGCACTGCTGCTCCTTCCCACTTGGCTATGGAGGCGCCTACATGCACACGCACATAATGGGTGGACAAAACTCTCTGTGCAATGCAGATATATAGCAAGGAGGGCCCATGGTATCTTATCGATGATTTATGAAACAAGAGAGAGAGGTTATAACCCCACTGTACAAGGGAATTATAAGACTGCACAAGAGGATGTCTAAGTATGGTATAAGAGGATATCTAAATATGGACACATAAAAAGCAGCTTCTTGAAACCTGGTTGCCAAGCTCTGTGGGTACAGAGCTTGGCAACCAGGTGCCTTATAGGAGGTTCTAACTGAAGACTATGTAGCTCTGAGAAGAGAAAGTAAAATGAACAAAGACAATTTTTACTATTATAAATGATTATAGAAAGCTTTCTTTTAGGCAGTCGGATTTTAATTACTGGAATAAGTTGCCTCTATGGGTGGTTGGGTCTGACAGCTTGTAGAAATTTAAAGGTACCTATGTGAAGAGTTTCCTCTTCACAAAGGTGCCTGTCCAGCTGGAATCACATAGGGCAGATTTCTTTCGTTTGGCTGGTGCAGCAGAAGTTTGGGACTTCTTTGCACCATATGCCTAATATTAATAGTATTTTTAAAACTTTACAGTTTATAATCAACATTATTATTGGATTTGATATGGTTAATTAATTTCAGACATGATTTATTTTGCAAACTTGCAGAATGAAGTAAAACTATTCACTAGCTTTTCCTTAACTGATTGAAATTCATGTTAATTTCTTGAAGTTATATTAACTAAAACAAGTCCTAATTATACTTCTGAATAAGTTGAGGAGCAGGCCTTTAAAAAAAAAAAAGTGAGCTATATGTTGTTTTATTCCTTTGTTATTGGTGTGTACGTATATATTAATTAACAGAAATGATTACTTGCTCGAAGACTTATTTCAATTAAGTGTTTGAGGGCTTGAATATTAAGAGGAAAGATTACCCATTACTGTACTGGGGGGAAAAAAAAAAAAAAAAGAGGTGGAGACAACCGGAAGACTTAGCTGCTGCCGATTACTCATCATATAATAATTTTATCAACCAAATAATGGATAATATCAACAAAATTCATTTTTTTATAACTATTTCAATCTTTTATTGTAAATATTATTATTAAATTAACAAAACTATTGCAAAACCATGTACAATTATAAATATATCAAATAAAATTATAAAATACACAATCATATGAATTTTTACCTATACAGTCAGTTCTGCTATAACACATTTTAGCAACATGAATTTACTCCAATGCAACTGATTATATTAGGGAACAACACAAGTATAACATGATTTTCTTGTTGGCTCATGAGTGATTTCATCTGCGAGTAACACCAGGTGAATGCAAAACCCGGCACCAAGTGAAACGTAGCGATCTGTGCAGCATTACATAAAATGCACACAAACACGACCCTCGTGTATCTCTTACCTTAGTTAACCTGCATGTGTTACCTACAAGTGTGTCTTGGACTGTTCACCCACATTTGTTAACTTTTCTTTAAAAAAGTATTCATACAGCATCCCAGATATGGATAAGCATCCTGATTCCAAGAAGCCAAACAGTGAGTGCAAAAGGAAAGCGTTAAGTATGGAAGAGAAACTTTAAATAATAAATGTTTTGAAAGAAATGAGAGAACATATGTTAAGTGAACATTGCACACCATCAGAGACAATGCTGTGAAAATAAAAGCTACATGTATAGCTGGAACAACTTCAAGTGCCCCAAAGTCAATTGGAACAAGGCCTAAAAAAATAGAAGAAATGGAAAGACTGCTAAACATATAGATTGAAGACCAAAACAAAAAACAATCGGGAGCAAGTTTTCTCACAGTGAAAGAGGAAGCACTAGCCTATATATGAAGACCTTAAAAAGAAATCACCAAATTCTGCAAAAATGACTCCTTTTAATGCTATTTATACAGCATTAAAAGGAGTCACTTTTAATGCAGGTTTAGTGGCTTCAAACACTGCTACTTTTTTCACAATTTTAAGCTGTCTGGCAAAGCCACCAATGCAGATGAGGAAGCCACAAAGGGCATTTAAACCTGTGGTACAGAAAATAATTGAAGGCAGCAGCTACACATTGGATCAGAATTTCAATTTTGATGAAACAGGACTCTACTAGAAATGTATGCCTTCAAGGATCTCTAAGGCAGAAGCACATTCCTCAGGATTTAAGGCTTCAAAAGATCGCTTAACTGTGATGTTCACTGCCAACACCAGTGGAAACTTGAAGTTAAAACGGGTAGTGGTTTATCATTCTGCCATAACACATTTTATAATATTTAGGATAGCCAGAAGTCAACCAATTTTATAATATTTAGGATAGCATTTAGGATAGCCAGAAGTCAACCAACGAGCTTTAAAAGGAATTGTGAAATCCAGCCTTGGTGTTCACTATAGGTCTAGCAAGAAAGGTTGGATGACTGGGCAAATCTTCACTGATATTTTAGTTGAAACCTACCATGAAATTTTCAAGAATTATTGCAAGAACTTAGATTTTAAAATTCTTATAATTCTTGATAATGCACCAAGTCATCCTCAGATGGTTGGTTAACTCTCTCAGAATAACAAAGTCATCTTTTTACCTCCAAATACAACCTCTCTACTATAGCTCCTTGACCAGAGTGTGATAGCAGCATTTAAAGCAAACACAAGATGTTAACTGCTGCTACTGAAGGTAACAAGGCACAAACTGTTATAGAAGAGATTTAACATAAAGTTGCCATTGATACGATTGTAGAAGCATGAATGATGTAACAAAAGACTGCCTGCATTGTGTGTGGCAGAAACTTATTTGTCATTTAATTCTCGATTTTGAAGCCCTTGAACCTTCAGAGCAACTAAAACAAATCAAAGCAAATTGCTTTTCTCTTGCAAAAGAAGTTGATTTCGAAGAAGTAGAAAATGAAGATGTAGAACTACTAGAGTCTCACAATGAGAATCTATCTACTGAAAACTTGGAACAACTTGTTGCAGCCAGCCAAGTGGAAAGTCAAGATAAGGACGACAACAAAGTCCAGCAGGCTGCCCCACAAGAACTTAAAACAGCAGAGTTATCAGCTGCTTTAAGCAGGACTGAAAAGCACCTACAGTGGATTGAAGATAATGATTATAATGCTGAACATAATAATAGGAAAGTGCTTTGTGGCATTTGGACCCATACCAGCAACTCCTGTATGAAATGAGGCAGGAAAAGCAACAAAAGCTAGATAGCTATTTTAGCCAGCGCAGAAGAAAGAAAAGCAGGACAGTGAGTCACACCCTTCCACATTGGGTGTAACAATATTTCATCCTAAGAATGATAACCCTCCAACCTCTTCACTATAACTCATCAGCTACAACTCGTCAACCACACCCACTTCCAACAAGCAAACTTCATATCTTGTCAAGGAAAAGCTATATTTACTGTAATATTTATTTATTTATTAGAAATTTAAGATGTTTACATCTGTGTTAGCAATTTTATTGGCTTTCTAACTTTTTTTAGTGTATTACTAACCAGACTGAACATTTTTTTTTGAGTGCTCTGCCCTATCCTTATTTTTTCCATAAGCCCTGTTGTTTAAAAAATGAATAGCAAATGCCCTGTTGTTTTTAATGCATGAAATACCATAACGCGGTGATTTTTAGGAACACATGCACCGTGTTATAGCAGAACTTGACTGTATTTGTTGATTTACAGATTCGAATAAAAATTAAAATGAAATAGACTCACATGGGCAGTGCATGTACAGTTTTCATCACTAAAAGCTGAAATTCCATAACAAGAAATTACACCAGAGAGCATGTTTATTACCTGTAGAATACAAATTTTGAAATTTCTAACAAATTTCAGATACAATAAAGATTACAATCTTAAAAATTATGAATATTTTATTTAAAACTGAGTGGATAACCTTGCCTCATTTCTAAAAATTAAAATTTACATAGATACAAATATACTAATAACTTCACATGATATACACACCAATATGTGCATTAAAATGGCACAAAAATAACTTTAAATCTCATTTCCACAGTTGATTTTGAGGACCTCATCCCCTGCCTCATTTCACCTAGATATGCTAGAGATCTGCACCTAGATCAGTGACTTTGATGTTATAAGCCACTGATCTTTATAATAAGTTTATTATTGTCACTTAAATTCTTAAGTGACAATAATAAAATATAACTGAAGCTCTGGAAAAAGAGACATTCAGAATTCTCTAGCAGCAATACAAATGCCCTCACCATATAGCTACTGAAGTTTGCTGTTTATAGATGATGTGAACAGCTGGGACCCATAGTCTAGTCTTGATCTGACAAGTGCACAATAGACGTGAAGTAAAGTAAATTTGATTCCCAGTTGCTAGATGAGTTGGCACGGGAGGTTCAACCTCTCATAATTTGTCTGCAGTTGATGGATGTGTTGGGGAATGCCACCTTTTTATTAAATACAAATTCTGGGAAAAGTCATCAACAACTTGCACACAGTTGAAGGAAGTTGTTCTGTAATAGAATTAACTTTGATAGTAAAAAAAGTGCAGATTGGGCTAATCCCTCGGAAAATCTTGTCAAAAATTTTATTACAAAGACTGGATTTATGTCTTTTAAAATTTCAAATCTTCAAGCTGTGCCATATTTTTCAAATATCAAAGAAAACTGACATCAGGTGCTCTTGTTTGAGGAAACCATGGGTTGGCTTATTCCTTTGAAAGCCACATGGTGTTCTAGGTAGGGCAGTCATCTGCTTCCACATACCATTAACCATCTTTTCCAGGATCCTGCACAAGAAACTGGTCAGAGCTATTATCCAAGATGCATTTAGGATAGCCAGAACTATTCAAAACAACTATCATCCTATAGGATGATTGCTGTTTGGGAAAGGCCAGCATGATTGTCTTATGCCAGGGAGTCCAGAAACTACTCTTCAAGATAGAATCTGTTGTAGAGACAGAGCAAGTGATTCATAGATTCTAATGAAAGATGTTTAATCATCTCATAATGGATGTCATTTGGCCCAAAAACATTCACCCAGAAGACTGAGAATGCTCTTTTAAATGTTCTTCATTAGAAAATGACTCGTTGTAGAGAATTGAAGATCCATTACATTCTAGGATCAATGAAGGATATGTATACTTGCCTTTAATTTTATAGACTTTATTCCGAACAACACTGAGGTAGGTTGATTGGTTAATACAAGAGGTGAAGCAGATCCAAGATTTCCTCTGGCTGGCTCTGACATCTAACAAAACATGCTTGAAACATCTTGAAAGCAGAGCTATTAGAAGACAGCATTTGTAGAGTTTCCCCTTCTGAGCCAGAAACTCTGGGGAATACGATGTTTTTTTTCGGACACTTTAGTGAATGTTTTGCCTAGTGTTGGTGAACGCAGTGGAGTCTGCAATTGAAGATCCATTACATTCTAGGATCAATGAAGGATATGTATGCTTGCCTTTAATTTTATAGACTTTATTCCAAACAACACTGAGGTAGGTTGATTGGTTAATACAAGAGGTGAAGCAGATCCAAGATTTCCTCTGGCTGACTCTGACATTTAACAAAACATGCTTGGCCATGGGCATATTTAAAGGCTGTGAGGTTTTCTGGTGAGATATCACCAGAATCTCCTCTAAGCCTCTGTTTTATAACTTTCTTGCTGCTGTGCATTGTACCAAGGTTTAGGAAATAGTAGAAACTGTGTAGATGCTTTTGGAATTGTAGTTGCTGCTGCTTGGACAATAAAGTACATCACATTGTGATGAGCAGTGAGATACAAGTCTGTTCACTTCAGGTAATGTGCTAATTCTGTAGCACATGTAGGTGTGAAGGTGAACATACACCACTCTCCAAAAAGTATCTGGACAGGACAGAGCATTCTCACTTTCACACTGCATTGGCAGACCTTCCTGAATAGACAGGCGACTCAGACTAGCATATGAAGAAAGCAGGTGAGAACACAAATTATTTGTTCTCACTGCAGCACATAGAATCAGTTGACTGGTTTAAAGAGGTGTTAATGCCAATGTCACACCGCTGGCTTGTCAATCCATGAAATTGCTGACAGCCTGCACAACCAACAGTTGACCATTAGTGATGTTATTATAAAATGGAAGCATGATGACACCATCACCATCCAGCAGTGCACAGGAAAGCCAGGCAAGCTCATTTCACATGACCAAAGGATACATAGAAGGATGGTATGACAGTCTTGTTAAGCAGAATATCAACCAGGAGTAAAGTGCCAACAGTGGGTTAAGACCTGTACAAACACAGTACGTACAGGGCACCTCGCCTCAGTTTCATGAAAGATTGGTGCATAAGCCAAATCATCAACTGAAATCAGTGGTGTCACCTTGCATGATGCAATAAATGCTGTAATTGGTTCATAGAGGAGTGGAAACTGAGTCTATGAAACAGTTTACACTGTTCTAAGCCACAGGTAATACCTTCTCATGCTCTCTGCTACACACACAAACACAAAGGCATTCCCTTTGTGTGTGTTTGTTGCATTTATTAGGTTTGTCTAAGCCATCGGGAATACCTTCTCATGCCCTTCACAACAAACACATACAAAAGCATTCCCTATGGCTTAAAGAACTAGTTCCATCTTAACAAGTACAGGTCAACGCTGAAAAAAAAAAAGTCGCGAGTTAGGGTTAAATTTGAAAGTATCTGCAATTCTGCCCAGACATATAGGAGAGAGTATATGATGAGAGCCTTGTCAATCAATTCGGCCCGGGAGAGATTGCGCAAGGCTCACAGGTAAGAATTTTTTTCAGCGTGGTCTGTGCTTGCTAATAGAAGGGACTGCTTCTACAGGGATGGGATACACTTAAATAGAAAGGATGCAAGAATATTTGCTGATGCTATCAAGGCAGTGTTAGGTGGGTCAGAAAACTGCTAGCTTGGGGAGATTCGCAGACTAAAAAGATTAACAGTAGCCGCAGGCAGAGGTGAAAATGATTCTTGTACTGCTTCTACTGTAATGAGCAGCAGCCTAGAGAGCAAGTGGCTGGGGATTTCAAGAGCTGCTAGGAGTCATCATGGAACAAGTAAATACATGGACTATGTTAAGGTAACTAAGAGTAAGAACAGGAGCATGCATACTTGCATATACACCAATGCTAGAAGTACAGTAAATAAATCTGATGAGCTTGAAGTGCTGATCAAAGCATCAAAGGCAGATATCGTTGCGATATCAGAGATATAGTGTCACACAGATATAAGAAGTGCAGAATTGAAATTTGGGGAGTACAATGTGTACAGAAAGGACAGATAGGGTAGGAAGAGAGGAGGGGATTATGTTGTTAGTTAAGAAACACAATCTAAGGAAGTGCATCCAGTTGCACTGTCCACGTGGGTGGACAGCGCAACGTTGAGTCTTTTTGGTGTGACATAAACACTCGGAAAGGGAAAATGAGAGTAGGGGTGTGTTATAGGCCTAATGACTGATGAGTACAATTATCAGTTTTGCAGACAAATAGAGTGGGCCAGTAAATCAAAATGTCTTGTAATGGGGGATTTTAACTTTCCAGATATTGACTGGAACTTGTGGACTGTTCCACTCGCACGCTAGCAAGACTTTTGTAAATTTATTGGAGGATTGTTTTCTACAGCAACTTGTTTGAGGGGCAACCAAAGGGAGTAATATTCTTGATCCGATTGTCAGCAGTGATTATTCATGCATTAAGAAATTCCAGATAAAGGAACCACTAGGTAACAGTGATCACAGTCTACTGATGTTGGTTTACTTAAAGATGTAACTACTATCAAGGGTAAAGGGAAGGGTTTTTGTTTTCATAAAGGTGACTACAGTAGTCACAGACAGTTTTTAAATTCTATACAGTTGGATCAACTGATGTCACCAATGGTGAATTTTAAATGGGAAGCCTTCAGGCACTTAATCTTCAAGGTTACTAGGCTTTTCATACCAACTAGGAAATACTGTTCAATGTTCAAGCATAAATGGATGTCAGATAAATTAATGAAGCTTGTGGCAGAGAACAAAAATGCATGGGATGCATATAAATTATCAGGTGACACAGAAGCCTAAGGCAGATATAAGTTAGTCTATAATCAAGTCAGAAAGGAGATTAAGCAGGCAAAGGCAGATTACGAGAAATCTCTGGCAAAGGATTCAAAGAAAACAGCAAAGAGTTCTTTACTTATGTAAACTCTAAAAGGAAGGTGATGAATCAGATTAGTCCACTTGATGTTGGTGGTTCAACTGTTGATGATCCAGCTCAAGTAGCCGATAAACTGAATGAGTATTTTGCATCTACATTCACACATGAGGAGTTATTCAAGAAGGGCAATGCCAGAAGAGTTTATCAAACTCTAACAGGGAGTTAAGTGATTTTGCAATTACATGAGAGCAAAGTGGAAGAGAAATTGTGGAAGGTAAACATAAAAAAGGCACTTTGGGCAGATGGAATCTATCCAGTTATAATGAAAGAGGCAGCAAGGGAGATAAGCAAACAGTTAGCCATAATTATGGCTAACGGTACTTCACAAAGCTAACTTCATAAAGGCGATGCAATGTGTGACACAAATATTATAAACCTGTTAGTTTAACTTCTGTTCCGGGGAAAATAATGGAGTCACTGGTTAAAGAGGTGATACAAGATCAACTAGAAAAAGACTGTAGTGATAGTTCAGACACAGCATGGATTTGTTAAGGGAGAGTCTTGCCTGACCAATTTGATTGGATACTATAATGTAGTAACACAGGAACTGGATGCAAAAAATAATTTTAATATCATATACTACGATTTCAGGAAAGCTTTTGATACTGTTGCACATGGAAGACTGATGTACAAACTGGAGTGGAAACTTGTCCTTAATGTACAAACATTAAGGACAAGTTTCTGCAATGGATAAAGGGATGGTTGAGTGGGAAATGGCAGAGTGTGGTAATAAATGGATACTGCTCTACGTGAACTAATGTTATTAGTGGAGTCCCTCCAGGGTTCTTTGCTGTGCCCATTGTTGTTTTGTGTATTTATCAATGATATCAATGAAGGTATATGAGGCTTAATGTTCAAGTTTGCAGATGATACAAAAGTTCGCAGGGTTGTTTGTTAATGACACTAAAGACAGTATGCTACTGCAACAGGATCTAAAAAAGTTAGGCAGATGGGCTAAGAAGTGGCAACTGAAGTTTAACATTTGCAAATGCAAAGTACTCCATATGTGCAGCATTTACCCAAGAGAAACGTACCAACTGTGTGCTACTACAGTCAGGAAGGTAGAAAAAGAAAAAAAGAACTGGGGGTAATTGTGCAGTGAGATCTGAAGTTCTGATATATAGGAATTTTTCTATCACAAGGAGATGATTATCCCTTTGTATAAATAAATGGGCACTCCTGACCTGTCTGCAAACTTTCCAAGTTTGCAGGTGATACCTTGAGTATTGCGTACAGGTCAGGAGGGCTCATTTTAGGAAGGATATAGAGTTGCTAGAACGAATACAGAGAAGGGCAACAAGATTGGTGAGAGGAACAAATGGATGCACTTACGAAGCAAGACTTAAGTTCTGCAAGTTACAGCATCTGGCGACTAGGCACCTGCGAGGTGATCTGATTGAGGTGTATAAGGCTTGGAATGGGTTGAGTAGGCTCAATACTGACGTGATACTTCTGATTGCTGAGATTAAGAACCTGAAGGGGCATAGATTCAAATTGAGGAAAGACAGTTGTAGAATAGATGTGTGCCTTTAGCCAGCAGGTAACTGACTGCTGGAGCAGACTTCCATCTGTTGTTGCGGAAGTTGATAGCTTAAATAAATTTAAGTCTGAACTAGATAAACATTTGGAGTGACCGGATGGGTGAAATTGGAAATGCTAGCTTGGGGGGATACGCAGACTAAAAGGTTAACAGTGGCTGCAGACAGAGGCAAAAGTGATCCTTGCACTGCTTCTATTAGAATGAGCATCAGCCTGGAAAGCAAGGTAAAGGAGATTTTCAGGACTGTTGGGAGTCATATTGGAACAAGTAAATACATGGGCTGTGTTAGGGTAACTAAGAGTAGGAACAGGTTCATGTATACTTGCATGTACACCAATGCTAGGAGTATAGTTATTAAATTTGATGAGTTTGATGTGCTAGTCAAGACATCAAAGGAGGATATTGTTGGGATAGCAGAGACGTGGTGTCACACAAATATAAGCAGTGCAGAATTGGAATTTGGGGAGTACAATGTGTACAGAAAGACGGACAGGACAGGAAGGGAGGAGGAGTTATGCTGTTAGTTAAGAAACACAATCTAAGGAAGTGTATGAAATTTATGTTGGTGGACAATGCAGTGTTGAGTCTGTTTGGTCTGAAATAAGCAGTGGGAAAGCTAAAATGAGAGTCGGTGTGTGTTATAGTCCTAATGAATCTGATGAGTATAATGAGCAATTGTGCAGAGAAATAGAGTGATCCTTAGAAATAAATAGAGAAATAGAGTGAGAGAGGCCAGTAAATCAAAATGTCTTATAATGGGGGATTTTAACTTTCTAAATATTGACTGGAACTTGCAGTTGGTCACTCGCACACTAGCAAGACTTCTGTGGATTTATTGGATGACTGTTTTCTACAGCAACATGTTCGAGAGGCAACCAGAGGGAGTAATACTCTTGGTCTGATTATCAGCAGTGATTATTCGTGCATTAAGAATTTGCTGATAAAGGAACCACTGGGTGAGTGATTACAATTTACTGATGTGGGAATTACTTAAAGATATAACTACCATCAAGGCTAAAGGGGAGGGCTTCTGCTTTCGTAAAGGGTACTACAGAGGTCTCAGACAGTTTTTAAATTCTGTACAGTGAGATTAACTGATGATGTTACCAACCGTTGAATTCTAAATGGGAAGCCTTCAGGGACTTAATTTGAAGCTACTAGGCTTTTCATTCCAACTAAGAAATACTGTTCAAGGTTTAGGCCTAAACGGATGTCAGATGAATTAATGAGGCTTGTGGCAGAGAAGAAATATGTATGGGATGCATAAATATCAGGTGACACAAAAGATTATAGCAGGTATAAACTAGTCTGTAATCAAGTCACAAAGGAGATTAGGCAGGCGAAGGCAGATTACGAGAAATCTTTGGCAAAGAATGCAAAGAAAAACAGCAAAGAGTTGTTTACTTATGTAAACTCTAGAAGGAAAAGGATGAATCAGATTGGAACACTTAACATAAATGGGTTGACTATTGATGATCATGCTCAGGTAGCTGATAAACTGAATGAGTAGTTTGCATCTAAATTCACACACGAGGAGTTATTCAATGAGGGGAGTGTATCAAATGTACCAGAAGTTTATCAAATGCTAACAGGAAGCTAAGTGGTTTTGTAAAAACAGCGAACAAAGAGGAGGAGAAATTGTTGAAGTTAAACATAAGGAAGGCACCTGGAGTGGATGGGATCTATCCAGTTACATTAAAGGAGGCAGCAAAGGAAGTAAGCAAACATTAAGCCATAATTATGAGAGCTTCCTTGGACTCAGGGGAGGTCCCCATTAACTGGAGGTGTGCAAATGTATCACCAATTCACAAAGGGGGTTCAAAAGGTGACACAACTAACTATAGACCTGTTAGTTTAAATTGTATTCTGGGGAAAATAATGGAATTACTAGTTAAAGAAGCATTGCAGGATAATCTAGACAAGACTGCAGTAATAGTTAAGACACAGCATGGGTTTGTTAAAGGGAGGTCTTGTCTGACCAATTTGGTTGGATACTATGATGTGGTCACAAAGTAACTGAATGCCAAAAATAATTTTGATATCATATACTTGCATTTCAGGAAAGCTTTTGATACTGTTGCACATGGAAGACTGCTGTACAAATTGGAGATGTATGGCATTAAGGGTAAGTTGCTACAATAGATAAAGGGATGGTTGAGTGGGAGACGACAGAGAGGTAATCAATGGACACTGAACTTCGTGGACAAATGTTATTAGTGGAGTTCCCCGGGGTTCAGTGTTGGGCGCATTGTTGTTTTGTATATTTATCAATGATATTGATTATAAAGGTTATATTGGGTTTAATGTCCAAGTCTGCAGGTGATACAAAGGTTGGCAGGGTTGTTAACAACAGTAAAGACAGTATACTGTCTTTACATGTGCGGAATAGATGTGCGGAAATTTGCCTTTAGCCAGCGGGTGGTTAATTGCTGGAACAAACTTCCATCTGTCGTTGTGGAAGTTGATAGGTTAAATAAATTTAAGGAGGAACTGGACAGGCATTTGGAGGGAATGGTGTGATT
Organism: Mastigoproctus giganteus; assembly: GCF_048544385.1. NCBI lineage: Eukaryota > Metazoa > Arthropoda > Arachnida > Uropygi > Thelyphonidae > Mastigoproctus > Mastigoproctus giganteus. Next base: position 261,034,500 of record NC_143576.1, on the reverse strand, counting down.
TTTTTTTTTTTTTTTTTTTGGCTGATGCTGCATAAGCTCCTACACTTGCTTTCTTGCATCATGTGCCACTACTACTACTACTACTACTACTACTATTCCAACTGGATCTAGGAAAAAACGTCTGGCCTTTAATTAACCATAACTTTGATGGATTTGAATATGTTTGACAAATGATACTGTCACTCGGTAAATCAATGGGTCTGGAGGTTGATGAAGAGGATATGGAGGATCTTATTGATGCTCATTGGCATGAGCCAACAACAGAGGCGCTGCAAGAGTTGGAGAAAATTACAGAGTGACACTGGAGAGGAAGAAGAAACCCAACAAGTGTCAGCTGAAGACTGTCATTTCTTGTTGGGAGCATTTAAGATTGAACATTTTTTTTCAACAGTGTTTCAACATTGAAAACACTGAACTCATGATGTGCAAAATGGAATACGAAGTCATTTCTTACTTCAGGAAGCTACAAAAAAGTTGTCAAAAAGTTTGGACAGTTTCTTTGACAGTAGCAACAAATGACAAAAGAAAGCTGACATCTGATCTAGTCCCACCACCACTATGCCACCACTGATTTCATCAGCCCTGCACTTCAAGTCTAAGGTAAATATTAATTTGTTTGTTTTTTTATTTTAAGATGTTTTATAGCTATTTATTAAATAATCTTTATAAAAACACTAATTTTTAATGTAAAAATCAAGTATGACATGTAAGAAATACCTATTTTATGTGTTGGAGTCGCCTGTCAAGAGTTTAGAATGAATTACAGGAAATCGATGTATTACTTGTTTCACTTATAATATTTTCAACATCCAATATGTTTTATGGAACAATTTACCATTGGATGGTGGGCCCACTGTACCATAATGCTCCAATTTGCACATCACCCTTAAGTGTGGAAGTTTCTCAAAAGTTTTGCTGAAATCTGCATATATTATGATGTGCCAATTATTTTTTGCATGTCATATACTTAGCATGATTTCTTCAGGGATGCTTCCCAGAAGAATTCATGCATGTTATACCACCACTATTCTTTTAGCATTAGCAGAGGCATATGATGCAAGAAATCAAGCTTATGCAGCATCAGCCGAAAAAAAAAAAAAAAACACTTCCATTTCAACCCCTCTGTTAGTTCGGAATACCGGTCCAGCTGAGCCTTAGATTTATTTAGGCTATCAACTTCCACAACAAGGGATGGAAGTCTGTTCCACCAACCAACTACCCGCTGGCTAAAGGCAAATTTCCACACATCTATCCTACATCTGTCTTTCCCCAATTTGAATTTATGCCTTCTCAGGTGACTATTCTGAGCAAGAGGAAGAATCCCATCAGCATTGAGCCTGCTCAAACCATTTATACACCTCGATCAGATCACCTCGCCGGTGCCTAGTCTCCAGACACTGTAATTTGAAAAACTTAAGCCTTTCTTCATAAGAGCAACCCCTTTGTTCCTCTCACCAATCTTGTTGCCCTTCTCTGTACTCGTTCTAGCAACTCTACATCCTTCCTAAAATGAGGCCTCCAGACCTATATACAGTACTCAAGGTGTGACCAGACCATTGCCTTATACAAAGGGATAATCACCTCCTTGTCTCTGCTAGCAAAATTCCTATATATTATTGACAAAACTCCATGACCTGCTCTGGCAACCCGTCTGCACTGCTCAGAGAACCTCATATCTGACTGCACAATTACCCCCAAGTCTCTTTCATTCTCCACCTCTCTGAGCGTAGTACCACACATTTGGTACGTTTCTTTTGGGTTACTGCTACCCATATGGAGTACTTTGCATTTGTCAATGTTAAACTTCAGTTGCCACTTCTCAGCCCATCGGCCTATCTTTTCTAGATCCTGTTGCAATAGCATACTGTCTTTACTGTCATTAACAACCCTGCCAACCTTTGTATCACCTGCAAACTTGGACAATACGCCTGGTATAACTTCATCAATATCATTAATAAATACACAAAACAACAATGGGCCCAGCACTGAACCCTCGAGGACTCTGCTAATAACATTAGTCCACATAGAGGAGTGTCCATTTATTACCACTCTCTGCCCTCTCCCACTCAACCATCCCTTTATCCATGGCAGTAACTTGCCCTTAATGCCGTACCACTCCAATTTGCACAACAGTCTTCCACGTGCAACAGTATCAAAAGCTTTCCTGAAATCCAAGTATATGACATCAAAATTATTTTTAGCATTCAGTTCCTTTGTGACCACATCATAGTATCCAATCAAATTGGTCAGACAAGACTTCCCCTTAACAAACCCATGCTGTGTCTGAGCCATTACTAGTCTTGTCTAGGTAATCCTGTATCACCTCTTTAACCAATGACTCCATTATTTTCCCCGGAACAGAAGTTAAACTAACAGGTCTATAATTATTTGTGTCACCTTTGATATAATAGCCTTTGATGGGGAACAGTATCAAAAGCTTTACTGAAGTCAAGGTAAATAATGTCAACATTGTTTCTTGTATCAAACTGTTTTGCAAAGCAAGTTCTTGGCCAACAGATATTTTCAATTCATCAGATAACACTAATTAGATGATGACGACAACTTCAGTACAACTAGACATTTTGTATTGTAAATTCTGTTCAACTGGACTATAAACAGAAGAGTTTCAGACTGGACCTGTAAGATGGCAAATTATGCACCTCATTCGGGATTGACTCATATCAACAACTCCAGAAGCATTGTAAATATCATTTGGATCAGACCGTAATTAGTGATGACTCTAAAATGGGTTATGAAGAGATGATATATTAACTCAAAGATTGGCCAGCTTGTTTCAAAATAAAATTATCCTTCCCCTTCCGATCAGGATATTTGAGCACCCCTGACAGAGGGGAGTTGTATGCACAATAAATTTGGACTCAATCAGATAGCATCTGTCTCACTCTAAATGCTATTAGGGTGGGGACACAGATGCCACATGGCAATTTCATAAGTCAACCAGCATCTGGAAAGGAAATTAAAAAAGTAACAGTTTTTGGAATGTTTTCTTGAAAAAATCCTGACTTAATGCTGTGTAGTGCATCATGTTTTAATTTTGGTTTCTCATTAAAACTTTTTAAACACAAGAAAGCTGAGAATTTAAATACAACTGCTTAAAATTTCCATGAAATAACCCATTAAAATTTAAAAATCATACTTACAATTGTGAAAAGATGTGTATTCTGACAAGATTCCAACTTTGCTTGCATTTGGTGAACACAATTGAGCTATATTATGGAATATGCAGGGCTCTAAAAAAAGTAACAAATATTTGATTTAAAATGATACGATAAGTCAGGGTTTCTATTTAATTATTTTCATTATTTATAATAATTAATAAGTTAGCAAAAAACATGTCAATTAGGTGCTACCTAATTGACCCAAATATACAGAAAATTTCAAAAGTGATGGTCAATAATTTAAAGGTGAACTGTACAGACTACAATATGCAAAAAAAGCCTAGTAAACATAGGTGATTAAGTGAATCGTTTTCGAGATATTGCACATTTCTAGTTGGGATCCACCACTGACAAGTGAACTGTACAGAGTTGGGATCCACCACTAACTTGTCTGTTAGGCTAGGTTATGCTCATTCTCTCCCTTTCCCCCTCTCTCTCAATGCTCTGAAAAGTAGCATGCATACTAGTACAGTCGGTCCTCATATACACTTGTTTATATTACACGAATTCGATCATACACGATTATAAATAGGGGAACGTTTCTTATATAACACGAACCGAATTCGCTTATGCACGATTCGCCTTGTGTTTACAAGAAATGGCAGTCGAACGCAGAATCACCGTAACTGAACGCAACAGGATAGGAATGAAGAAGATTCTGAAAATGTATTTATGTGTTTTGTATCAGTGAAGGGGAAACACATTTCACCATAATAACGTAAAAACCCACACAATTCCAGCTATGCTTAATTTGCAATTGCAATTAGATCGAGTTACGACCAGTTTATAACAGATTCCACTAGCAGAACGCAACTGGAAATTGTTTTATGGTAGTAACCCCCAGAAATGTGCTTTAGTAAAATGTGAGGTGTTAATAGTGTATCTCGGCCTTTACGGTGTTGTTTATTCAGTTGCTACACGCGCGCAGCTTTGTTTATGTGTATTAAGCGTGCCTCCTCGTTTTGTAATTGTGCTTTAAAAATGAGTAAAATACTTAAAAGGTGTGAAAAGGAAGCGTCCTGGCGAAGACACTGCAGATTCAGAGAGAGAAAAAAAAGAAGCAATATCGATAAACAGAGGCGGACTGGGTCAAAAATTCTTACCCGGGAAAATTTATAGTGGCCTCATACTACGGTTTATGGCCAAAATCACACCGGCCTCCGGCCCACCGGAATTTCCCGGATAAGGCTTATGGCCAGTCCGCCTCTGTCGATAGAGCAAAAATATGAAATTGTGAAACACTTTGAGCGAAATGAAAGACCATGTGATATTGCACGTGCTACAGACCTAAATGAGGCAACGCGAGAATTACAAAGAATGCGGAGAAATAAAAACAACTTTCATAGCGGGAACAACTCAAAGTGTAATTAAAATCCATTAGATTAAGACACAAGAATTGGAAGAGATGAACGGCTGTCTTTTCTATCTGTTTTTCGATTTTCTATCTGTTTGGATAAACAAAAAACAAGTTTGCTTACGATAGAAGCAAAAGCATTAGCAATATTTTATTACGTAATAGTCGTAATAAAATACGTAAGCATTTTATTACGAGTACGTATTATAATAAGTATTTTATTACGACTATTTTATTTAATATAATAAATTTTTTACGAATAAAATACGTATTTTATTCGTAAAAAATACTAAAAATACTTTATTATATTATAATAAATAATAATATTTTTTATTATTTTTTATTACGTATTTTAATCGTTATAAAATACGTAAGTATTTTATAATGATTAAAATTACCCGATTATTTATTGTGTTTGGTAATGTTTTGGTTCCAAATGTGTGTTCAATCTTGGGTGGTCGGCACCTAACTCCACTTTTCCCATAGGGCCTGTTGTTTATATTGCACGAGGGTTTCTAGGAACACAACTATCGTGCTATACGAGGACAGACTGTACTTGTCAAAGACTAGTCAACATGGAAAGAGGTTACAGCAACAAAGAGTACTTAAATCCTATGAATTTTTGTATCTGGGTTCATGTAAAAAGCTTGGTGTACACTTCTGACATTAACACAGTTGAGGAATTGTAGCATTGGGTAGGAGCCTTTCAGCAAATCAGAAATTACCCAGAAATGCCTGAGAGGATTCGCAACTCAATGCAGAGAAAACTACAAAGCTGCGTACGGATGCAAGGAAAACATTTTGAACACCTTTAACATCCTGTAACATGCAATATCTGTAAAATCTTGTGGTGTTGAAACCAAAAATTAAAATGTGTTATCTTATGTTTAATAAAACCACCGCAAAGGATACACAGCTTTTTGTTGAACTAGTGCTCCATAGTCAGTGGCGGATCTTAACAGAAAATGTGCATTATCTCAAAAACGGTTCATTTGCAGCCCAATGTTCACTGGGACTTTTTTGTTTATTTTAGTTTGTACTTTTGACCTTTAAATTATTGACCATTTTTGAAATACCCTGTATATAAAACTATTTTATTGTTAGAGTTACCTTTAGTTTGGAAAACACTAAATAATTTAACAGTATAAGTCACTAAAACTGATGCAATCCCATTCGTACCTTATTTTCATTAAGGAATGAATGATTAGCAGATATGAACACATTTCCTCTCCAATAATTCTCTTTAGATATCAGCATTAGTAGAGGCATACGATGCAAGAAAGTAAGCTTATGCAGCATCAGCCAAAAAAAAAAAAAAAAAAAACCCTCCCATTTCATCCCTCCATTCGTTCCAAATGCCTGTCCAGCTCAGCCTTAAATTTATTTAGGTTATTAGCTTCCACAACGAAAGATGGAAGCTACCCGCTGGCTAAAGGCAAATTTCCGCACATCTATTCTACAACTATCTTTCCTCAATTTGAAACTGTCCCCTCAGGTTCTTAGTCTGAGCAAGACGAAGAATCCCATCAGCATTCAGCTTGCTCAACCCATTCAAGGCCTTATACACCTCAATCAGATCACCTTGCAGGTGTCTATTCTCCAGGTGCTGCAATTTGCAGAACTTAAGCCTTTCTTGGTAAGAACACCCCTTTGTTCCCCTCACCAATCTTGTTGCCCTTCATTATACTTGTTCTAGCAACTCTACATCCTTCCTATAATGAGGCCTCCAGACCTGTACACAGTACTCTAGGAGTGGCCTGACCATTGCCTTGTATAACAGGATTATCACCTCCCTGTTCCTGCTAGCAAAATTCCTATATATCATTGACAAGACTCCATGACCTGCCCTGGCAGCCCATCTGTACTGCTTAGCGAACTTCATATTTGGCTGCACAATTACCCCCAGGTGTTTTTCACTTTCCATTTCCCTGAGTGTAGTACTACCCAGTTGGTACGTTTCTCTTCGGTTATTGCCACCCATATGCAATACTTTGCATTTGTCAATGTTAAACTCCAGTTGTCACTTCTCAGCCCATTTTCCCAACTTATCTAGATCCAGTTAGCATTAGCATTAGTAGAGGCATTTGATGCAAGAAAGCAAGCTTATGCAGCATCAGCCAAAAAAAAAAAAAAAAAAAAAGTAACATAAATAAATAAAAATAACCACTTCCACTTCACCCCTCTGTTCGTTCGAAATACCTGTCCAGCCGAGCCTTAAACTTATTTAGGCTATCAACTTCCACGACAAGGGATGGAAGTCTGTTCCACCTACCAACCACCCGCTGGCTAAAGGCAAATTTCCGCACATCTATCCTACATCTGTCTTTCCTCAATTTGAATTTATGCCCTCTCAGGTGATTATTCTGAGCAAGAGGAAGAATCCCATCAGCATTGAGCATGCTCAAACCATTCAAGGCTTTGTACACCTCTATCAGATCACCTCGCTGGTGCCTAGTTTCCAGACACTGTAATTTGCAAAACTTAAGCCTTTCTTCGTAAGAGCACCCCTTTGTCCCATTCACCAATCTTGTTGCCCTTCTCTGTACTCGTTCCAGCAGCTCTACATCCTTCTTGAAATGAGGCTTCCAGGCCTGTATACAGTACCCTAGGTGTGGCCTGACCATTGCCTTATACAAGGGAATAATCACCTCCTTATCCCTGCTAGAAAAATTCCTATATATCATTGACAATACACCATGAGCTACTCTTGCAGCCCGTCTGCACTGCTCAGAGAACTTCATATCTGCCTGCACAACCACCCCCAGGTCCCTTTCATTCTCTACCACTGTCAGTGTAGTACCACAGAGTTGATACGTTGCTCTGGGGTTGCTGTTTCCCATATGTAGTACTTTACATTTGTCAATGTTAAACTTCATTTGCCACCTCGAAGCCCATCTGCTCAACCTTTCCAAATCCTGTTGCAGCAGCATAGTGTCAGTAGTGTCCTTGACAACCCGGCCAACCTTCGTATCGTCTGCAAACTTGGACATTAAGCTTGATATACCATCATCAATATCATTTATAAATACTGAAAACAATAAAGGACCCAATACTGAACCCTGAGGGACTCCACTAATAACATTAGTCCACGATGAGCAGTGTCCATTGATTACCACTCTCTGTCTTCTCCCCCTCAACCACCCCTTTATCCATAGCAGCAATTTGCCTCCAATGCCACACCGCTCCAATTTGTGCAGCAGTCTTCCATGTGCAACAGTATCAAAAGCCTTTCTAAGATCCAAGTATATAATATCAAAGTTATTCCCTGCATCCAGTTCTTTTGTGACTGCATCATAGTATCCAATCAAATTGGTCAGGCAAGACTTCCCCTTAACAAAACCATGCTGTGTCCTAGCTATAACTGAAGTCTTGTCTAGATGATCCTGCAGTGCTTCTTTAACCAGTGCCTCCATTAATTTTATGGGAACAGAAGTTAAACTCACAGGTCTATAATTACTTAGAGGGCGCTGACTCTATTTAAAAGTTACAGCTGTCAGTTACAGGCTCCGCAAAAACGATAAGTGTTTGCCTTTTATTTACATGATTGTTGTTTTATATCGTACTTAATACGTAGTCATATAGTTATAGTTACGCTGGTTATTTTTTATTTTAATTTAGATAAAAAGTTTTTGTGGATTTTACTTACGATAGGTAAAACCGTTATTTTGTTCGATTTTTGTAGCCATTGTTTTTGTATATAGGGAATTCAAAGTTTTTGTAGGGAATTCAAAGTTTTTGTAGGGAATTCAAAGTTTTTGTAGGGAATTCAAATTTTTTAATTGAGGTAGCTAGGTAGCTCTAAAGCATAATTATATAGTAATACGTTTCACTGTTTCTATTTCATAGTTTCTATTCAAATACTACTGAAATTTAATTTATTGATTTTATTAATTTAAACTACCATGCCCCGAACTAGAGCAGCAAAGCAACGGGCACAAAGTGGCAGGAGTGTTGTGACTCGGGGGAGAACTGAGGGGGGCGATTCTCCAACGCGTCACAGCCTAAAAAAATGTGCAACTTGTGAAATGTTTGCCGAACTCTCTGGAACGGAACATGATATTGCCATGGGGGATGTCTTTGTGTGTGCGCGATGTAAGGAGTGTAAGGAAATCAGGCGACAACTCAGCGTTGTTATGGGCCTATATGAGAGTTTGAAGGACAGGGTGGATGCCCTCGAAGGAAATAAATTGAGGGGCCCATCAAGCTCTCAGCTGCCCACATCAACGCCAGAGCTTGCACTTGGTCATCGTGCAACACAGCTGCAAACCCCAAGGCACAATGCGCTGGTCCCACAGGAACTATTAGTTGTTGGTGACTCTATTGTCAGGGAAACGGGGAACATGCTATGTAAAAAGGATAGGTGAAACAGGACCAGGGTATGTCTGCGTGGGGCAAAGGTTGATGACGTTGTAGAGCGGATATCATCTTTCAAGGGCACAAAAGGTGATATAGTTGTACACGTTGGCACTAATGATATTAAGAGTAGGAGACCGGCAGAATTACTCAACAAGTACAGGTCACTGTTGAAAAAAAGCCGAGAATTAGGGTTGAATTTGAAAGTGTCTGCAATTCTGCCCAGACACGGTAGGAGGGAGTATATGATGAGAGCCTTGTCGATCAATTCGGCCCTGGAAAGATTGTGCAAGGCTCAAGGGGTAGAATTTTTTTCAGCCTGGACTGTACTTGTTAACAGGAGAGATTGCTTCTACAGGGATGGGATACACTTAAATAGAAAGGGTGCAAGAATATTTGCTGATGCTATTGAGGCAGTGTTAGGTGGGTCGGAAAACTGCTAGCTTGGGGGGATACAAAGACTAATAGTTTAACAGTAACCACAGGCAGAGGTGAAGGTGATTCTTGCACAACTTCTATTAGAATAAGAAGCGACCTGGAGCGAGGGGTGTTGTGGGTTTCAGGGACTGATGGCAGTCATCCTGGAATAGTTGGGTATATGGGATGTGTTAGGGTAACAAGGAATAGGCATAGGAGCATGTATGCTTGCATGTATACCAATGCTAGAAGTATAGTAAATAAATTTGATGAATTTGAAGTGTTGGTCAAGACATCAAAAGCAGATATTGTTGGGATAGCAGAGACGGGGTGTCACAAAGATATAAGGAATGCAGAACTGGAGTTTGGGGAGTACAATGTGTACAGAAAGGATAGACAGGACAGAAAGGGAGGAGGTGTTATGCTGTTAATTAAGAAAAACATAAAATCAAAAGAAGTGCATCCAGTTGATATAGATGGACAGTGCACTGTTGAGTCAGTTTGGTGTGACATAAGCACTGCAAAAGCAAAAATAAGAGTAGGAGTGTGTTATAGGCCTAATGACTCGAATGAGTACAATGAACAATTGTACAGAGAAATAGAGTGGGCCAGTAAATCAGAATGTCTTATAATGGGGGATTTTAACTTCCCAGATATTGACTGGAACTTGTGGGTTGGTCACTCACACACTAGTCAGACTTTTGTGGATTTATTGGATGATTGTTTTCTGCAGCAGCATGTTCGAGAGGCAACCAGAGAAAGTAATACTCTTGATCTGGTTATCAGCAGTGATCATTCGTGTATTAAGAATTTGCAGATAAAGGAACCACTAGGTGGCAGTGATCACAGTGTGCTGAAGTGGGATTTACTCAAAGAGGTAACTACCGTCAGGGGTAAAGGAAAGAGTTTTTGCTTCCGTAAAGGGGAGTACAGTGGTCTCAGACAGTTTTTAAATTCTGTACAGTGGGATCAACTGACGATGTTACAAACAGTAAATTCTAAGTGGGAAGCATTCAAGGAATTAATCGTGGAAGCTACTAGACTTTTCATACCGATGAAGAAATATTGTTCAAGGTTTAGGCCTAAATGGTTATCAAATGAACTAATGAGACTCGTGACAGAGAAGAAAAATGCATGGGATGCATATAAATTATCAGGCGACGCAGAAGCCTGTAGCAGATATAAGCTAGTCTGTAATCAGGTCACAAAGGAGGTTCGGCAGGCAAAGGCAGATTACGAGAAATCTTTGGCAAAAGATGCTAAGAAAAACAGCAAGGATTTCTTTACTTATATAACTCTAAAAGGAAGGGGATGAATATGATTGGTCCACTTGACATCGATGGTTCGACTGTTGATGATCCTGCTCAGATAGCAAACAAACTGAATGAGTATTTTGCATCTACATTCACACGTGAGGAATTATTACAGTTTGAAAATGGAAGTAGGTTATCAAATTGTAGCAGTGTGCTTAATGATTTTGTAATAACTGAGAGCAAAGTGGAGGAGAAATTGTTGAAGTTAAACATAAGAAAGGCACCTGGGTTGGATGGGATCTATCCAGTTATATTAAAGGAGGCGGCAAAGCAACTAAGCAAACCCTTAGCCATAATTATGAGAGCATCCTTGGACTCAGGGGAGGTCCCCACGGACTGGGGATGTGCAAATGTATCCCCAATTCACAAAGGAGGTTCGAAGGGTGACACAAGTAATTACAGACAGTTAGTTTAACTTCTGTTCCGGGTAAAATAATGGAGTCACTGGTTAAAGATGCATTGCAGGATCATCTGGACAAGACTGCAGCAATAATTCAGACACAGCATGGGTTTGTTAAGGGAAAGTCTTGTCTGACAAATTTGATTGGTTATTATGATGTGGTCACAAAGGAACTGGATGCAAAAAATAATTTTGATATCATATACTTGGATTTCAGGAAAGCTTTTGACACTGTTGCACATGGAAGACTACTGTACAAATTGGAGTAGAATGGTATTAAGGGTAAGTTGCTACAATGGATAAAAGGATGGTTAAGTGGGAGAAGACAGAGGGTGGTAATCAATGGGTGCTGCTCTTCATGGACTAATGTTATTAGTGGAGTCCCACAGGGTTCGGTGTTGGGTCCACTGTTGTTTTGTATATTTATCAATGATATTGATGAAGGTATATCAGACTTAATGTCGAAGTTTGCAGATGACACGAAGGTTGGCAGGGTTGTTAATGACAGTCATGGCAGTATGCTACTGCAACAGGATCTAGATAATTTGGGCAGATGGGCTAAGAAGTGGCAACTGAAGTTTAACCTTGACAAATGCAAAGTACTGCATATGGGTAGAAGTAACGCCAGAGAAACGTACCAACTGTGTGGTACTACACCTAAGGTGGTAGAAAATGAAAAAGACCTGGGAGTAATTGTGCAGGCAGATATGAAGTTTTCTGAGCAATGCAGACAGGCTGCTAGGGCAGGTCATGGGGTTTTGTCAATGATATATAGGAATTTTGCTAGCAGGGAAAAGGAGGTGATTGTCCCTCTGTATAAGGCAATGGTCAGGCCACGCCTTGAGTACTGCGTACAGGTCTGGAGGCCTCATTTTAGGAAGGATGTAGATTTGCTTGAGCGTGTACAGAGAAGAGCAACACGATTGGTGAGGGGAATGAAGGGATCCTCTTACCAAGAGAGGCTTAAGTTCTGCAAATTGCAGTGGCTGGAGACAAGGCACCTGCGCGGTGATCTGATTGAGGTCTATAAGGCCTTGAATGGGTTGAGCACGCTGAATTCTGATGGAATCCTCCCACTTGTTCAGAATACGAACCTACGGGGACATAAGTTTAAATTAAGAAAGGATAGATGTTGAATAGATGTGCGGAAATTTGCCTTTAGCCAGCGGGTGGTTAATTGCTGGAACAAACTTCCATCTGTCGTTGTGGAAGTTGATAGGTTAAATAAATTTAAGGAGGAACTGGACAGGCATATGGAGGGTATGGTGTGATTTTTTTTTCTTTTTTTTTTTTTGGCTGATGCTGCATAAGCTCCTACACTTGCTTTCTTGCATCAAGTTCCACTACTACTACTACTACTACTACTTGTGTCAACCTTTGATCCCCCTTTGTGAATTGGGGTCACATTTGCACATCTCCAGTCCATGGGTACCTCCCCTGAGTCCAAGGAAGCTCTCATAATTATGGCTAAGGGTTTGCTTACTTCCTTTGCTGCCTCCTTTAATATAACTGGATAGATCCCATCCACCCCAGGTGCCTTTCTTGTGTTTATCTTCAACAATTTCTGCTCCACTTTGCTCTCAGTTATTACAAGATTCTCTAGCTTACTGCTAGAGTTGAATACACCCCTGGCATTCCCCTCGCTGAATAACTCCTCATGTGTGAATGTCAATGCAAAATATTCATTTAGTTTGTTAGCTACCTGAGCAGGATCATCAACAGTTGACCCATCGATCTCAAGTGGACCAATCTGATTCATCCCCTTCCTTTAGAGTTTACATAAGTAAAGAACTCTTTGCTGTTTTTCTTCGCATCCCTTGCCAAGGATCTCTCGTAATCTGCCTTCGCCTGCGTAACCTCCTTTGTAACTTGGTTACAGATCAACTTGTATCTATCATAGGTGTCTGTGTCACGTGTTAATTTGTATGTATCCCATGCATTTTTCTTCTCTGCCATATGCCTCATTAGTTCATCTGACATCCATTTAGGCCTAAACCTTGAACAATATTTCATAGTTGGTATGTAAAGCCTAGTAGCTTCCAAGATAAGTTCTTTGAATGCTTCCCATTTTGAATTTGCTGTTGGCAATATCATCAGTTGATCCCACTGTATAGAATTTAAATACTGTCTCAGTCCATTGTAGTCACCTTTACGAAAGCAATACCCCTTCCCTTTACCCTAATGGTAGTTACCTCTTTCAGTAACTCCCACTTCAGCACACTGTGATCACTGCCACCTAGTGGTTCATTTACCTGCAGATTCTTAATGCATGAAGAATCACTACTGATAATCAAATCAAGAGTATTACTCCCTCTAGTTGCCTCCCGAACATGCTGATGTAGAAAACAATCATCCAATAAATCCACAAAAGCCTAGCTACTGTGTGATGACCAGCCCCCAAATTCCAGTCAATATCTGGGAAATTAAAATCCCCCATTATAAGACTCTCTGATTTACTGGCCCACTATTTCTCCGAACAGTTTCTTATTATACTCATCAGAGTCATTAGGACTATAGCACACTCCTACTCTCAATTTTGATCTCCCAATGCTTATGTCACACCAAACTGACTCGACACTGCACTGTCCAGCGATGTCGACTGGCTTCACTTCCTTGGATTTTATGTTTTTTAACTAATAGCATAACCCCTCCTCCCTTCCTATCCTGTCTATCCTTTCTGTAGACATTGTACTCCCCAAATTCCAGTTCTGCATTCCTTATATCTGTGTGACACCACGTCTCTGAAATCCCCACAATATCTGCCTTTGATGTTTTGAGCAATACCTCAAATTCATCAAATTTATTTACTAAACTCCTAGCATTGGTGTACACACAAGTATACATGCACCTGTTCTTTTTCTTAGCTACCCTAACACAACCCATGTGTTTACTTGTACCCCAATGATTCCCAGCAGTCTCTGAAATATCCTGCATCTTATTTTCCAGGCTGCGGCTCATTCCAATAGAAGCAGTGCAAGAATCACTTTCACCTCTGCCAGTGGCTACTGTTAATCTATTAGTCCTTGTATACCCCCAATCTAGCAGTTTTCCGACCCACCTAACACTGCCTCGATAGCATCAGCAAACATTCTTGCACCCTTTCTATTTAAGTGTATCCCATCCCTGTAGAAGTAGTCTCTCCTGTTAACAAGTACAGACCAGGCTGAAAAAAATTCTACCCCTTGAGCCCTGCACAATCTTTCCAGGGCCGAATTGATTGACAGGGCTCTCATTGGAGTAGCATACTGTCATTACTGTTGTTAACAACCCTGCCAACCTTTGTATCATCTGCAAACTTGGACATTAAACCTGATATACCTTCATCAATATCATTGATAAATATACAAAACAATAGTGGGCCCAAACTGAACCCTGGGGAACTCCACTAATAACATTTGTCCACTAAGAGCGGTGTCCATTGATTACCACTCTCTGTTGTCTCCCACTCAACCATCCCTTTACCATTGTAGCAGCTTACCCTTGATGCCATACCTCTCCAATTTGTACAGCAGTCTTCCATGTGCAACAGTATCAATAACTTTCCTGAAATCCAAGTATATGATATCAAAATTATTTTTGGCATTCAGTTCCTTTGTGACCACATCATAGTAAGCAATCGAATTGGTCAGACAAGACCTCCCTTTGACAAACCCATGCTGTGTCTTAACTATTACTGAAGTCTTGTCTAGATAATCCTGCAATGTTCTTTAACCAGTGATTCCATTATTTTCCCCCGAAAACAAGTTAAACTAACAGGTCTATAGTTACTTGTGTCACCTTTTGAACCTCCTTTGTGAAATGGTGATACATTTGCACACCTCCAGTCCATGGGGACATCCCCTGAGTCCAAGGAAGCTCTGATAATTATGGCTAAGGGTTTGCTAACTTCCTTTGCTGCCTCCTTTAATATAACTGGATAGATCCCGTCCACCCCAGATATATGGGGCATATTTAAAGAAAAGTGATTATGATGGCCTTAGAAATCATTGAACTCTATTCAATCAGAAATGTTCAAAGAAATAATTTTGTTAAAACATATTATACAGAGATCATAGTTTCCAAAGATAAGTTCGAATACTGGACTGATACATTAATCATACCAATATCATACTTGCCAATTTTTGAATTCTAAAAAGCTGGATTTCGGGTAACAGTAAGCAGAAGGAAAGCAGGTGGTTTTTTTTTGGGGCGGGGTGGGGGGCAACAAGAATTTACTCTGGACTTAAATTTCACAGAAAACATGTGTATTTTATATTAAAATAGAGCTATAGGATTGCTTAACAGTACAGTATACTTTCAAACATTAGCTTACCTATGATTTTTCTCTCTGTGGATTTCTACTCCATTGTCTGTTAGACAAACTAATTATGACTGATTCAAGAAAAATATCATTGCAAACTTTACCATCTTTAAAAATCATGAGTTTTGATTAAAATTTAGATTATAACAGTTTTGATGATAACAATGGCCATGTTGTTAGCCTTGCCTGTCAAGAGCATTTCCAAAACTCCACCAGAAAGAGAAGCTCTGAACTCAGGTTTTGTTTTTCTTACTTTCCTGAATATTCTTTCACACTCAGGATTGCTAAGAGGAAAATTGTTAAAATACTAAGCATGACTCGCTATTATTTTTTATACTTCAAGTTCCTTGTGCACTTGTCAGTTCCTCAACGAAAGACCACCACACATCAATTCTTTTTCATTTTTAATAGCACCTGTTAGGTTCTCATGCTTTAATTGACAGAAGTGATACTGCAAAACATCTACTACTTTATTTCTTTTAACTTCAGCAATACTGAAAAGCAGTGGAAACTTGTCTACAAAAAATTTCAAATTTGAAAATGATGCACTGCCAATTGATAAAATTTACCATTTAAAACAACAACATTTTTCGATAAAAACTAGTGCACTACATAGTCACATATGGCAATAAAGTACTTCCTTGCTGAACAACAGAACAGAAACTTTCTCCTCTTATTTTAGACTCTCCACGACCATGGAAGTAAGAAATTGTAAAAAATCATTCTTCTGAGTATGTCTAGTTTGGTAGATCTATCTCCAAACTGAAAGTGAAATACTGTGGGTATAATTATTATTATTAAATTTTTTTAACTATATGATTATTATATAACTATTTAAATATTGTCAGTATAAGAAATTGAAACATCGCATTCTTCAAGCATATCTAAGAGTAACGACCTCAATAAGTGGATGTGGGGTACACTATATTGATAACATGACTAAAACTAGTAGCCTGCTTGTCCTGTTTAGTATTGCTCTCATCAAAAGTTCTATTTCTTGAGGAGTTCATTAATTTGTCTTTGTTCAAAGCTTCTTTTGGATCATGAATGGATTTTAACATGAGTCATGCCACTTAATAGTGCTTACTTGTTCTTTTCAATTTGTTAACTCTAAAAAATGCTCATAACGCTCTTCTTACCACTTATAATCTCTTCCCTAACTTGCTTAGATTTGTTAGAGGTCACCACTGTTCTAAAAGTCTAATTACACATTCAGCCAAAGAGAGCCAACATGTATACATGTTTCAAAACCTTTTTTACTTCAATGGCATATAAATATCCATCCACCAAATATTTACTCACTTTCACAAGAAGGTATGCAACCCACTATTCAGCACACAAATTAATCAGATGGCAAATACAGCCTATTACCAACATTATCGACACTAAATGCCCAACAGTTTGTTTTTAATGGAATCTCTTTAGAAAAAAATTTTTTTCCTTTTTAAATATTTTTTTATTTACAAAAAATATTCTGAAGAATATTTTTTGTAAATAAAAGAAAAGAAATAGTTTACAATGGTGCACTCTGAAATTCTATATTATATTCTGCCACTATATTGGACAATAAGAAGCAATATCTTTGTATCAGCAGTCTTGCTATCTAAAAAAGATACTTTTGACTTCTGACCAATAATTTTTTTTTTTTTTTGGCTGATGCTGCATAAGCTTGCTTTCTTGCATCGTATGCCTTTACTAATGCTAATGCTAATAATCTTGCACAATGAGAGAAACTGAAGCAGAAACCAAAACTCTGGGGGATGGGAAGGTAGGTAGACATGCACCACATTTTGTACATAATCCATACACAGTACAGGTAGTTCTCAACGTTACGAGTTAATTCGTTCCTAGCGCACGCTCGCAAAGCGGGAATTTATTTCACATAGACATAAGGTTAAAAATAGGGGCGACGTTCTCAACAATGAAATTAGCTAGCTAATTAGTTTGTTTAAACAATGATTGATTTATTGAAAGAAATGAAAACGTAGCCTGTAAAAACAAGCAAATTATAATAATAGAGAAATTATTTACGACTTACAAATGTTAAAGAATGTTTATTCTTCAACATCGACTAAATGCACACTCGTTGATCACTCATTATTGGCTCGGCACTCGTTGGTTTGTTGCACAAGGAGTCGTCTTCAGAAATGTTTCAAGAGGCATTTGTTTCCAAGATAATCTTCTCTTTTAATCATAAATTTCATAATTGCATGAATAAGCATTTTTTAAGCACACACAAATTGCAACTAACACAATTAGCATGGAGTAACAAGTTTACAAAGCTTCAAAAAATAAATAAAAAAAGCAATGAAGTGAAGATTCTGAAAATTTATTTATGCTTTTTATACGATGGAAGATTTCAGTAAAGGGGAAACACATTTCACCATAATAAAGTAAAAAAAACCACACAATTCCAGCTATCAGTATTTTCGCAAATGCAAGAAGATTGAGTTCACTACCCGTTTATAACTGTTTGCAGTGGCAGAAAAGCTACTAAGTTAAATGTAAATTGTAAATTGTTTTATGGTCGTGACCTCCAGGAAATGTGCTTTAGAAAAATATCACAAAGGCATTTAAAATTGATTCTTATAACGGAACATATGATAACAATGAAAGTGTAGTGCATTTTAATGATTTGAATTAGTAACTAATAATTTACAAACCACGTTCACGACCTTTTACATGACTTTAAGGGCACGCTCGTGACCTTAAAAATTACATTTTAGAGAGATAAATAGCTTAGTTATACAGCGAAACTTTCAACTTCCGAGATCTTGAAACGAATTACCAAAAAACAATGTGTTATTGGGTTCACATTACAATATTTTAACGATACCATGATGTCTCTGAAACTGATTAATATCATAAAGTGTGGTACACTGTATTATACAGCTACGCACGTGGTTTGGAATGCGGTATTTATGAATGTTTAACATTCATTTTTTTGCAATTAATGTTCATATTTTCGATTTTGTTGATACTCGGGAGAAAAAAACTCGTAAACCCGGGAACTCGTAAAGCGAGAACTCCCTGTACCATAAACTTATTTCTTTCTTTCTGATACACAATCTTTATGACTACTTCTTTAAAAAAATAATCGGTGGTGCAAGCTGAAATTAATAACTTTGCTGAAAATATGGTACATTCTTACACTATATGCTTACTATGAAATACTGTTTCTATAAGTGTAGGAATTAAAAACACAAACCACAGTATAAATTTTCATTTTTTTATTATTATTATTATTATTCTTTCTGAACAATGCTGACTATTACAGCCATCATGGAGATGAATGAATTGAGTAAGCAACATGCACCTCTAAATAACAGTATTTTTGTAATAGCAAATTGTCTGGAATAATCACAGATTGGAGCTGATGCACATGTAGTGCTGGGAATTTCCGACTCTAAAGCAAATGACAGAAAATGATTACTGTATATTTAAGAATCATAGTATCAGAGGGTTAAATTTATTCAAATTGTCCACTTCCTCAACACCAGATGGAAGTTAATCCCTAAAATCAATAACTCTCTGGCTGAAAGCAAATTTCTGCCCATCTATCCTGCAATTTATCAACTTTATCCAATTTAAATTGTTGTTATTTGGTTTTTAGGAGCATTAGCAACTAAGGCCATATTGCTCCGGGAATATGTGGTGGTCATTCCCTGACCTTTCCGCATCCTCTGTATTTGGTGGTTATGGGCTCGAACCCCGGTCTAATCAAGAAGCATGTGCTAAGCACTGCTGCTCCTGCCCACCTGGCTACGGAGCCGCCAATTTAAATTGTGTCCCCTTGTATGAGTGAGTGAGTAAGTGTGTGTGTAAGAGACCAACCCAATAAGAGAAAGGAGGGTATTGGCATTTAGTTAATTCAACCCATTTAAAGTCTTCAACACTTCAATCAGATCTCCTCACAGATGCTTGGTTTCCAGATGCCGCAATTTTGCAGAACAAGTCTTTCCTTTTGTGCCCCCCAACTAATCTTGCTATTCTTTTCTGCACCCATTCCAAAAGATCCTTCCTAGAGAGAGGCTTCCAAACATGTATGGAGTATTCGAGATACAATCTTAACACCTTACATTATACAATCACTGACCATCCTTTGTATAATGAGATAATCACATATTTGTCCCTGCTAGTAAAATTTCTAAGTATCATTGACAAAACCCCATGAGCTGGCTGCCTGTAAGTGTTCAGAGAATTGTATAGTGTCAGACTATACAATTATAGTCTGACACTAGGTCTTTTTCATTCTCCATTACCTTGAGTTTGGTACCACCCAAATGTTGGTACCAAACTCAAGGTAATGGAGATATTGGTACCACCCAAATGTTGGTACCAAACTCAAGGAGTAGAATACTCAATTACCATCATTAACCAAATGCCCGCTTCTGCTTCATTTAACATTAAACTTGATAGCCGACATCGACTTCACTATTAAATATTAAAAACAGAAATGGGCCTAATATGGAACCATGAGGGATCCCACTCATAACATGAGGCCATCTTGGTCTCCTGCCACTCAATAGCCATAAACCAATGCCACATACAACTTCAATTTCTACAGCATTCATTTGCTGGAACAGTATCAAGTTTTACTGAACTCTACATGTATGATCATCTAAAGCAGCGTTTCTCAAACTTTTTTAGTCACAGAACACTTTTCATCTCACAATATAGTATTAGTATTAGTATTAGTATTAGTAACGGCCGTATGGTGCAAGAAAGCCTATGGCTTATGCTGCACCAGCCAAAAAAAAAAAAAAAAAAAAAATCCGAACAAAACAATGATAAAAACAAAAATTAAATAAATAATTAATAATTAATAAATAAATAAAAATAATAAAATGAAATTAAAAATTAAATAAAAAGGAAATTAATCCTATCATCCCATGCGCTTCCCTTACCCGAAAGTACTATCCAGATGACCTTTGAATTTCCCCAAACTGTCGGCCTCTACCACCCATGAAGGCAACTTATTCCAGTAATTTATAACTCGCTGGCTAAAATAAAACTTCCTGCAGTCCAATCTAAACATTTCCCCGCGTAACTTGAATTTATGTCCCCTAGTTCTAGCATCATTTATAATCTTGAAAATTTTGTCCTCATTCATTTTACTGATGCCTCTCAGAGCCTTAAACACCTCAATCAAATCTCCTCTAAGGTGTCTAGTTTCCAAACTCTGCAACCCACATATTCGAAGTCTTTCTTCATAAGGACGCCCTTTTGCCGATCTCACCAGGCGAGTTACCCTTCTTTGCACCCTTTCAAGAAGCTCGATGTCTTTCTTTAGGTGCGGTCTCCATACTTGAACAAAGTATTCCAAGTGTGGTCTAACATAGGCCTTATATAATGGGATTATCACGTCCCTATCTCTACTTGCAAAAGTTCGATAGATCATCGATAGGACACCATGGGCCTTCCTTGCAACCTGTTTACAATGCTCAGAGAATTTCATGTCTGACCATATCGTAACACCCAAGTCCCTTTCCTCCAGTACTGGGTTTAGTTGAACTCCACCAAGTGAATAAGTTATTTTGGGATTACTGTTTCCCAGGTGTAATACCTTACACTTTGTTGGATTAAAGCACAGCTGCCATTTTTCTGACCATTCTTGAAGTCTATCTAGGTCTCTCTGAAGAAGCTCAGCTTGACAGTGATCATTAACTACTCTACCAATTTTAACATCATCTGCAAATTTAGACATCACGCCCTCTATCCCTTCATCAATGTCGTTTATGAAAATTAAAAACAACAGTGGTCCTAATACTGATCCTTGTGGAACCCCACTTCTTACATCAACCCAATCTGAGGAATAGCCATTTATCACAACCCTCTGCCTCCTGCCCTGAAGCCATCCTTCTATCCATCTAAGGATTTTCCCAGTGATTCCAACCTGTTCCAGCTTATAAAGCAACCGCTCATGTGGGACTGAGTCAAAAGCTTTGCTGAAATCTAAATAAACAATGTCGAAATTATTCCCTAAATCCAGCTCGTGAGTGACCCTTTCGAAATAGCGAACCAGATTTGTTAAACATGATTTTCCCTTTACAAAACCATGCTGAGTATCCTTGAGAATTTCAATTCGATCCAAATGATCCTGAATTCCACCCTTGATCAATGCCTCCATGATTTTCCCTACTACTGAAGTCAGACTGACAGGTCGATAATTTCCCACTTCACTTTTAGAGCCACCCTTATGTATGGGAGATACATTTGCACTTTTCCAATCCAAGGGAATCTCCCCAGAGTCTAGTGATGCTCGCATAACCAGCCTCAGTGGTTCAATGCACTCGCTTGCCGCCTCTCTCAAGATTATAGGGTATATTCCATCAACTCCAGGAGCATTACTAGTCTGTAGGCTTGAAAGTTTTTTCATTAAATAATCTTGCGAAATTTCAATATCATTAATTACATATTTTTCAACTTCGCTCCCACAATTTCCCATTGCCACAAAAGGTTTTTCATTTGTAAATATCGATGCAAAATAACTGTTGAGTTCATCTGCAACGGCAGCTGGTGTATTTATTACTATCCCCTTTCCCTTACGTAAAGGTCCGATCTGGTTTGTCCTGCTCTTCTTGGCATTTATATATGTGAAGAATTCTTTATCCCCCCTCTTTGCTCTGTTTGCTAGTGATTTCTCATAAACTGCCATTGCCTGTCGAACCTTTTCTGTGGCTCTATTACACATCACCTTGTAGCTGTTATAGGCTTCAGTACTTTTTATTGCTCTGTAACGTTTCCATGCCACCTTTTTCTGCTCAAGTAATGCGGCAACTTCACTATTCATCCAACTTGGAACCCTTCTCGTGGAGTATTTTTTTAATGGTATATACGCATTCAAGGCATCTGTGATTAATGTTTTAAAAGCGTACCACAGTTCAATTGTATTCATTCTCTGCGCGATATCTACCCAGTTAATAGAGGCCGTGTAGTACCTTAAGGCATCGTAATTTCCTTTTCTGAAATTAAAACCCATTCCTTTGCCTTTTACTTCTGCTACCTCTCTCGTCATCATCCACCGTAGAACTCCGTGATCACTTCCTGCTACTGGTTCCTCTACTGTCAGCCCTGTTATGTCATCTGATTCATGTGTGATGATGAGGTCTAGGATATTCTTTTCTCTAGTACTTTCCCTGACATGTTGATACAAATAACAGTCATCTAGTTGATTTAAAAATTTTGTTCCCCATGTCGAGTTTCCTTCCCATTTACTCCAATCAATTAGAGGCAAATTGAAATCACCCATAATAAGGCATTGACGCTTACTTGCCCATTCCATTTGCATGTAGAGGCTTTTGTCATAGTCTTCACAATCACCTGGTCTGTAGATTACGCCTACTCGCATTGTACCTTTGTTTCCAACTATCTCACACCATACAGACTCTATACTAGCATGTGAAATGTCTGAATCTGGGAAAGCTATCGTCGCACTCAGGCTGCTTCTGATAAGAAGCATTACCCCACCACCCCTTCTATCTACTCTATCCTTCCTAAATACATTATACAAGCCGTACTGAAACTCATCATCCCCAATTTCCGGGTGGCACCACGTCTCCGTAAGCCCTATTATGTCCGCGTTACTTGTTTTAACCAGCAGTTCGAATTCGCTCATTTTATTGACGACACTTCTAACGTTACTGTATAAACAATTAAGATTTACTGTTCTTGTATATTTAACAACCCTAACACAACCCTTGAAGTTTTTTAGGCTCTCTTCCCTGATATTAGCTACCTGCTCATGTGAAACGTCTTTGGCCCCAGAACATCTAGATAATACGTCCAGTTGGGGTAACAGATAAGAACTCTTAAGGTATGTGCAAGAGTTACATTGACCAATATTATCAGATAAACGCGTGTCAGTATTACCCACATCCCCCCTAACTAGCAGTTTCCCTGAGCCTTTAAGGTATCCTCAATAATACTGGCAAAAACTTTTGCACCACCTTTGTTTAAGTGTATCCCGTCTCTACAAAACAAATTCCTTCTACCTACAAGTGTGGGCCATGCTGATAGAAATTTACCCCCTAAAGCCTTGCAGATTCCTTCAAGTCTTGAGTTAATCCACAAGGCTCTTAACATATAATCCCTCCTATCGTGTCTGGGCAGAATTGCAGACACATAGACATTATGGCCTAGCTTGCGACATTTCCTCAGCATGGTCCTGTATTTTTCCAACAAATCGTCAGATCGTGTACGTTTAATATCGTTTGTCCCCACATGAATAATAATATTTTCTTTACCCCCTTTAAAATCTGACAGTCTGTTGGTGACATCATCAATAGTTGCTCCCGGCAGACATACCCTGGTTCTGCTCCACCTATTTTTATTACAAAAAATATTCCCCGTTTCCCTGACAATGGAGTCTCCTAATAAAACAATGTCCTTTCTAACCAGGGTAGTTTGCACTTGGTTTTTCTGTTTTGAGGCTCGAATCGGGTGTGCATCACTTGGTAGATTGCTGGAGTTTTGAATCCCTGACGAGCTCCCAGAAGCATTATTTTCGAGGGCAAGCACTCGTTTTTTCAGGGACTCAAATTGTTCCATCAGTGCACCAAATTGTAATTTAAGATCGGTGCACTCCTTACATCGATCACAAAGAAAAGAATCCCCAGGTGAGGTAGGATTAGTCACCAGGTCGACCTTGGAAAACATTCCACAGGTTCCACAACGGATTAAATCATGACTCACCCGTAAATCGCCATCTGCTATTTCCGTGTGACTCACGATACCCTGTGACGTGTTTAAGGCAGATCTCGTAACAACCATTATAAAATTAAATAAATATCAATGAAAGTAACTTTAAAAAATTATATCTATAATATTATTAAAATCAAACAGTTACAGGAAAACCTATAACAAAATAATCCAACAATATTTAAATAAATCAAATATTTAAAAGCACTATCCAAAAGTAAACCACTTAACTGAGGAGCCCTGTCTAAGCGCGTCCGCTCACCTCGAGCGGATATTTTTACAGAACACATCTGTTTACAGAACACTTACGAAACACAAGTTAAGCGGAAGCCAAAGAACTGTTTGCTAAAATTTTATTACATATGATGCACTCTGCATTGGGAGTATCTTTATTTCCAACACATGTAAAGGAGAAATTCAAATAACTGTCATCATACTTTCATTTTGGTCTTTTATTAGTTGGTTCCTGTTTTTTCACTTCAGATTTTTTGGGGAACGAAAGGCTGTGATTGTTCATCCTCACTTTGAAGTGTGACAATATTGTGTTCATTTTCATTGACCACAATTGCAATACTAGAAGTACTTGCTTCTCATTTTAAAGTTCCTTTTTTCAACCACAAATCCATGGTCATTTATTTTAATAATAATATTTCGAAATACTGATAATTATCAAAAAAACATTTATAAAGGAAGTGAGTTTAGTTTTGATATCAGTTCGCTTCCCCCTCTCCTTCAACCTGTGTACTCCAGGCTAAATCGCATACGAATGGCATATTAGATCACTACATTGATACTTTTTTTTGTAGATGTCATTACCTCTACGCATACTTCTCTATGCAAAAATCTGCCAAAATAAAGTGTTCCGCAGTCTATTTGATTATTAGTCTAGGTCAATATATTAATAACTGAAAAAAAATTATGTTAAAAATTATAATAATACAAAAGTGGTGTACACTACAAATATGCAAAATTTATTTATTTTATATTTTTTAATTATTAATTAATTTTTCACGGAGCAGTTGTTCACATCGCAACGAACACTAGTGTTCTGCAGAACACAGTTTGGGAAACGCTGCTCTAAAGCAATGACTAATTTCTAATTATAATGAATCCAATTAAGGAACTCTTTCAGAACTAAGCTAACACCTTGATTAGTTTTTCAGATTATTTTATAATTATGTATAGGACTGAGAGATATATACATTTAAATTATTCTAAGCTAACTTATAATACAGTGCCAATATTATATTATATGCTATTTAATGGTTAAAACATACCTGCATGGCTGCATAAAAAATTTCGCATACCCTGCTGAGGTAATAAATGTTGTATAAGATGAAGTGCCAAATATGAAGCTTCAAATCCACAAGCTCCACATATAAAGTCAGAAAGATTCAACTGATGAAGATAAGATTCCAAGCTAAACAAAAATTGAGAAAAAACTATATATTTTTTTAGCAGGTAGCTGAAGACAAAAAACAAGGAAATACAATTAATAATTCTGTTAATTTATATGATATTATAAATCCATGTGACATAAGAAATTACACACACAGTATATGATAAAAGAACATTTTAAAAATATGAGTACATGTTTATGAATTAGCAAAGACTAAAAAAATCTGAAATATGCACATAAAATACTTTGAAAAACCTATGAAGTGCAGCACATAAAAAAATACACAAAATACATAATTGTACACTGGTGTCCAAAGAAAGTGCATCACCTAGGAATTTCACATTTCTAACCCTTTTTCACGATGGTATGTTACATTAATGACTAGCATCACAAATAGAAATATAAACAAAAGATATTTATTAATAGTTAAGGCAAAGATAAGTAATATTTGACAGAAGAGCTCAAAATATTCCAAAATGAGCATTTGCAACCTTTATACAACAGTTTTGGTAAACACAACAATTATGGCTGAAATTTTATCAGAAACCCCTCAATTTGCTTCAGTTTATCATTTTAAATGGAAAACAAAATGAAAAGTTCACCAGGTGCAAACTAATATTTAGTTGAACTGCCTCTGGCCCTGATGACAGCAGAACACCGTCGAGGCATTGACAAGATCAATTTCTGAAGATAATCAACTGATAGTTCATGGTTCCAAACACGAATTACGGCTTCCTGAAGTTCACAAAGGGTCTTTGGTTTCATTCTGGCAGCTGCAGATTCCACACGATGCCAACAGTTCTCTATAGGATTCAGGTCCAGGCTGTTTCCTGACCAGCTAACAGTTGTAATGGACCGTTCTTCCAACCACTTTTTCACCTGTAACAAATGTAAACATATTACTGTTGAACCTCTAATGCAGAAATGAAGCTAAAGTAACTACAGAAGTGCCTACTTACACTTTCCACCTGATGACAAGGAGCAGAGATCTCCTGAAAGATGCAGTTACTTGGCAGGTTGAAATGGTCTCAAATGGTTGGCAGCTCAAAAGGTCCTTGAGGTTGTCACAGACATTCTCTCAGATATGCCAGACAAGCTGTACTTGCTACCTGGGAGTCTAAAACGCTGATGGAACTGATATTCGGGTGACACTCAAGTCAAGTGGACCCAATTTCGGCGAAGTCCGGACGGTCTGTGACAGCCAAATCCTCTGCTTGCACCTTCACGATGGTGGGACTGTTAGTAATCCTGGGTATAACCTCCATGCACAAGTACATGGTGGGTGACCACCCAGGTGTGAACCAACGTAAGCAGGGGTCAAGGTGTGGCGCCCACACCACATGGAGGAACGCCGCCCCTCTATGTTACCAGGCAGTACTAGGTGGTAGATGACTGTCATCAACCGGTGAAATACCACCACTTTGCTTATTGGAGGCTTGGAATGGTGGAACCCATGTTTAGTCTCTAGAGCTAAGTTCCGGCCAACCCTTCCCTATCTCTTCCACCTTGCAGTATGACTGATGATTTCTGAGGTTATGATGAATGTCGTGGCGAGATCCAATATTCCTTACATTTCGAGGGTACAGCTCTAAAACGGTGTTCGCAGGCCGGCCGCTAGTTAGTACACCGGACTGAACCTATTGGTAACTCACTAGGAAGCTTCCGGATCAGCCAGTGTATAATCTTGCTACCTCTACTCTGCCAGATAGTGACTGGAGGGAGTCCGAGTAGTGTGTATGCGGGGAGCATTGTGGATGCCATGTTATGTCAAGGATCTGGGTATATTCTTACCACATGTACGCCATATCCAAAAATTTCATTACTTCATACAGCATGTCCCACCCACTTTTTCCTACTATTGAATACACCATGAATTGTCAAAATAATAGAGCAAGCTTATCTGCGAAAAGATCTAAACCTCCCAAGGACTTCCTAATTCATTTCACAAATATAAGTGGTCTCAATTCTAATCTCAACGATGTCCATTTCCACTTGCAGTCTTCCAAACCCCATGTACTTTTTCTGACTGAATCTCTGTTATCAGTTGATTCAACTACTGCTCATCTCAGATGTCCAAATTATTTGCTGTATGATTCCTTTCGCCTCAAAGGTGGTACTTGTGCATATGTCCGTTCTGATATTCCCTGTCAGAGACTTGGCAATTTGGAATCTCCTCTCTTTGATCTTCTCTGGCTTAAAATCTCTCTACCTCATTGTGTAAAATTCATCTGTTGTCTCTACCGTTCTCCCAACTCCACTAATCACTTGGAGCTCTTTGACTTCCTCTCTTTGCAACTTGACTTTCTCCAGTCCAACTTTCCTAACAGTGAGGTAATTTTCCTTGGTGATTTTAACGTTCACAACTCCAGCTGGCTTCCGTTTTCTAGTCACACTGACCCAGCAGGTCGTGATGCTGAGGCTTTTGCAATTACTAATGACCTAGCACAGATTGTTCATTTACCTACAAGAATACCGGACAATCCTAATCATACGGCCAATACGCTTGATCTTTTTCTCACAAACAACCCTTCTAAGTACAAGGTTGAAGTGAGAGGTCCTTTAGGCACTTCAGATCACAACTTGGTGATTGTCTCTTCTCCAATGGAACCTTTATCTCATGGCTATTCCCAACCTCGTATTGTTTGGCATTACAAGAATGCAAAATGGGATGACCTGCGAGACTTCTTTTCTTCTTTTCCTTGGTCCGATTACTGTTTCAAAACTTCTGATGTCAACGTTTGCTCAGATCGTGTCAGTGAAATTATTCTTGCAGGAATGGAATCCTTTATCCCACACTCCACTTTAAAATCTCGTCCTTTATCTAAACCTTGGTTTTCCAATAAATGTGCTAAGGCTGTCCAAGAGAAGAACGTTGCATATCGTAATTGGCTTGTTTCTAATTCTTCAGTTTCATTTTCTGCCTACACCAAAGCTCGCAACAATTGTAAAGCAGTTATTAATCAGTCCAAACTAGAGTTTGAACAGGCTAAGAGTAGAAAACTTGCTTCTTGCCCTAATGGTAACCGAGCATTCTGGTCTCTTGCCAAAGCTATTGGCCGCAACTTTTGCCCATCTCTGCTCCCACCTCTGTCCAAACCAGATGGTTCTGTTGTCACTTCAGCCAAGGATAAAGCTGACCTGCTAGCATCCCATTTTTCTTCGAGCTCATGTATTAATGATCTTGGTAAAACACCTCCCACCATTCCTAACACGCTCCATTCAATGCCTCCTGTGGTCTTCCGTCAAAAGGATATCAGAAGGATTTTGATGAATCTTGATGCTAAGAAAGCTCCAGGTCCTGATGGTATTTCTCCAGTTGTTCTCAAAACCTGTGCTCCTGAACTTACTCCTATTCTTTGCCACCTTTTTTCACTTTCTTATTCCAAAGGTGTTTTTCCTTCTGCTTTGAATTTGCTCATATCCAGCCAGTTCCTAAAAAGGGTGACAAATCCCTCCCATCCAATTATCGTCCCATTGCAATTACTTCTACTCTTTCTAAAGTAATGGAGAAATCAATTAACCGCCAACTCTTAAACTACCTAGAAACCTTCCGTCTGATCAACGATCGCCAGTATGGATTCCGTCAGTGTCGATCCACTGGTGATATTCTGGCTTATGTTACCCATTTATGGACTAATTCAATGGAAAGGTTTGGTGAAACACAAATAGTTGCTCTTGACATCTCAAAGGCTTTTGATCGTGTTTGGCATAAAGGTCTTCTAAACAAGCTTCCATCTTATGGTTTGCCAACTGTTTTTAGTAATTGGTTATCCAGTTTTCTCTCTGATCGCTCACTGAGGGTGATGGTAGATGGCTCTCTGTCTTCTAACTTCTCCACTAATGCCGGTGTCCCCCAAGGTTCAGTTCTTTCCCCCACTCTTTTCCTCTTGTATATCAATGACCTTCTTCCATTGACTGTAAATCCTATCCATAGTTTTGCCGA
The DNA here is from genome assembly GCF_048544385.1 of Mastigoproctus giganteus. Classification (NCBI taxonomy): domain Eukaryota; kingdom Metazoa; phylum Arthropoda; class Arachnida; order Uropygi; family Thelyphonidae; genus Mastigoproctus; species Mastigoproctus giganteus. Next base: position 261,005,142 of record NC_143576.1, on the reverse strand, counting down.
TGGTAGCACATTGCATTCAACTTTCCATTTTGAGAAACCTTGTCCAGCTCAATCAGCTTCAAGTTCTCGAAAATCTGCTGCCAATTCCTTAAATGCCAATCTTCAGGTAATTCTCCAGTGGGGCAAAGACAACTTAGTTGATTTCAACCCTTCTAAAACTCAATCTTGTCTTATATCTCGCAAAAAGGATTCTTCTGCTCCTATGCTTATCTTTAGTGACACTCCGATTTCTAGGCAAAGTGATATATCTCTTTTGGGGATTACCCTGACTTCTAATCTCTCTTTGCACAAGCACATTACAAATATTGCTTCCTCTGCATCTAAAAAACTTGGTTTTCTCTTTCGCTCTCGGCGTTACTTTTCTCCCAAACAGCTGCTCACTCTGTATAAATCGCAAATCCGCCCTGCCATGGAATATTGTTCCCACATCTGGGCTGGTGCCCCCATAACCTCTCTCAGGCTTCTTGATTCCATTCAGAAGAGGGCAGTTAGGTTAATTAATGATTCATCTCTAACAGAGTCTCTCCACTCGCTTTCTCATAGACGGACTGTTTCTGCTGCATTCCTCTTCTACAGATACTTCCATGGGCACTGTTCTTCTGAATTGGCTTCTATAATTCCCGCTCTCTCTTTCAAAACAGTCCGAACACGTGCCGCCACCAGCCAGCATCCATTTACTGTCCAACTTCAAACCCACAGAACCAACTTTTCATCTTCCTCATTTATTCATTCTACTGCCGTTTTCTGGAACAACCTTCCTTCCTACGTATTTCCTGAAAATTACAATCTACAGAAGTTCAAGTCCAATATCAACAAATATCTTCTTTCGTCTTCTCAACCTCCAACCCAAGCACGGTACTAAGTACTATAGGTTATAATACCTCTCGAGTTTGGGGTTCTCATAAAAAAAAAAAAAAAAAAAAAAAAAATTTGCCTTCCAATATAGCCAGGTATCCATTGGCATTTACGGAACCTTTTATAAACTGCAGTGACCTACTCTGCGATACGAAATGTACCCCCATATCATTTGGCTAGTAGGGAATTTCACTGTAGATACTATAGTCAGGATGGTATTCTTCACCACATCTACGGTGAATTGTTTGTCTACCATGAGAGCCATGCAGGTTGAATTTCTTCTCATCCAAGAAAATAACTGATTTCCACTGCTCGGGGGTCCATTTGACATGCTCCTTACACCAAATTAATCGGGCCTTTTTCATTTTTTTTTTTTTTTTTTTTTAAGGAGGAGCTTCTTCTTAGGATGATGGGCTACAAGTCCATTTTTGGAGAGGGGTCTTCTGATTGTTACTGCAATTACTACCACTCCTGTATGTTCTTCCCATTCTCTTTTCAGCTCAGATGAAGAAGCTTTACGGTTTTTAAGGCATAAGCGCTTCAAAACGCGGTCCTGTTTTGCCATAGAGACTCGTTTGCATCCAGTTCCTTTTTTCCTATCAGTAGAACCAGTATTCTTGAGTTTGGAAAGAAATCTACTCACTGTTGGCTGATTACAAGACACTCTATAAGCAATATGATGGGAAAAAATCCTTCCTCCCGTAAAGCAACAATAGCACTCTTTCTTCGTGGCATCACCTGCACATAACTCACCATCCTAACAGAAGCAAGGAATGACTAACTCCTGCAGAGCATGATTATATAGCTGAACGTAATAGCTGATGCAATATTATATCATAACCTACTTGTGTCAATCTTATCTGATGCAATCTGTAAAAAATATTGCCTTATACTTACATTATTCAGACGACAATTACAATTTTAAGGGGTGATGTACTTTCTTTGAACACCAGTGTATATATAATCTAGGAGGCTTTCTAAATGGAACAAGACTTAATGAAACACACACACACACAAACACACACACACACGTGCTTGTGTGTGTGTGTGTGTGCATACATTAGTATTAGCCATATATTGCAGGGAAGAGCAGGCTTTTGCTGTGCCAGGAAAAAAAATTTAAAAAATTATAAAATAAAATAAATAAATTGCTTATATGTTTCCCTCCTCACCTACTTGGTACCTACTCAGCTGACTTCAGCTTTATTATTAAATGTTAGTATTAGCAATGGCTACATGGTGCAAGGAAGCCTATTACTTATGCTACACCAAAAAATAATAATAATAAATAATAATAATAAAATTAAATAAAATAAAAAAATAAAATAAAAAGAAAAAATAAAGAAAAGAAAATAATAATAATAGGGAAATTTAAAAAAATAATATTTAATAAGAGAAAACGAAATGACAACCTAAGCATTTCCTTCCTCCCATAGGTAATTATCCAGCTGACCTTTGAATTTCCCCAAACTGCAAGCCTCTACCACCCATTTAGGTAACTTATTCCAGTAATTTATAACTCGTTGGCTAAAATAAAACTTCCTGCAATCCAGTCTAAACATCTGCCTCCATAACTTGAAATTATGGCCCCTAATTCTAGAATCATTTATAACCGTGAAAATTTCGTCCTAATTCATTTTGCTTATGCCTCACCGCAATCAAGTCTCTTCTAAGGTGCCTAGTTTCCAAGCTCTCCAACCCACATAAGTGAAATCTTTCCTCATATGAACACCCTTTTGCCAATTTCACCAGGCGAGTTATCCATCTTAGGGCTCTTTCAAGAAGAACAATGTCTTTCTTTAGGCACAGTCTCCATACTTGAACACAGTATTCCAAGTGTGGTCTAACAATAGTCTTATATAATGGGATTATGACGTCCTTATTTCTACTAGCAATTGTTCGATAAATCATTGATAGGGCAACAATGGACCTTCCTTGCAACCAGTCTACAATGCTCAAAGAACTTCATTTCTGACCATATCGTAACACCCAAGTCCCTTTCCTCCACTAACGGCTTTAGTTCAACTCCGCCAAGTGTATAAGTTATTTTGGGGTTACTGTTCTCCAGGTGTAATACCTTACACTTTGCTGGATTAAAGCACAGCTGTCAATTTTCTGACCATCTATCTAGGTCACTCTGAAGAAGCTCACTACTTGGCAGTGATCATTAACTACTCTACCAATCTTTACATCATCTGCAAATTTAAACATCGTGTCCTTTATCCCTTCATCAATGTCATTTATGAAAATCAAAAACAACAGTGGTCCTAATACTGATCCCTGGGGAACCCCACTTCTTACATCAACACAATCTGAGGAATAGCCATTTATCACAACCCTCTGCCTCCTGCCCTGGAGACATCCAGCTATCCATCTAAGGATTTTTCCTGTGATTCCAACCTGTTCCAGCTTATAAAGTAACCACTCATGTGGGACTGAGTCAAATGCTTTGCTGAAATCCAAATAAACGTCGAAATTATTACCCAAGTCGAGCTCTTGAGACCCTCTCAAAATAGCTAACCAGATTAGTTAAATATGATTTTCCCTTTACAAAACCATGTGAGTATCCTTCAGTATTCCATTTCTATCTAAATGCTCCTGAATTCCACCCTTGATCATTGTCGCCATGATTTTCCCTACTACTGAAGTTAGACTAACCGGCCGGTAATTTCCCACTTCACTCTTAGAACCGCCCTTATGTATTGGAGGCACATTGGCACTTTTCTAATTCAACGGAATCACTCCCAAGTCCAGTGATACTCTCATAATTAGCCTCAATGGTTCAATGCACTCACTTGCTGCCTCCCTCAAGATTACAGGGTATATGCCATCAACCACAGGAACCTTACATGCCTGTCGAAAGTTTTTTCATTAAATAAACATGTGAAATTTCAACATCATTAATTACATTTTTTTTCCAACTTTACTCCCATAATTTCTCACTGACGTGAAGGGTTTTTCTTTTGAAAATATTGATGCAAAATAACTGTTCAGTTCATCTGCAACTTCAGCTGGGATATCTAATACTATCCTATGTTTGTTCTGGTTTGTCAGGAACATCTGGTTTGTTCCTCTCTTCTCTGCATTTACAGCCAATCCACGGCTTACGTAATACTTGACTTTATCTAAGTTTTTGCCGGTCGGTGCAAACTTAAAAAAAATCATGGAAACATAATTTGCATCCCATAGGAATAAATGGAGGTATTGTGAAAATATCGTAATGTGAACTCAATAACACATTGTTTTTTTTTTTTTTTTTGGTAATTTGTTCCAAGACCTCGGAAGTTCAAAAAATTTTGCTATATAACTAAGCTATTTATCTCTCTAAAAGGTAATTTTTATAATGGAAATTGCACTACACTTTCATCGTTATTATATGTTTATTTATAAGAATCAATTTTGAATGCCTTTGTGATATTTTTCTAAAACACATTTCTGGAGGTCACTATCATAAAACAATAAAAACAATTTGCACTTTCCGGTTTATTGGGCTTTTCTGTTAGCACAGTCTATTATAAACGAGTAGTAAACTCGATCTTATTGCATTTGTGATAATACCGATAACTGGAATTCTGTGGGTTTCAACATTATGGTATTATGGTGAAATGAGTTCCCCTTATCTGAAATCTTCAATCATATAAAAAACAAATACATTTTCAGCATCTTCTCTTTGTTCCTATTTACTTATTACAATGGTGAAGGGAAAGACCATCGAAGGGAAAGGCTATCGAGGCAGTGTTAGGTGGGTCGGAAAACTGCTAGCTTGGGGGGAGACAAAGACCAATAGATTGACAGTAGCCACTGGCAGAGGTGAAAGAGATTCTTGCACTGCTTCTATTAGAATGAGCAGAAGCCTGAAAAACAAGATGCATGGTATTTCGGAGACTTCTGGGAGCCATTGCGGTACAAGTAAACACATGGGTTGTGTTAGGGTAGCTACGAATAGAAACAGGTGCAGGTATACTTGCGTGTACACCAATGCTAGGAGTTTAGTAAATAAATTTGATGAATTTGAGGTATTGCTCAAAACATCAAAGGCAGATATTGTTGGGATATCAGAGACGTGGTGTCACACAGATATAAGGGATGCAAAACTGCAATTTGGGAAGTACAACGTCTACAGAAAGGATAGACAGGATAGGAAGGGGGGAAGGGTTATGCTATTAGTTAAGAAACACATAAAAACCAAGGAAGTGAAGCCAGTCGACATCGTTGGACAGTGCAGTGTTGAGTCAGTTTGGTGTGACATAAGCATTGGGAGATCAAAATTGAGAGTAGGAGTGTGCTATAGGCCGAATGACTCTGATGAGTATAATAAGGAACTGTACAGAGAAATAGAGTGGGCCAGTAAATCAGAGAGTCTTATAATGGGAGATTTTAATTTCCCAGATATTGACTGGAATTTGGGGGCTGGTTACTCACACACTAGCAGGGCTTTTGTGGATTTATTGGATGATTGTTTTCTACATCAGCATGTTCGGGAGGCAACTAGAGGGAGTAATACTCTTGATTTGATTATCAGCAGTGATTCTTCATGCATTAAGAATCTGCAGATAAATAAACCACTAGGTGGCAGTGATCACAGTGTGCTGAAGTAGGATTTACTGAAAGAGGTAACTACCATTAGGGGTAAAGGGAAGGGTTATTGCTTCCATAAAGGCGACTACGATGGACTGAGATAGTATTTAAATTCTATACAGTGGGACCAACTGATGATGTTACCAACAGCAAATTCAAAATGGGAAGCATTCAAAGAACTTATCTTGGAAGCTACTAGGCTTTACATACCAACTAAGAAATACTGTTCAAGGTTTAGGCCAAAATGGATGTCAGATGAACTAATGAGGCATATGGCAGAGAAGAAAAATGCATGGGATACTTACAAATTAACACATGACACAGAAGCCTATGATAGATACAAGTTGATATGCAACCAAGTTACAAAGGAGGTTAGGCAGGCGAAGGCAGATTACGAGAAATCCTTGGCAAGGGATGCAAAGAAAAACAGCAAAGAGTTCTTTACTTATGTAAACTCTAGAAGGAAGGGGATGAATCAGATTGGTCCACTTGATATTGATGGGTCAACTGTTGATGATCCTGCTCAGGTAGCTAACAAACTAAATGAATATTTTGCATCGACATTCACACATGAGGAGTTATTCAGCAAGGGGAATGCCAGAGGTGTATTCAACTCTAGCAGTAAGCTACAGAATCTTGAAATAACTGGGAGTAAAGTGGAGGAGAAACTGTTGAAGATAAACACAAGAAAGGCACCCAGGGTGGATGGGATCTATCCAGTTATATTAAAGGAGGCAGCAAAGGAAGTAAGCAAACCCTTAGCCATAATTATGAGAGCATCCTTGGACTCAGGGGAGGTACCCATAGACTGGAAATGTGCAAATGTGACCCCAATTCACAAAGGAGGATCAAAGGCTGACACAAGTAATTATAGACCTGTGAGCTTAACTTCTGTTCCAGGAAAATTAATGGAGGCACTGGTTAAAGAAACACTGCACGATCATCTAGACAAGACTTCAGTTATAGTTCAGACACAGCATGGTTTTGTTAAGGGGAAGTCTTGCCTGACCAACTTGATTGGATACTATGATGCAGTCACAAAAGAACTGGATGCAGGGAATAACTTTGATATTATATACTTGGATCTTAGAAAGGCTTTTGATACTGTTGCACATGGAAAACTGCTACACAAATTGGAGCAGTGTGACATTGGAGGCAAATTGCTGCTATGGATAAAGGGGTGGTTGAGGGGGAGAAGACAAGAGTGGTAATCAATGGACACTGCTCATCGTGGACTAATGTTATTAGTGGAGTCCCTCAGGGCTCAGTGTTGGGTCCATTATTGTTTTCTGTATTTATAAATGATATTGATGATGGTATATCAAGCTTAATGTCCAAGTTTGCAGATGATACAAAGGTTGGCAGGGTTGTCAAGGACACTACTGACACTACACTATGCTGCTGCAACAGGATCTGGAAAGGTTGAGCAGATGGGCTGAGAGGTGGCAAATGAAGTTTAACATTGACAAATGTAAAGTACTACACATGGGAAACAGCAACCCCAGAGCAACATATCAACTCTGTGCTACTACACTGACAGTGGTAGAGAATGAAAGGGACTTGGGGGTGATTGTGCAGGCAGATATGAAGTTCTCTGAGCAGTGCAGACGGGCTACAAGAGTAGCTCATGGAGTATTGTCAATGACATACAGGAATTTTTCCAGCAGGGATAAGGAGGTGATTATTCCATTGTATAAGGCAATGGTCAGGCCACACCTAGAGTACTGTATACAGGTCTGGAGGCCTCATTTCAAGGATGTAGAGCTGCTGGAACGAGTACAGAGAAGGGCAACAAGATTAGTGAATGGAACAAAGGGGTGCTCTTACGAAGAAAGGCTTAAGTTTTGCAAATTACAGTGTCTGGAGACTAGGCACCAGCGAGGTGATCTGATAGAGGTGTATAAAGCCTTGAATGGTTTAAGCATGCTCAATGCTGATGGGATTCTTCCTCTAGCTCAGAAAAATCACCTGAGAGGGCATAAATTCAAATTGAGGAAAGACAGATGTAGGATAGATGTACGGAAATTTGCCTTTAGCCAGCGGGTGGTTGGTAGGTGGAACAGACTTCCATCCCTTGTGGTGGAGGTTGATAGCCTAAATAAGTTTAAGGCTCAGCTGGACAGGTATTTTGAACGAACAGAGGGGTGAAGTGGAAGTGGGTTTTTTTTTTTTTTTTTGGCTGATGCTGCATAAGCTTGCTTTCTTGCATCAAATGCCTCTACTAATGCTAATGCTAATAAACCAACGGCAGCAGGGCCAAGAAACAAAACAAAATTGATTTAGAAAGGAAGATGATTGGTTGGTTGGTTGGTTATTTGATGTTTAATGGCGCATCAGCATCAAGGCTATCATGCGCCAAGTCTAGAAAGATGATTAATTAAGAAGTATGAAGCAGGACAAAGTTAGCATTAGCAGAGGCATTTGATGCAAGAAAGCAAGTTTATGCAGCATCAGCCAAAAAAAAAAAAAAAAAAACCACTTCCACTTCACCCCTCTGTTCATTCAAAATACCTGTCCAGCTGAGCCTTAAACTTATTTAGGCTATCAACTTCCACAACAAGGGATGGAAGTCTGTTCCACCAACCAACCACCCGCTGGCTAAAGGCAAATTTTCGCACGTCTATCCTACATCTGTCTTTCCTCAATTTGAATTTATGCCCTCTCAGGTGATTATTCTGAGCGAGAGAAAGAATCCCATCAGCATTGAGCATGCTCAAACCATTCAAGGCTTTATACACCTCTATCAGATTACCTCGCTGGTGTCTAGTCTCCAGACACTGTAATTTGCAAAACTTAAGCCTTTCTTCGTAAGAGCACCCCTTTGTTCCATTCACTAATCTTGTTACCCTTCTCTGTACTCGTTCCAGCAGCTCTACATCCTTCTTGAAATGAGGCCTCCAGACCTGTATACAGTACTCTAGGTGTGGCCTGACCATTGCCTTATACAAGGGAATAATCACCTCCTTATCCCTTCTAGAAAAATTCCTATATATCATTGACAATACACCATGAGCTACTCTTGCAGCCCGTCTGCACTGCTCAGAGAACTTCATATCTGCCTGCACAACCACCCCCAGGTCCCTTTTATTCTCTACCACTGTCAGTGTAGTACCACAGAATTGATACGTTGCTCTGGGGTTGCTGTTTCCCATGTGTACTACTTTACATTTGTCAATGTTAAACTTCATTTGCCACCTCTCAGCCCATCTGCTCAACCTTTCCAGATCCTGTTGCAGCAGCATAGTGTCAGTAGTGTCCTGGACAACCCTGCCTACCTTTGTATCGTCTGCAAACTTCGACATTAAGCTTGATATACCATCATCAATATCATTTATAAATACAGAAAACAATAATGGACCCAACACTGAGCCCTGAGGGACTTCACTAATAACATTAGTCCACGACGAGCCGTGTCCATTGATTACGACTCTGTGTCTTCTCCCCCTCAGCCACCCCTTTATCCACAGCAGCAATTTGCCTCCAATGTCACACTGCTCCAATTTGTGCAGCAGTCTTCCATGTGCAACAGTATCAAAAGCCTTTCTAAGATCCAAGTATATAATATCAAAGTTATTCCCTGCATCCAGTTCCTTTGTGTTTGTCATCTATTGCACAGAATTAGGTCTCACTGCTTCAACAGTCAATACTATTTTAAGGGACAGTGTTCGTATAAAAGATCAAGATATTTAAGATCAACAGTGAAGTGAACACAAAACAGCATTCAGGTGCTATATCATAGATGGAAAAGCTATTAATAATATGGATGGAAAATCAGATTCAGAAGCAAGTGCCCAAGTCTAATGGCCATTCAAGGAAAAGCAAGAAGTATTTACGAAAATATTAAGGATAAGTATGATGAACCCCAAGCCAAGTTCGTGGCAAGCAACGGGTGGTTTAATAGGTTCAAGCATTGTGCTGTTTTCCGCAACGTTGAAGTATGCAGTGAAGTCACCAGTGCAGATTCTGCAGCTGCAGAGAAAATTTATAATGTGTTGGAAAAAGCCCCTTCTAAATCTCCACAGCCCTCAACTTCCGCAGCAGCATGCTTATCAGCTGGAGAGTTAATTCTGGCAACAATGCTCAAAAGGTAAAGCTTCCTTACGTTATGCCTGGCTCCTCTCTCTTTTTGAAATTTTTATAATTTTGTACACTTTTGTGCATGAGATAATAAAATTGAATAAATAATTGTATTTACATGTTCATCGAACATTTCTTCTTTGCTTCAATCAAATTTGCAAGAGCTGCATAAGCATTTAGGGAAATTCCGACTTACATAGAGTTTCGCAAAACGCAACCCTTACATAAGTCGGGGAGTGGCTGTATATATGTGAAGAATTCCTTATCCCTCTTTGCTCTCTTTGCCAGCGATTTCTCATAATCTGCCTTTGCCAGCCTAACCTTTTCTGTGGCACTATTACAGATCAATTTGTAGCTGTTATAGGCTTCAGTACTTTTTATTGCTCTGTAACTTTTCCATGCCGTCTTTTCCTGCTTAAGTAACTTCATTATTCATCCAACTTGGAATCCTCCTCATGGAGTATTTTTTTAATGGTATACTACGGGGCTTTGCCCCCTGCTCGCTGCGCTTGTTTCTTTTGATAAAATAAAATACTTACAGAAGCTTTCAACACTGTTTCTCTTATCTCAGTTACGAATACATAAATACGTTACATATAAAAATCAAGGACAGTACCATGTGGTCATGCTAGAGAAACAAAGCACGTGCACGAGGCTTATCTAGCATGATCACGCTAAAACAGAAGCTTGTTTCACCACAGTTAAACAAGCTTCTGTTACATATTTTAGTATTTGTTATGTATTACCACGTAACTCACATCCCTCTTCTCCCATTGGCTGAATAAATATCACTATGAGGAAAATTATTTTAATGTATAGAAAGATAAGCATTCAAGGCTTGTGATTAATGTTTTAAAAGGTATACCATAATTCAATTGTATTTGCTCTCTGTGGGATATCTACCCAGTTAATAGAGGCCATGTAGCATCTCAATCCTCCTAATTTCCTATTCTGAAATTATAATCCATTCCTTTTTTTTCCTGCTACTGGTTCCTGTAATGTCAGCCCTATTATGTCATCTGGTCCATGGGTGATGTTTCTTTATTGTTAAAGAGGGCCTGCCTTTGTTCTATAACTATATATTATAATGGACAAAAGAAATTTCTTGTGTTCTGATTTCTCTTGGAATGGATTTTGCAGGAAATTACACTACCAACTTCAGAAATTGCATGCTCAGGTAGCAGATAAGATGCACAACAGCCAAATCAATTTAAAGGATTTTAATTATTAAAAAAAAAAAAAAAAAAATTGCAGCTCAGAAAATGACAAATATCTACCAAACAATACAATTTACATGCATGAGCAACAAGAAAACATCATACATACCTAGATGGCAAATTCAAAGCTACTACCAAGATAGCTGCAAGTGACCACTCTACAACCAATTTATTGATGCATTCACCCTAGATAAAAATTAAAGAAGCAATATTTGTATTACAACAATGTGATATTAAAATTAAATGGCTATTTCAATAATAAATTCATACTATAAAAATTTAGCAGACTAATCACTAATCTAGTTTTATAAATTACTTAATTTAAATATTAATTACACTGGATGATGTTAAGCATTTACAGTCAGTCCTCGTACAACACGTGTTTACACTAAACGAATTCGATCATACACGATTTATAAATAGGGGAACGATATCATATATAACACAAACCGAATTCTCTTATGCACGATTCACCTTTGTGTTTACAAGAAATGGCAGTCGAACGCAGAATCACCCCTAACATGATAGGAATGAAGAGAAGTTTCTGAAAATGTATTTATGTTTTTTTATATCAGTAAAGAGGAAACACATTTCACCATAATAAGGTAAAAACCCACACAATTCCAGCTATCGGTATTATCGTAAATGCAATTAGATCGAGTTTACTACCAGTTTATAACAGATTCCACTAGCAGAAACGCAACTGGAAATTGTTTTTATTGTTTTATGGTAGTAACCCCCAGAAATGTGCTTTAGTAAAATGTGAGGTGTTAATAGTGTATCTCTGCCTTTACGGTGTTGTTTATTCAGTTGCTACACAGGCGCAGCTTTGTTTATGTGTATCAAGCGTGCCTCCTCATTTTGTAATTGTGCTTTATTCCCTAAAAATGAGTAAAATACTTAAAAAGAAGCGTCCTGGTGAAGACACTGCAGATTCAGAGAGAAAAAGAAAAGCAATATCGATAAACAGAGGCCAACTGGGTCAAAAATTCTTACCCAGCAAAATTTGTAGTGGCCTCATACTATGGTTTATGGCCAAAATCACACCAGCCTCCGGCCCACCGGGGTTTCCCCGGTAAAGCTTATGGCCAGTCCGCCTCTGTTGATAAGAGAAAAAATATGAAATTGTGAAACGCTTTGAGCGAAATGAAATACCGTGTGATATTGCATGTGCTACAGGCCTAAATGAGGCAACGCCAAGAATTAGAAAGATGCATAAAAACAACTTTCATAGCAGGAACAACTCAAAGTGTAATTAAAATCCATTAGATCAAGACACAAAGAACTGGAAGAGATGGAACGAGTGTCATCTGTTTCGATAGAAAATCAAACGAAAAACAAGTTTGCTTACGATATAAGCAAAAGCATTAGCAATATTTTATTATGTAATAGTCGTAATAAAATACGTAAGTATTTTATTACGATTTGTGTTTGGTAATGTTTTGGTTACAAATGTGTGTTCAATCTTGGGTGGTCGGCACCTAACCCTATTTTTCCCATAGGGCCCATACGATTTTTTCCCATACATTTTTCCCATACGATTTTGCATTGCACGGGGGTTTTTAGGACCACAACTATCGTGCTATACAAAGACTGACTGTATTTGGTTATTTTCATAAGATCATGTGCACATTAAGTTTCAGAACTCAATGAGTAGATGGTGTACTTCCCCAAATGGATAGGTTTTTACCATTCCATAGCTGCCACATTCTCAAAAAAAAAAAAAAAAAAAATGGAGAATTAGTAGTTGTAATCAGGAATCCACACTTTGAGCTTGAAATGTGCATTTTCAAATATTAGCTTACCTAGGATTTTTCTGCCTGTGGATTTCTGCTTGGATTGCCTGTTAGATAGCAACTGATTATAATAGCTTTATGGAAAATACTCTTACAGATTTTGCCCACTACAGAAATGTTGAGTCAAGATTTTGTTGATAAAAATGGCCCAAATGTAAAGACCTGGCTGTCAAGAGTATTTCTAAAGTTCTACCAGAAAGAGGAAATTTACATGCAATTTCACCCCCACCTGGATGAATTATAACTTACACTTGTATGTGAAACTGTTAAAATGGTAAGCTCTTTTCCTGAAAAACTTCATTTATTTTTCTTTTTTCAAAAGATTTTGGACTATGGATTTAACTGGACACCAGTTACTGCTTGTTGTACTTTTCAATTTGGTAACTTCGAAAGAGCACATACAGCTTTTTTCACCAATTCTAACTTCACCTTTAAATAGACTCGACAGGGGTTGCTACTGTTCTACCAGTCTAGCTACACAATTACACAAAGACAGCCCATATATATATATACCATATTTCTTTGATTCTAAGACGCACTTTTTTCCCCCCTATAAACATCTCTAAAAATGGGATGTGTCTTAGAAACAATGGCATCTTAAAATTGTAGGTTTTTTTTTCGAATTTTCCCACACTTTGCACATGGCACCACACGTTTTGTGGTGCCATGTGCAAAGTGTGGGGAAACCCGTCAATGCCAAACCCCAGCTGCCACTTCTCAGCCCATCCACCCAACTCCTCCAGATGACGTTGCGTTACGTGCACTGCCATTACTGTCACTAACAACTCCACCAACCCCAGTATCATCTGCAACAGATCTGAAATCATTCGGAACGTTGCAGATCAGTCATTGGTAATGATGCACCACACCTCTTCTATTAACTCTGCTACTCAAACGATTCTTGCTAAGCCCGGATATTCGTCATTTTCCAGTGATTCTCTTCCATAGGCAAAATCTTTATGCCATTTGAACACGTAAGCATGAGACAGACAATTCTCTCCATACACTTGCTTCTTCATTTGAAACACTTCCATAGCACTTCTTCCCAGTCAAACAAATATGTTTTTTCTTTGTTCTATTGCCCCACAACACAGACACATATGCAGTTCAGCTCACACATTCTGAATTGGCAGAAATTTCTGCTGACCTTGACTGCAGTGTTTGAGAAACAATCACTCTTGTTTACTTCTAGTAGATGGCGGCACCAGCACTCATCTCATAAGTCTCATCTTCTATTTGCCACACTGTAGATATCTCAAATTTTTGTTTATTTTTATCCCTCAATTCATCAAGCAATGTACTGAACACTATTTGCCACGAATTTTCATTTTACTCAGTTTTCTGAGTAAAAATAAAACTGAAATTATGGGATCGAGGATGGAAAAGAATGCTATGCATTCAATTTTCATCTATGTGATGTTCTTTTTAGAGATACATTAGGTCTTTTAAAATTTTAATACCTTTTTAAACAATAACTTTAAATAATGTTTCAAAGC